>NC_091088.1:30357500-30982500 GCF_032405125.1 Capricornis sumatraensis | reverse complement strand
AGATTGAGGCCAGGAGGAGAAGGGGACGACAGAGGATGAGATGGTTGGACGGCATCACCGACTCAATGCTCATGGGTTTGGGTGGACTCCGGGAGTTGGTGATGGACAGGGAGGCCTGGCGTGCTGTGGTTCATGGGGTCACAAAGAGTCGGACACGACTGAGCGACTGAACTGACCTGAAGAGGCTATTATTTATTTTTATTTATTTATTGTTTTCTTTTTGGCTCTGCTGGGTCTTTGTTGCTGAGTGAGGGCTTTCTCTAGTTGCGGTGAGCAGGCTTCTCATTGCAGTGGCTTCTCTTGTTGCAGAGCATGGGCTCTAGGGCACACAGGCTTCAGGAGCTGTAGCATGTGGGTTCAGCTGCGGTTCCTGGGCTCTAAGAGCACAGACTCAACAGTTGTGGCACTTGGGTGTAGCTGCCCCATGGCATGTAGAATCTCTGGGACCAGGGATTAAATCCATGTCCCCTGTGCCAGCAGGTGCATTCTTAACCACCGGATCACCAAGGCAGTCCAGATAAGAGGTCATTATTTAGATTAATGACAAAAATAAGTCTAAGGGTATTTTCCCAGCTCAAAGGGTAAAAATCATATGGCCACAAAATGTTCCTGATCAAAACTGGATTAATTCCAAAGAGCATATACTATGACTATGAGAAGGAAGCTGATTGGGTTAGACATTAGAAGGGTATAAAGTGGCAAGAAATGAACACCTGAAGGAAAGGGAAGAATCCTAACCTCTCGCACTCAAGTAGAAGTGGTCCAACTCTGCTTCCTCTAGTGAATTTAATCTCCCCTTATATCTGACAGCTTTCTGTAACAAAAGATAAATACTAAATATTGAAAATAAATATGCCTACAAATTACAAGATAAAAGTAAAATGAGAGGAGTCAAGCCAACATTTACGATTTCACGAAAGGAATAGAATTCCTACAAAGTTCCTAAAGCTTAAATGCAAGATAAAACCCATCACTGATAACAATATAAAAACTGAGCCAAAGATGTGGCTGGGGCTGGAGCAGAGCCTAAAAAAGAAAAAGAACACATGTAACCTCTGGGTGGAAAATTAACATGAACTTAAAACTTGAGGGGGAAAAAAATGGCTGAGGTTCACTTGTGTTTTCCTATTTCTGAATCAGTTTATAAACCTGATGTTGCAGATTTGGCACCATGTGGTTCAGCCCAAGGAATGATTACTGGGCAAACCTACCTGAAAAAATAAGTATGCACCACCCACTTGCCAAAATCACCCGCTGCTGCCCGCATCTGCCCAGGTCTCCACAGTACTCACATGGTTGAGGAACTTGCTGTCCCGTGTGGCCCAGCCGATCTGCATGACACCAGAAGTGACCACAGTAACTTCATAGTACCACACCCCAGCATCCACACAAAAGGTGCAACGCACACTTTCGAAAGAAGAGGCATCGCAGCGAGCCTGGAAAAATCAAAGGGCATGGCAGCCCACCATCAATGCCTGAAGACCACCAGAGATAACAGACCGCTCAGAAGGTGGATTCTATCTTTTCTCATTACAGCTCCTGCTGGACTACTGTCTCCTTCTCTGTGCATTCTCAGTGACAAAATATATAAAACTGAAGGAAGGATGCTATTTTACAGTTTAGTTTCCATGGAGTTCCAGATTGGAAGGACTGGAAGACCTCAAAGTAAGAATTAGTAAAGGCTACTGGCTTCATTTTGAATTACTTACAGAGTTTTGCTCTCACAGTAGAATCTTTTACAAATGCATAAACACTGCCTTAACCTGTTACTTGTTAGGGAGGGAGATGAGGGAGAGGATATTGAAGGGTATAAGATGGAGTATCTAAAAATAAGCTAAAGCAGAAAACTACATAAAGCATTTGGTAAGATGTAAGATCAAAGGGCTGTCTGCAGTCATTCTTCAAACAGCTCTTTAATCTTGACATGTCTAGTGCCTAAAGCAGCTGTATATAAGCGGCTCTTTCATTAACCTTCACCCGCCCCCCGCCGCCAATCAGCAACATTTCCAACATGCACGGAGAAGGTAAAGTGCTAGATTGAATATAACTGGTTATACAGGGATTAAAAAAGAAAGGGCCTCTTTTAGAAATACTAGTCTTTGTACCTTTAACTGCATAAAATAGAAGAGATTAAAGTCAGACATTTAAACAAGTCAATAAACATTATAGCACTATATGTATAGGATCATGTGAGATAGGAAAGAGTATATAATACCTCAGACACTCTCTCTTCTACCACTTCTACCTCTAACCACTCTCTGAGTATGTAGTAAATTTCCATCTATTTCGCAAGGATTACTTTTGCTCAGAATCAGGGCATGAAAATGAAAACAAGATTTTCTCCCTAGAATGGTCCATCTATGGAAACTTTACCTCCAAGCCATGAGGCGAGATCTTCAGGTACTCGCTGACATCGTTGCTATTCAGCATGGCCTTAATGCTATTCAAGTCCACTTTCTCATAGGTCAGCTGCCTACCCTCTTTTAAAACTGCAAAAGAAGAAGTCAGTACGTTTCTAAGGCAGGCTATTGTGGAAAAACTGTTGTCATCGCTGGCTGCCATTCTTGTTAATAAGTTGAGGTGCTCAAAAATGGCAGAATCGGTAGACATAACCTTAGCTTTGGGGCCGCATGGCTGTATGAAGATTAATTAAGCAAATTAGTAAAGGCAGCAAAGGTAGGTTTATATTTCTATTCCTTATAGTCATTCTTTTGCATGCAGCAAAATCCAAATGGTACTTTTTCAGAATTATTCTTTAACTGGCAATACACAGGCTGTGCACTGAGCAGTTCCCCACAATGTTGAGGTAGGAGCAGGGGGACTGTGCTAACTATGGGGTGGGGGAAGTGAGGACAGAGCAGTAGTCTAGTTTTAGTTCTTACAGCCCTTGGAGGAGAAAAATAGTTGGGAGCAACTCTCAAGGTATAGATATGATCTGAGTTTTGAAGAGCAATGCTGGGACAGGGAGAAGAGTGAAGAGAGGGAATTCCAAGTGAGAGGAACAGGCCCAGAGATAGGAGTGACTGAGAGCTGCTTCTAAGACAGTGAAGAGAGTCTGTGTTGGGAAGAGTTGGATTACACAATAGCATCTGATTGGTGGCCTGGATGCAGCAGGAAACAGGAGACCAATAACAATGTCTGAATAGGAGAGCACTGCAATTAGAAGCATTCCTTCCATCTAATTGTCTGAAGAGTCCCTAGGATTCGTTACTGCTAGAATATAGCCAACCTATCAGTAGAGGACTTTATAAGGAAAAACTCACACTGTCATAAATGAAGACCAGTGATCCTATTTAAGAAGTGGATTTGGAAATGAAAACAGGCATTTTAATATAGGACAACTGCTACTTACAGAGATTGTCTAAACTCCACTGGGCACAGAAACCAACTTGACGTTTCAGATAATCAGGATCATCAGTCCAGGACTCCAATGTGACAAGCCGGTCACTAATACTGGATTCAGAAATAGTCAATTTATTTTCACCTGTTTGGGAAGACATAAACCTTAAATTAACCATGGACGAGTAGGAGCATTTGCTGGGCAGATTGATGGAGCGAAAGAATACAGAGAGACAATTAGAGAATTTGGAAACTATACTAACGACAAAGCCCAAGAGCTCTATTTTCTAGAAGGTAGCAATACCATCACTAAATTTTCTAGCTATAAAAAGTGGCTAATCACAGTCACCAATTTTGATTCTTTAGGTGAGAAAACTGTTGCCTTTGTCACCATATTATAGACCTTGAGATGTTTATCTAGACAAATCAGAATGTATGCATGTTATTTCAGAGAAGGCAATGGCACCCCATTCCAGTACTCTTGCCTGGAAAACCCCAGGGATGGAGGAGCCTGGTAGGCTGCAGTCCATGGGGTCGCTAAGAGTTGGACACGATTGAGCGACTTCACTTTCACGCATTGGAGAAGGAAATGGCAACCCACTCCAGTGTTCTTGCCTGGAGAATCCCAGGGACGGGGGAGCCTGGTGGGCTGCCGTCTATGGGGTCGCACAGAGTCGGACACGACTGAAGCGACTTAGCAGCAGCAGCATGTTATTTTATTTAGCTGCATGACTTGCAGAAGTTTAGTTCCCCAACCAGAGATTGAACCTAGGGCCACGGCAGTGAAAGCCTAGAATCCTAACCACTAGGCCACCAGGGAACTCCCCAGAATGTGGGCATATCTGACGGGGTTCAAAGGCGGCAGCTCATCCAGTAACTAAGAAAAATTAACATTTTTAACAGGCAATATAGATCATTAGTGCAAGAAGTCACTATACCTACTTGTCTGTGCAAACTTTTCCAGTGCGATAAGTGCAAAAAGCATGACTGTGGGGTGGGACTGTAATTTCTGAAAGACAACAAAAGATAAATATATACATACATACACATATATATATATCATTGCCCTTCTGGGGTGACAATTTCCTCTTCTTACCCATTGTGTGCTAGACCTTTTTTTTGGAGCAGTCATCAAAGTTTTACTCATTCAAGTCCTTGATTATCCACTTGCTACTATTGTTAGTAACTGACCACAACAGTCTCCTAAAATCTTATTTTCTTGTTCATTTATAGATATGGAAACATCAAAAGTATCTTGTTAAATGCACTATTTTATTTAGTAACACTTATATTTGTTAAATGAAATCATGCTGATTCTTACATTCATTTAAGCAAGCCAAACAGAAGCTTAGAAGTATAGCTAAAAATGGCTTTTTTATTCAGAACCCTAAAAGGAATCACTCATCACTATCAGGTTCCAAAATTATAAATAATGAAATTAACAACTCATGGCTTCATTTTCAATCTGTTCTCTGAAAGGAAGCCTACAAATGCTGATTGTAGGTGGGCGAGAGCAACAAGTGAGCTCTTTCAGTTACAAGCTCTTTCAACAACAAGTGAGCTTTTTCAGTTATACTTAAGTTCACATCACATGTGTTCACATTTGAAGAAAGGTCTATCTGCTTAACATCACATCTGCTCCCAGCCATCCCTCCCCACAGTTATGCTAGGAGCCTGCAAAAGAGCTCCAGAACATCACCTGGTTTCCATTCACTCTTCTGGTGCCCAACTGGGTTCTGCAAAGCTCTTCCCTGTTACAAAGCCTGTTTAGCACTTTACTTCTTGCCATAACCATCCTCAATCCCTCTGTCTGGCTTTTTAGACCCTGAGCCCTCCTTACCTGACTACTCAGTCTATATCCTCCTGTCTCTGAATACTGTCTTCTGATCAGACAGTTCTCTGTAATATGCTGGGAACACAGCCATTTCTGTCTCTGGGCTTCTGCCAGTGATTTGCCTTTAGTCAAGAGTCCCATTTTTTTTAAAAACTTAATTTAAAAAAAATTTTTGGCTGTGTCATGTGGCATGCAGGATCTTAGTTCCCTGACCAGCAATCAAACCTGTGCCCTCTGCATTGAGAAAGAGCACAGTCTTAACTACTGAACTGCCAGGGAAGTCCCAAAGCCCATTTTTCCTCTCTCGTGTGCATAATCAAATTCTCACCCTATGCTGTGACCCAGGTGAAGCTTCACCTTTATCAGGAAGTCTAGCTCCCACAATTCCCAGTCCCCATCACCCATACCTCCCACCTCCCAGTCACTTCTCAGGACTCCTGGCACTTGGTCTGAAGGAAGGGGTTTTGCCCTTGATCATATCCCACCATAAAGTAGAGGCTAATTATCTTGTCTGAGCAGTTTTGTTCCCTGAACTAATCAGGAAACTTGAGGGTGAAGGACTGTTAGACTACTTCTGTATTTCTACAGTGCTTACTTAGCATAGTGTTAAATGCTTTAAGTACATATTATCTAGGTACTGAAAATATTTTTCAGATTTTGAAAAAGGCCAATGAATAGCAGACCTGCAAAACATAACTTTAAAAAATACAGACCAGACAAGCCTGGTCTGTGCGAGAGATCTAACAGCATAGCCTTGGCAAATCACAAGCTTCACAGACCATACACCAAATAACCGTTATTTAAAGAGCAGTAGGGAGCAGGGAAGGATGGAGGAAGAGAGAGATTTACATACACTGGGAAACTGACCTCACAGTTTCCTGGCTTGGAATGCTGTGTAATTTTGTTTCTACTGTGGAGGTTCCTACTACCATTTGGCAGACTCTAAGGATGCATACAAAAAAGCCAATCATAGCACCTATCTTATGACTAAATTTAAAACCAAACCGACTCAGCTGTTTTTGCTTGTAATAAATTCCTATCCTGCCCTTACTTTTTGTTTTTTTTTTTTACATAGGAGGGACCAGATAAACACTCAGGAAACACCTGCAAATAAAATTTATAGCTGATTCCATTCTCTGGGCCATTGGCTAAGCTGGAAATGTTAGAAAAATGCACAATTCTAGATGACTAAGAATAACTAGCTTTGATGTCTCACTTACCAGACACTGTAGCAAATATTCCAGTATTCCTGGGCTAAGTAAACCAATACTTGCAGGACCTAGACAAATACAACAAACACTGGATATAACTAAATGTGTCATATTAGTTGAATTGGTAACTAAGACCAACAAAATCATAGACCTCTTTCATCTAGCTAAAATTTATAAACTGTGTATATATTAGATTAAATATCATATAACTTAGCCTTTTCTGTTATTTTTAATTTTTAAAGCAAATAAGGAAAACTTTTTTTTAATGTTGGTATATGCTTTATTCTCAAAATTGATAAGATTCTAAAATTTATAAACAAATGCAAATGGCTACATATATAACCAAGACAAATTTGGGAAAAAAGAAAGCAAAGTTGAAGAATTCATGTTACTACTCATCTTCATTTTGGAGTATGTATAATTATGGCTGATTTTTGTTGCTGTATGACAGAAACCAACAAAACATTGTAAAAATTAAAAAAAAATTTTTTTTATTGAAAAAATAAAGATCCTGCGCCTGTACTCAGCAAGGTGTAATTAAAAAAGAAACTCATCAGCAGAGGTTCATTATCAGAAGAGACTCTAGGGAGAGATGTTTTTACCAAAAAAAAAAAAGAAAAGAAAAGTATTTCTTGTATTAATAGGAAAACTCTCTGTTTTAAATTTTCCATCTTCCCCTTAAGGTCAAACAACTTAAGGTTTTCCTTGGGGGAGCTTCCCAGAGTTACCTGCTAGTTTCTCTGCCAAGCAGCCTAGGACTGCAGATGTGTTCCTATGTTTGGCAGGATGACCTGAGTCCTGGCAAGCTACTTCTCCATTTAGGTTGAGAATTTCAGTCAGTTTTTGGAGTGCATCCTAAAAACAAAAACATACAAATGGATCTGGTAAATATATGACTTAGGCTTTTTATCCCCAAGGTAATTCTTTGACACAAAAGTAATAACCAGGTGTTAAATTAACTCAGAATTACCATGCAAACATGATAAAATATACCCAAAGGATATCATTATTGATGGGAAATATTATTTGATCTGAAAGTTTTCTTACATGAATTTCTAGATAACATTTCACTCAAAATGTACTAGTTGTATCAAATATATGCTATATACTCTTGGGTCATTCAACAGACTAAATCCACCCAAATGCCAATATGATTGATAACAATAAGGCCTCGTGATATTGAAGTAGAAAGTTCCTTAAAAAAATTTTTTTTATCAATCAAGAACAAATATCACCAGAATTTTTAAGGCAAATTATAATAGAAACGTCCTATAAGACTAGGCAAAGGTCAATTCATCAGTGACAGATCAAAGACTTTTTCCCTTTGTCCATGTTTTTCCATGTTGGGCCTAAATATGTAGGGCTTAGACAAATTGACAGATGCCAGAATCCAAAATTTTTAAGAAAGGATTCCATAGACCATATGGAATAAGGCAATGAAAATTTGATACTTTTGTTCTAACTTGGAATAATCAAAATTATGCCAATATACCAATATTAAGACTCAAAAGTGTTTTTGGTATAACAGTTTTTTTTTTCTTAATAGAAAATATTTAAAGAAAGTTTTATCATGAGGAAATTGTTTAGAGAGAGAATCAGCTTAGCAATTGAACATTCCCTTCTAATTTCAAAGAATGCCATTACAGATACCTGGGTTGGACCCGTACACTCTTACAGAAAAACCCAAATGAACTTTTTGGCCAATCCAATATAAATGCTCCCATTTTTGACATTTTAAAAATTTTAAACTAAAGTTTTTGAGTAAGCTACTTATAGACAGAGGATGTAACAATTCATAAGTAATAAAAAACAAGTTTATACAATGAAATGAATATTAAATAAGACAGACTCAAAATACTATATATAAAGAGGAAATGCATTATACCAAATGTTCTTTGTGGTCATTCATCTTGTGTTTAAGCACAGATGTCAGTTTAATAAAAGATAATTATTAACTTACTTTAGTGGGCAATGGACATTCATCTAGTAATAATGTTATAACAGCTGGTCCCAGTGGATCTTCCAATGGAATAACTCTAATTAAAGACTGGACAACGTCTAACCATCCTTCATCTAAGAGCAAATCAAGAAGATTATATGATAAAGTCGCTATTTTTAAACTGTGAAAATATGTAACTTATAACACAAGATGACTTCACAGTAAAATAGAACCACTCTTGGAGAAGAGAAACATCCTACAGCTTTTAAGCAGCTAGTATTTGGCATGGACATGGTCATCAATTGCTGGTCATCATGGTAGAAACAAAAAATCCTAATTTACAGGAGTCTGGTGATTTAGGGGTATCTTTATTTGAAGAAAATTCAAGCTATGTTTCTGGGTTCTCAAATTATGATTAAAAGTTTCCAGCCTTTATTTATGACACAGGAGTTAACTGAGAAAATTAAGTATCTGAAACAGTTGGCTCTGTTTTCTGAATGACATTTAGAAAATTGAGGAACAAAAAATTATCTTTCTATTCTAGAAGAGTTATAGTCAAAGATCTGTCAATGCCAAAATAATTTTAATAATTCCAGTGAGATAAAACCATTACTAAAAGATGCAGTATATACTCAGAATACAATACAGTGCTTTTAATTATTGCCCTTGTGCAGGAAAATTTCCATAGACTAAGGGCTTTTTTCCTCATCATGTATGTTAAGTATTTTTGAAGTATTTTTTTAAAAGTGGCTACATTTCTTCATGATCATTAATTAATCAATTAGGAAGTCTTTTTAAAAACTTTAAAAAATACCTGTTTCTGCCATTTCGTGCAATGTAATCATTGAATAGGGAGGTTCCTGATCACTGAAAAATAAACATTCAAGACATCAAACTTGAAGAAATAAGAAATGACAATTTCAAATAGTAGTTCAAACTGCAAGTTTGGGGGTTAGAAAGGAACACGAGTGAATGTAGAGAAAGATGGAGGAGACAACCAGAGCTATAATCTTTAAGGACAAATGCACACCACATGTACTTATTTACAAGGTCACTGTCCATGACAGCCCACAAACATTAACAAAATGGGCAGAAAAGCACGTGAAAGGACCACCATGTGGCCTGAAGTCAAAGCACAAGACTAACACTGAAAGCCAGAGCTCACTTTCAGTTTTACCTCCAACAGTTTAACCTCTCCAATGCCAGCAGAGACAAGGCAAGGAGACCAACATCATCTTCCTCATACATACCTCAAAAGTGCCAGGAAGGCAAACGCAATCCCAAATGAGGACTTACAGAAGCAACGGCCTACATAACAGCTTCGTTTTTAGGTGGCGTTCTGGTAAATATCACTATATGCTTAAACTTCATAAAATGAGGTTAGAAGAAAAAGAAACCAAACTTAATTAGTCATTGCTCTAAAATGGCATTTTCCCCTTAATTCAGTGGATTTTCAAACTGATCTCAGGAATTCAAAGAGATGCTTTAGGGGAAATTTAAAAATGAAGGAAATATATTCCATCAAACTGATCATCTAATTATTTAAAGAATATATTCACTGCTTATTTGTTTACATATTGTGGCTCTCTGTTTCACTGTGAAAAAAGAAAAAAAAACAACCAACTATTGTTTTCAATCATTTAATCCTCAGAATAACCTTGCAATATGGGAATTACTAAGTTCATGTCGGGTACTCATTAGGTGCCAGTGCTGGACGCATCCTATTCCTTTTCAAAACAAGGGAAAATTCTTATTTTTAAAAATTATATTAAATGATATAACTAAGTAATACAAACACTGCTCTGGGGCAATCTGGCAATAATGAAATTAAGTATGCATATATTCACCAATGCTAGAGCAATAATTACACAGGCGCATATGAGGCTATTTGCTGCAATGCTATTTGTACGAACAAAAATTCAGAAGTAGTAACCTAAGTGACTGTCACCACATTATTGGGTAACAAAATATAGTACTTGAGCATACAACAGAATACTCCGTAGCAGTCTCAAACACAGTGTTGAGAGGAACTAAAACCAAAGAGACTTCTCTAATCATTAAGTAAATTTTTAAAATCATATACAAAACAATATATATATAAGCTTTCTACACAGACATAAGCATATGTCAGGCAGATTAGAAGAACATACCTTAAATTCAGAAGAATGGTTACCCACTGATATTTGGAGGTGGGAGGTGAAAAGGACAATGTGATTAGGGAAGAAGGGCAAAATAAGAAAAATGACAAGGTCAGCGACCAGTAAGGAATATGAATACCTGAATTCTATACAGACACACTTAAAGGACACACACATCCTTACCCTCAAACAAACAATATAAAGACCTCCCTAGTGGTCCAGTGGTTAAGAATCTGCCTTGCAGTGCAGGGGCTGTGGGTTTGATTCCCAGTTGGGGAACTAAGATCCCACATGCCACCAGGCAACTAAGCCTGTGGGCCGAAACAACTAAGACCCAGTGCAGCCAAACAAATAAAACATAAATATTATATATTAAAAAAGAAGATGACAAAAATTCTTTGTGGAACAGAAACAGCAGGAACTTCTGGTAGGAGGCAAATGCTAAAACCATAAGATCACTAAGCTCTGGGCCAGGAACTAGACAGAGGTCACCAGGAGCTTTACGTCTGCAAGGCGGGTAAGGGGGACCAAAGCCCCACTGTTGCAAGGGATGGAGCAGACTTACCAAATCAAGTGGGAACAGCATTCCTCTCTCAGTGAAAGGAGTTGAAAAGCTCTAAATAGTAGCCTGAGCTGCAGCTGACATAAAGTTGCAAGTCTCCAGTGACAGAAAAAGGCAGAGAAAGCCAGGTAGCAGGACCTGGGCTTCCTAGAGTGGGGTGGGACCTCAGAACTACCACTTTTAGGTTCAGTTGTAGACTGAAGGCCCCTGGGCCCCAGACGGAGACAACAAAAGTGACAGAGAGAACGGGAGAAAAAGAGAGAGAACACGCACACACACACAGAAAAAACTTTCATCGAGAGGAGCCTGCGAATTAAAATTCCAAAGTCATGAGGATAAGTAACATTACTACCATCAGCAATCGGAGTATATAATACCAAGAAAAAAAAAGCAAAAGAGTTGAACTTCGGAATGATTTTTAAATTAAGTATATATTTCAAGTGTATTTCCTATAGCAAAGCTCTCATTATGCCATTAGGAACCAGGCTGTCCTCTCAAATCAAGGTCATTCTCTTGTAAGTAACAAGAGGAGAACAATAAATATTAAGATCACTTTATAAATGTGGTATCTGCATACATCCTTTTACACATATTCTTACTAAGCCCATCTGTCTTGTCTTCTATGTTTAGTTTTAATAGCCTTATAAACTTTGTAGGTTAGCAAATTATTTTCTCTATAGCAGTTTCTTAAAAAAAAAAAAAAAGCTCTGTAACTATGTTTACAAACTCTCTGAACCTGCTTTTGCCATTATGTTCTCCAATATGTCCCTTTATAGTTGTTCTGCACCTGCCAAATTTTTCCATTTTCAGAAGAGTTTTCACTGTAATTCAGTAAAAACAGGTTAGGGTAAAAGTTACCCTATTATTTAAGTGTACACTACTTGCCTCATAAGTCCACTTCTAATGTGTAATACTGTTCTGAAGCTTAGAAATAAAGCTCCTGCTACACTCTCTTAACCACCCTATAAAAAATATGTCAAAGTCTATTCTGTACCTGTTTTCCCAATGGGCTTAAATAATACTGCTGTGGTTTACTTCCTTATTCGGGAAGGACAATTTTTCATTACAATTTTACAGCATGCTTTAAATGTCACCATGAAGAAACTTTACATAACAGTTTCCAGACCTTTGCTTGAATTTAGGGGATGCAAATGGCATAGATTTATATTAAATATATTTCCTACAAACATATTAAAATGACATTAAATTCAGATACCAGAACTACTTCAAAGGCAGGTTTTAATAAACTTAGGAAGGCCTTTCTGAGATGGTTACGGAGTATATTTGTAAGAATATTTTCTAGCATGCTCTATAGCAGAAAGAAACTGTAAAATAAATTTATTCCTATGAGGACAAAAAAAACCCCTCAAAATAATATGCACAGGTCTATCTTGCTTTATGCTATCATTTTTCAGGAACTAAACAAAACTATTTTCTCATAAATGTGATTATCAATATTTAGATACTTAAATATACTGGCAGACCCTGAAGCAAAAAGAACCCAGATAGAACTTAAAAAAAAAAATCTATCCTCTATTGAGGACATGTTCTATACAAGGCACCATTTGTATCTGTGCTCAGCCACATCCTGACTCTTTTTGAACCATGGACTGCAGCCCATCAGGCTCCTCTGTCCATGGAATTCTCCAGGCAAGAATACTGGAGTGGGTTGCCATTTCCTTCTCCAGGGGATCTTCCTGACACAGGGATAGAACCTGCGTCTCTTGTCTCCTGTACTGGCAGGTGGATTCTTTAGCACTAGTGCCACCTTACTAGATGATTTATATATATTTTCTCATGATAATCCTTGTCAGAAAGGTATTATTTTCTTTTCATAGATGAGGAACCTGAGGCTTAAAGAAGTGATTTGCTCAGTGTCATGTAGCTAGTCAAGGGGCTGGGCCAGAATCTGAACCTTTGTTCACTACAGTTCTAAAACTTACTGTTACTTTCTGTGCTATACGGTTGAGTTAAAATGCTTCTTTCAACTTGAACAATGCCCTTTAATCTCACTGTTATTCAGTCTGGGATTTTGGACTTAGACAAAGCAGGGGAAGAAACAAAACAGGGCACAGGTGTGTCCTGCAGTTGCTTTCAATTTCCAAGTTTCCCAAATGGATCTAGGAGGGTCATCTAAGGGAAATATTGGTAAAAGAGGGAGAAGGATAGAAACTCTCCTTGACCTATGTCCTTCCATTGCCAACAGAAGTTGTGTGCAGCTACATTCTTGGTACCGTGGGGTCACAAAGAATCGGACACGACTGAGCGACTGAACTGAACATTCTTGGTAAAACAACTTATCTTGAATCTCCAGTCAGTACAGTAGATAGCCAAGCAAGATAAGAGTGAGTCTTCACGAAACCATTTCCTCTTGTAGGCTTCAACACAAACTCACTCCATATTGACTACATTTCCCAATAGAGATCAAAGCTTTCATTGGTGTATTCTGCTACAGAAATGTTTAGACATTTCCAGACTGGAGTAGATATTAGCAAGTAAAATGATCAAACCTTATAATTTACTCTCATGAGAAATGAAATAGTCTACCCCTGCCCTATGAGTAATGAGTCTTGGGAGATATATCTTAATGCACTGAAGGAGTCCAAGAGTTATGATTCCTGGTGTAAGGCTTTTCATTAGATAGGAGGTGACCGTGAGCCAGATACTTACTTATCTACAAGAGTCCGTATGACTGCCAGTGTGTCCAGCACTAGCCCGTCTACATTTTGTTTTTTCCTCCTTGGCTCATGTGGTCCTCGGCCTCTCCTTGGTGGCCGAACAGGGTCCCGGGGCTGGCTCCTCGTGTCAGCGGCGGGGACTGCACTGTTATCGGCCTGTTGCTGCTGGGTGTCAACACTGTCTTCTGCTCCGCTGTCATCTCGGCAGATACAGGAATTGCCCATGGTCGCAGTGGCACCTCTAGTCCCCAGGAAGCGGGCTATGTGCTCCTCAAAAGTCAACAGCAGACCCTGGCCAAGGCTTCTGCTTGCTAAGAACACGGCCCAGCCAAAGACAATCATTTAGATAGTTTTCAGTTTTCCAGGTACTGTTTTCATAATCTGGAGTTGAGGAACTTGCATCCTATTTGTATTTAACAACTGAATGCTGAAGAAAGTTGCAGAGTTGATCTCCAACATTATCAATTATAAGGAATCCTGGTCATCCAGTGGCAGTTCTAAAAGAGAAAAGGAAAATGAGTCAAAGGTTTCTTGGCTACTCAATTACTCAAACTTTCCTAATTTGATTTTATAGATATTAGGACTACAGTGAAGAATCATCTTTGGTTATTTTTATAGGCTTCTGATACAAAGAGATGTCTTTATGTAAGAATTAACAACCAGTGATTTATCATTATAGTATAAAGCTGGTTGCTAAACCACATCCTTGTAAACTACAGGCATTAAAATAGATTTCTTTTTTTAACATATGTGTGTTTCTATCCATATAGAAATACATTACAAGAATGTGTGCAATTGCTTTAAGGGCTCCTTTTGTGGATTAAAAAAAAAACCTATTTTTTGAGTGTGTGAGAAAATTTAATATGTTTCAAATAAAATATCTAATTATAGATGTCTGTTTAAAAAAAGTTATGATACAATGTGATAGCACCCACTTGATAACAAGAATAACACAAGGATAGAGTGTTCTGTTTAAATGACCAAACTGCATAGATTTCCCATTTGGAGGACACTTGAGAATTCACAGAGATAATACAAGTAGTTACAAAGTTTTTCCTTTATAAAAGCAAGACGTTGTTTGGGGGAAGGTCAATATATATCACAAGGTTATTTTTCACAATGATAAGTTTGCTGCACATGTCTGCTACAAGGTTAAGAATAGGGAAGCACCAATGATCTTTGTCTGAAAATACTGACTAAGCTAATACTGCTACCAGGCACTGGGAGAATACAGGTCGGCACTGGGAGAATAAAGAACAAGATATAGTCCCCACCCTCCAGAAAGTTGTGGATGGCCATTCTCATCCCACAAAGCATGTTTATCATAAAAAAAAAAAAAAGTCTAATGATAGAGTCAGCCCTTCATTAAGTTGAGAAAATCTGGTTAGGTGTAAAAGGAAGTAAAGATTTGGAAGCAGAAGACTTAACACAGTAGCAAAGGGTGAAAACAAAATCATGTGGAGACCTGAAGACCAGGATCCCCAGGACACTAACAGACACACAAGGATTAGAGACTGGTATGGAGTCTCTATGCAACATTTGCTGTTTACAAATAAATCCTATCTTGAGCACTGGCTTAGGAAAAGATATAAATATTAATAAAATAACTCAGTGGGATTAGAAGCAAGAGAAAACTTGTTTCTGTTGTTTTGGACAGATTTGCAGCAAATTCTTTCAAATATTTGCCCAGTTTAATTACTACTCATAAGAGAAAAAAATGGAAGGGAAAAAGTAGATGGAGATAAAAATTCTTTATATATATAATACTTAATCTAATGTAATATGTAGAGAGACAGGAAGGGACAGGAGAGGGGAAGAAGGGGAGAGGAGAGGCAATGGATAGACATTATCTTCCTCCAGAGTACCAAGAAAACAGCTGAGCCAAGTATAAGACCACAGATGTTCTTGGTTCTCCCGAAAGAGTCAGGCCATCTTCAAAATTTGGAGGCTGTATCGTAAACATTTCATGCAAAGATGGGCTCGATAAAGGACAGAAATGGTATGGACCTAACAGAAGCAGAAGATATTAAGAAGAGGTGGCAAGAATACACAGAAGAACTGTACAAAAAGATCTTCACGACCCAGATAATCATGGTGATGTGATCACTAATCTAGAGCCAGACATCTTGGAATGTGAAGTCAAGTGGGCCTTAGAAAGCATCACTATGAACAAAGCTAGTGGAGGTGATGGAATTCCAGTTGAGCTGTTTCAAATCCTGAAAGATGATGCTGTGAAAGTGCTGCACTCAATATGCCAACAAGTTTGGAAAACTCAGCAGTGGTCACAGGACTGGAAAAGGTCAGTTTTCAGTCCAATTCCAAAGAAAGGCAATGCAAAAGAATGCTCAAACTACCGCACAATTGCACTCATCTCACATGCTAGTAAAGTAATGCTCAAAATTCTCCAAGCCAGACTTCAGCAATACGTGAACCGTGAACTCCCTGACGTTCAAGCTGGTTTTAGGGCAGAGGAACCAGAGATCAAATTGCCAACATCCGCTGGATCATGGAAAAAGCAAGAGAGTTCCAGAAAAACATCTATTTCAGCTTTATTGACTATGCCAAAGCCTTTGACTATATGGATCACAATAAACTGTGGAAAATTCTGAAAGAGATGAGAATACCAGACCACCTAACCTGCCTCTTGAGAAATCTGTATGCAGGTCAGGAAGCAACAGTTAGAACTGGACATGGAACAACAGACTGGTTCCAAATAGGAAAAGGAGCACGTCAAGGCTGTATATTGTCACCCTGCTTATTTAACTTATATGCAGAGTACATCATGAGAAATCCTGGACTGGAAGAAACACAAGCTGGAATCAAGATTGCCAGGAGAAATATCAGTAACCTCAGAAATGCAGATGACACCACCCTTATGGCAGAAAGTGAAGAGGAGATAAGAAGCCTCTTGATGAAAGTGAAAGAGGAGAATGAAAAAGTTGGCTTAAAGCTCAACATTCAGAAAACGAAGATCATGGCATCTTGTCCCATCACTTCATGGGAAATAGATGGGGAAACAGTAGAAACAGTGTCAGACTTAATTTTTTGGGGCTCCAAAATCACTGCAGATGGTGACTACAGCCATGAAATTAAAAGACGCTTACTCCTTGGAAAAAAAGTTATGACCAACCTAGATAGTATATTCAAAAGCAGAGACATTACATTGCCGACTAAGGTCCGCCTAGTCAAGGCTATGGTTTTTCCTGTGGTCATGTACGGATGTGAGAGTTGGACTGTGAAGAAGGCTGAGCGCCGAAGAATTGATATGTTTGAACTGTGGTGTTGGAGAAGACTCTTGAAGGTCCCTTGGACTTGCAGGGAGGTCCAACCAGTCCATTCTGAAGGAGATCAACCCTGGGATTTCTTTGGAAGGAATGATGCTAAAGCTGAAGCTCCAGTACTTTGGACACCTCATGCGAAGAATTGACTCATTGGAAAAGACTCTGATGCTGGGAGGGATTGGGGGCAGGACAAGGGGATGACCCAGGATGAGATGGCTGGATGGCATCACAGACTTGATGGACGTGAGTCTGAGTGAACTCCGGGAGATGGTGATGGACAGGGAGGCCTGGCGTGCTGCGATTCATGGGGTCGTAAAGAGTTGGACATGACTGAGCGACTGAACTGAACTGAACTGTAAAGGATGTGATGAAGCATAGGTAGGAGCATGATGCAAGGATTCAGCTGAAAATAACCTTTTAAAAGAGAGCACAGTGAGAGTTCCCTGATAATCTAGTAGTTAGGATTCAGTGCTTTCACTGCTGTGGCCCAGGTTCAATCCCTAGTCAGGGAATAGATCCTACAAGGTGTGCGGCGTGATCAAACATAAACAAACAAACAAATAAATAAATAAATAAATAAAATAAAAGAGAACACACTCTAAACCAGCAAAGAGTGCAAGTAATACCATACCATTCTCATCACTCCAAGGATGGGAGTGATTGTGAGGAAAGCAGTGGGTTAAAAAGACATTTGTAGACATGGAAAACCAGTGGAAAAGTATGAGTCATGATACACATGTGATGTGATGATACAATTAACTATCCAAGTAGAGGGAATGAGATTCCTATCACAATCACAAGATTCCTCCCCATATTCAAAAATTCCAAATGGATAAAAAAATTTTAATTTAAAAATAAATATATAAGGAAAATAAGTTTGTTGGATCTCAAATTCTTAAACTTTATTCCGTCCAAATTATTTTTGCTAAGGCTTATTTAAACTGAATGTAGAATAATTCATGCACATTTCTATTTAGTACATTTCAAAGCAAATGGAAGAAATAGGTATGGGTATTTCCAAAAATCTGACTAATTTGGAAGAATTATATGTGGTGATTTTTTTTTCCTATTCCCCAAATGAACTGAAGTATAGTTCAGGTCAATTTCTTCCAAAAGAGTCATTTTCTTTAAATGCCCTAGAAAATGATGTCAGCTATAAAATTTGTTAAGAGAAGGAAATGTAAAAAAAAAAAAGGTTATATTTTCAATATTTTAAAACCAAAGACTTTCTTTTTTTAAGGACTAGCTATAAAGACCAGGTGCAAAGAAGTTAATTAGGTGGGAAAAGCCAGGAGGCATTTCAAAGGCAAGACTATGAAACAAACAAGGGGAAAAAAAAAAAAAGAGCTGTTATCTTCAAATTTTTTAGCCGTGATCTTTAAATGAGCACACAGAGTGCTCTTGAAGGTTAAAGCCAAAAGCAGGACAATTAAGTGAACACAGTGTATGATCTTTCAGATTTATTCAGGACTAAAACATGGATAGCTTTTCATCTGGAAAAGCATCACTCACGACACTTCTCAGAGACTAAACTGTGAATACTTTAGGCAAAAGACTGAGTGGTGAAGCTAAACAATTATACTTTATACAGCTTTGTTTTATCTCATTCCAAAAAGCATTATGTGATTCACTTTCTACAGACCGTTGTTTTAAAACAGTAACATTCATCTCACACAGGACACCAGAGGCCACCTAGAGTACAGGGCACAGGCTTTGCAGTCAGTCTGGGCGCAGGTCCCAGCCCTGCAATATTTACAGCTATGCATTCTAATTACGCTGACTACTGACACACTTCAAAACATGGAAGATAGTAACAGTTCTTACACCTCACAGTAGTTCTGTGAGGACTACATGGAACAGTACCTGTAAAACATGGCACGGAGCCCAACACTTAAAATGAGCCCCACATGCAAGATGTTATTATCAAATGAGTACACAGCTAATCAGAAGTAACCAAATAATCTGGGAGTTGGGGGCTAGGAATAAGACCTGTCTTAATTATGAGCACTAAGATAACTAACAAACTTACCTTTTATAGAACTCATCTACACTGCACTGAAACGATGTTTACTTATCTGTGTATTTTGGGAAAAAAACCTTGGAAAAGAATGTAGCTTAACAATCAACCCCAAAGGTGATAGGCATTAAGATCACTTAGGTGCCTCTTAAAATACCAAGTCCTGGTTCTACGCCAAATAGGCAGCAGCATCTGAATTTCTAGGATGTGGCCCAAGCAAGTGTTTTCTTAAAGGCTCCTCAGATGATTCCGATGGTGGCCATGTCTGGAAATCACTGTGCTATAGAACCTAACACAGAAACTGGGTCTGTATGCAGGACCTCCTGACTGAGTGAGGGGACAAACTGGGAACACTAAAGAGTGATTCTTCTGGGGTCTAAAAGGTGAATCTCCTTTCCCAGAGAAATGAACTGAGGCTATCTTTGAATATACTCTTTTGGAGAAGCCAGTCAAAAACCCACCAGAATACAGTTACATCTAGTATGGAAGATGTACAGTACATGTCAACACAGTGGATGAAGCAGTCCCCTGTATTTCCCACCACAGCCCCCTATGAAGCATCATACTGAACCAGGATGGTATGCTGCTTACGGGTAATGTTATTCAAGGGCTGACAGACAGCATGGGATAGAAAATGAGTGAGACTCGCACAGAGTCGGACACGACTGAAGCGACTTCACTTTCACTTTTCACTTTCATGCATTGGAGAAGGAAACGGCAACGAACTCCAGTGTTCTTGCCTGCAGAATCCCAGGGACGGGGGAGCCTGATGGGCTGCCATCTATGGGGTCACACAGAGTCAGACACGACTGTAGTGACTTAGCAGCAGTAGGAGAGATTACGTAAAGGCAACATATTTGTAATATCTACATACTTCACCCTAACGTTTAAGACTACTTAGCATTAGATGGTCAAGTTAGTTTTGAAACAAAACAAAAAAATCTAGTCACATAATTTAAATATATACAACTATCAGATCTGCAACTGTGGCAACCATCAACTGATTTCATGATGGATGAAATTATTTTCTGATAGATGAAATGGCACTGGATGCCATTACTTAGTAGAAATACTTCTCTTACCATCTAAATGGTAATGCTTTTAAAATCGTCTCAGTGTTCATAACCATTTTGCTGAGAGGACCTAATTACAATCAAACATTTCCTTTGCAAATCTACTTCTCTGAAGTGCAGTATTATTTATTTTTATTCTCCCCTTTGAAAAAAAAAGAAAATAAAGGCTATTCTTTCCATTTCAGTATCATTTATGACTTATTCTCCATTTTATATATTTTAAAGCTGCTCTGAGAGGGGGAAAAGGTCAAACTTGGGCTCTCAGTAAGGTTAGTGTTAAAGCAGCGAGGACTGGTACTCAAAATACAGACCTCTACCATCATAAACAGCTCACCACAGAGACATCTGCCAACTGATCTAACCCTCTCTAACAAATGGTCCAGGAATCAATGATTCATCTATTCAAATATTTGCTTGAATTCAATCATAATACAGCTTAGTGACTTTAAGAACATTTTCTTTTCTCTGAAAAATAAAATCTCAGGACTATGCTGCCAAGAAAGGAGAGGCTGGTTAAATGAAGGAAGAAAAACCAAACTTTGGGCATAAAATTACTATTGCTGTCATTTTTACCTTATTGTTCCAAAACAGTGAATGCAGCACTTTTTTCCAGTCCACCCTACAGAGGCTAAAATTGTACAGCATGAACAATAACAATATATTACACACTGGAAATCTTAATGATTTTCTCTTCTTAAAAAATGTTTTGAGTGATGTTGAGCATCTTTTCATGTGTTTGTTAGCCATCCGTATGTCTTCTTTGGAGAAATGTCTATTTAGTTCTTTGGCCCATTTTTTGATTGGGTCGTTTATTTTTCTGGAATTGAGCTGCATAAGTTGCTTGTATATTTTTGAGATTAGTTGTTTGTCAGTTGCTTCATTTGCTATTATTTTCTCCCATTCAGAAGGCTGTCTTTTCACCTTGCGTATATTTTCCTTTGTTGTGCAGAAGCTTTTAATTTTAATTAGATCCCATTTGTTTATTTTTGCTTTTATTTCCAGAATTCTGGGAGGTGGATCATAGAGGATCCTGCTGTGATTTATGTCTGAGAGTGTTTTGCCTATATTCTCCTCTAGGAGTTTTATAGTTTCTGGTCTTACATTTAGATCTTTAATCCATTTTGAGTTTATTTTTGTGTGCGGTGTTAGAAAGTGATCTAGTTTCATTCTTTTACAAGTGGTTGACCAGTTTTCCCAGCACCACTTGTTAAAGAGATTGTCTTTACTCCATTGTATATTCTTGCCTCCTTTGTCAAAGATAAGGTGTCCATATGTGTGTGGATTTATCTCTGGGCTTTCTATTTTGTTCCATTGATCTATATATGCTCAACATCACTCATTATCAGAGAAATGCAAATCAAAACCACAATGAGGTACCACTTCACACCAGTCAGAATGGCTGCGATCCAAAAATCTGCAAGCAACAAATGCTGGAGAGGGTGTGGAGAAAAGGGAACCCTCCTACACTGTTGGTGGGAATGCAAACTAGTACAGCCACTATGGAGAACAGTGTGGGGATTCCTTAAAAAATTGCAAATAGAACTACCTTATGACCCAGCAATCCCACTGCTGGGTATACACACCGAGGAAACCAGAATTGAAAGAGACACATGTACCCCAATGTTCATTGCAGCACTGTTTATAATAGCCAGGACATGGAAACTACCTAGATGTCCATCAGCAGATGAATGGATAAGAAAGCTTTGGTACATGTACACAATGGAGTATTACTCAGCCGTTAAAAAGAATTCATTTGAATCAGTTCTGATGAGATGGATGAAACTGGAGCCGATTATACAGAGTGAAGTAAGCCAGAAAGAAAAACACCAATACAGTATACTAACACATATATATGGAATTTAGAAAGATGGCAATGACGACCCTGTATGCAAGACAGGAAAAAAGACACAGCTGTGTGTAACGGACTTTTGGACTCAGAGAGAGAGGGAGAGGGCGGGATGATTTGGGAGAATGGCATTCTATCATGTATACTATCATGTAAGAATTGAATCGCCAGTCTATGTCTGACGCAGGATACAGCATGCTTGGGGCTGGTGCATGGGGATCACCCACAGAGATGTTATGGGGAGGGAGGTGGGAGGGGGTTTCATGTTTGGGAACACATGTAAGAATTAAAGATTTTAAAATTTAATAAAAAAAAAAAAATGTTTTGGAATTTTCTCCAAAGACAGTGAATGCATTTACAAGTGATAGCTTCTAGTGTTATGTTTACTATGTTCCTCCAATATTTCATTATGAAAAATTTCAAATATACAGCAAAGTAGGATTTTACAGTGTATACCTATATACCCACCACCTGGATTCGCTATTTACATTTTACTGTACTTGCTTTATCACATCTGTACACACCTTTATCCATCATCAATCCACCTTTTTTTCTTGATGCATTTCAAAGGCATCTATGAACTTCCCCCTTAAAAAATCAGCATGTATATCACTAACTGGTTTCAATATGTTTTGAGGTTACATTTACATAAAATGTACAGTTCTTAAGCATGTAG
The DNA here is from genome assembly GCF_032405125.1 of Capricornis sumatraensis. Taxonomy (NCBI): domain Eukaryota; kingdom Metazoa; phylum Chordata; class Mammalia; order Artiodactyla; family Bovidae; genus Capricornis; species Capricornis sumatraensis. Next base: position 30,959,906 of record NC_091088.1, on the reverse strand, counting down.
GTGCTGAACTCTGTCTACTGCATATACCTGTATAACCCTATCAAGATAGGGAAGCTTACTCCATACATTTGCTTTTAAAATATCCTGCTGGACACTCCAAAGACCACAGTTTTCCTGTGTTTAAATGGGAGGTCAACGTGTAAATCTTGGAGGTCAACGAGATTATTTGGTAGCAAAATAAGTAGGTAAGAAAGATGTATTGTATATCAAGAGTACACTTGCCGTTTGAAACAGAAACCACCTGAGGACATTTTAACAAGAGCATGTTTTGCCTCTAAAATCTAAGATATCTCAGAGGAAAGGGAAGGGAAAGATTGTGAAATATTTGGTTGGAGCTTCACTTTTCCCCCAAAAGGAAGGGCAGCTCTGATATTTTTACATGCCACTCAGGTGTTGAAAACTATTTGTCTGCAGTGGCACTGGGCACTTGAGGTTTAAGTCACATAAGGTATTCTTATCCTCTGGATTGTAACTTTGAAGTTGTCTGGGAAAAAGCACTGAATGATTCTAATACTTCTCTTGTGCACTGAGGTTGAGGTTGGTTTAAGAAAGTACATTTTTGAGGGAAAAGTAGACAATCTTTTTGGTCGAACTGTTGGAGAAGTACTTAGGGTAGGACAGAGTAAGGGATTTTCAAAAGCAAATGACAGTAAAAACGAGACAGGGGGAAAAAAAAGGAGTAATGAATAATCCTGCCTGGTCTCAAAGGCTGAAAACTTTGCCTTGGACCCAAAAAGGAAACGCTAAGGAAGAACTGAGGTAAGTGCTAATGATAGCTGCCATCCAGAGGAGAAAAACAAATGTAATACTCCATACTATGGGGGATTTTTCACCTCCAAAAGACCAAATAACAGGAAATCATATAGATGTGTCATTCAAACATATGATTCACAAATCTGAAAAGATTCTTCTGTTATAGAAAACTCTTTGCTGCTAAGAAAAGCAAACAAAAAGTAAACAGTAGGAATAGCAACACCTTTCTCAATGAAACCTACTGGAACCGAAGAGAAAAAGTGTTAGTTCAGGTGTGTCCGACTCTTTGCGACCGCATGGACTTGCAGTCCATCTAACAGATACTCAGTAAGTATTTTAAGTGAATTCATTCTAAAATCTGTAAAAAGTATTCTTTGAAAAGCTGAGAACACATCACTCAATAAATATGAATCCAATGCTAATATGCTAGGCACAGAGCAGAGATGATAAAAGGTCCCTCATACTTTTCTTAAAGGGATGAAGAGCACCCACAGACAACAGAGTGCCCAATCCATAATCCAGCACCTGCCACAGAAGCCCATGCGTAGTGTCAGGTCCACCAGAAGGAAGCCTCTCGCTCCACTATTTTTCCAGTGGAAAAGGAACTTAGTTAACATTCAAGTATCTGTACAAGGAAGTTTTTAGGTGACTATATACATTAGCCTTGGCAACAGGGGAATGAAGGATTTAGATCTGCACTGCAACACATTCATGTCTTAAATGATAAGCCAAAATATTGTTGGTACATATATCCCTGACCATGCAGTTGAAAGGTTAACCAAAAGTCCATACACTTAGTTGATAAAGATGAAGATAATGGTAACGCTAATGAAAAACAAATAAAAGAGGAAGCACAATGAAAAACCAAGATCAGTTTGAGACAATACTGATGATAAATCCCAAATAAGCACCTTTCCTGAATACTGTAAGGATCCCCATTCTGCACATGACATGGTAAGAAGCTCTGTGCTGCTGCCAAGTGTCTCACGACAGTACTTCTGGGAAAACAACGTTATGCTAGTCTTGGTTCATGAACATCATGGTTCAGGGACCTGTTAAATTATTAATAAGTAGTCTTTAGGTGCAGGTGAGTATGAACAACTATGAAGCAATAAGAACTGAAAAAAAAGCCACATTTTCAACAAGGTGGGGCAGGGTAGGAGACATACTCTGAGAATCACTGCATTAAAGGAGCACAGAAAAGGAAACTTAATTCTTTAGGAGGTAGAAGGAATAAGGAAAAAAAACAAAAAAACTAACACTGAAACATTAAACTGAGGTAATAATAAACCTGCCAAATAAGGTATTTCAAAACTTTCTACTTGATGTATATAAGACCCATGAAATTATGCTTGAAAAAGTTACATGCAGGGTTCATTCCTTAACAAACTTAAGGAGTGTATCAATCCTCTGCCGTCTCAAATGCATTCTTAGTTTTCCAAAGCTTAGAGAGGGAGAAAGTGGAATATTCTCCAAGAGTTCACCACTACTTATTAGGTACTACCTCAGTTAGCCTTGTATATATCATAGTTATCTATAGTAAAAAAATGATTTTACATACTAACCAGCAAGCATTCCCTATTAAAATGGACACTGAGACCCAAATTATGGCATTCACTATTTCTTAACTATTCTGTTTTTCAATTTTATAATTTGAATACCAGGAAAAACTACCCAAATTCAATGGGAAATGCTTTGAAAATGCCCAAATATTTGAAGAGAAGCTAAATAGTTTACTACCCCCCACCCCCATAACTCTTTTGAAATAGATTACTGGTTCCAGTGTGGTTCCCGTTTGTGGTGTCTAATGACTTTTCACTTACTTTTGCAACCCTATGACTGTCACATCCTACTTTACAAGAATTCCACCACGAAACAGAAAATTTCCAATTTTAAGTAACATAGGTAAAGTATCTGCCTGCAATTCGGGAGACCCAGGTTCGATCCCTGGGTCAGGAAGATACCCTGGAGGAGGGAAGGGTGGCTGCTCACTCCAGTATTCTGGCCTGGAGAATTTCACGGACAGAGAAGCCTGACAGGCTACAGTCCATGGGGTCGCAGAGAGTCAGACACAACTGAGCAACTCTCACTTTTCACACAAAATGCTAGGTTTTTATTTCCCCTTGATTCTTTACTAAGTGAAAAGTTATTTTGCTGATGAAGCAGAAAAAGTCCACATAGACTATGCTGGAACACTTCCTATAATCAATAAAGTAAAAATAATCATGAAGTGCAGAAATAATGAAGGGTTTATGAAAATGGCAAAAGCAGGACTCAGATTAAAGCAACAGGTCTGGACAATGTGTATCTTGGGAACCAGAAAGCTCACAGAATCACCACAGGGATTTTTTTCAAAAAGGACTCATGGAACGTAAGATTAGAAAAACAGGAAATTCAAGTCAGCTTTTTGTTTAGGAAAAAAAAAAAAAAAGAAACTTCAAAAATCACAAATTACTCAATATTTGTTAAACCAGCTCGAACAATTGCAACTAACCAAAAATTAGGAAAATGTCATACATGGACACAGTACTTATAACCTCATAGAGGGATTTACAAAGCAAGATGTCATCCCAGGAAGTGCAAACTATACATGGGTGAAAAACAGAAACAACCGTTGTGGGAAAAAATTTTTGAAGCCATTGCTAATGTGCCTCATAATGTATGGTTTGGGGTGACTACAGGTAGGCATAATATTCATGGAGAAAAAAAGAGGTCTCATTTACAAAATCAAAACTGAGGGAGAAAACATGATACTCACTATCTGTACATAAAAAGGCCACAAGTATATATACATGGAAAAGGGAGGGTGGTTTACAATAATGAGGTTAAATTACCTGGGAGAAAATTTCAGCTGTCAGAAAAAAAAAAAATTCCTGAAGGAAAAGAGTGTATCATAGTGTTATCTCTTGCAGTATTATCAGAGGTTCAAAGTAAATTAAAACTCTGGGAAAAAACCATCCTCCACCCCCATCTAAGCAGTAGCTGAAATCATGGGTTTAGACTATATGACCTAAAAAGCTGGAAACCTTGAAGCTTCCAGTACAATATGGCTCCCCCACTCCATAGGTGATCAACAACGGTATTAATGCTAATCCCTTACATCTACACACTGTTTCACAGTTTAGAAAGAGCCTTCACTTTCACTCCTCAACGGTAACCCCTTTGATGGCAGAATCACAATACTTTCACACAGCTTGTAGTCTGAAAAACACTTTCACACACTGTGTTATTTTACAGAAGAGACCCAAGGAGGTTGAGGAGGAGGAGATGGCAGGTAAGGGGCCTGGACAATCAGGGGACTCCCTTCAGTCAATTAAATAGACTCTTCTAACCTTTAGAAGTTGAAAGTACAACACTCCAGGGGGGGCAACCTCATTCAGACAGCTATACAGGATAGAATTGAAGAGTCTCAGTGGATCATTTCTGCCTGTCTCCGACCCCAAACACAGGGAAACTGAGGTAGCAGGTAGAACAAAAGCCTGATCGAAAAGTCACGCACGGAGTGTCGGTGGGACAGACTTCCCACCACTCCACTCCACCTGCACTGTGTCCAAAAACGGCTGATTCCTACGTTTCAAAGGAAAAAGCTTGCCATTCCCGCTTCCCTCTATTTCCCACTCGGGCTTTCTTATGGCTTGGGGAAGGGGGGGAGGGGGATCTTCCTCCCGGAACCGCGCAGCAAACCCCCTCTCCCCAGGCTCTTACTCATTTTTCACATCGGGCCTCCGAAGTAGGGAAACCCGCTAGCTCTGGCTCCCAACTCCTAGCTTCTCGCTCTCTCTGAGGCGTTTCTTGACCCTAAGGCAAGTCTGAGCCTCCCCAGGGATGGTCTTCTGCCACTCCTGCCACCTAAACCTCAAACTCCACAAAAGGAAACCCTCTCCAAACATCCTCCCATCTACCCTTCTATCCTGGCCACCCCTGAGGAGCACCACTATATATCAGGAGCCTCCCAGGAGCTACCTGCCTCTCACCTGGGCCCCTTTGGCCTCGGCCTCCGCAGAAGGGCGACCCCCAACAATCTCCTCGGTCAAGAAACCCCTAATGCGGAAACACCCTCTTCCAGGGTCCTCTCCCGGAGCCTTAAGCACCGGCCTCGCTAGAGAACCTCCGGGCTGTTTTCTGGGCTCTGCCCAACGCCACCCGCTCCCAGCCCCCTCCTCAGAATCTCCCCCAGCCCAGTCCTGTCTCGCCGCCGCAGATTCAGGCGGCTGTTCCCCTCCCTCACGGACGTCCCCAGCCCTGGGACTCCCCCCGCTTCGCGTTCCTAGGGGCTTCCCGGCTGGGCTGCGGCACTGACTTTCTCCAGCTCTCGGGCGCACTCGAGGGAGGGGGCGGCGGCGGCTGCGGCGCGACTCCTTTGTGACAGGTCCAAGAGAGCGGTAAAGATGGACGCGAGGCCACGGCGCTGCCATTACGTGCTGGGCCCACCCCCCGCTTCGTACCGCCCCGGCCCTCCCTCAGTCCCCTAGGAAACGCCTCTTCCTCGGTGGCAAGCCCTCTTCCTCACATCCAATCAACTTTCAGGAAACACATCACGTGACAACACGACTCGGCCCGCCCTCCTTGAGGGAGCTGGCCAATCCCCTTGCTGAAGTGTGAATGGCCCAATCAAATCTCTCCCGCTAGCTTTCAAGGCACCGGATTTCCATCTGGCTCCACGGGAGGAAGGGAGGTACGGATTGGGTTACACCGCCGGAAGAGGGGCGGAACTTTGTTGTGGCGGTGAGGAAAAGGAAGCCCTGAAGGGTAGAAAGAAATACCAAAGCAAAGGCTGTTTTCCTGCTTTCATTCTTTCTGTTTTCCTTCTTTTTATTTTTTCTTAAGAGCGAGCGGCGTTTGCGGTGGCAGTTTGGGGTGGGCGCCGCCGAGGTGAGGAGGTCTCGCCTCCTGCACGCTGGTAGGTGAGTGCGGCCTGGGCCCTGGCCAGGCAGCGAGACCAGGGCGCCAGCGTCCTCGCTGAGGAGGTGGGGGGCTGCGTCTGACGTGAAGTTTAGGGCCAGGCCTGCCCTTAGTCTGCGCTCTCGCCCAGGGTTCTGAGTCACCAGAGACAGGGGCTTGTGGGGCGCAGCCTGAGGGAAGCCAAGGGAGCCCGCGGGAACGCCTCCAGGTCCTGTGGAGGAGGATGCCGACTCTTTCACGCGGTCCTGGGGCTCTGGGGCTCTTGTCGGCTCCCCTCTTCGTTTTCTGCCAGGTGGCAGGCTTCCAGCGAGGAGTGGGCTCTATCTCAGAGGTCTTGGAACGGCTCCAGGCTACTCCGGAGGTGTGGGGGTGCCTGCCTGGTTGCGAGTTTCTGAGTCAATTAGTTTAGGATGGAAACATTAATTATGTTCCATGTACCAGTCTCTGTGCTCAGTGCACTTTCTTGTAAAGGAAATCAAACTGGCGTGTTCGTCTTGCAGAAAACTTAACTGAGGGTTGAAGGGTCTTGAGAGCTGCTGGCCCAGGTGAAAGCCGGAGCGCATCGCGGTAAAGGTGGAGACCTATTCCTTCTTAGCACTGGTTTTGAAACTAGCAGAAAACAAGAGCTTCTGTGGCCCTTTTAAAATGCAGATTCTCGGACCCTCCACCCCAGCTAGTCCGACTCAGGTCTTGAGTGGGACCGAGGAAGTCAAGTGCAGGTCTGCCGGTCAGAATTCCCAGTGACCTCTTGTGTACCAGCTGTTGGGTAAGATTCGTTGATAATTCAGCTGTTTGCCTTATTGGTGTGTTAACAAGGACCTCATAAAAATGGTTTGGAAAGCACTGCTTCTGAACGCCTTGAAAGGAATTAGTGTGTAGACTCCTTTTTGATACAAGGAATTGAGTAGAGATAAAGGCAGCTTTTACAGTCTTAAAAATAGAGCTTGAGATGAACAGTTTGTAAGGGTCTGAAAGCTGAGGCTGCCCAGTTATCTTTCTCAGAGGGGTCTTGGTGCCTTTCCCTCATGAGGAAATTCTTCGTGGTTGTAACAGTTATATCAATACCTTTTACCTGGTTAGCAGTCGTTCCCGTTTAAGAATCTTGCTGTTTTGATTAGAATCAAGCTGCTGCTGCAGAAATTGAAAACCATGTATCTGGTAAATAAAGTGATTTAAACGCATGGTTCAGCTGTAGACTCAATCAGCGTAATTACATCTTCATGGCAGGTAAATTAAGCAATTTCAGTGTGCTCACTGTTGATCTCCTTTTGAACAGTGCTCTGTCTTCATTCTCAAATACCACCTGTTTCACTTTATCTGTAGCATGTGTTTTACAGTTTATTTCGTCTTTGGTTTTCTGAATTTTCCTTATGATGTATGCAACTGTGGATTTGTTTCTGTTCAGTGTGTTTGGTGTCTATTACACGTCTAAATTTTTGGATTAGTGTCTTTCATAAGTTCTGTAAAATTCTTAGTCATTTATACTCATGTACTGTTTCTGCCCTGTTGTGTATCTTCCTTCTTTACTGATTTAATGTAGACCTTTCCCCCTCTCTTCTTTATGCCTTTTCCTCTTTTTACTTTTCTATACTGCATTCTGCATAATTTGTTTTTTATGAATTCTCTCATAAATTATTTCTAATCTGTTACTAAACTCATCTGTTGTGATTTTAATTTATTGCATGTTTTAGTCACTGAAGTTCTGTTTTTTCTTTTCAAATGTGCCTTGCCACTTGAACGGTTTCTTATGCTCTGCTGTTAATTTTGAGGCCTGGTTTTTATTTCTTTAAACATGGTAAGCATAGTTGTTTTGTAATCTGTATGTGTTAATTCCACTGTCTGGATGTCCTTTGGTCTGTTTCTGTTGCCCATTATTCCTGCTTTTTTTCTTACCAGTTCACCTTTACCTGATGCTGTAGTTCTTTGGGGTACCAGATTAAGATGGAGAAGGAGGTGGTTATCAGACCCCACACACCCTACCTGGGTTCTCTGCTTTTGACTTTTACTTCCCAAGGGCACCAAAACAGTAGCTTTCAAGATCAGAGAAATCCTCAGGATGAAAACCAGTTTGAATATTGGGCTCGGTTTCTGCTTTTCACCTTGTTTTGGGTTTTTGCCGAATTCCTTACAGTCTTGTTAGCTTTTCTATTTGTTTAAGAATTATTTTAAAAAACTTCTTCCAGTTTAATTTGTTGCAGAAGTGAGGGATTGGTCTCAATTACCTAGCTTGCTATTTTGTGGAAATGGAAGCCCCCTTTGATTTTAGGAGTGAAATTTGTCTTTCAGGCAACTTTGAGTTAAAGGTTATTTTTCTTCACCTATCTAAAACTTCCACCACCTTTCACAGGGCAGCATCCTTGTTATTCAGTTGCCTACTCATATCTGACTCTATGTGACCCCTTGGACTGCAGCATGCCAGGCTTCCCTGTCCTTCACCATCTCCCAGAGCCTGCTCAAACTCATGTCCATTGAGTCGGTGGTGCCATTCAACCATCTCATCCTCTGTTGTCCCTTTCTCCTCCTGCCTTCAGTCTTTCCCAGCATCAGGGTCTTTTCCGATGAATTGGCTCTTCACATCAGGTGGCCAAAGTATTGGAGCAGTGTTGTAGCTGCTATCAAAATTAAGCTTCCCCAGTGCTTTTTCTAGTCTTCCTTTTCTGAACTCCTTAGTGCTTAATTTCTTTTCTCTTAGAGCATTTACTCTCATTCTCCATTTCCTTAAATTGCTCCTGTACTTACCTTATCTCTTCTTTTGAATTCAAATTCCTTATTTGCTAAAAAGTAGTGCGAGTTAAGTACCTAGCACTGTGACTTGCACATAATGTTATTGCTGCTTGATTGTGTCCGAGTATTTGCGACCCCATGGACTATAGCTTAGCAGGCTTCTCTGTCCATGGAGTTTTCCAGGCAAGAATACTGGAGTGGGTTGCCTTTTCCTACTCTAGGGAACCTTCTCTACCCAGGGATCGAACCCACATCTCCTGCAAGTCTTGCATTGGCAAGCGGATTCTTTACTACTGAGCCACCTGGGAAGCCCTGTCTTGCACATATGTTCCCTGTAAAGATTTACTTCAAAAATACAACTGAATGAGTGGGCCTTGTATGTTTGGTGTAGTGTAAAGTCCTTTTTTTTTTTTTTCTTAATTTGGTTTTGGAGAGGAGATCCATAAAGCTTGGAAGGTGGGGGTGAGAGAGAGTATAATTTAGTGTGGGTTAGGTTCCAAACTCAAATAGTGTGTAGTCAAAGCTATCCTCACATCAAACTGTGGAAAATTCTTAAAGAGACGGGAATACTAGACCGCCTTACCTGCCTCCTGAGAAATCTGTATGCAGGTCAAGAAACAACAGTTAGAACTGGACATGAAACAACAGACTGGTTCCAAATCAGGAAAGGGGTACACATCAAGGCTGCATATTGTCACCCTGCTTATTTAACTTACATGCAGAGAACATCATGCGAAATGCCAGGCTGGATGAAGCACAAGCTGGAATCAGGATTACTGGGAAAAATAATAATAACCTCGAGATATGCAGATGACACCACCCTTATGGCAGGAAGCAAAGAACTAAAGAGTCTCTTGATGAAAGTGAAAGAAGAGAGTGAAAAAATTGGCTTAAGACTCAACATTCAGAAAACTAAGATCATGGCATCTGGTCTCATTACTTTGTGTCTAATAGATGGGGAAAAAATGGAAACAATGAGAGACTTTATTTTGGGGGGCTCCGAAATCACTGCAGAGGGTGACTGCAGCTGTGAAATTAAAAGATGCTTGCTCGCTGGAAGAAAAGTTATGACCAACCTAGACAGCATGTTAATTATTTTGCCAACAAAGGTCCATCTAGTCAAAGCTATGGTTTTTCCAGTAGTCATGTATGGGTGTGAGAGTTGGACTATAAAGAAAGCTGAGCGCTGAAGAATGGATGCTTTTGAACTGTGATGTTGGAGAAGACTCTTGCAAGTCCCTTGGACTGCAAGGAGATCCAACCAGTCCATCCTAAAGGAAATCAGTCCTGAATATTCATTGGAAGGACTGATGCTGAAGCTGAAACTCCAGTAGTTTGGCGACCTGATGGGAAGAACTGACTCATTGGAAATGACCCTGATGCTGGGAAAGATTGAGGGCAGGAGGAGAAGGGGACAACAGAGGATGAAATGGTTGGATGGCATCACCTACACGATGAACATGAGTTTGAGTAAACTTCAGGAGTTGGTGATAGACAGGGAAGCCTGGCGTGCTACAGTCCATGGGGTCGCAGAGAGTTGGACATGAATGAGCGACTGGACTGAAGTAAAAGCCAACCTAGATGGTAAAATAATGTGTAGCCAAAGCTATCCTGGGAAATCTATTAGGGAGGCACCATGTTGGGTATGGCACCCCACTCCAGTACTCTTGCCTGGAAAATTGCCTGGACGGAGGAGCCTGGTAGGCTGCAGTCCATGGGGTCGCTGAGGGTCGGACACGACTGAGCGACTTCACTTTCACGCATTAGAGAAGGAAATGGCAACCCACTCCAGTGTTCTTGCCTGGAGAATCCCAGAGATGGGGAAGCCTGGTGGGCTGCCGTCTATGGGGTCGCACAGAGTTGGACACGACTGAAGTGACTTAGCAGTAGCAGCATGTTGGGTATAGGTATACCAGTGTAGCAAAATTCCAACATGGCCATATTTCTCTCCAGCTTTGAAACAGACGCTATTTTTTCCCTTTGAGTTTAGATAAAATAGTTCGCATTTAAGAATCACTGTGTGTAAAAAATATAGCTCATATTAGAATTACATATAGTGAGGGAAGTGCTTATACTCTTGAGAGGCATGGATGAGGGGAGTTGAGGATCAGCTAAGGGAACCAATATTATCTTTTTCTCTTCCAGTGTATCTATCAGTAGATAAATTCAAGGTATTTGTACATATGATGAAACTTCTTATGCTGTGGAAAAATACATGGCATGTGTTTTCTAGATGTCTTGCAAAAAGAGGTTACTTCAAGTTGCTGTTTATAGTAAACATTGTACATATGAATTGCATTTACTAATGCTGTGCCCTCATTTTTAGATTCTTTCAGTCCTCTTTGCTTGGAGAAGGCAATGGCACCCCACTCCAGTACTCTTGCTTGGAGGATCCCATGGACAGGGGAGCCTGGTGGGCTGCAGTCCATGGGGTCGCTGAGAGTTGGACACGACTCAGTGACTTCACTTTCCCTTTTCACTTTCATGCATTGGAGAAGGAAATGGCAACCCACTCCAGTGTTCTTGTCTGGAGAATCCCAGGGACGGGGGAGCCTGGTGGGCTGCCATCTATGGGGTTACACAGAGTCGGACATGACTAAAGCGACTTAGCAGCAGCAGTAGCAGCAGTCGTCTTTGCTAGTGGAGTAGGTTAAATAAACCTCAGTGTTAGAAGAGTGAGAATTACGTTTTCTAGTAATAAGTGCTAACAGACTGTTCTCTGTTAGTAGTTGTCATGCTCTGAAGTTTTATAGGGAAAGTTGGCTTGACTTAAGTTACTGTAGCTTGATAGAAGTGCCTTCTGGCCAGAAAGCAGTCTTTTCTAGAATGATTTTTAGTTTGCCAAATTCCTCTTAATTTCTGTCCTACATTTTAAAATCTCATGTGACTTGAACATCAGGATAATGTTGGAAGAGCAATACTTAAGTATATTTACTAACAGAAAAAACATGGATTGGCCTATTGTTTTTGCTCCCTTTGGGGAAATGTTAGAACATTGTGACACAGAGATCTGATCTGCCCTGGTGTATTTTTACAAGTACAGTGTATCTAATGTTAGAAGTTAGGAGGGTATGGTGGCCAGTGATGTAAACACTTAAGTAGTCTGCCATCACAAAATTCAGTTCCAGAGGAAACCAGATCTCATTCATGTGCACCATGGCATGAGCTAAATGGAATAATTTTCATGTCAGCAACGGCAGTTATCTTGGGAGCAGTTTTGTTTCTTGAAATTTATATAGCATGCTTTGCATAAACCCATTCTGTCTCACCAAACTGGAAATTAAATACTACAATCTCCAGTACAAACACAGTAGTGCAGTGTTTAACATTTATTTCACCTTGAAATATAAGAACATTGTTTGTTTGGCTGTCACGCGAATTTGAATATTTGCATCAGTTTGAAACTTTTAAGTTGGGACAAAGTGATTTTGGTATGGTTTTGGATTTCCATGAATTCTCTATTTGAAAAACTTATATAATCCTTTAAAAAATACTGTAATGTTTAATTTGATAATTGAACTTGAATCACTATAAAAAATGCTATGAGAGTAAAGAAAAGTTGGCACAGTTATTCTTTCTAAAATTAAATACAATAAGGACAAAATAAGCATTCTCAATGTAAATCTTCTTCATCCCTAAATGAATTTTTATTACTAAATCCCCAGACCCCTGGGCTTTTGTTTATTTGTGTTTTGTTTTTAATTATTCTAACAAAGGAGGAAAATAAGAGACTTGTGAAAATTTAGGTAAGCTGTAGGAATTAGAAATAAACACTTTAGTTTCTGATTTCTCTACTTCTGGAAGAAGGTAAATAAGTTGAAGTTAGAAATCACCTTTCTTTTGCAAAATAAACAGCTAATGAATGTTGGACTCGTCAGAGAAAAATGCTTTGTCTAAGAAATTTTTAGTATGAGAGCATTTTTTTTAGTTAGCTGAAATTAAAAGGAAAGTAGCAAGAGTTATTCTTGAAGATGTCAGTTATCTAATATAGTAAGGTGATGAAATCTTTGGTCCTGTGTTTCCTATTGTACAAGTTGTATGATGTTTGAATAGAATTCCCTGTGGGACAAAGACACGTTAGTGATTGCTTATTTGATGACTATTATTTTCTATAATTTACATTGGACAGTATCTAAGAATATGTAAGAACATTCCTCTCTGCTTAAATTCTTCAAATTCTCTTCCTGGTTGGTTTATCCAGTAAGTGTTTCTTATATACTTAATATATGCCAGACACTGTGCTAATAAGCACTGTGGATACAAAGAGCTGTCGGAATAGTCGTAAGTGATAAAACACAATGAATAAATGCTATAGTGGAATTAGAAATAGCTGGAATGGGTGCCAGAGGAGAAACAGAAAGTCTTAATAGAATGCTCTTAGAGTAGTTTGTGCAAGATGAGGCCCTGAAAAGAAGAGATTAGAAAGGAAAGGATAAATTAAAGAGAGACCATTGTGAAGTAGAAACAACAGAACTTGGTGACTAGTGGGATATAAGGGACTAAGGAAAAAGGAGTCTTAAGTGTATGTCCAGGTTTTCAGTTTGGGAAACAGGGTTGATCCCTATTTGTGCCCTTCATTACTGCCTCTTAGCTGTACTGTTTACTTTGGTAGTTCATTACATACACTGTTTACCTGTTAGGAACTAGTACTAGCTTTTTAAAGTTTATTTTCTTTATGCACCCCCATATAATTTGCACAATGCTGGACACAGAGTTCAGCATTCAGCCTGATGTTGAGTTTATTTAATTTGAATTAATAATAAAACAATAAAATAACTATGGTAAAGGGGAATTATAGAATTACCAAATACGTATACATGGAAGCTTTTCCTGATTTCCCTCAGTTTCATCTGGTCTCTTTCCCACTTCACTTGTCGTGGTTGTTTATGTCACTGATTTATTTCTCCTACACTCCTTGAGCATAGGGTAGTATATTTCTCTCACTCCCATAACCAGAGCTCAGCATAGCTCTTTGCAATAATGACAGACTTTTTAAAGCATTTTTAAGCAGGTCCCAAACACTGTGCTAAGTACTTTCCATGAATTATCTAGTTTATCTCACAAAAGCTTTATGTTGTGCAGTACTCTCTCAGTCGCCATTGATGAGTGCAGTCTATGGATTAGGAAACTAAGCCTTAGATGAGTTAAATGACTTGCCCAAAATCATACAATTTACAAGTGGCAGAACCAAGGTCTCTTGATCTCAGAATCTATACTCATCATTACCTGTTTTCCCTCCTGTAAGGAGACTGCAACAAAATGTATATGTTATATGTTGGTTGAATTAGATTAGGTTGTCATGAAAAGTGTCTGAAGTTAAGCTGGCTTCTTGGCAGTATTTATTAATAGGGAAGTTTTGAATATTTCTGAAGAAGAAATATTCTGAGTATTATCTAGCATACTGAGGAGTATGACCACGTGTTCATAAACATTTTCTGTCCTTTGACCTCTCCTAATATAGAAAATTCATTAACCAGAGGGCCATTGGTGGCATTGCAGGCAAGAGGGGAATAGTAGTTGAAGTGCCAGGGAATGAGGACCTATAGGAGATGTGCAAATTGAAAAAAGAGATGGATAAAGCAGTCTGTGTTTAGTGTTGGTCCTTTTAAATTCACAGAAATGTTTTATAATTAGGCATGGCCATCTAGCTTTATTTTGGGAATGAGGGAATGTCGGGTTAGGTTTAAAGAACAGATTTTTACAAGTGGTCATTAGTTTTGACAGTGTGACTTTTCTCAGGAAACCAACCCATTGAAAGAATTAGAATTTTTTTCTGTCAAATTATGAACCCATTGTCTTTAAATTTCCTTTTTAAACGTGCTTCTGCCTGATTTTCTTTTCCATTGACCTTCCGCGATTCTTGATTCAGTGCTACATGGGAAAGACGGGGAAATAGCACAGGCCAAACTCTTTGGGTGAAAGTTCAGTTCTAACACTTGAGAAAAAGATGAAAAGGAGAGTAAGAATGTCTTGGAATCCCATAAATTCATCTTTTTCCAAAAGTAATTGATAAATGTTGGGAAAATTCTTATTCTCTAAGAGTTTCTATTTCAAATTCAAACCTTTGTTTACATGTATCTTAAAGGCTCTGACCCTTGAGTTTCAGGGATTTTTTTTTTAAAGTCAAATGAATTGTTTTTTAAAGTCAAATTCTTTTTTTTTTAAGTCAAATGAATTCTTCTTTATCCAAAAACTCAACAGGCTATGAAAATTAAATAAATGGCTTTACTTCCTTAGTTTTGCATTATAAGAATAAATCTTGAGTCTGAATTCTTACTTAGATGGAAGCATGTAAGATTCAAGATTTTTATTTTGAACTGTAAGAAGAGTTCTTTCAGTACTGATATATTTTTTATTTTTTCAAGTGTAACAAGAGTAAAGAGATGGATTCAATGGCATGCCAGTTGTATTACCATATCCTAATATTGCTTTCCCAGGTTTAAATCATAACAGTTTAAGTTCACTGTTTTGAGACAGTTTTTTCATGTTTTTATAAGATTAAAGGAACTGGAATGCTTGACCTAGAAAAATGACAAATTAGGAGGAAAATGGGAGTTGTTTTCAAACAGCTGAAGCATTGTTGTGTTGAAAAAGGGATTTGGCTTCTTTTGTGTAGTCCCAGTGTATTTAACCTATCTGTGGAATTTATAGGAAGAGAGATTTCAGCTCAGTTTAAGGAATAGCTATCGTGCTAGTCAGATCTGCTTAGAGAGTCAGCTGCCTGAAGGGAGCGCAGTTTTAAAGTATGGGTTGGATGAAAATCTCCTGGGTATGAATGGTGGGTTCTCTTGCCAGATGGAGAATTGTTTGAGGTGGGCTATGAGGACCCATCACATTCTGAATTATTTCCCAGTAAATAAGGGTAAGAGGAGGAAACCAGACAGCCAGTATAGGATGAGAAAGGAGAGCTACAGCCGAGAAAGAGGACAGTGAGGGTCTAAGTTGTCTCTCCCATCCTTTAAAGTTCTACATCTTTGATGTTTTCTCTGCCAGAAATATTTAAGAAAATGTTGGCCCTTGTTCCATAAGAGGTCGTTCTACAAAACTTGAGGAATTTTTGTCATGGTCACAGAGACGGAACAATTCTCTCTGTAATAGGCCTTTGGCTGGAGACATTGAGTAATGCTAAGTCAGAAATGTCCAGGGTTGTGGGCTTTAGGTAGGAGCAACAACTTGTGTCCATTGATTTGGTTTTCTTTCTAGTAAATTTAAAAATTTTCTGTGTTGTTACGATGTGCTAAACTTCAACAGTAGGCAAAGACTATTCTTTTGTTCTGCATGTTTGGATTTATTTCCTCCATTTCCATTTTCGTCTTCACTAGAGGAAGATGTTCCATGAACATTCTCAGCACTGGAATTTGATATAAGAAGAAAGCTGAAATTGACATGTCCTCCTTCTTAAGGAAGATTCCTGGTTTCTGGGGAGGGGTATGATTAAGTGGGTAAGAGTATGAATTTTTGCCCTCAGCTGATTCTCAGCTCCACCATTCACCACCTTCCAGGCCCTCTTGCTGATTTTGTAGATAAACATAGATGTTGATAAAACTACATAATACATTAAGAAAATGTAATCCTGTGCTTTTGTCAGTGACTTATGAGTTAAACTACTTGAGGATTTCTCAGTTCAAGGCTGAAGGAAGTTTTGAGGTAGTCCGTTGCTTGGGGGAAACAGAGGTCAATCTCCTTGTTTCTCTTCAGAATTTTAATTACAGCTCTCACTTGAAATATTTTGTTTGTTTTTTAGACTGTTCCATTATGGATGGAGGGGATGACGGTAACCTTGTTATCAAAAAGAGGTTTGTATCTGAGGCAGAGCTAGATGAACGGCGCAAAAGGAGACAAGAAGAATGGGAAAAAGTTCGAAAACCTGAAGATCCTGAAGGTATAGAGAGGCTCACAGACCTTTAATCCTTACAACCCTGCAGGCTATTAACATCACTTTAGAGTAGAAGAACTGAGGCTGAGGGGGCGAAGGGACCTATGTAAGGTCTCCATACCTGAGAGCAGACCAGGATCTGCACCTCCATGCCCTTTCCACTCTACCACACTTTATTCCAGAAGATTCCACTGGTCTTCTAGCTATTCAGCTCCAGAATCTGAATAGCTGAGAGTGCTGCTACCATGCAGGGTTTGTTTTGGGTGGATCCCTCATCCATTTAGCTGTCTCAGTCCATGGGCCCTGTTCACACTCATTGGCTTTGAGAACTGCTGGCTCCTGTCTGAGGTCTAGAGGGAAGCTGTGAACTTTGTACTATTTTTGTGTTCTTTGCCCTCAGATCATGCAGAGACTTGAGTGTATCTTTAAATCCTTTGTGATTCCAAAATAATATGAACGGATTGTAAAGTATGTATTTTTCCCCCCTCCCTTTTCTTTCAGAATGCCCAGAGGAGGTTTATGACCCTCGGTCTCTGTATGAAAGGCTACAAGAACAGAAAGACAGGAAGCAGCAGGAGTATGAAGAACAGTTCAAATTCAGTAAGCTTCAGAAAAAACAGCGTCTGAGGGACTCTGCGGGGCCTTTTTGGTGCACTTTTGCCTTGTGCAACACTTTTTCTAACCAGCCATGAAATTGTCTTGATTATCTAGTCTCTAGGTGCTCATTTGGTGGAAAAGAGATAGCTTTCTACTATCTAGACCACATTAAAAATTTTTGCTTAGAACTCAGTATACCCGTTTTAATTTTATGCTAACATTTAGTAATGGGAGAGATGCTTTGATTTTATGCCATGTTATCTATCCAAAAGCTTTGGTGTTTACAAATTCTTTCTTCTAGTCCCCTGAACAATCTGCTGTTTATTAAAAAATAGGACAAGGAAAAATCTTGACTATATTTTCCCTTTAGCCTGCTTTAAGAGTTCCTTGTTTATTATTTCCTCAGAAAACATGGTAAGAGGCTTAGACGAAGATGAGACCAACTTCCTTGATGAGGTTTCTCGGCAGCAAGAACTAATAGAAAAACAGCGAAGAGAAGAAGAACTGAAAGAACTGAAGGAATACAGAATATCCTTTGTACTTTGCTAGGAATCTATAAGGTGTCAGTTTCTCATCAGCATCTGTGCATTTCAGTTTTTTCATTATAAAATGAGGGTCTTCTGCCTGGTCATCTTTAGTTCCCTTTCAACTGTGATGTTCCTGTGATGCTGAATAACTGGCAGCGATACGTAGAGTTATGTTGCGTGCAAGAGTCTGTTGGCAATCAAAAGTCCAGATCCTTCAGGATTAACTAAAGGCCTAAATCCTAATGGTCAGTACCACAGTATTCTTGCCTTGTGAGATTAGACTCTGAAACAGATGGGCGATGCAGTAAACCTCATCCAGGGGAGAAACTGGCTTCTAGGTTTTTTAAAGGAAATTTTTAGCAACCCTCCTGTGTCCTCAGACCTTCCCTACAGATACAGCCTGGTCTGTCTCCACAGAGAGGTAGGGAAAGCAGCCAAGAGGACTTTGCTTTGGCTCACTGTTATTTTTCTGGCATCCACGTGCACGTCTTACTAGGCATCCCAAATGTAACTTGGCTCAATCAAAATTCTCAGTTCCACGCCTCACTACTCCTACCTTCACTACATTACCTCCCTCCAAATCTCTTCTTTTTCTGGTATCTGCCAAACTACCTCCAAAATGTACTCCAAATCTTCCAGCTCTTGCTGTCTCTGTTGCCACCGCAGTCGTCTTAGACCTTCTCTGGACTACGTGACCATCTAATTGTCTCTGCTTCTCTTCTCCCTCCCAGTCCATTCTCTAGATGATAGTCTGGGGAACTTTTGAAAACATGTGGGATCATATAACTTTCCTGTTTCAAACACTAGTGGCTTCCTGTTGCATTTAGACTTAAAATCTGCATTCTTAATCAGGCCCTACAAGGGTCTGCATGATTTAGGCCAACTCACCTCCCTGTTGTATCTTGAACTACTCTTGTTCTTGTTTACCACACTCCAGCTTACTGCCTGTCTTTATGTTCTTCTCATACTGAGCTCTGTGATTCCATTTCAAGGCATTTGTATTTGCTATTTCCTCAGCCTGGAATGCTCTGCCCTCAGATTTTACAGGGCTTGCATTTCATGACACTTGGGTCTCAGCTCCCTTCCTCATAGAGATCTTCCCTAAGCACTCCATCTAAAGTTGCAGCCACCCCCATCACTGACTATAATGTCATTTTTAAAAATAGTATGTCACTACCTGAAAATCTTAATTTATATACTTACAGGTTTGTTTGCCTCTTTAGTGCTGGAATATAAAGTAAGCACCATAAGAACAAAGACTTGATCACCACTGATTTCTCCAGTGCTTGGTATATAGTAGGTTCTTAGTATATGTGTGAAGAAATAAATGAATGACTCATAGAAGAGGTTAAAAAGGCCACCTTAGCAACTTCCTCCTGTGAGAAAGCTTATTTGAGTATTTCAAGCTTATATGTTGAATAACCTCACTAGTGTGGTAACAGGCTTTTTTACCTCTAAAATTGTTGCTGTGACTGTGTATGCACTGCTGCTGCTGCTGCTAAGTCGCTTCAGTCGTGTCCGACTCTGTGCGACCCCATAGATGGCAGCCCACCAGGCTCCCCCATCCCTAGGCAAGAACACCGGAGTGGATTGCCATTTCCTTCTCCAATGCATGAAAGTGAAAGTGAAGTCGCTCAGTCGTGTCTGACTCTTAGCGACCCCATGGACTGCAGCCTACCAGGCAAGAGTACTGGAGTGGGGTGCCATTGCCTTCTCCAGTGTGTATGCACTAGTTGGTATTTTTTTTTTGCAGAGTGTGTGCAGTGGGTCCCATTAAAGAGTTATGTAGGAGAAAATGTGAACAGATTGCCAGGAATTTGGTTAAAGACAAGGTGACTGACGGTGGTTGAGACAAGGTAGCAACATGCTGCCACAAAACGTGCTCTGAACAGGTAGTGAAAGACATGGCTTCCAGTCTCTGTTTTCCAAGTGGAATTCTGGTATAACACTAAGATAGAACTTGATAGAAAAATCACACCTCCATCCCAACTGTAGAATTGAGGTTGATTCTTCTGAAGCTTCCTTCCCCCACTCTATTGTGTCATGACCCCAGGATGGTATTATGCATTGATGTTTGCAGCGATGGGCAGGTATGTGTACTGCATTGTTTCAGGCATCCAGCTTTTACCTCTAAGGAAAAAATACATTTTCACTTGAATTACGTCTTGTTTTTGCTTAATTTGGCAGGCAAGCAAATAAGACAGTGTCTCCCAAGGCCACATTCTGGAGAGTATTGTTGGTGTGGTATGAGTATGAGAGGCCCTTGGGTTTTCAGTTCAAAGGGAAGGATGAACAGGGCAGCTGTGAGGCAAAAGAAACTTTCCTGTCCTGATAACATTGCAGTACAACATTGAGGAGGCTCCAGGGTAATTAGTGGCTTTTATTGGAGACTTAGAAAGTTCTGTCTAGAAAAACTGAAACAAAGCCTTCCAACCCACTGATGTATAATGGACTAATCCCAAGCATGCATGTAGCCAGAGACATGTTGAGGTAGGAATTGAGGTTTAGACATCTGTTTATTAAAGCTCTAAATCAGGAGATGGTTCTTGGTGTTGCTTGGTTGGTATAAGATATATTTCATAATGTGATACTTGTGAATACAAGTAAGCTGCAGTTTGTGCCAGTATAAACAGAACTTTTGTTTTCTTTAGGTTAGAACACTATTTATTAATATGTGTGTTCAAATACGATGTGACCTTTTAAAAACTGCTTCGTGTAGTCTATTCCTTGAGACTTTGAAATGTATTTGTATATTTAAAACATTTTAGGGGGAGAGGGTCTTAAGGGGGAAAAAGGGCTTGGGCCTTGGATGTGGATCAAAAATATTAACACCTCCCTACCTGCCCACCAAAAAAGAGGTTGAGAGCTTTTCTTCACTTAAGAAGAATAAAAAGTTAAATGTTGGTTTTTATCTTTGTCTTGGTATTATAAATGTGTGATTTTGTTAAATTTTTTCTGTTGTACTTGAAAGTTTCTATCCTTTATGGTGGAGTTGTAGGTAAAAATCACAGCATGCTCATGGATTTTGATATTCTGTACTAAAAAGATGAAATTTCTATTTCATTTTTATTCTTAAAAAAATGAACATTTAGTATTAACATATCAGTTTCCATGATTACCTTAAAAACATCAAATATAAATAGATGAAACTCAGAATAATGCTGAGTATAAAGTATAATCCCTATTGAATATTACAAATGTTTAAGATAACTGGTTCCCACAAGAATTGAGCCCCTGAAAATTAGACACTAGAATTAGAAATTAAAATTTCCTAATTTCCGGTACCCAGTTTTTTCATTGTTCAAACATACAGGAATAGCTTAGACCGTGTAGTCCTACCTCCACTCCTCTGGACTGATAATACATACGTCTTGGATATCTTGAGCACTAGATGTCGCTGTTGTTCCCGCAAGGTACCACCTCATCTTAAGTAAGGAGTTGCACCATGTTCCAGTACTTATTTATTGACTAATACGTTGTGAGAGAGCATGAAAGGGAAGGAGAGGAGGCAGTTGGTGAAGAGAACAAAAGAAATTGACAAACCTTGGGAGCCATAGATTGACATCAAACTTGAAAACAGTATGTAACAAATGAACTGGTTGTTTTATGCTTTTAAACAGCTTTTCAGTCCTTGTGTTGTATTGTCTATGCACAGGGGTTTCTCATTAAAATCACCCTCAGAGTGTTTAATACAGGTTCCTGGGCCTTTGGAAGTCCTCATTCAGTAAGTAGGTTTGGGACAGGGGAGGGACCCTGTTTTTTAAATGAGCCTTAAGATGATTCTGATGTCTTACATCCACAGAATAGGAGTTAGTCTTCATAATATCTAAAGCTGAATGCTACTGATAGTCATAGGACACTCTGCAAAATTTTATTTTATCCTTAGAGGGAAATCAAATAATTTTTCTGCATTCAGGGGAGCTACACTTTTTTCTGTTGGATTCTTCAGGATCTTCGTTTTCCCCAACAAGTATGATATTGGCCATGTTTTTGGTAATAGCACGTGTTCTGGTCATCCTCAGGATTTTCTTTGGGAATCAAAGGGAGAAACATTGCTTCTCTGTATTATTTTGGGCTTGCTTTGCCATCTTCCTCCTCAGTTCAGTTCAGTCGCTCAGTCGTGTCCGACTCTTTGAGACCCCATGAATCACAGCACGCCAGGCCTCCCTGTCCATCACCATCTCCCGGAGTTCACTCAGACTCACGTCCATCGAGTCCGTGATGCCATCCAGCCATCTCATCCTCTGTCGTCCCCTTCTCCTCCTGCCCCCAATCTCTCCTGGCATCAGAGTCTTTTCCAATGAGTCAACTCTTTGCATGAGGTGTCCAAAGATCTTCCTCCTAGTCATCTTCATTTCTCTTTAAATCAGCTGGATTTGACTGGCAGAATAAAGGTGGGGGGGCTTTTTTTTTTCCTTTGGCAGTGCTTCTTGGCATGTGGAATCTTAGTTCCCCAACCAGGGATTGAATCTATCCCCCTGCAGTGGAAACATGGAGTCCTAAACACTGGACTGAAAGAAAAGTCTGGGGAGGGCATTTTTTAAATAAGTAGGCCAAACATTCCATGGCAGAGCTGAAGTGCTCGTCTTGATTTATCACTGTCCTGCTATAGCCCTTCTTTTTACTTAGTTTGATCCTTAACCTGTAACTCACAGTAATCTCAACAAGGTTGGAATTTCTTCAGAAAACAAGAAGGAAGTGGAGAAGAAAGCTGTGAAACCCATAGAAACCAAGAACAAGTTCTCCCAGGCAAAGCTGTTGGCAGGAGCTGTGAAGCATAAGAGGTCAGCCTGCATTCACACGACTTTAATCTCCCTCTGACTGTGTGCCCCAGGATGCCAGAGTAATGGTAGTCAGAACAGAGTTACCTAAGCACAGGGCTTGGTGAAGTTCCTTGTGGCCCTCCCTCGCTCCCCTGTCAGATTTGGTGTTTTCTGACACCTTTGACCTTGTTGTCTCTGTTCATTCAACATGATAACCACTCTTCATTAGACACTTAAGTACTTTTGGTGCAGGTGATATTTTATTCCTCTATGAAGTACAGAGACTGAGAATCTCAGAGGTTGAGAACCTTTGTCCAAAGTCAAAAAGTAACAGGAGAGGTGGAATTCAACATTTGAGCATCTGTGTTTCTAGGCAAACAAGGTAGCAAGTTCTGTGGAAGGATTTATATAGGGTGTAATGAGAGCAGGGAGGATAGCATATTAAAAAGCAGAGACATTACTTTGCCAACAAAGGTCCATCTAGTCAAGACTGGTTTTTCCAGTGGTCATGTATGGATGTGAGAGTTGGACTGTGAAGAAAACTGAGCACCAAAGAATTGATGCTTTTGAATTGTGGTGTTGGAGAAGACTCTTGAGAGTCCCTTGGACTGCAAGGAGGTCCAACCAGTCCATCCTAAAGGAGATCAGTCCTGGGTGTTCACTGGAAGGACTGATGCTAAAGCTGAAACTCCAGTACTTTGGCCACCTCATGCGAACACTTGACTCATTGGAAAAGACTCTGATGCTGGGAGGGATTGGGGGCAGAAAGAGAAGGGGACGACAGAGGATGGGATGGCTGGATGGCATCACCAACTCGATGGACATGAATTTGAGTGAACTCTGGGAGTTGGTGATGGACAGGGAGGCCTGGCGTGCTGCGATTCACGGGGTCGCAGAGTCGGACATGACTGAGCGACTGAACTGAACTGAATGAGAGCAGGGAGGAGAAATAACTGCCTGGAGTGGGTATATGTGACTTGTGTTGGGGAAGTTAAGGAAGACATTAGAAAGGCGACTGATTATATAGGACTATGACGGCTTTAATAGGCAGACAAGAAGAGCTGGGTCAAAGGCCCTGAGGTCCGTAAGAAGGTGGCAGCTGGGATAGGGTTACACACCTGGCTGGAACTCTGCTTGTTTGATACGGGGTGGCAGCACTTCCTAGAGGTTTTGGTAAGTTCTCTGTTGTTTGTTCCTCCCCTTTCAAACCCTGAAATGACACCAAAGTGATTAAATTTGGTCATTTCAATTTGACCAACTCTACTATAAGCAAAATGATACTAAGCTGAAGTGCAGTCTGTTAGGAAAATCAATATGGTATTTTGGCAGCCAGCCACATGTTTTGAAGAAAGTGCTTTGATGGAGTTTTGTGGTTTGTAAAACACTGAATGCTGGAACAATTTCCTGGAAACATTGCTCGCAACATTTTTTACATGTAAAAATGTCATCATGGCATAGCAGCAAAGGGGAGGCGTATCAGAGGCCTGAAAAGGGCCAGTTACCCAAGCCATGGATTTTTTCCTTTCAACTTTTTATATAAAGTTGCTTGCCGGGTCCAATATCCTTGGGGATTTGGACTTGGGTGGGTTGTACTGGGCTGCACCAAGAGGAGGGGTCTCTAGGTAGTCCGTCAGTGTCTCTAGTGCCTTGCTTCTAGCAGAATGGGTGTTGTGAGTATCTCTCCTAGTCCTTGTGCTGTGCTGTGCTTAGTCGCCCAGCTGTGTCAGGCTCTTTGCGACCCCATGGGCTGTACCTGCCAGACTCCTGTCCATGGGGATTTTCCAGGCAAGAATACTGACTTGGGTTTCCATGCCTTCCTCCAGGGGATCTTCCCAACCCAGGATCAAACCCAGGTCTTTACCATCTGAGCCACCAGGGAAGCCCCTCCTAGTCCTTATATACCACCTTTTATTAGATATCCTTTATTGTTGTTTTGTGCAGCAAGGTAGTAAATGATTCTCCTGGGGCAGGTGTTCCTAATCTACCCAGCTTTGGGTTTATTAGAGTCACCTGGGAGTTTGTTAATCCTGTGGATTGCCTCACACTGATGCTGGCTCAGTATCGAGTGAGGTCTGGGAGTCTAAGTTCGTGGATGACTCTAATGCTCAGTGAAAGTCTGATGCCTGATGTGTGTATGAAGAGAGAGAGAAGTCGCTCAGTCATGTCTGACTCTTTGCGACCCCATGGACTGTAGCCTCCATGCATGCGATTGTCCAGGCAAGAGTACTGGAGTGGGTTGCCATTTCCTTCTCCAGAGGATCTTCCCGACCCAGGGATCAAACCCAGGTCTCCTGCATTGCAGGCAGACACTTTACCGACTGAGCCACCGGGGAAGCAAGCATAGTAATAAAACAAGAGCCTGTGAACCCCTCACTCATCTTAAGACCTAGAGCATTAGTGATACCGAGTCTGCCTCTGTGCTCTTCCCCATTCTGTCTCCCTGCCTTGTCACCTCACACCACTTTCCTAAGTCTAGTTCAGCATTCTTTAGTCTTTCTTAGTAGGGTTCTTTTTTTGCTTCCTATATAGGTATCCATGAACCATATAATAACTTGCTTATTTTTGAACTTTATTAAAAATGATTTCATTGTCAGTACACCATCTTCTGTGAATTTGGCTTTTCGCTCAGATTGTTTCTGTGACTAAGACAGTTTTGTGTATGTGCAGCTGTAATTCATTCACTTTCACTGCTGTATAATAGTGCATTATTTGAGATATCAAACTTTGTTCATTCTCCTGTGACTGAATGTTTGAATTATGACACATGGTGCTGGTGGACAAACTTTGTACATGTGTGCATGTTTCTCTAGAGTTATGTGTCCAGTATGATAGCCCCTGACTACCTGTGGCTGTGTAAAGTTAAATTAATTAAAATTAAATTTAAAATGCAGTCCCCTAGCCACAGTAGTCACATTTAAAGTGTTAAATGACTCCATATGGCTTGTTGCTACCCTAGGGGATAGCACAGATATAGCAAAAAAGTGATTTATAAAATAGTATCTCCTTATGGTCTTAATTTGCATTCCCCTGTTAACAAATGTAGTTGACATTTTATATGTTGGTTTGCCATTCATGTGTCCCATTGTCCTAAAAGATCTATTCATTTATATTGCCTTTTTTTTTTTTTACTGTGTTATTTGTAATTTTCTTACTGATTCACAGGCTTTTTTTTTTTTTTTAACATTTTTTTCTACAGTTTAAGCTAACCTTTTTAATTTTAAAATGGTCAAATATATTCAATTTTAAGATGGTCAGTTTTAAAAAACTGGTATGTAATTGATGTATAACAGTTTCAAATATGCAACATAATGATTTGATTTTATATATATATATATAGTGAAATGATGGCCACGATAAGTCTAGTTGACATAGTTACACAACCATACATAGTTACACAACCATACATAGTTACACACTTTTTCCTTGTGATGAGAACTTCTAATATCTACTCTTAGCAGCTTTCAAATATACAATAGTATATCATTAACTATATTCATTATAATGTACATTATATTCTCAGAACTTATCTTTTTGATAGAAGGTACATTCTTCTCAGGGATGTCATGTCTATTTTTGGCCACTTCATTCTTCTATATAAATTTTAGATGTAGTTTTAAGTTCTTTAACTGTCCCTATTGGGATTTTTATTGGAATGGTATTAAATTGCTTGATAAATTTATGGAGAAATCAGATCTTTATGTTTTTGAGCCTTTATTCATGGTTTATATCTACATTTGTTTGTTTCCTTTAGTTAAAGTCATTCAGTAAAGTCTTAAGAGTTTTGTTGTTTTTTTCAAAGATGGTGTACATGTCTTTGATTAGATTTATTCCTAGGTATTTTATATTTTTTTGTTGCTGGTAAATAAAAATGCATTTTAGTATATTTGTATCCAGCCACCCAACTTTTATTAACTTTACTGATAATTCTTATCAACTATAATAATTTATTGGTGGACTCTCTGAAATTTCTATGTAGAAAGTCACTAAATGATGAGTTTTTTCCTTATACCTTTTAATTCCTTTTTCTTATTGAGCTGGTTGGGACCACCAGCAAAATACTAGAACAATTCCTGTGCACATCCTTGTTTTATCTCTAATTTTAAACTGAATGCTTATAACTTTTCACTGCTAAGGATGGTATTTATAGTTCTGTTCCTAGTTTAAGAGGGTTTTTTTTTTTTTGTAGCCATGAATTATTAAATCTTGTCAGGTTTTTCCTGCTTTTGAATTGATAAAATAAAATTTTCTTTTTTACTGTTACAGTGAAAAAATAGATTTTTCTGATGTTGCATTCCTGGTGATAAACCCAACTTGCAGTGATATATTTTCTTCTCTTTTTTTAAACTTTGCTGGATTTTGTTTGCTAATGTTTTGTATAGGTTGTTGCATTTTTGATCATGATTGAGACTGGCCTGTACTTTTTCCCCCCACTTTATCTGATTTTGATGTGAAAATTAAATCTAACTTCACAGAATGATTTAGGGAGTGTTCTTTCTTTTTCTGTTTTCTAGAGCAGTTTGTATAAGATAGTGTTCTTTTGTGAAGGTTTTGTAGAACTCAGTAAAATCACTTTGGGCCCTCTCTTTATTTTGTGACTATAGGACTATCTACCTTTCTCCAGATCTCGTTGAGTCAGTTTTTTTAGTTGTATTTTCTGGGAATTTGTTCATTTTGTCTTTTTTCAAATGCATTAGCTAGATTGTCAGTATTCTTTATTTTTCTAATTGCTCTTGTCCCCTTTTCACCCCAAATATTGATGAGTTGTACTTTTATTCTTATTTTGACTATTTTCTTGAGAAGGTAGTCTCTGTTTTATTAGCCTTTTCAAAGGCCTTTTGGATTTAGTTCTTTTTATTTTTGCTCTTTAATATCTTCTACATTCTTTCTTTGAAATATTCTTTACTTTCTCAAGCTTATACTTTTATTATTTCTGTTACAAACAACTGTCAGATATGAAACTTAATTAATTTTCAGCTCCTTTTCAGTTATAGGCATCTAAAGCTATAGTTTTTCCTCACCTTTCATTGTGTACAATTTTGTTTCCAAGTAAGTATTTTAAAATATCCATTTTGATTTCTTTCTTGACTCATGACTTAAAGACATTTTAAAAAATTTCCAAACATACTGAGGTAGTTCACTTCAATTCAGGAAGTAGCTCAGTCGTGTCCGACTCTTTGCGACCCCATGAACCGCAGCACGCCAGGCTTCCCTGTCCATCACTACTGGGATACACTGAGATATACCAAGATACTGAGGTAACTTAACCGTATTTCATTGATTCTAAGATGAACCTTCTTCCCCCCACATTTTAATACCTTGTAATCAGTGATGGCCTGGAGTCTCTGAAATATAATCTTTTGTTATCAATTTCTTCCTTAATTGCATTGTGGTTTCACTTCAGTCGCTCAGTCGTGTCTGACTCTTTACGACCCCATGAATCACAGCACGCCAAGCCTCCCTGTCTATCACCAACTCCCGGAATCCACCCAAACCCATGTCCATCGAGTCGATGATGTCATCCAACCATCTCATCCTCTGTTGTCCCCTTCTCCTCCTGCCCTCAATCTTCCCTGGCATCAGGGTCTTTTCCAATGAGTCTTTCAGTTCAGTTCACCAACCATCTCATCCTCTGTTGTCCCCTTCTCCTCCTGCCCTCAATCTTTCCTGGCATCAGGGTCTTTTCCAATGAGTCTTTCAGTTCAGTTCAGTCGCTCAGTCGTGTCTGATTCTTTGCGACTCCATGAATTGCAGCACACCAGGCCTCCCTGTCCACCACCAACTCCTGGAGTTTACCGAAACTCTTGTCCATGGAGTCAGTGATGGCATCCAGCCAATTTCTGCCTTTTTGCATTGTGGTTTATATGTACTAATTTTTTTGAAACTACTTAGATTTGCTTTGTGACCTTTTCCCGAGATTAATTTTTGTGTATGTTCCAAGTTAAGGAGAATTTGTGTTATGTGATTGTTCTGGGTCGTATGTAGGTGCAACAAAACAAACTTGTGGATTGTATTGTCAAATCTTCTGTGTCTTTAGTATTTGTCTGCTTGTTTTATTAGTACTTGAGGGGGGTATTTTGAAATCTCCCATTATTGTAATGATTTGATTTTTCTTCAGATTCTATTGAATATATTTTTAAGCTCTTTAATTAGAAGCATAGATGTTTGGGATTGTTATTTCTTTGTAGTGATTTAAACTTTGTTTCATTATAAACTAACCTTCTTATCCCTTGTAATACTTTTGGTTTTAAAGTCTGTTTTCTTAATATAGGTGCTCCAGCCTTCTTTGGGTTAGTATTAGCTATGCTGACTCTTTTTCCATTCCTTTACTGTAAATCTTCCTAGGTCATAAGTTGTTTGTTTTGCTTCTGTTAAGTTTTTAGTTAATCATAAATAGCTGACTTGAAATCATCTGTTAAACTCTCTTTAAAGGTAGGCTTGGACTTAGGGTTTTTTTGTATAGTTTCTGCTATCTTTTCTAAAATTAATTTTTTGGTCATCCCACGTGACTTGCAGGATCTCAGTTCCCAGACCAGGGATTAAATATGGACCATGGCAGTGAAAGCCTGGAATCCTAGCCACTAGACCACCAAGGAGCTCTGCAGTTTCTACTATCTAATGTTATTTGTCTTTTTACTTGAAAACTCTTTTCCTTATATTCTTTTTATTAAAATTTTTGATTATAATTGTAAAATTTTTAATTCTTTTTTTCTTTCTATTAGTGTGGATTTATGTATTCTGTTTCTGTTCTTTTGTGCCTTAAGTTGGCAATTTATCAGGAATACTTAGCAAAACCATAGAGTGAATACCTGTCTTACTTGCCCACAGAAGTATCCATAGATCCTAGAACTTTTAGCCACAATAACCTCCTTGCTTCCTTACACGCTGTCCAGGACTTTAGTATGGTCATGTTTAATGCCACAAATTAGATGTTGTTTTTTATATAGACATCTAAATATAAATGTTTATTTAGATTTGTATTGGCCAGTGTCTTTGTTCACCATCTCTTCCTTTTGGGATTAAGGCCTTCCTTCTAGGACCATTTTCCACCTCTTTGAATTGCATTCTTTTTTTTTTCTCACTGTCCTAAATTGTTTAA
This sequence comes from Capricornis sumatraensis, assembly GCF_032405125.1. NCBI lineage: Eukaryota > Metazoa > Chordata > Mammalia > Artiodactyla > Bovidae > Capricornis > Capricornis sumatraensis. The sequence goes on along the minus strand of NC_091088.1, from coordinate 30,930,668 downwards.
TAGGTACAAATTTACAAACGTTACATATATTAGTAGTAATGGTAGACCTGGAGAACATTGTGCATTTTCTGAGCCGCATGGTGAGAGAAGTACATTCTTTAGATAATCTTTTAGTGAAGGTATTTTGGGTGACGTTCAGACTCTCTAGCATGTCACTAAAGATACTTCCTTTAGTCTTTAATAACTACATTTTTGTCATTTATAAACATGTCCAGATATTCTTGAAATCGATCTGTAGTTCTAACCAAGATGAATGATGACAATAAAGAATCTGACTTTTAAGTGATACTTGAGGATATAATACTTCACCCCTTGAATTGGTCAGAGGTTTAAATTCTTTATAACAAGAATTTAATTGTTCTCTAAAGCAATTGTCCTTGAATTAAAAAAAAATTAAAAAATATATAATTGGAAAAATATATATATAATTGGAAGGAGGTTAAGAAGCTGAAATGAAGACTTTTCAGATCATCTCAGCTCCTTGAGGCTACCTAAAACCCATATAAAATGGTTTTTGGAGCTCCTGATTCCCAAAGCTTTGATCCCTAAGATTTGACCGAGCTCAAATCACGTATTTTTTTTGTTTGTTTGTTACAGTTCAGAGAGTGGAAACAGTGTGAAAAGACTGAAATCGGACCCTGACCCAGATGACAAGAATCAAGGTGGGTGGCAGCTTTCATATCATTCTTTACCCATCATACACACGAACCATGGTAAAAGGCTGGAATGCATTGTATCTGCGGAGGAACGTGTGTATCCCCGAGCAAACCTACCTAAACTTACCAAGCCATTTTAAACCATGCGGGATTTAAACCTAGGATTATATCAGCTGCCCAACAAAGTAATATGTGAAACCATGAAACTGATAAATGACAGTTGTGTTCTCTCAGGAGTGCTAACAGAGCCAAAGCCCTGGTGATATGAACCTCTATTCACAAAGGGTTTTTCTCTTTCTCCCTTAAATGTCAAGTTTCTTCTTTTTACATGGCTGGCTACCAGTGAGAGGTAGAATACCTGGTTCCTTCTGTTGGTTGGATTGGGTTGGACCAAGAGGCTAAATAGTTTCTAAAGAGTATACTTTCTTTGGTGGTTTCTTTCATGTGATCAAATCTGGTACTGTATTAAGTGGCACCAAGTTATAAGTGAGAGTGAGTGTTACTCAGGACTGAATCAGGGATAAGAAATTCAAGAGTGTTTTCAGTTCTTCTGACTTCCTGTGGAATTGAGGCTCTGAACTGAACTCAAAGGGTCGTCATTGAAACAGGGCTTACATTTATTTCTCTTTTATTTTTTATTTTTTTTACAATACTGTATTGGTTTTGCCATACATTGACATGAATCCACCACAGGTGTACATGAGTTCCCAACCCTGAACCCCCCTCCCATCACCCTCCCCATTTCATCTTTCTGGGTCATCCCAGTGCACCAGCCCCAAGCATCCTGTATCCTGTATCGAACCTAGACTAGCGATTCGTTTCTTACATGATAGTATACATGTTTCATTGCTATTCTCCCAAATCATCCCACCCTCTCCCTCTCCCACAGAGTCCAAAAGTCTGTTCTTTACATCTGTGTCTCTTTTGCTGTCTCGAATATAGGGTTATCATTACCATCTTTCTAAATTCCATATTTATGTGTTAGTATACTGTATTGGTGTTTTTCTTTCTGCCTTACTTCACTCTGTATGATATTTTAAACTATATATTTTCTTTCAAAAATTAATGGATATTTTAAAATACATATATACTGAAGTCCAATAATAGTGGGCTGTTGCTGATACCTTTTTGTTCTAGAATTTACTTGTGAAAAGGATCTTCAGTGAAGAACTTTCCTTCTCCCTATATGTCCTCTTCCATCTAATTCTCCTTCCCAGAGGGAAATACATTTTTTGCATGTATATCTGGATATATGTGTATAGCCAGATTATTCTATGTGTGTGTCAGTTCAGACACTCAGTCTTGTCCGACTCTTTGCGACCCCATGAATTGCAGCACACCAGGCCTCCCTGTCCATCACCAACTCCCGGAGTTCACTCAAACTCATGTCCATCGAGTCAGTGATCCCATCCGGCCATCTCATCCTCTGTCGTCCCCTTCTCCTCCTGCCCCCAATCCCTCCAAGCATCAGAGTCTTTTCCAATGAGTCAAGTGTTTGCATGAGGTGGCCAAAGTATTGGAGTTTCAGCTTTGGCATCAGTCCTTCCAAAGAACACCTAGGACTGATCTCCTTTGAAATGGACTGGTTGGATCTCCTTGCAGTCCAAGGGACTCTCAAGAGTCTTCTCCAACACCACAGTTCAAACGCATCAATTCTTTGGCACTCAGCTTTCTTCACAGTCCAACTTTCACGTATAGGCACTTACAAATATGCTCTTTTTTAAAAAAGTGTTATTATAGCTAACTTAAAACATATTTAGATATTGAGATAATAGTATGATGAACCCCATCATGTACTTTCAATTTTTAACATGCCAATTTTCTTTTCTTTTTAAAGAAAGTTTTATTTTCTTATTCTTTATTTTGGCTATGCCACATGACTTGTGGGATCTTAGTTTCCCATTTGCTGTGGCTAAGACTTTCAATACTGTGTTGAAGAGAAGTGGTGAGAGTGGGTATCCTTGTCTTGTTCCAGATTTTTAGCAGAAAGGTTTTCAGCTTTTACCATTGAATATTATATTGGTTGTGGTTTTGTCATAAAAGCATTTTATTATGTTGCGATATGTTCTTTCTATACTCACTTTTGCAAGGGTTTTCATCATGAATGGATGTTGATTTTTATCAAATACTTTTTCTGCATCTGTTGAGATGATCATGTTGGTTTTGTCCTTTCTTTTGTTGGTGTGGTGAATCACGTTGATTTCAATACACTGAACCATTGTCATGACCCTGGAATGAATTCAGCTTGAGTCGTGGTGTATGACCTTTTTTATGTGTTTTTGGATTCTGTTTGCTAGTTTGAGAATTTTTGTGTCTATATTCATCAAAGTTTCTGGCCTATAACTTCCGTTCTTGGTAGTGTCTTTGGTTTTGATATCAGGATGATGGCTTCATAGATGTCTTTGGTAGTGTTCCTTCCTCCTCAGTCTTTTGGAAGAGTTTGAGAAGGATAGGTGTAAGTTTTTCTTTGTATGTTTGTAGAATTCCCCAGTGAAGTCATATGGTTCTGGACTTTTGTTTGTAGGGAGTTTTTATTATTACAGATTCGGTTTCTAGTGATTGGTCTGTTCAAGTTATCTGTTTCTTCTTGGTTCAGTTTTGGTGGACTGTATGTTTCTAGAAAGTAGTCCATTTCTTTGAGGTTGTCAAATTTGTTGGCATATAATTGTTCATAGTATTCTCTTACGGTTTTTTGTATTTTTGTGGTATCTGTTGTGATTTCTCCTCTTTTATTTCTTATTTATTTGGGTCTTCTCCCTTTTCGTCTTATTGAGCCTGCCCAGAGGTTTGTCAATTTTGTTTACCCTTTCAAAGAACCAGCTCTTGGTTTTATTGATTTTTTTCCTATTTTTAAATCTCTTTTATTTATTCCCTCTCTGATATTTATTCTCTTCTTCCTTCTGCTGACTTAAGTTTTGTTTGTTCTCTCTCACATTCTTTTAGGTGGTGGGTTAGGCTGTTTGGTTTATCTTGTCTTGAAGGCCTGTATTGCTATGAACTTTCTAAGAGCTGCTTTTTCTTCATCCCATGGATTTTGTGTGGTTGTGTTTTCATTCTCATTTGCCTCAAGATATTTCTTTAATTTCTTCCTAGATTTCTTTGCTGATCCATTGGTTTTTTAGTCATGTTATTTAGCCTTCCTGTAATTGTTTTTTTCTTGTTTCTTTTTCTGTGGTTGGTTTTTAGTTTTATATACCCTTGTGGTCAGAAAAGATGCTTCAAGTAATTTCTATACTCTTAAATTTGTTTAAGCTTTTTTGTGTTTAATCCTAAAGAATGTTCTATGTGGACTTGAAAAGAATGTGTATTCTGCTTTGGGGGGATGTAATGTTCTGAAGATATCAATTAAGTCTAAATGTTCTATTGTATCATTTAGGATCTCTGTTGCCTTTTTCTGTCTCAAAGATGTGTCCATTGATGTTGAGTGGGGTGTTAAAAGTCTCCTACTATTACTGTATTCCTATAATTTTCTCCCTTTTTATGTTGTTTATGTATTTGGGTGCTCCTATATTGGGTGCGTACATGTTGACAAGTGTAATATCTTCTTCTTATATTGATCTGTTTATCATTATATAGTGTGCTTCTTTATCTTTGTTTATAGCCTTTGTTTTAAAATCTATTTTGTCTGATATAAGTATTGCTACCCTTGCTTTCTTGTAGTTCCCATTTGCATGAAATAACTTTTTCCGTTTCTTCACTTTTAATCTGTGGGTGTCCTTTGTCCTAAGGTGGGTCTCTTGTAGGCAGCATGTTATAGGCTTTTGTTTTTTTTTAATCCAGTCTGCCACTCTGTGTCTTTTGATAGAGCACTTATTCATTGACATTTAATTATTGATAGATATGTATTCATTGCCATTTTAAACTTTGTTTTCCTGTTGATTTTATTTCTCTTCCTCTTTTTTGTTTTTCCTTTTGTCCATTATGATTATGTTCTCTTCTTGGGTTTTGTGAATCTGTTGTAGGTTTTTGATTTGTGGTTGCCCTGTTTTTCAAGTATGTTAACCCCTTCTTTATCTGCTTGCTTTCGACTGGTGGCCATGTAGACTCAAACACATTATATATATTTTTAAAAATCCATGTTTTCTTACTTTCCTCTCCCACATTTTATGATTTTGATGTCCTCTTTTGCATCTTCATGGTCATCCTTTTGCTGTTTATTGTGGTTATCATGGTAGAGAAAGTTTTAAATATTTTAAAATCTGTGTAATGTCTTACTTAAGTGATTTATTTCCCGTTGTGATTTTTTTCCTCCCTATAGATTCTTAGTACTTTTCTATTTCGAGCTGACCTTTCATTATTTCTTTTTTTAAGACAGGTTTAGTATTGCTGTATTCTTTTACTTTTTGCTTATCTGAGAAATTCTTCCTCTCTCCCTCTGTTCTGAATGATAATCTTGCTGGGTTGAATATCCTAGGTTGCAGATATTTCCTTTTCTGGAGTTCAAATATATCTTGCCATTCCCTTCTGGCCTGCATTGTTTCTGTAGAGAAATTAGCTGATAGCCTTATAGGTGTTCCCTTGTAATTAATTTTATTTTTCTTTTGCTCCCTTTAGAACCCTCTTTTTATCTTCAGCTTATGCTATTTTTATTATAATACATTTTGATGTAGGTCTGTTAGGGTTTATCTTGTTTGGGACCTTCTGTGTTTCCTGTATCTGGATATCTTTTTTTTTTTTCTTTAGGTTTGAGAAGTTTTCAGCCATAATTTCTTCAAGTACATTTTCAATCTCCCTTTCTTTTTCTTCTCCTTATGGGATCCCTATTATGCTTTATATTATCCCATAGGTCTCTTAAATTGCTTCCTCTTTTTTTTAATTTGCAGTTCTAATTGAGTGATTTCCATTATTTTTTCTTCTAAATCACATTCATTTTTCTGCATTATTCATTCTGCTTTTCTTAGCCTTTAGTTCAGCTTTTATCTCGTCAAATGAATTCTCTAATTTTTCATGGCTCCTCCGTGTCGTTTCTAATTTCTTTTTTAGTAATCTATATTTCTGTTGATATTCTTAATTCCTTCAGTATTTTCATTATCTCCTTTTTGAACTTGGTGTCTATCAGACTGAAGAGGTCTGTTTCATTGTTTGCTCTTTTAAGGGAAATTCTCTTGATCTTTAATTGGGAGTGATTCCTCTGCTTCCTCATTTTACTTACATTTCTCTTGCTCTATGAGTTTAGGAGAAGCAATTATCTACTGTAGTCTTGGAGGCCTATTTTTATGTGGGAACGACCCTTTGTAGCCTGCGTGGGTTTAATTTTTTTTGATGTGAGGGCTGTTTTTAGTATTGGATGCCTGCCACCTCTTTCCTTAGTGTATGCTGGCATTGTCCCCTTGAGAGGAGGTGTGACTGATATTGTGGTGACTGGAGCCGGCACTGGATATTGAGCGTGGCCTCCCTTTTGCTCTCTGGTTGTCACTGCCCTGTCTGGGGCAGGATCTGCTCCCTAGTTGTTGGAGTAGAAGCCCCCAGCTCTATTTCTGAGCTGCATTTCTTTTTAAAAATCTATTTATTTATCTTCTTTTTGGCTATGTTGGGTCTTTGTTGCTGTGAATGGGCTTTCTCTAGTTGTGGTGAGATGGGGCTACTCTCTAGTTGTGGTACACGAGCTGCTCATTGCAGTGGCTTCTCTTGTTATGGAGCACCAGCTCTAAGACGCATGAGCATCAGTCATTGCAGCTCGCGGGCTCAGTAGATATGGCACGGGGGCTTAGTTGCCCTGTGATATGTGGGATCTTCCCAAACCAGAGATCGAACCCCTGTCCTTGGTATTGCAAGGCAGATCAGGGAAAGCCCCCTGAGCTGCATTTCTGATCTGTGGTGTGAGGTACGTGGGATTAGAGTGTTCCCACTGGGAGAGGAGTCACTGAGTATTTTCTGTTAGAGCTGATCACCTGTGTGTGCTCTGCTGTGTCACTCTTCACCTGTTGTGGGCTCACAAAGTGTACTGTTGTTGGCACCACCCTCTGCCCCACCTCAACTGTGAGTATCCTGGCAGTCGGCCCTGGTGCCTCTCAGGCTTTGTTTTCACAAAGCCTCCAATGCAGATCCACTGAAGTCAGGTCCCAGGACTTCAGTAGTTGCACATCTGGACCCTCTGTGGGAGCTGTGCAGGCAGCTCAGACCCTAGCCCTTCCTGGTCTCAGGAGCAGCAGTTGTCCATTCAGATGTTCCACAGACACTGAATTCACAAAGCCAGCCGTAGAGGTGTAAATCTGTGGTTTGTGCAGTTGTGGGGAAAGATTTCAGCTCTGCTTTCTAAGTCCCATGATCCCTGGGGGCTCAGCTGTGATTTCAGCCACACCTCTGTTGGGCACCCCACTAGCGTCTACTCCCAGGACTGCTGAGGCAGTGGCCAGCTTGCTGGAGCCTACCTGGGCGGGCCCTCTCCTGGAGGAGAGGAAGCAGGAGCCGGCAAGTGAGGAAAGAGGCTGCAGTGGCAACCCCACCCCTCTCTTTCACATGCTGATTAACAATGGTGCTTAGCTTCTCTGGTGGCCTAGGATTCTTCCCGTTACACTCCTGGTTTTTGTGCCCTACACTTTACCCCCTTCAAGCTGACTCTGCACAGTCAACAGCAGTCCTCTCCCTGGGTCTGTCCTCTGGAGCCTGCATTCCAATACCCAGCTCCCATCCATACCAGCAGACATGTGTCTTAGGCTGGAGCATACAGGATGGTGGCACAGACCATCTCTGTAAGTCTCTCTCCTGCCTGCCACTAACTGGTTGTTGTGCTTTCATCTGAGCCTCTTTTTCGTCCTAGGTGACCTCCTTGCTGGTGAGGGGACTTCCCAAGGCACCAGAACTTCTGTTCTCCTTCAGCTCCCTCCCAGGGGTGCAGGACCTGTTCCACTTCTTTTCGTTTTCCTTTTGTACTAACTCGTTACCTAGAAATCTGTCTTGTCTTTTCAGGTGTTTGAGATTTTCTGTCAGTGTTCAGTAGGTGTTCTGTGAGATTGTTCCATTTATAGATGTATTCTTGATACATTTGTGGGAAGAGGTGAGTTCCATGTCCTGCTACTCTGCCATTTGAATTCTGATCTGACAATTGGTTTTTTAAAAGTCAGTATCCAAGGAAGGATTAGACATTGTATTTGGTTTACATGGCTTAAAAAAATGATTCAGATATAATTCACATACCATAAAATTCACCCTTTTAAAGGAGACAGTTTAGTGGGTTTTAATAATGTGTATTTATCACCAGTGTCTAATCCCAGAACATTTTGTCATGCCAAAAATGAAGCCCCACCCATGCCCATTAGCAGTTATTCCCCATTCTTCCCTCTCCCGAGCCCTAGCAATCATCAGTCTACTTTCTGTCTCTCTGGATTTGCCTTTTCTGGAAAATTTTATGTAAGTGGAATCATGCAACCTATGACCTTTTGTGTCTGACTTCTTTTCACTTAACATGTTTTCATAGTTCATGCTGTGGCATTTATCAGTACTTTTTACAACTGAATATCCCATTGTATGATACATTTTTGTCCACTCATCAATTGATGAACATTTGGGTTGTTTCCACATTTGGGCTTTTAGGACCCATGCTGTTACGAACATTCATGCCCAAGTTGTGTAAACAGCTATTTTCAATTCTGTTGGGAGTATACCTAGTTGTGGAATTGGCTGGGTCATATAGTAAATCTATGCTTAACTTTTCAGGAGCTGCCAAACTGTTTTCCACAGTCGCTGCACCATTTTTATATACCACCAGCAGTATATGTGAGGGTCCAGTTTCTTCACATCCTTATCAGTACTCATTACAGAAACTTCTCTGGTGGTCTGGTGGTTAAGACTTTGCATTTCTACACAGGGGGCATGGGTTCCATTCCTGGTCAGGGAACTAAGATCTCACATGTCATATGGCACACAAAAAAAGAAGAAAAAAAAATAGAACACTTGTTACTGTCTTTCTTATACCCATCCTATGGGTATGAAGTAATCGTTTATTATAGTTCTGATTGGAGTTTCCCTAATGACTAATGATGTTGGCATTGTGTACTTAATGACCTTTGGTTTATCTTCTTTGGAGAAATATATACTCATATCCTGAGCCTACTTTAGAATTGGGTTATTTTTCTTTTTATTGCTGAGTTATAAGAGTTCTTTATATGTTCTAGATGCTAGACTATTTGTCAGAGAGGTGATTTACAAATATTGTCTCTCTCTGGGTCATGCAGAAAGAACATGTGATAATGTTCTTTGGAGCACAAAAGTTTTAAATTTTGATGCCATCAATTTATTTTTCTTCGGTTGCTTGTACTTTTAAGAGTCATATCTAAGAAACTGTTGCCTAATTCATGGTCATGAAGATTTACACTTAAATTTTTTCGGAGAGTTTTATAGTTTTAGCTCTTAAATTTTGATCTTTGACCCATTTTGTGTTAGTTTTTTGACTCAAAAGTATGCTGAAAGGACTTCTTCCCTCCACTGAATTGTTGTGACGCTTGTTGAAAATCAGCTGAACAACATGTATGGGTTTGTTTCTGGACTGTCTTTTCTCTTCCATTGATTTATATAGCTGTTCTTACGCTGTCACCACACATTTTTAACTTGTTTGTTTGTGCTCCACGGCTTGTGAGGGCCCAGAGTCCTAACCACTGGACCATCAGGGAAGCCCCATACGCAGTTTTGATCATTCTGGTCTTGGAAGTTTTGAAACTGAAAGTGTTAGTCCCACACGTTTGTTCTTTTTCAAGATCATTTTGGCTACTTGAGGTCCTTTACATTTCTGTTTGAATTTTGGGATCAACTAGTCAGTTTCTATGAAAAAGGCAGCTGGGATTTTGATAGGGATTGTTCACATCTGTAGATCAGTTTGGGAATATTGCCATCTTACAGCATCTTAACAGTAGACTAATACGTCTTTTAAGTTTCATTTAACCTGTGGGTTCTTCCTTTTTCTTTATTTTTGTTTCCTTTATATTTTACTTGCAAATAAACTGGGTCTCTGTCTTGTAGAGTTTTTTACCCTCTAGTTTTGCTAATTGCATCCCCATGGTATTCCTTTATACCCTGTGTTTTGTGTAAAATGGTAATTAGATCTAGAGCTTGATCAATTCAAGTTGATTTTTTGGTAAGATTACTTCATATGTTGTTTCGCATTTCCTATCATCATCATTATCTTAATTAACATATGCTTCTGTTTGTTGCTTAGTTACCTTGGGAGTCATAGCATACTTATGCATAAAGAGCTTCTTTATTCCTGTTTAAGGCTATGTAATCCATAGTATGGTTGTACCATAGTGTATTAGTTTTTTTTTATTGATTAACATTTAGATTGTTTTTATTCATTTTCTAGTGTGATGTTTCATTAAATAACCCTGTGCATCCATCATTTTTTACATAAAATTATTGAGTCAGATATACATTTGTTCAGTTCAGTTCAGTCGCTCAGTTGTGTCCAACTCTTTGTGACCCCATGGATCGCAGCACACCAGGCCTCCCTGTCCATCACCAACTCCCGGAATTCACTCAGACTCAGGTCCATCGAGTCAGTGATGCCATCCAGCCATCTCATCCTCTGTCGTCCCCTTCTCCTCCTGCCCCCAGTCCCTCCCAGCATCAGAGTCTTTTCCAATGAGTCAACTCTTTGTATGAGGTGGCCAAAGTGTTGGAGTTTTAGCTTCAGCTCATTCCTTCCAAAGAACACCTAGGACTGATCTCCTTTAGAATGGACTGGTTGGATCTCCTTGCAGTCCCAAGGGACTCTCAAGAGTCTTCTCCCAACACCACAGTTCAAAAGCATCAATTCTTAGTTTAGATAATATTGTTGAATTGCCCTTGCTAAGAAATTGTTCCAGTTTATATTCCCATCAGTGATGTAAGAGTTCATTTTAACTGGGATCTTTTTAATACATAGGAAACTTGCTAAACTGTGGCTGCTTAAATAGGGTAAGTATATATACTATGTGTAAAGTGTCAATAGAAATCTAAAATGTATTACAACTAGTTACCAGGGAGCCCTATATCTGGTGCTTATACACTGATAGGAATTATCTCCATCAGTCAGTGGAAAGGAAAACTTGTGGGCTTCTTTAAACTCTCTTGTATTTAAGAGCCATCTTTTCTTTGCTATTCTTCTTCCTACCCTTTCATTCTTATTTTAGAAACTGGACAAGAAATATCCTCTTGCTAGGAGCTAAGGCCCGGTGAGAAGACTGTCCCCTGAAGCTTTAGAGTCTTGACCTTGGTCAATAGAAAGCTTTGTCCCTTGAGTCCCCCAGAAGATAGCTCTGTGGTCCTTATGGAGATTCAGGCTTCCCCACTGGAGGCACTGGCTTAAGCTCTGAGCAGACCCAGTGAATGTACAAGTTGGCCCCATCTACTCTCATGTCACGCATCTCTCTGAATCCCAGGAATGTTCTCCATTAGTAATTTTCAGCGTCAGTTTAGTATGATAATGTGGTCCTGCAAATACAGAAGTTGGCAGGAAACTTCAACAAATGGGTGAGATCGGAGGGCACCATCTTGTTCTCTGTGGGCATTTAACTGCTTTTGGAATGAAATTTGTTAGAGCTGCCATCTCTTTTATTTCTTGAAACTTCCTAGATAATTGGGAGATTTGGTTCTTTCACTTAAACTTTGCTAATGCCATCATGGTCCCGATTCCTTTGGTTACATTTCTGTGGCTGGCTTCCATCTTTCCTTTAGGTCAGCTCTAGTCCTCCACAGGTGCTGTGAACTTGACCCTGCTTTTCTAAAATTCAATTCACCCTTGAAATACTTAATAAAATGACACATCTCACTGAATGCTGCTGAGTCACTTCAGTCGTGTCCGACTCTGTGCGACCCCATAGACAGCAGCCCGTCAGGCTCCCCCATCCCTGGGATTCTCCAGGCAAGAACTCTGGAGTGGGTTGCCATTTCCTTCTCCAATGCATGAGAGTGAAAAGTGAAAGTGAAGTCGCTCAGTGGTGTCCGACTCTTAGCCACCCCATGGACTGCAGCCTACCAGGCTCCTCCGTCCATGGGATTTTCCAGGCAAGAGTACTGGAGTGGGGTGCCATTGCCTTCTCCCACACAAATTACTTTTCTGAGTAACTGGTTCATGCCCTTATGATATCAGGGTTTTTTTTTAAACAAAAGTTTCTCACAAAATGCTGAAAGTGTCATTGTATGTGTGAGCATAGTAGTACAATGAATGTTCAGGTAATGAATGAGATATAGTTTGATATTATGTCCTAAATTTTCACATTCTCCTCACTCCCACCTCCAAAATCTAGCCATTTGCAGTGAAACTCTGTAATTCATTTTCCTGCATTCTCACACTTTATGAATGTTGTCCTGCTCTGTGCCCAGGGGATGGGATAGAGAAAAGGGCCCTTACCTTCTGGAGACTTCCAGTCTGAAGAGAATGTGGATAAGGAGAAGAGACACATTAGGACTGTCAGTCTTCTATAGCCTTCCTGGCTATAATACAGGAGTTATGGAGCTAGAGGGGCTGTCCTTCCTAATTAAGTACCCTACGATACTCTTTAAATTTTTGCATTTGGCTTTCTTAAAAATTGTGTGAATTAGGTAGTCATATGAGTCTGAGTGAACTCCGGAAGTTGGTGATGGACAGGGAGGCCTGGTGTGCTGTGATTCATGGGGTCGCAAAGAGTCGGCCACGACTGAGCGACTGAACTGATGCACATAATAACAAATTGAAAAGGGACGAAAGAGTGTGGAATGAAAAGTTATTTTATCTTAGAGACGATTGAATACCAGCACACACAGAGATGCTCTACTCTTAATGGCTGGATACTAGTCCCTTACATTGGTCCTCTATTAATGCACCTTTTGGTTTCTGTTATCAACAGTGTTGCTTGAATATCATTTAAGTGTGAAGAACATGGCCACATTGTCCTACATTCCCTCAGCAACATGTATGAATGCCTATTCCTCCTTACATATTGTTTATGCTTTAAAGTCATTTGTTTCTTTTTTGGTGAACTGTGTCTTCTGTCTGCTTTTCTATGTAGTTGTTGATCAGTTGTTGGTTTTGGAATAATTTTTATATCATAAAGAAGTTGGCTTTTGTGATACTAATTGTAAATATTTGCCTGCTTTTTTGTAACCTTGTTACCACCTCTTCTGCAGTCATTGTCAGCTCTCATGTCACTCTTTTGCATCTCCATGTTTTCACATTGCTTATCTTTAGCAGCTTCCTTTTTCCTTATTGGTAATTCCTGTATGAGCAAGTGAACTGTGTGTACTGCCTGGTTGAGATCTCTGTCTGCTTCTCAGTGGTTTTTTTACTTACTCCTCATTTCATCTACTTGGATCAGTGTGTCCTTTTCGCATTTATATGAGGTGTTAGGGGCTTGTTGGGTCGCTAGGTGTTGGACTGAGCGACTTCACTTTTACTTTTCACTTTCATGCATTGGAGAAGGAAATGGCAACCCACTCCAGTGTTCTTGCCTGGAGAATCCCAGGGATGGGGGAGCCTGGTGGACTGCCGTCTATGGGGTCGCACAGAGTCGGACACGACTGAAGCGACGCAGCAACAGCAGCAGCAGGGGCTTGTTAAGGCAAAACCCTAGAAGGTAATGTGCTTGTCAGCCTGAGACAATGAGTTGAACTCCAGCCGTACTGTGGAGTGAGCTCTGGGAACATTTTAGAACATTATCTTTTGATTCAGGCTTAGTGTAATGTTTTCTACCCTAAGTGGCCTTTAACTTTAGGTGGGTCTTTGGACCTCCCTCATCAGCAAAATGGGGGATCCCTACATACCAGGTTGTTTCAGTGATTAAATGAGGCTGAAACAGGGAAGAAGAAGGGGGAGTGGAGGAGAGTCCTTAACTTTTCCTCTAACCTACTTTGAGGCTTTTTGTCATGGAGGTGAGGCCATGACAGTGGGTTTCCTTGGGCGAGAAGAGCCTCAACTACTCGGTGACATCCTACATGGTCTTAAAATGTTCTCTGCTGTGGCTTTAGTTTTCTCAATTGCAAATGAGGTGCACAACTTTGAGATGAGTGTGACGATAGTGTTGACTGCATAGTGTTGTTTTGAGGCTTCCAAATGTGAAGTCCTCAACGCATGGAAAGCAGGCTATCAACTTTGGAAAAGGGTGCTGAAGTAACAGTCCCCCCTGCTTTTTTGCAGAAGCTCCGTCCTGCGTGTCTCTGGGAAGCACCTCCCTGAGCAGTCCCTCCATCCACTGCCCGTCCGCGGCCGTCTGTATCGGCATCCTCCCAGGCCTGGGCGCCTACTCCGGGAGCAGCGACTCTGAGTCCAGCTCAGACAGTGAAGGCACCATCAACGCCACGGGCAAGATTGTCTCCTCCATCTTCCGAACCAACACCTTCCTCGAGGCCCCCTAGCTCCTCTGTTTTCACCGCAGGGTGCTCCTCCCCACGAGTAGACTGGACAGTTTATTCTGCCTACAGGCATTACTTCCCACAGAAAACTCCTTTGCCTGCTCCTTATGCGCACCGTGACATTTTTAACTGCATCTAAGAATGTGCCAGAATCCACTTGTGGCCAGACTTGTGTTTGGTTTCTCTTTCTACTCCGGTCCAGATGCCCAGGCCAGTCCTGCAACCTCTGTCCGCACTGATGCAGATTTCAGCCCAGCCAGAATTTCACCAAAAACACCCTGGGAAGATAGGTACCATGCAGCTTACAAAGAGTTTGGATTCTGTTGCCTTCTTGTTTTTTCTTTTTTTTTTTTTTTTCTTTTCCAACATTGTTAAGAAGCAGGGACAGTTTATTGAATAGATATCATTTAAACATTCTAAGTGATTATATTGCATTGTGGAGTGTGTGGCAGGCGGGGATGGGGAGAGGAGAGCCCTAGTAATGGAACAGCGCGCAAGGCCCTGGAAGTAGCTGATTCTTGATGTTGTGTGACTAAGTAAAGATTCTAAATTACGTCCACAGGGGGTGTCACTTAACACTTATTGTTCATTGATAAGTTTTTTCATACCTTTGGCTATTCCTTCTCCCTCCATCTAATCCCACTTAAGATTCTAAATCTTAGAGAAACAAACATAGGCCTTATTTTGTTGTAGCCAGAAATCAGAAGTACTGATAGTGTGTGGACAAGATGACTTATTTCTGGCAGCTCCTGATTCTAATATTGCCAGTCAGTGGGACACCACCCTCTCTGTTGGATACATTTACAGTTGTGTCTTCAACTGTGGAAGCTGTTTCTAACCTAAAGGTGCTGCCCTCGTCCTTTCCTCTGCTTTGGTCTGCTGCCCTTCCTGCTCTGCTCTTCCCATTCAGAGCAGCCGAGACCCGGAGGTGCTGTTCCACTCCTCTCCTAAAGTGGGGCAGGGCTCTCCCTTTGGGAGGGAAGGAAGGACAGGAGGAGACAAGGTATGGAGGCATTGAGGACAGAGGTGACCATCAGCTTTTAACAGCAGCAGTCTGGAGGCTTCCCTGCTTCAGAGGAATGAGCCCATGGAGTTCTTTCTTCCCTTAGGTTTGTACGTCAGTTGTTTCTACTTCCTTGGGTGTGAGACAGAGAGACACACACAGAATGTGTTGACACTGTGATGCTGGCAGGCAGAGAAGCTACTCTGTTTTATCGTGGGCAGAGAGGCCCTTGGATCTCTTCCAGCCCACCCCTTTTCCCTCCCAAAGCACTGACACACTGGTGCCCGCTGGCAGATGGCGACTTCCCTTCACCCATAACCGATGCCTTGTGAATTCTTTTTCCTTTTCAGAGCTACTCTGTGCTAATTGTTCCTGACTGTCAGTACAGGCACATCAGCTCCATCCTAACAAACAAGACTGAGGTAAAACTGTAGGCACCTTCTGCCTGTGCTTCATTGTTCCTGCGATTGTGCTCCTGTTATTACAGCCTGTACCCAGGGCAAACTCGGATCATCTCAGGAGGCAGACAGAGGAGCCAAAGTCACGATCTTCATGTGGTTTGACTTTTCAGAGGCCATTACTATGCCTCATGGCCTCTGTTGATGTTGGGAGAAGCTGAAAAAGGGTTGCATGGATTAAAAGCCTCCATTACTTTGAAAGCTAATCCACCTGTCAGAGAACAAGATCTTGCTTTTCCTGTACTGGAGCTTGTGCTTCCAACTCCCTCCCCATCCATTGTAACAGCTAGATTGTGTCGAGGAGGTTGAGACTCTTCAGACTGCGATTTCTGCTCTTTATGTCACAAGAGCAGTTGAAGATGACCGGTAATCATTTTTCCCCATACCTGTTAGTGGAGAGCCCTGGAGCTGAGACATGAGTTCTGTAGAAACTACCAGTAGCAAAGCAGGGTCTGGTTTGCCTAGTGGAGGAAGCTCCCCTGGAAAAACATCTAGTGTAGACTGTGTGTTTCAAACCCAAAGAACAGGAAAACCAAAGATAGAAGGAAACACTGCCTAAATCACAAAATGCAGCTCTCCTGCCTTGGTAGATAATTAGGATTTTATAACCAGATAATAAGGAATAAAAGTGGGGTTTGGGGTGGCTTCTTAAAACCTGTTGCATTGTCCTGAGTGGTAGTCTTCTTACAACTTTGAACCATGTGAGGGAGAAGGCTTGTCTATGAGGAATGCTGTTGCCAGCCCTGTGCCCAGGAGGAGAGAAGGCTGACTTCTCAAACCCAGAGTTGGGAGGGCATTCTAGACTTTTTCAGGAGCATTCTAGACTGAAAGTCAAACCCCTAATGAGGAGTGGCTTAGGCTAGTCCCTTGCATCCTCATTTCTTTCAGTCTTCACCTTGTGGGTTATTCCCTTCTGGCTACCTCCCAGGAATCCCAACCTGGTTTTGCCTTCTGTGGATATATCACAGTGGCTTTGTGCTTGGAGCCAGACATTTTTACTAGCTGAGTCACTTGAGCGAAGTCCTTAACCTCTCCGAGCCTCAGTTTCCTCCTTGGTAGATAGGAATAAGGATACTAGCTTCACAAGTGAGGGTGAAAGATGATTTGGATTAGATACTTGGTGTGGTACCTGGTGCTCAGTAAATGGTAGCCATCCTAATGGTAGTAGTTATCCTTGGCCTCCCCCATCTGGGTAGGGTGTCCAGAGTTTCTGTGAGTAGTGATTTATGGCAGGTTTATCTGTCCTGCTGGCATTCCTCAGTTGTAGCTTGAACACTGACGTGATGATGGGTCATATCTGGCCATCAGAGCTCCAACCGCCTGCTTCTCCTGTGTGCTTTCCTCTCAGTTAAATGTTAATTGCTCAGGCACACCCAGTTCCTTGGCTCGGGTGTCCTAGCCGTGGGTATATGGCTCAGCTGTCGTCTTTAAGCCCCTCCAGGAAAACAAAAAGAAAAAGCCTGGTGGCAGCGTACAAAATCACTTGGATTTGGATGTTTCTTGATTTCTTGGCGTGCCCAGCCCACTTAGGCGTAACAGTATGGAATGCGAGTTCTACTCGGTGGGAGGCTAGATCTTGGCAATACTTCCATAGTGTTGAACCAAGAATTCAGTCTCGCATTCTTGCCTTAGTGATGCTGGCAGGGGCTGATATTTTGCTCCCTTACCTGCTGGAGCAAGGGTTTAGGGAGAGGCGTGTCACAGCACGAACAGGCAGAATGGGGCCCAGCATCAGAGCTCCGCATAGCAATGGACAGCATGACCAAGAGACAACATCCACTCTGAGCTTCAGGTCATTGGCTAGGTGTCTCCTTCAGTTTTAGGCATGGTCATGCACATCCGTATCCCTTACGCTGATTTGTTCATTGGTCAGCATTTACTGAGGTCCCGCTGTGGACGGGCCAGGGCTGTTTGGGATGTTTGCAGATTATAGTGTCTTCCATCCTGAAAAAAAAGTCCCGTGAAGCAGCTCTTCTCTACATTTTATAGAGGAAGCTAAAGCTCACAGTGATTCAGTGACTCGCCCAAGGTCACACAGGCAGATGTCAGAACCAGAATCTTAATTTGAGCCTGTAAGTCTGGGTTTCTGTGGTTTCAGTGAAACTTTAGAACAAATGCTCGTGCCCAGGCCTCAGTGACTGAAGAGTGAAGGAGTCTTTTAGTCAGATTTCTGAGTTCACTTTTCATCCTGCTATCCACGTGCAAGAACCAAATAGCACCAAGATGTGGTTTGTTCTTAGTGAAATACAGTTGACATATAACATTAGTTTCAGGTGTACAACATAATTATTCAATATTGTGTATATTGTGAAGTGACCTATCACCACAGTTACCAAACCATCTTTTTCTTGTGATGACAGCATTTGAGGTCTGCTGCCTTAGCAAGTTTCAAATATACAAACTGGTATTATTAACTATAGTCAACATGCTGTATTTTACATCCCCAGGACTGACTTATCTTGGTTTGTTTTTTAAGTGGTGATTTACCTGGTCAGGAGTTTAGTACATTCCTTTCCCCAGTGAACTCAAACCAACTGGGAGTAGAGGGCTTGCTTGACTGATCCATCCAACATCGGGCAGAGAAGAGGGAAGAAAGACATGACTATAGATCTGCTCCCTTGTGCAGCTGTGAAGTGGGGGTTGCCGGCAACACACTGAGGTAGGTGGTCCACAGGAGTTGGAGCATTTATGATGGGCGTGATGCAAGGCAGGGACTCTGCCTTAACCCGTCCAGCAGATGTCAGTCTCCATAGCTTCACCAGTCTGGTAAATTACTCGCAAGGGGCAGTGTATGGGAGAGGTCTGCATCAGAAGGTGTCTCCCCAATATACGCATCCCCTGGGGACTAAGGAGAGGATGTGGGGCTGGGAGGAGAAGGCTGGTCCACTAGAGAAGCCTCTGGTCAATCTGAACTTGAAAGATTCTCCCAGGCTGAACTGGGTACAAACTTCCCTGGATGTGACATCCAGCTAGACTCACTTCAGCTACCAAACAGGAGGGTAAAGTCAGCAGTCGTGGGGTGTTATTTCAGCCACCATGCAGTCTTGCAGCTGGCCTGAGCAAGGGCTGGGTATGAACCAGAGGTGCCAGTCCTGGGATTCTTGGCTGGTGGGCTGTGACTTCCCAAAGGTCACTGAGGCTCCCTGCAGTCCTGCGGCCCTCTCAGGAGAGGTGAAGATGTCCCTCGAGAATGTTTCAACTGACTTGGTGGCCATGGAATCAGCAGAGGCATCAGAAGCCTAGGATATACATGTCCCTCGCTTACTTCTACCAGATGGACACCGGCTCCTGAACTTACTGAGAACCTGGAGGTAGCAACATGCCTGGTGCACCATCCCGGTCTAGCGGGCCACTGGTAAGAATCGCTGACCTGGGAGAGTAGGTTTAGATGACTGACTGCCCAGTTCATTGGAGAGGAAGGGTAAATTCAGCAGCAGCTTGAGCAGAAGACGGCCTCGTAGAGTCTCAGGAAGACAGACAATGCAGTTGAACAAGTGCAGGCTCTGGAGATGGCCAGACCTGGAGCTGCGTTCTGGCTGTGCCTCTAATAGATTTGATTAGCCTCTGCTTCTTTCCTCATCTCTGAAATGGTCATAGGCAGGGGCTAGTGGAAGGGTTCATCAAGATTATGCCAGTAATATGCTTAGTGGGGAGCTGGAAGCCTAGTGCTTAATATGAATGTCTGTCTGTTGTTGGTTGCACTCAGGCCTGTGGCGTAGGGGCTGACTGGACCTCCAAGGAGGAGGTGGACAGGAGAGAAAGATGTTTGTTATGTTGAGGAGGGAACTGGACTTCTGGGGTTTCAGAGATGCGTCACCTGGCTAGTTTCATGAGGTTGGGCCTGAGCCCCGGGTGGGGCATGCGAGAGAAACCAACGGCTGCTGTCGCTGGGACAAAAGCAACCCTGTTTAGTTAGCATGCTGAAGCCAGAGAGGCTTTCACGTGCTGTTAACTGCAGGGCATGCCCTAGTGCCTGGAGGACTTCCAGGAGAAGCAGATAGGTGGCAGCCACTGCAGTCTTGTGGAGGGGTGAGCAGGTTTGGGGAGACATAGGCCAGGGTGTGGACCAAGAGGGAGAAGAGCAGGGCACCATGTGTGTGGGCCGGGACAGCATGGGCTCTGCCAGGGCCCCGAAGGCCTGCGATCACTGGTGAGGGCTCATGCATTCCATCCTGCTGCAGATGTTTATTGAGCGCACACGGTGTGCCAGGCTGTATGCCAGTTTAACAGCTGTATTCTGTTTGTGTGGAATGCATGTCCCCAAGTGGAGGTGATGGTGCTGACTTCACAGGCTTGCTGGGGGAAAGGCGTTCTCATGTTTCCTTTCCCAGATCAGTGAGCCTGTCAGGTCCCACCTGAGGAAGGAGCTGACACAGGGACATCCAAAACTCCTTTATTACCCTGAGTATAACAAATAGAACATGGTCACAGTATAAAAAACAGCAGGAGTTAGGTGCAGGCTATCACAGAGGCACCGGGGACACGTTCCTTTGAGTCTGCAGCTAGTTACTTGGAAAAAGCCAATTATGATTGTAAAAATTTTATTCTCTTTAATAATAATTCCACTAAAATTATACAAAGTACATTCAATACTTAAGAGTGGAGAGGGTGGGGAGAGGAGGAGAGGGAAGCCAGTTTGGCCTGGAAGCATCATCAGTCAGCTCCAACAAAGGAAGCCCAGCTGGGCTGGAGGAAGTTGGGGGTGGAAGTCCAGTTGTAAAAAATAAAAATGTGGATCATTTAAAAAAAAAAAAAAAGGGCCACCCACAAGGAAGCAGGGTGAGCGTGCATGTTCCTGGGGAGGGCAGGAGGCCCAGCCGGCATGCTGCTGCTGGGTGAGGGCTGGCACTCAGGCGGGCTCCGAGTTGGTGGGGGGCAGGTTTTTATGCTTGAAATACTGAACAACTTGTTGGGGCAGTTCTGCCAACACAGCTTTGGCCAAGGTCTCTTTTGCCGCCTGCAGGGTAGGGTGGAGAGTGAGGAGAGAGAAAGGATTACTGGGTGAAGTGGGGAGGTGCATCACACCCAGGCAGCTGGTAAAGAAGGTGTCCCTGGAGGAAAAGCTGGACCAGAAGACCAGAGCTGTCTAAAACTAGCATCCCTCAGTCCAGCCCAAGCCTGAAATCCCACCCTCAGCAGCGCTTTCCTTTGCCTTGACACTAAGTGTGACTCAACCTGAGCACTCGACTTGCCCGGGAGTAACATTTCAGGATGAATTTGTCCATTGGAAGCTTTTGGGGGAAAGAGATGGTGGAAGCGGGCTGCGCAGCCTACTCATCTTGCAAACATTTCCTGATCTCCTCCTTGGCTGTGATCAAGGGGCTGTGACTGTCTGATTTGCTGCTCATCACCCAGACACAGGCCGGGCACACCAGGAGCTTGGTCAGTGTCCATGCGGTGCCTGGGTGGGCAGTGCTCAGCACTTGTCCTCAGGAAGCTCACACTCCAGAGGAAAGAACTGAACCAGCTCAGGCAAACCCACAGGGTACTGGGCAGAGAGGTGAGTACCAGTGCTTCCAGACTGGAGTGCCCAATTCTTCCTGGGACTAGTTCCCAGGACCTGAGCCACAGCACCCCAAAGTCCTTTTGGTTGAGGCCAGGAGGAGAGGAACACAGTCTGCCTCTCATCAAATGAGAGGTAGGCTCCAGGCTGGCAGTACAGGGTGGTATCTGAGAGCTCGCTCTGGGGCTGCTTGTGGGCCCTGCTGCAAGGGCAGTGCCCAAGAAGTTAATGCCAGCCTCCCTGTAAGCAGACCTGGGTCCCCTGCAGAAGGACTGGAGTCAACTCTAGAAGCGTAGGAGGCCTCCAGTTCTCCCTTAGAGAAGCCCTCAGGGAGAGGAGGCCATTGTAAGGTGGGCCTTGTTTTCCACATGAAGTGAGGAGGTTGGTAAGCTATGAATCCCAGGAAAGCCCCTCGCACCTCAGGGCCTCTGCTCTCATCTCTTTCTCCTGGGATGCTTTGCCCCACGTGGATACTTCTGACTTGGTTCAGGGTTAGGAGGCAGGTCCTCCCGGAACCCCTATCCTGAAGCCCCAGTCTGGACTGGGCACAGTTCCCCTGAGTTGCTGAAGCAAGTGCTCAGCGACTGTCATGTAGCCTCATCTGGGGACAGGGCCTGACCTGGCCCTGGGCACGTAGTAAGCCCTCAGGAAGTATGTAGTCACCAGAACTGAGGGTAGAGGAGCCTAGGACTGGGCAGGCAATCCCAACGCCTTCAGCCTGATTATTAACTATGCTGGTTGGCGTCCTGTAACTGCCCCCTCCCCAGTCCGCGCCCACACTCACGTTGCGGAATTCTCGAAAGGGCACGAACTGCACAATATCGCGGGCTGCCTCCTCTCCCGTGTGGGATCGCAGCATGCGGCTGTCCCCGTCCAGGAACTCCATGGCTGCGAAGTCGGCGTTGCCAACGCCCACGATGATGATGGACATGGGCAGCTTGGAAGCCTGCACCACGGCGTGCCGCGTCTCCTCCATGTCACTGATGACACCGTCCGTGATGATGAGGAGGATGAAGTATTGCTGTGGGAGGGGGTCAGCAGGCACTCAGCACAGCCCAGGGCCCCTGGCTGCCCTTCCCCTCCCTCCTTTCCCACCTTCCCCAACCCCTCTGACCCCCGGAAGGAAGGCAGCACTTCTCCCAGAGCTGCTGCCAGATCGCAGGCGCCTCCCTCCACGCTAGGGCCCTTCAGGCCTCTATCACAGCCGGAAGCACAGACTGCTTGCTCTCTTCCTCTGCCTTTCCCAACTCAGGAGAATCTGAGAGCTCCAGACTCCAGGCCTGGCTCTGATAGTGGCTACACCGTGGGACTTGGGCCACTGTCTCAACTGGCTGTGCCTCAGTTTCTTCATCTGCAGAATGGGAGTTCCCACACCTCTCAGAGACCATGCCAGCCATGTGGTAGCAGCTCAGTAATTGACAGCTGTGCCCCTGGCAGAGTGAGGTCCGCAGCTGCTGCGGAAGATGGCTTCTGGCTTGTGGACTCTGAGACAAGCCTGCCCTTCTCTGCTCTACCTGCATGTGAACTCCTGTGACCCTGCTCATCCCCCATCAGCACAGCCGACCCTGTAGGAGCTAAGCAGGTCATCTAGGTCAGTGCTTCTGGGAGTGTGGGGTCTGCTGGCAACAAGCAGACTCTGGGCACACCCCAGACACAGCATCAGTCACAGTGGGGAGGGTACTGGTCTTGCAGTGGTCTTTGAATTCTACAAACTGTACCCAGGAGGAAGTCTGTCTGGTGCCAGTGTGTCACACTTGCTAACGCTCCCTATTAACAAAGAGAAGGCAGGAACCTAAGAGCTCCACAGACAGCAGTCTCCAGGTATACCTTACTACCACTGTGCTGCCTGATGTATTTATTTTTATTGTTACTCTCTATCCTAACTCTATAACTTTTCCTGTACAGTGGGTTATAGTTTCTTTATAAAATTAAGTGAAAAAAATACTGAATAATAATTAGTGTAGGTGACAGGTGGCCATAGCACAGACTGTGGAGATGGGGGGTGAGTAAATGAAGTTCCGGAAAGCTCACTGGATGATCTCTGGGCAGAAGCCCCAGGACTCACAGCTGCCTGATATCTCATCTTCAACTTGGGCTCTGTGCCTAGCAAACCCTGGCCCCAGTCTTCCCCATCCATAAAATGAACAGAAAAGCCCCTGTGGTCTTAATAGTCTCTGTTTAGGGCTTTTGCCTTTTTGTCTGACCCTTCTGATTCTTAGGAGAGGCAATGTGGACCCAGAATAGTCAAGGTCATAGAGGTAAAAAGGACAGAACCAAGCCAGCTCCCAAGTCAGCATCTGGTGACCTTCTCACTCAGCAAAGCCGTTCACTGCCTGGGAAACAAATGGAGACCACAGGTTCAGCCATAAAAGATTCCTTACTCTCCTGCCTGTCCCCCAGGCACAGCTGTGGAAGGCAGGAATGAACCACACGGAGGTATGGACCCCACCATCCTAAGCCCCAACCCCCAACAGTAATCCAACTTCTGCACTGTGCCTTTAAGAGACTGATCACTTGGCTAAGGATGGATACCTGTTGCTATGGAGATGGCAGCCTGAATCCTTGTAGTGGAGGCTGCTGCTGCCGGTCCCCATTCCTCTGGTTGGGGGTCACCTCATAAGCCCTTCCAGACTCGTCCCCTCACAGCCCACTGTCATCCCAGCCAGCCACTTTGTGGCCCTCTAACCCCACTGCTATCCTACCACAAATGGTCCAGGACAGTATTTCTGGGGTACCTAAGTTGGCAGGAGAAGGCTGACAATGAGGACAGAAAAGAACACTTGGCCTTGGGTGACAGGCTTCTCCTCTCTGAGGGTGGGGCTGGTTTCCAAGCCCCATCCAGCTCAGACCACAGTCTCCCACCCTGCTCCTGACACGGCCCTTTTGACTCTTCCCTTTCAGCCAGCCGTGTGTCTGCACTTGGAGACTTGGAGCACGCAGGCCAGGGTTCCTGCAGAACTGTAGGCACCAACTAAAAGGGTGAGTCATGGTGGCAGTGACCACACCCTCCCTGTCACCCTCACGCTGGGATTCTCCTTTTGGAGATGGGGAGACAGGCTGAGGGGGTCACTGACTTGCTCAAGGACTCAGCCAGAAAGGGCATAGTCGAGGTTCAAGCCCAAGCCTGGGGCTCTTGCCACAGGTGGCCAGTAGCTGTCTCTCCAATAGTGGGGACTGGCAGGGCAAAGGTTTCTGCACCCTCTCCCCCAGCACCCCAGTGTCAGGAGGCCTGAATATCCAGAACAGCCGCCTAGGGCAGGGCCCAGAGGCATGGCACGGGACTTCCAACCCTCAGTCCTGTGCACCAGCCAGACACCCACAGTGCCCACACCTATGTGCCCAGCCTCAGCATCTGTGCAGCTGGGCCTGCCGGGGAACAGCCTGGGCCAGCCTTGGCACTGGAAATGCCACTGACAAGTCCTGGGCTTCATGCCTGTCCCAAGCAAAAATGAGGTTGTCCAGGAGCCTGAAAGTCTACTGAAACCCCAGGGGTCCACGATCCCATCCCTAAGACATCAAAGGAGAGATGGGAAGGATGCTGTGGAAGAGGAGAAAGAAGGGAGGAATCAGGCAGGAGGAGGTGGGCGGGGCCTCTGCTGTCCCCACAGACAGTCCTGGTCTCCCCTACCCTAAGCTTTTCCACCTCCGTGCCTTTCCTGGTTTACCTCCTGCCTGGGAACTCTCCCCAGCCACAGTGCCAATACTCCCTGGAGGCCTGAGCTCTGCTTCCACTGCCAGTGACTACCCCCTGGGGAGGGCTCCTCTGGACACACCTCCCCGCCCCGCCTCGCACCCTAAGAGCTCCTCAGGGCAGCCCCTCCCCCCAGGCCTTCGGTATCTCATGGGCCTGGCACCCTGTGTGTGCTCCATAAACAGGACCAGCTGCCACCAGGTCGATCCCAGATCCCAGATCCCCAACACATGACAAAGATGGAGTGTATCTTGCCCTTACCCAAGAGGCTTTCAGGTTTCTCAGGCTGTGAGTAGCCACTTCCCCCAGCACATTTAACGTGTGACTTGATTCATATGAAACTGACTTGACCACAGAATTCCAGGCAGAGTCCGGGAAAGTTGCACTCATTCCTCCCTAGCTTACTTCTGAGAAGTTGGCAGCTGAGGGCCCTGGGGAGTGGAGGGAGTGTCCCAGGGTGCTGACTGCTTCCAGATTGCAACCCCCCTGCCCCTCACCATTAGGATACTGGTTGCCTAGGCAGCCAACCAACAATGCACCATGGATGGGAAGGCCCAGGGCAGAGGGGAGGATGAGGAGTGCTCCACAGTAAGAGCCCTGTGGTCCCACCCAAATTTAGTATCTTTCAGTGACTGTCAGTGCCCTCAAGAGAAAGTCCAGGTTCCTCACTAGCTTAGAAGGCATCTCTGGGACCTGGCCTACCTTTCAACCTTACCCCCACCCACCCCTCTTACATCACACCCCTTCCTTCAGTTACGCCACACATCACACCTCCAAGCCTTTGCCCTATTCTGTTCCCTCTGCCTGGGACACTCCACATACACACACACACACACACACCCTTTGTGAGGCCAACCCTTAAGCAGCCTCCAAGTCTCAGTTTGGACATCACTCCTCGAGGAAGCCAGCTCTGAGCCCTCTGTCTGGGGTAGGTGCCACCTTTATAATCCTGTGCTTCTGCCATCACAGGTTTAATCGGTTGGCATTACAGCTGCTGTCTCCTGGCCCAGCTCCCCACTAGACCACCGGCCCTGGAAGGGCAGAGGCCATGGCCTGGGATCATGGTCTCCCCAGTGCTGGACAGAAACACACACTGTAGAACTGAGCTGTGTGAATGAATGGGAGAGCGCGGAGAGATGCTTCCGCCACCTGCTCTTGATTTCCTGTGCGTGGGTGTGCGTGCATGTTCGTGTGCCGGGGACAGGGAGGATGAAGCCACACCAAGTGTTTCCCAAACAGCGGCTGTTCAAAAGCATCAGGTAATGCACAGATCACTTCCTTTCGCTCTAGGCCTAAATGAGCTCAGCATCACCAACTGCTGGCCCAAAAGGTGTCCTCAGAAGATTCACCAACCCCCGTTGATTAGGGGCTGTCAAGCGCCAGGCTCTGCTGAGCAGTTTGGATGCCGACTGCTTGAATCCTTGCAGTGCTTCCTTTAGGCAGGCAGCGTTCCATCATCCCCGTTGTACAGGTGAGAAAACTGAAGTTTGGAGAGCTTAAGCAACCTGCTCTGGGTCCCACTGTGAGGAAGTAGGGGAGCTGGGATGTAACCCAGGTCAGTGGGCCCCCAGAGCTTGAGGCTGAACCATCAGGCAGCCCCACCTTCGGTGCAGTGATATAGACAGAGTGAAGGCAGGAGGTCTTCTTGGACAGCAGAGTGGGAGGGGCCTCTTGCAGCCCAGAGATGCTGGCCCGAGGTCACACCTAGGGTGGGTGACAGGCTTCCCCAGGGTGAGGGAGCCAGGGTTGGAAGGACTTGGTCATGACGAAAGGGGCTGGGGTATTGTGAGGATTAGGACTGGTCAGGATTAAGACTGGCTCAGAGCAAGGGCCAAGCTCTTCCCTGTGAGGGCCCTCGGCAGTTGTTCCCTAGAACACAAAGACGCCTTCCTGGCAATCCCCCCAGGGCCCAAGCCTCTCCAGACTGAGGCTCTAGCGGGTACTGGCCCCCTTCTCCTCAGGACCTCCGCTCCTGCCCCTTGGCAGCTGAAAGAGCCCAAGAAGAACCCTGGGCTCCATTCCTGCTCCACCCCATTTTTTACGCTTAAACAAGAATGCAGGCCATTCTTCCATCCCTCTGAAAGCGAGTCCAGGCAGATAAAAGACTAGGCGGGACAGCAGCCTGGGCAGCAGCAGACATCCAAACGGTGTGTGAGGTGAGGGGCTGCCCTCCCTCTGCCCTCTCCAATTCTAACCCAGGAACATAAAAAAAGCAACTCGCAGGTCCTCCCCAGTTACCTCCCATTCAAGTGGGCTTACTTGTCCCGTTTCATAAAGGAAACAGGCTCAGAGCCATCAGCTGCTGCCACCAAGGCCAGGACTAGAGCAGGTCATGCTCCCTGGAGCAGAAACGACTGGGACCACCTTCCTTCGAACCGACCTCATGCAGTGACCTCCCTCCTGTCCCCTCTGCCTGGGGGCTCTTCCCAGAACCCTCTGCCACCTTTCCTCATTCTCAAGTCTCACTGGTTGCCAGCTGGTGTGTTATCACATTTTAATCCTAATACCACCACCTCAAGGTAGGTCCTATTACTATTCCCATGGTACACACGAGGCTCAGAGAGGGTAAGTGATTTACCCAGGTCACACAGTGATGAACAGGCAGGGGCAGGATTCACACCCTGGCAGGCTGACCCCAGGACCCCCTTTCCCACAGACCCTCTGCTGCCTCCCAGTCAGTCAGACTATGTGCTGCTGTCCTGCCCTCCCCAGGCTGACCGGTGTCGTCTTCTCGCATAACCTCCCCTCCGTCTTCGGGAAATCAACCTCTACCTCTTGGGCAGGTGCCTCCCTCCTTCAGGCAGTCCGAATGGGACCTGGTCCCTTTCCCTTTGAGAGAGGCCCTGGCTGAGTCACCTCCTCCCAGCTCCTCGTGCAGTGCACAGCACATGACTGGGGCCAACTTAAATCCGTCCATTCCCTGAACACGAGCGTCTGCCGCAGCACAGGCCCCGGAGTAGATGAGAGACAACACACACACGCTGCGCGGCCCCACAGGGCTGAGGGTCCAATGCGGGAGACACACCATAGACGCAGAGTGTGTGAAGGAGATGTTGCCACCACCATCAGAGTCAAGACAGGAATAAACAGAAGGCAGGAGAGAGGCTCGAGTGAGTGTTCAGGGAAGCAGCAGTGGAGGGGACGCTGAGGGATGGGACGGAGCCAGCGTCAGGAAGAACCTCCAGGCGGAGGAGACAGCAGAACAAAGGATCTGCTGGCAGACAAGCTGCTGTCTCTGAGGGGCAGGAACAAGGATGAGGTGGGATGGTCACCGCAAGTGAAGAAAGGGGCACGGGCCCGCGGGGACCAGGGAGAGGTGGCAGTGGCCACGGCCGCGGGGCAGCTGGCAAGTGGAGGCAGAGTGGAAAGGGCAGTCAGCAGAGACTGCAGCACCTGTGCAGCAAACCCTTTCCTTCCAGAGGAGAAGGAAGCCTCCTTCTGCTGAGGGCTGGGACGCACAATGCCCAGGACAGCTATTTGCCGTATATTCCAGATGCCACACGGCAGCCCTGTCACTGACCGCCAGACCTGGGCCAGACAGTGCCAAAGCCCTCAGTGTGAGATGGGAGCTGCAGGGACCCCAGGCCCAGGTTTCCCTCTGCCCATGAAGGCACTTCCCAATAATCGCAACCCTATTTTCTGCTAAGCACAAACAACGGAATGGCTCTCTGTCCTGCAGTCTGTGCTCGAGGAAGCCAGAACCAAGGCAAGCTTGCCCCAAACCCCTTCCATCCCTGCAGGTAAACTAAAAGTGGAGAGACACCGGGCTCACCTAGGATCTTAGGACACGGAGAGGCAGAACACCGAGCTGGTGCCTGCCCCACCCTGCCCGTCCACACCATCGGTCACCTACTCACCGTGGCTGTCTGCTGCTGCGTGGCTTGGGCTGCAAACCGGGCCACATGGTTGACAATGGGAGAGAAATTGGTGGGGCCATAGAAGCGGATGTGGGGCAGGCAAGCCGAATATGCCTGGGCGATGCCGTCCACACCTGCCTCAGGGAGAAGAGGAGGCTCTGCATCAGCCTGGTCCTCCCTGACCCTGCACCCACTCTCTGCTGCCCCCACCCGCCGGGCCCTGGGGTACTGGAAGCTCCCAGAGAGCAGTTCCAGGATGGATAAAGAGCCCTGAACATGGAGTCTGACCTGAGTTCCAATCCTGCCTTTACCACTTCTTAGTCATGGGGCCTGGAGGAAGGTACTTAAATCTTTCTGATCCCGTCAAAGGGGCTGGTAATCTCCACTCTTGGGAAGCTGGCAGGAGGGGGTCTAGCAGGCTCCTGTAGTGACACTCTGGGGTCCCAGGGAGCCATCTGGGGGTCCATTTTGCATATGCCATGGCTTCTCAGCATTGGTGAGGGGACTAAGGTTTGCACAGCCCTGCAGACAGAAGGTGCTCTGTAAATAGCTGCCATTACAAGCCTAAGAATACCGCCTGCCCTGCCATCCTGTCCAGAAGGCCTCTGGCCAGAGATGAGGTAAATGGACAGAATGTCTCTGCTCTAAACCAGACAGACCCCAGCTGGAGGACAGGACCACACTTCCAGTCAACAGAGGCCCATGGCTTCTGAGTCACAGCATCATCCCTAAGGTGGTGACCTGATGCAGTCCCCTCCCAAATACAAACCTGACCTAGCTTCAGGGATCCCCAGGGAAGGCAGATGCTACATATGAAGCCAGCTGAGGCTAGAAGCTCTCATGGGGTCAGGGACCACCCTCTTCCAAACCCCTTCTCTTTCACTTTTTTTTTTTTAACATCGAACATATTTATTTAATGCCTACAATAGGCAAGGTCTTCTTGTGGGTGCTATGGTTTAGTCGCTAAGTCATGTCCAACTCTTGCGACCCCATGAACTGTAACCTGCCAGGCCCTTCTGCCCATGGGATTCTCCAGGCAAGAATACTGGAGTGGGTTACCATCTCCTCCTTTCACTGACTCTGGGAGGTTCAGAAATCCTCTGAGGCCTGGGGTGGGGAGAGCACAGATACCATGCTCGCTGCCTGCTGCTCCCTCTTGCCCAGCACCCCTGCCCAGGTGGGGCAGGACAAGGCTGGGCTCTCCCCGTGAGGGCAGGAGGAAGGGGAGAGGCAGGTGTGTAATTTGCTGCCCTCACTTCCTCCTGGTCTACACAGGGCTTCCTGTCAACACTTCCCTTTATTCTCACCCGACTCCTCAGTGAGGTGAGCTCCCTCCCCTGGGGCAGGTGAAGTGGCACAGGCCCAGTGGGGTGCAGTGACCTCTCCAACTCACAGCCAGGAAAGGGCACAGCTGGCCCTGAATGCCAGGCCACCTGACTCCAAATTCCAGCTTCTCCCCATCTGCCATCCTGAGCAAGTGTGATGGGGAGAGGAGCAAAAAACAGAAAGCTGTACTCCGCCCCTCTCTCCACCCAGGGAGACCAGGGCTGATGCAGGGGGCTTGACACTCACCCGAGCAGAAGGGGTTGGTGGGGTTGAAGTTGATCGCAAACTCATGGGAGACCTGAAATGCAGAGAAACTAGTGAGTCAGAGCCTCCTGGCCTATACCTGGACCCAGGCAGGCTCACCCGCTGCCAAGCAAGACTCCCTCTGAGGGAGACTGGCTCTTTGCTGCCTGACCCCAGGTCAAGGCTGTGATACCCCCACTGCATCTGCTTTCACCCCTATTGCTGGCTGAGTGACCACGAGGCCCAACCACCTCCACTTCATAAAACAGAAGAAACTGACACCCTTCTCTCAGTCGTGTCCGACTGTTTGCAACCCTGTGGACTACATCCTGCCAGGCTCCTTTGTCCATGGGATTTTCCAGGCAAGAATACTAGAGCAGGTTGCCATTTCCTACTCCAGGGGATATTCCTGACCCAGGGATTGAACCCGTGTCTCTTGCATCTCCTGCATTGGCAAGCAGATTCTTTACCACTGCACCACCTGGGAAACCCCCAGATCCTTCTACACCACCGCGATCTCTTCTGGGGGGCCAGGGCTGTCTCTGCCTCCTCGCCCAACTCAAGAAGCCCTGAATAGGCAGAGATGTGTCTGAGGGTGACGGGTTCACTGGAGCACTCCTTCGCCACCTGCTTTCACGGTAGACTTTCACATAACTAGAATTCCCCTTCAGGCCTCGAAGGCCTTCCCCCATCTCACTAATAAGCACGAGGGCTTGGAAGAAAGCCCACCTTATGCCAGCGACCCAAGCTGGGGCTTAGCTGAAAACCCACACAGAGCAGGACCGGGGGATCGGGAAACGTAATGAGGCCAGAAGGGCAGGGAGTAGAGAGCTCTGTCCCGGTTCCTGCAGACCCAGCTGTGAGCCTGGGAGGGTCACCAAAGTGACCCTGCACACTCCCAGAAGCCACGGGCCCGCACAGGGACCCACAACCAGACCCCATTCAGGGCTGTGGGTAAGACTGCGGTGGATGCAGAACCCAGGAGCCCAGGAGGTCCAGAGCTCAGGTGGAGGTTAGGGTCTGCCTTCTCTCCCTGCCACTGTCTCCCAGCCAGAGACCCCACACAGCCCTTTCCCTGAGAACTGGGTGCTTTAGCCCATGTCCAGCCCCTTGCCAGCAGTCCCCCCACTCGTTCTTCACAACAATCCAGAGAAAGGTCTGGTGTCACCCCCTGTCACAGATGTAAAACTGAGACAAAATGGACCAGATGACCCCATGGTCTCACATCTACCGAAGAGGAGTGCTGGGACCAGAACTGAAGTCGGGCTGTCGTCTGCTCTCGTATAAACTCACTAACCTGAGAAGGTGCTCCTCTCCTGAGTATAAATAGGAGGGTGAAGAAATGCCTGGGGGAAGGGACCACCGCCTTCAGCTGCTGGAGGAATGTTCCAGTCCAGACACAAAGAATTCCAAATACTGTAGCTCCGAGACACTACAGTGAGGGTGTTGGAAGCCCCTGCCAAGTCCAACATTCCCACTTCACAAGTAAACTAACTGAGGCCCAGAGGTACCAAGACCACACAGCAGAAGAGACCTGAAGCCTAGGATCCTCAAGCCGGGTAAAAGGGTTGGTTGGATCTCTGACCTTGCAGAGCCCTCCTGGACCAAGATGGGAGGGGAATTCAACCCAGCACTGCCGTATGTCTGCTAGCCTGAGCAGCAGACCCCAGCCCGTTCAGGGGAATGGGCTTTTCTGTTCTTTGCCCCCTCAGCCCTAAGTGCCTGGCATGGAGCCATTCCCCTGATGTCCCTCCTGGGCTCTTCCCCTGCCCAGGGGCCCTCTTCACCCTGTCCCCAGCCTGGGCTCCAGGTGTGGGGGTTGGAGGTCCTTGTTGCCATGGAAACTTCATGAGCCTCTACAGAGATTAAAAGGGGGGCTTGTACAGAAGGGGGCTGAGAGAGGAAAATGGTTGCCAGGGAAACAAGTCTCCCTTGGGCTGGCTTCCTGCAAAATCAGATTTTAGGAGATTTTAGAGACCAAGGGGGAAAAGCCCCCTCCTGACAGGAATGGATTAATATTCCATTTTCTCAGCCACCCACATTCTTCATTCCCTATTCTTTTCCTCTTTTTAGGGGAGAGTAGGGCCTTTGGTCAAATGCGTGGGAGATCACCCATCTACTCTGGATGCCTCTCAGGTCACCTGTTCCACCCAGCAGCTCCATTTCACAGGTGGAACAACTGAGGTTCAGAGAAGCCCAAGGAATGCCCAGGTCACATGACTGAGCCAGAGCTAGAGCAGAGCCAGGACCGGATCCAGGGGATAAGAGGTCATGCTACCTGTGGCAGCCCAGCCCCCTCCCACACTTGCTGCCCTGGTTTGCCTGAGAAATGCCAACAAACATGACAAGCTTCTTGGAGGCTACCTCAAGCTGATTAGGAGCCCCTGGGGACTGGCCAGCCACAGAGCTTTGTTCTGGGACTCTACTGTCTTCTGATGGTCAATGGTTCCATTGTCCCCACCTGGCTGGGCACAGCCCATGGTCCTGAGTTACTTCAGAGGCCATTCCCTCTGGTCCTGGCAGGGCAGTGGGTTGGGCCACATAGGGGGTTGAAAGGACCTCAGTGATCATCCACCCTGAGCCTCAGTTCTCCCCATCTGTAAAGTAGGAAGAGTCCTAAACTGTGCTCTTTCCCACTCCAGGCCTTTTTGCACAGGCCAATCCTTTGGCCCAATCCCTTTCTTCACCTAACTCTGGCTCGTCCTGAAAGGTCAGTCCCTCCACCACTACCCAGGACAGGGGTCTTCTCTGTGCTCACCTGGACCAGACCCAGGCAGGGACTGAGGTCCTGAGGGCAGACCACTCACTGAGTCACATGCTTCTTCTAGCTCCTTCCAACCTCCCACTCGGAGAACCAACACCTGTCTGCTCAGGCCAGCAGGCCCCAAATTTACGGTCCACAGTCACATACTGCACACTGTGTGTGTGCCTGGAGCCCGACACAGCAAGAAGGAAACCAAGAGCCTTCCCTGAGCATTGAGCCTCCCTGAGACAATGAGAAAACCAGCACAGAGTGCCCACAAAGTGCTGGAGGACAACGCCAGGGCAGGCAGGCGAGGCCTGAGGAAGTCTTCCTAGAGGAAATGACCTCTAGGCTATGAAGCAGCATGGGCAGTCAGTGAAAGGGGGCCAAAGGCCAGGGGAAGACCACATGCAAAGGCCCTGAGGTGGGAACGAACAAAGGAAGGTTCACGTGGCAGGGCACGGCAAGTTAGCTGAGAGGGAAGGTAAGGGGCTGGGAGGCAGGCCTGGCCAGCTCCAGCAGCAAGGGGAGGAGGGGAGAGCATTGCCCTTTCCACGCCTCGCCCCAGCAGCCCTCCTGGCACTGCTGGGCACTCCGGCCTGGCCACGCCCACCCTCCCCAGAGTTGCCCTGTGACATTTCCAAGGAGGCTTTTGCGCAAGAAAACATCTCATTCAGCCAGAGTTCTTTGAAAGCTGGCTGGTGTCCTAGCAACGAGCTCATGCCAGGCCTGGCCGCGCCGGCCTGCCCTGCCCCCAGCGGCATCACTGTGTCTGCTCAGAGGCCCAGCTTTGGCCCCACAGTATCCTGTCCCCTGCCACATGATGGCCAGCATGCCACAGAGCCACTCCCTGAAGTCCTAGCTGAAAACTGCCCTCCCAGGAGAGGACGAGAGGGGAAAACTCAGCGGAAACAGCACATGGTACAGGATGACAGGCAAGAGAGGGCACTGGCTGAGACATAATGTAGATTTAGGAGTCCTCTGTGCTCACACCCCCAGGCTTCTCATCAGAAAGGTAGCACTTTCTGAGAACAGATTTGAGAGTCCACCTGCCCAGCTGGAATTCAGGCTTCCTGTTATGAAGACGTCCTTGGACAAGTCACTGAGCCTCTGTTGTTTTTCACCAGTGATGGATAATGCCCCTCTCTCCATCCCTCCATTCTGCCCAGCATCACCCAGACAGCTCCCACTCAGCAGCCAGAGTGGGCCTTCAGAGTGCCAGCAGCACGTAGACCCACTCATAGCGTGCTGCCTGCCTGGCTCCCCACCTCTTCAGCCGCATCTCTATCCTGCCCATCTTTAATGGAGAGTTTACCACGCCCACCTTCTTTCAGTTTCTCCAACTCACCCTGCTCCCTCTATCTCCCAGACTTTGCACAGGCTCTTCTCTCTGCCCTGAACACTCTACCTGCCACACCACCACCTCAAGTCACTCTGCAAATTCTTACTCTCCCTTCCCTTCTTGGTTTAGACCATGCCTCCTCCAGGAAGCCTTCCCTGATACCCCCAGGCCAGGTTGGGGCCCTCCTCTAGGGACTGCTGCCCCATCTCGGCACTGATGACACTGCCTGTCTTTAGGGCTGCCAGACAGAGTATACAATGCCCAGTTCAATTTGAATTTCAGGTATATAATGGATAATTTTTTATTATAAGTATGTCCTAGGCAATATTTGTTGTTGTTTTACTCTGCAAACCCATGGACTGTAACCCGCCAGGCTCCTCTGTCCAGGGGGTTTCCTAGGCAAGAATACTGGAGTGGGTAGCCAATCTCTACTTCAAGGGATCTTCCTGACCCAGGGATTGAACCTGTGTCTCCTGCCTTAACAGGTGGGTTCTTTACTGCTGAGCCACCAGGGAAGCCCTAGGCGGTATAAAGGACATACTTAACCTATTTATCTGATAGTATCTTCCCCCACATGACTGGATGCCAGGGAGTAGATAGGATAACTTATTCCCTGCTCTAGCTCTACTACCTGTGTGAGGTTCAGGATGAAAAATGAGTGTGGGTTTGGGATAAACATGAGAAGGCAGGGAAGCTAGGCCCCAGCCCAGGCTTTCCAAGGCAGATTCCAGAGAGGCCATACACAAAAACCTCATCTCAGCCAAAAGGAAACAATCTGGCTCCACTTACCTTCCAGTCTGGGGGTAACTGTGCCCCAAAGCCCAGAGCTGGAAACATCTTATCACTAATCAGAGAAAGGAGAAAAAACAAAATTACTGTGAGACAACCAGGCAGGGGCCTCCTCTGCCCATGCTCACCCTCCCCACCCCCTCCCCAGGACTGGGCCCACACTGCTGTGCACACTTCCACAGACAAAAAAAAAAAAAAAGCTCACCGCCTCTAGAAAAAGCTCTGTTTGAATGATCTCCAAACCCACTTCTGCGTATCTGGTGAATTAGAGTCTTCACCCCCATCTACACCTATGGCAGACATTGCTAATCAATCACAGCACTTCTAACCAATGGGCCTGAGTGCCTTGTCGAGATCCTTCTCAAACTGGGACCTTGGAGACCACTAAACCACAGTCACGAAGCAATTGAAATGTACTGGCTGTCTCTTTGCCTCCCTTTTATGACTGGGAAAAATTCTAAAGTGAAAACACTGGCTTGGCATTCAAGACCTTTCCTCACCTCTTCCAAGAGTCTAGTCTCTTCTACCAGCCCTTCCTCATTCCCCACTCCCGGTCACTGGCTACTCGCTCTTCCCCAAACACATAGGGGAACTATGTTTAGGTTTCAACTTCAGGCCTGTTGCACCCCTTCTTGAAATACCTCTCCCCAATCTCTTCCCTGTGGCAAACTCCTCATCCTCTAAGGCCCAATTCAAATGGCCCCGTCTCTCTGTGGGTTTCCCTGAGACCCCAGGCTGCCTCCCTCTTTGGTGCACCCATAGCTCCTGCCTCACACATAAACTGGTCTCTGGGAACTGCAGTGATTTCCTGTCTTCTTCCTCGAGTGGGAACTCCCTCAGCACAGGGACCATGTCTCATTTGTTCATTCAGCATGCATTTACTGAGGAAACCTGTGGCTGCCATGTGGAGAACAAACTGTCAGGGGCTAGGGCAGAAGCAGGGAGACCAGTGAGGGGCTGCTGACTCAGTCACTCTGGGCAGGAGGTGATGGTGGCTCAAACAGGCTGGTGGCCACGGAGCGGGGAGAAGAGGTTGGATTCAAGTACGTTACGAAAGGATTTCCTGAAGGAATGATGGGGGAGGTGAGGGAAATAAAGGAAGCAAAGGGTTTTCAGTGAGTGGCACAGGTGTCCAGTTGCGTCTGAATGCCCATGAGACAGCCCAGCGAATACAAGGGTCTGGGCAGATGGATACAAGGGCCTCTGGAGCGGCAATGGTAGGCTTCCCCACCCAAAGATGCAGGTGGGGACTTCCACCTCCCTTGCGCTGCTTGCTGTACCTCTCTCAATGTGGCCTGGGGTCACAGCCACCGCTTAGACCCTGAGCTCCTGGGAGTCAGAAGCTGGTCCTCAGGGTGCCCTTCTCAAGAAGGCCAAGTGCAGACAGACTTCCCAAGCCTGCTCTTGTGCCTGCCAAATCTCAAGGACCCACTTCCCACGTATTGGCCTCCTGGTCATTCCACCCTCTCACCTGGATGTTCCAACAAACACCATCTGTGAAAATGACACCATGACTCTCAAGCAACTTCTGGATCCTCCAAGGCCCTCTTGACTTTGCATGTGGCCCATCCTGTCAGTGGTCACACTCTCTATACAGCTCTCCTTCACTGACTCTCCACTGTCCTCCCAACCAAAGATCTCTAGGAAGCGTGGTCACGGGCTGAGGGCCCATGCAGGTGGGCTGCCCCTCTGAAGTTTCCCATAGGAGTGAGACTGTTAGGCCATTACGGGGCAGGTGCAGGAATCGGAATGTCTGGGTTCCAGTTCCCTGATCTGTGTGATAAATTCTCTCCCCACACTTTAGGCCTGCTCTTCTCCAGCTCTAACAGTGAAGGTTGCAGCAAGAGCAGATGAGTTTCGTTTTCTGTCTTGACTTGTTTTCTTACTGGCTACGTGGTGTACGGTGTGGAGAAGGATCTCAGGATGGAGCTAGAACCAGCTGGTAAGAGATCAGCAGTTGATTAGCAATGTCTGCCACAGGACATGCATGTCCTGAGCTACCCATCCCTAGGTTTGATGATCTCTGGGTCCCTTCTAGCTTTGACAACTGAGCTTCCTGGAATGGACGGAGCCCAAGCCGACCATCACAGGCCCTTCATAAGCATACCTGTCATAGTCCTGAATGATCTGCCCAACCGCCCAGATGGCTGACAAATATTCGTTGGTGCCCATGGGGTTGATATAGTGCAAAGAGGAAGGGTCGAGGGGATTTCCATTGGAGGCTGTGAAGTCTATCCCAACCTGCAGGAAAAGGCCAGAGACCCCAGCTCCCTATCTTGCCTCCAGGGAACAGAGAGGCTGATGGAACATGGGAAGCCCCATTCATCACCCCACCCTGACCCCCCTTCCATAAGATGGTCCCAAACCTGGAAACTGACCATGTCACTCCTCTGGCTCTAATGCCATCTATGGCTCCCTATTGCCAGAGCATAAAGTCTACCGCCTAGATGTGATATAAAACCAACCTACAGCCCCAACCCTTTTCCCTGTCACAGTTCTGTTTCCAGGCCTTCATTCATGAGGTTCCCTCTACCTGAAGAGCCAGGCCATTTTTTCATTCTCCTCCAATTTTCAGGCCCAATTCAGGTGCCACTGCCCCACTGAAGCCTTCCCAGACACCTCGCCCCCACACCAGGCCATCACCCCATTGTCCCTCAGATCTCCAAGGGGCACCAGGACCTGGGGCAGTGCCTGCACATCTAGTCACAATGGATGCTCACTGCAGGTAAGATGCATGGTTCCAGAGCCAGGTCCACAGCGGGGCACAGAGCACCAGGCAGGTGCCCCACATGGACTGAGACTGGCGGATGGGCAGGATACTGAGTTCCACCTGCTCTCTCAGCCCTAAGGGTTTCCAACCCAGCCTCTGGATGGGAGCAAGAAGGGGTGGGCAAGGCTGCCCAGCCAGAGAGAGACCCAGGGCATGAGATGGCCACCCGAGGACTCAGGCACAGCCTGGAGCCTGGCACACAGAAGGTGCTCGATATCGTCTGCTGAGTGAACACAGGAGGAATAGCAGGGCCTGGCCTCTCTGCGGGGTAGGAGGGCTGTGACAGCTAGCAGGGTTACAGGTCAACAAGACCAATCCCCTGCCTCCTAAGAGTCCTGCAGATGACTTCCAGCCCCCATGGGGTCTAGAGGTGGTGATGGGAGAGCGGGGAGGCTAGGTGGGAAGTGGGCAGAGTGTAGGACCCCTGCAGGTTCTCCCCTGGTCCTGAGCCTTCCCTTTGGGTGAGGAATGGGACAAGTCTGGGGCATACACTCCAGGCCACCGGCAGAGTGACCACTCATTCTCTCAGTGAGTATTTACTAAGCATGTGCTACATGCTGGGTACTGAGTGATAACTCGAGGGTGGAGAGAAAACAAAACAGCAGCCCCACACTCAGGACACTCAGTCACTAGTGGGGCAGGGACAGTGAAATATACTTGAGAATCCACTGCAGGGGGTGCGGGTTTGATCCCTGGTCGGGGAACTAAGATCCCACATGCCACATGGTGTGGCCAAAAAGTAAGAAAATTTTTAAAAAATACTTGAGAAAATTTCAGAGTGGCATGTGTCCTGAAGTTACTAAAACAGGAGATGGGATGGAGAGGAATAGGAGGCCTTGGCAGAGGTGACCTGTGCCACAGCCTGTAGGGCAGCAGACACAAGAAGGTTCTGGGGAGAGTGTTCCAGGCAGGAGAAACAGGAAACACAAAGCCCCAAGACAGAGCAGAGCTGAGCTGGTGCATGGGGAAGCAGTGAGGATCAGTGTGGACGGAGCTGAGTGAGCAAGGGGAAGGGTGCAGCAGATGAGGTAGGAAGGAAATGGGAAAGAACTGGCTTTTTTTCCCTCCTAAAGAAGTGTAGCCTAACCAGTGACACTCAGGGCTGAGCAACCAGGCTCTGACTCAGACCCATCCACCCATACTGTCTCCTCTGGGCCAGTCCTGGGAAAGCCCATGCCCTGGGAAAGTCCTTCCTGAAGTCTATCCCAAGTTGCTCCTGCTGAAGTCGTAGCTCAAGCCCTTCAAGAGGATCCTCACTGGGGAGGGGAGAGGTGAGGTGGGGTGGTGGAAACCTTACGGTGAACATGAGCTGGCAGCCTCCCAGGATGTAGTCCAGAAAGGAGTAGTCCCGGGTTATCTGGAAGAAATCAGAGAGGTCAGTGGGCCCCCACCCCGCACCCGAGGGCCAGCCCTCATTTGGCCATGCTTTCCACAACAACCTTTGGGGAGCTGTCACTCTGGGCCCGGATGGTGGTCAAGGAGGCCGCAAAAAGCAGATGCACCTGATCTGATTACCACAGAACCCTAATCCCTCTGTAACAATGGAGCAACGGTTCCCAATTGGTGGAACATCTGTACACACACAGATGTACGGTAAGTTCACACAGTGTCCCAGGGCCCAAAGTCAGTTCAGTTCAGTCGTTCAGTCGTGTCCGACTCTTTGCGGCCCCATGAATCGCAGCACGCCAGGCCTCCCTGTCCATTACCAACTCCCAGAGTTCACCCAGACTCCCGTCCATTGAGTCAGTGATGCCATCCAGCCATCTCATCCTCGGTCGTCCCCTTCTCCTCCTGCCCCCAATCCCTCCTAGCACCAAAGTCTTTTCCAATGAGTCAACTCTTCGCATGAGGTGGCCAAAGTACTGGAGTTTCAGTCAGTAACAACTACCAATTATATGACAGCTGCTGTTTAGTCACTAAGTCGTGTCTGAGGCTTTGTGACCCCATGGACTGCAGCCCACCAAACTCCTCTGTCCATGGGATTCCCCTGGCAAGAATACTGGAGTGGGTTGTTGTGCCCTCCTCCAAGGAATCTTCCTGACCCAGGGACTGAACCTGCATCTCCTGCACTGGCAGGTGGATTCTTTACTGCTGAGCCACCTGCGAAGCCCAATTACATGACAAAGAAAGCCTCCATTTGTTGCCATTTGGTCCCTAAGTCTCTCTAGCTCTTACCAACCTCAACTTGGAACAGAGAGAGGCCAGGCCACCGGATCAAGACCTTCTGCTGTAAATTACTAAAGCTGTTAAAACATAGTTTGGATGGTCTTTGTCTCCTTTTGGCTGGCCTTCCAATATTGGTGACGTTAGAAGGGTTCCTTGCAAAATAAATATTTTTAAGTAAAAAAGACACCAAAATGGGAGGAGGAGGGGGGCTAAATACAAAAAATAATAAGGCAGGAGCCAGAAATCCAGAAGGGGGATGTGACTGACACAAGGTTCAGAAACAAGGACGTGAAATCACGATGCTGCAACCCACCAGCTTCACTGTCACAGGGTACTGCTGTGTTGTGACCGCACTGATGCTCACGTAAATCTTAGTCTCCAGGTGAGGAAACTGAGGCCTGGGGGCTGCCAGCTGGTAGAGCAAGTGACAGGGACCTTCAAGCCTGGTGTTCAGGGCTCCTGCTGCCCTGGCTGGCGCTGCCTTCCTTAACATCCCACCCGATTCCAGCAGACGCGTGGCCACCAGACATCCAGGGGGCCTGGCCCCTGGCCTCAGCCTGGCCACAGTGGTATGAACATTGTCACTGTGGGCCTCAGTGGCCCCAGTTAGACCACAGGGCAGGAACCTGAGCTCCCACTAATGTCACTGCCAGGGGATAGGGTGCCCCAGCCCAGTGCTCTCTCCCTCTCTGATGCTGAACACGCAGGGGACAAGCATGGGAAAAAGCAACTCCCTACAGTTACCCTGGGCCTCCCTGGTGGCTCACTGGTAAAGAATACCCCTGCCAGTGCAGGAGACGCTGGTTCTATCCCTGGGTCGGGAAAATCCCCTGGAGGAGGAAATGGCAACCCACTCCAGTATTCTTGCTGGGAGAATCCCATGGACAGAGGACTACAGTTCATGAGGTGGTAAAGGGTTGGACACAACCGAGCAACTAAACAACAACAGTTACCCTCCAACCAGGAGACCCTGGAAGGTCATCTCATGCCCTCCTTGACCTCAGCACAGGAACAGGATATGAGACTTTATATGCTTAATCATGTTAACATTTCCATTCCACAGATGAGCAGACTGAGGCTTAGAGAGGTTAAGCTCAAAAGGTCTCAGAGCCAGGACAGAACTGGCAGAACCAGGATTTGAACCCAGGCCTTGCTGGCTCCACAACCCACCCACTCCAGTATGCTTGGGCTTCCCTTGTGGCTCATCTGGTAAAGAATCCGCCTGCAATGGGGGAGATCTGGGTTCGATTCCTGGGTTGGAAAGATCTCCTGGAGAAGGGAAAGGCTACCCACTCCAGTATTCTAGCCTAGAGAATTCCATGGACTGTATAGTTCATGGGGTCGCAAATTGTGAGTTGGACACGACAGAGCAACTTTCCCTTCACTTCACTTGCTGGTTCCACACCTAGTGCTCTCTCTCTTCTGCAGTGATATCTCTCTGTGTGACCCCAAACCTTGCCCCTGCACCATGCCCACCCAGGCTGACTCACCTTGCAGGAACGCAGGATAATGACACCTGAGTTTTTATAGTTCTTCTTCTTCTTTTGCTTCTTGGGGTTGATACACTCAAACTCCCGCTGTGCAACACAGAAGGAGAAAGAGCTCAGCTCGGGGCTTCTGCAGGGACTGACCCTCCCCTGGGCCCCAGAACCTATTCTACAGCATTGACCAAGGGTTAGCACACCTCCTCCAGGAAGCCCTCCCAGAACTGGTTCCTGCCACCCTGGGCTCATGCCTCCCAGAACTGGTTCCTGCCACCCACGGGCTCCAGCTCATGCCTGGAGTCAAATGGATAGCTCCTGAGGGCTCACTATGCACTTCACCTATATAATCTCATGTAATTCCCACTCTACTCTTTTGCCTCTGCTTGACAGATGGGGAAACTGAGTCTTAGAGAGAGTGACTATCTTGCTCAAGGTTATAAGGCAGAGAGGTGGGATCTGAGCCCCCGCCTGCCCCTGATTCAAAAACTCTTGCCCCTTCCCCGTCCCCTGTGGAGGTCTTGGGGTCATGCCCTTGTGCACATCTTACCGGGACACCGTCACGAGCCTCACACATCTGTGACACCGAGGTCTGGAACTCACCGATGAAGTCGTGGCCCCCGTCGTTGTCGTAGTCATAGCACATAACCTGTAGTGGATCCAGTGAGGTCACCCCAGAGCTGCCCACAGCAGGCACTCACAGCTCCTCTCAGTTTCCTGAGCAAACCCCATGTCTTTTTTTGGGGGGGTGGTGCCTCCCTCTCCCTCTCTAGATCTGACTACCTGGCTTGGGGTGATGACTGTAGCTCCTGAACTGCCTCCTACAGGAAGCCTTCCATGATTGCTGGGAAGAGGAGAAAGGGTGTCCACTCCAGTAATGGAGACTCCTCCCTCTGGTGCAGGAAGCTGCACACCCCACACACCTGACACTGGGCTGCTACTCTTGGGTTGTGGCCCACTTGGCCTCATGGGCTGTGGCCTGGAGTCCTCCCTAGACTTGTACTTCTTTTCCTGAGATGGGCACAAAAAGTCCCAGCTTGATATGCTAACTTAGCTGCCATGACACTCCTAGAAGGATGGCAGGAATTACTGTACCCATTGTACTGATGGGTAAACAGAGACTCTAAGTGGGAAGCACTGGCCCAAAGTCTTACAGTGGCAGCTGGAGAGGCAGGACCAGAACCCAGTTTCTTGGTGCCCTGTCTGAGGGTCCCTACATGGCCTTGCTGCCTTACCCCACCCTGTCTGCTCTCAAACCCGGCCCCAAGGACTGAGGGCTTTTAGAGACTAGTAATCACCATCTTCATCACAGCGACAACACTTAGTTGTTTCCAAGGTGATTCTGCATTCATTAGCTTAGCGAGCAGCACACAGCCCTCCAGGAAGAACAGGGCAGTCACTCTGTTCCCATTTTAAACAAGAGGTTCACAGAGATGAGGGCCCTGCCCAGATCAGTCAGAGCGTCAGGCAGGCCTGGGACAAGGACTCAGGTCTCTTGCTCCTCCCCACCATGGGTTCTTTTTCCATCTTAATAAGAAAGAGCTTTGCCAAGGCATCCCCAGGAAGCCTCAGGCGACCAGGAGGCCAGAGCTGGCAGGGTGGGCAGCAGGGTTCCCTCAGCCCCCCTCACACACCTGGATGGGCTTCTCCATGTCTCCATCGCACAGGGACACCAAGGGCACAGTGAACGGCTTCCACACGGGGTCCAGCGTGTACTTGATCACCTGCAGGACAGTGAGGAGGTAGGGGTGAGCTGGGACCCAGGGGTGGCAGTGCTCTGGGATCGGGCCAACCCAATGGGACAGAGGGAGGGCAAGGTGGAGAGACCCACAGCCACACTTCTGGGCATGGACGTGAGCACCCTCATGATGAGGAGGGAGCAAGTCTTTAGGGGCCATCAGGGGTTTTCCTGGGCACTGTAGGATGTGCCTGCCTGGTCCCATCCCGAGCTGTCAGGGTGGCCAGACTGCAGGCCCACTGGCTCAAAGACCCCTGGTGCCCCACACACCCACCTCAGTCCTATGGACCAGCATCCACTTGCCGTCATCTCCTGGTTTATAAAACTCGAGAAATGGGTCCGACTTCCCGAAGAGATCCTGGAGGAAGCGGGAGGATGTGGGTGAGGGAGGCATAACTACCGGATTCAGATGGGGTGGGGGTGTGGCCCAGCTGTCTCCCCACCCCACCCCACCCCCCAGCATCAGGAGTGGGAGCTGCTGGCCCCACCCCCTCAGCCTCTGCAGGGCTCAGCAGAGACCCAGGCAGTAGCAACCTCCTGGAACCAAGCAGCATCCCCAGGAGAAATCGCCCCATCCTGGGGTGACCAGAGCTTGTACTCAGAGAGCCAGAGGCCTGGAGCCTGTAGAAGTTACAATTCCAGCATCTCAGGTAGGGCAGGATGTCAGAGAGAGAATGTTCAGGGCAGGGGGAGGTACCCAGCAAAATGGGATTTTAATTTATTTTAGTGGGGTTCTGAAAAAATAAAAGCAAATTATCCTAGCAGAAGAGTTCTTTAAAACTCCATTTAAGAAAATGTGGACTCTATAACAGGCGACATTCAAGAGGGGGGAGACGTAAAACAAATGAGTAAATAATATACATTGGTGGTCCAATGGATAAGAATCCGCCTGCCAAGGCAGGGGACACAAATTTGATCCCTGATCAGGAAAGATTCCATGGAGCAACTTAAGGCTGCACACCACAACTACTGAAGCCCACACACCTAGAGCCCGTGCTCCTCAACAAGAAAAGCCCAGCACCACAGCTAGAGAGCAGCCCCGGCTAAGCGCCATTAGAGAAAGCAGCAACAAAGTGCCAGCGCAACCACACACACACACAAATAACAATAACATACACTAGGCAGGAATTAGTAATAAGGAGACAAGCAAAGGAGGAGGGGGGCAGAAGGTTAGGGACCACTGCACGGTCCTTTAGGGAAGGCTTAATTAGAAGGTGACATTAGAAGCAGAGGCCTGATGAAAGTGAGGGAGGGGCCAGTCATGAAAAAATTCAGGGGGAAAAGCATCCCAGGCAGAAGGGACAGCAAGTGCAAAGGTCCTGAGGCAGGAGGGTGCCTGGTTTAATCCCAGACAGTGAAGAGGCTGATTTGACTAAAACAAAATGAAGGCAGGAAATGTGGAAGGGGTGAGGTCAGGGAATCAGGGGGCTATGGATGCATTAGGTGGGATCGAAGCATTTACAGAGATGGGGACCCCCAATGAGTAGGCTTCCAGCCACATCTTGAATACCTCTAAGTGATAAAAAAAAACTCACTACCTCAATGGTGAAGCAGTCTTAATTTGGAGTGGCCTGCAGGGCCGTGTGTGATGGACTTGTCCCTGGAGGGGCAAGAAAGGTGGTGGCTGGAAGTCCCAGGCCATACAACCCCAGAGCTGGGGAG
Organism: Capricornis sumatraensis; assembly: GCF_032405125.1. Lineage (NCBI taxonomy): Eukaryota > Metazoa > Chordata > Mammalia > Artiodactyla > Bovidae > Capricornis > Capricornis sumatraensis. The sequence continues at coordinate 30,885,941 of NC_091088.1, read as the reverse complement.
GGTTGGTGCCTCTTGATGGAGAACCCCCTCCCCTGCCTGTCTCACCTTCTTGTCCAGCTTCCTGCCCGCCAGGCTCAGTGTGATGACCCGGTTATCTGACAGCTCCTGAGCAGCAATCTGCAAGGCCAGAGGAAAGCTGGGGGTTGAGGCCTGTCTCTAAGACTCCCTCCTCCGACCTCCTTTCAGGCAGGGTGGACATGGGATGCCCTAGCAGTCAATTCTCCGGGGTGGGGCGGGGCGGGGAGAGGAAAAGCAGTACCATGTGACTTGGCATAAGCCTCTTGTCTTCCTAAAATCTCAGTTTCCATCTTCGGGAAAATGGGGCTAAATAACTCATCTGGATCTGAGAATCAGAAAGTAATCCCAATGTGGCTCAAGACAGGAATGAGATGGTGGGGGAGACAAAGCGGGGATCAGACACAGGGATGGTCTAGAGCCCTGCGGAGAGGTTCTGGATAGGGGAACAGCCTGCCAGGCTTCCTCATCCCCTCACTGCTCTCTCGGCTAGGACTCCCTCTCCTCCCACATCTCTAGGATAGCCCTACCTGCTGAACGAGCTATATGACTCTGAGAACCAGGGACAGAGGCCAGGCCTGAGGCCCCTCTCTCCTGCCTCCCCTCCAGCTGAGACCTTGCTCAACAACCCTGTAGGGTAGGCCCTATCATTACCCCTATTTCAAAAGAGGTAGGTACCGAGGTCTGGAGGGGAGCTGCTGGAAATGCTGGGGAAGGGCACACCAGCTGGGTGGGGTCCTTCTGGGCTGGCTTCCATGTGGAGGACAGCTGACCAGTGGAAGCACTTAAATGGGGAGGTTTTGCACCCCAAGAGGTGGGAGGAGGCTGGGAGGGGACATTCAAGGTGGCAGAACAATGGATAAGAGCCCGGGGTAAGTGCTCCCTGGTGGCTCACACCATAAAGAATCTGCCTGCAGTCTGGGAGACCCAGATTCGATCCCCAGTTGGGAGGGAGAGGGGCAGGGAAGATTCCCTGGGGAAAGAAACGGCTACCCACTCCAGGAATCCCATGGACAGAGGAGCCTAGCGGGCTCTACAATTCATGGGGTTGCAAAGAGTCGGACATGACTAAGCCACCAACGCTTTCACTTTGTGCTTAGAATTCAGTATGCCTGAACTCAGGCCCATGGCCATGAATGGGGTAAAAAAACAGCTGAGATTGCTGGGTCCCTCCCAGCCCGGAAGGCACCGCTCCACAGGCAGTGGGGAGCCAGGAATGTTCCAGAGCAGGCAACTAATGCTGCATGAGTGAAGAAACACAGGTACAGCCCTCCTCCTCCTCCCAGCACGGCCAGTTTCCCTGGCGTCACAGGCTCTGAAGGGGGACAAGCCAGGAGAGAAGCTCACTGGCTGAACTGCCCCAGGGCACTTTTTGTCCAGGCTTCTGTTCCCTCATCTGTAGAAGCAGACTCTGCTTTCCCAGAGTCTGAGGACCAAAGAGCTCATCCGCTCGAAGGGCCTGCGCATCGCAAGAATCACTCTGCAGCATAGGGATCATTGCGCATCACTGAATCTTTGCCTATCAGAGGAATCATTGCGCATTGCAGCCATGAGCCAAGCTAAGAGGGGCAAGGAGCTCCTGAAACCTCCTGAAAGACCCCCCAAGGGAGGACAGCAGGGGCCAGGAGGGGATGCAGGGAGGGGTAGGAGCGCCCCAGCCCGGGAAGACGCTGTGGGGACTCCTGGCAGTCCCCCTCACCCCCCAGCTTGGCAGCCCCGAGGCATCATATATGGAGCCAGGAGCCCGTTGCTAAGAGACCTGTTGCTAAGTTGTAAGTTGGGCCTTTTTACTCCAAACAAAGCTGGTTATTATCTGCCAGTGAAGCGGCCCATTGATGGGGGAGGGCAATGGGCAGCGCGGGTTGGAGGTGGGGAAGGCGGTGGCAGAGGGTGCCTTTAGAGAGCGGGACGGGGGCTGGTACCGTAATCAAGCCCTTCCCCGCAGGCTTGTCATTCATCAGCAGCAGAGGCCGAGTGATCTTCTTGCTGGAGACAATCTGGAGGGAGAGAGGAGGGAAAGGTGCTAGAAAAACACTCAACAGGCACTGCTCGCAGCACAACACGCCATGCCAGGAGCAGGTTAAAACCTCCCCCTGAGGGATCCCCTCCGTGGGAGACAGACCGCCACCACTGCTAGCTCCACTGGGCAGCTGAGGCGACTGAGGCCCAGAGAGGTTGAGACCCTTGTCCGAGGTCTCACAGCTGGGTTGGAATTCAGGCAGTCCGATCCCTGGGGACCTGCAAGCCCCCAGGAAAAGGCTCCTGGAAGGCTCACATTCTGGAGGCTGGCCGGTAACCACCTCCCCCAGAGTTATCCAGAGACCCCCACCTCCCTCTGGGTGTGATCCCTGATGGAGAGGATCAAATCCTGACTCCTTCGTGTGTTTTCAATGGTTTGAATAATGAAGACGTTCACACAGGATTCAAGGATCAGTACAATATGGGGAGGACAAGTGGATCACACTGTGAAGTCCCCCTCCCACCCGCCTCTGTACCCCCTCCGTGTGCCACCACGGTTCTGTTTCTCAGGGGAAATGCTCGTACTTCTTTGTGCTGATGTGAGCACATTCTTCCTGTCCCCGTGCTAGCTTTTTGTCCCTACCAGTTCCACGCTCAGCCTTCTCTGTGCCACTGTGGACTACCTCACCTGGCTCCCCTGTCTTCTAGATTGTGAGGGTTCACTCCTCCCCCCAGTGGGAGTCTAGCAGGAGGGGAGAAAGGCTAGGATGAAGCTTTGCTGCTCATCATCGGCCTCAGTTGCAGTCCTGGGGCCTCCCCATGGTGGCGACAGCTCTCCTCTGGCCCCTGGCAATACCACTTCCTGCACTGCCCCTCCCTCCAGATCAGGGTGGCCCGGGCTTCCGCTTGGTTCAGGCCCCATGGTGTCCCCATGGTGGCGGTAGCTCTCCCCTGGCCCCTGGCAATACCACTTCCTGCACTGCCCCTCCCTCCAGACCAGGGGCAGCCCGGCTTCCACTGGGGTCAGGCCCTGTGCAGGTTTCCCCACCCCTGTCGGTTCCTGCTCCGCCCCCTGGTCCTTCAGCTCTCTGCTCCCTTTAAGGGTGTAGACACATGGTGGGGACCCTGCCAGACACAACCTCACTTCTTAGGCCACTGCCGGGCCCTTGCTTTTTTCATTGAACATCATTTCCTGGAAGGCCCAGGGTGTTTCAGTCTCCACAAGAACCTCTTGGAGCCATTCCCATTTTATTCACCTACTATCCCTATAGGCTGAGCAGAGCAGTCATCACTGTTCCCAAGTAAAACAGGAGGCTCAAAAGGCCGTGGGGCTTGCCCTAGAGCCCAGAACTGTTAACACTGATTGGAACTTGTATCAGGAAATCTTAGCCCTGCAACTTCCATAAGCACACCAGAGAGTGAGCCGGAGGGGGAAGTGTAGCCCAAAGAAGGAAAGGAAGTTGCCCAGAGTCACACAGTGAGCCAGCTGCGGAAGTGGGACGACCAAGGGTGTCTTCCGTGGCTGGTCAAATGCTCCTACCCCAGGAAGTCAAGACCACACCTGCCTGCTTCTATCACTCAGAAGCTCTGGCCACAGGGGCCCACACCCCTCTTTGCCATTATGCTTAGTGTCTTGGGATGAGAGCGATTCAGCCCGGCCCCAAGCCCACCTGGCTCCTTCCCCCTTTTGGTGCCTGCGGGCCCCCAAGGCTGTCTGCATTTGCGTTGCCACCTCCAGAGGCAGGTGGGGAAAGTGGGACCAGGGAATGCAGCAGCAGGAGACTCCCTAGGAGGTGCTCCATCCTTAGGAGCCAGGCGACTTGCACTGACCCCATCCTCCTGGGGGGGCGCCCGGCTCACCGTGCCCAGGCTGCAGGAGAACTGGCCCAGGAAATCATGCTCCTCCAGCTGCATGCTTGACTTGTCCTGGTCAAACAGGGCAAACTTGAGCTTCTGCACCTCCTCAAAGTGGTAGTCAAGCACGAACTTCTTGGAGAAAGCGGGGTTGAGGTTGTTGATTGCAGTTTCTGTCCTGTCGTACTGGCAAAGGAGCAGGGAACAGGAGTCAGAGTCGGGTAGCCAGTTCACCGCTTCTTTGTCATTTAGTCACTAAGTGGTGTCATTCGTGACCCCACAGATTGTAGCCTGCCAGGCTCCTCTGTCCATGGGATTTCCCAGGCAAGAATACAGGAGTGGGTTGCCATTTCCTTTGCCAGCGGATCTTCCGAGCCCAGGGATCAAATCTGCATTAGCCGGTAGCTTCTTGACCACTGAGCCACTAAGAAAGCCCTGTTAACCTCTTCCTGGGCTGCAGGAAATCATGGTGTTTATTCATGGAACACCCATCTCCGTGCCAGACACTCAGGACAGTTATCCACGTGGCTGAAGCAATCATTACTCCCAGATCACATAGAACACTGAAGCACAGAGAGTTTAAGTGACTTACCCACGGTTGAACAGCTAGAGGGCATGGCCAGGGTTGGAACCCAGTCCTGACTTCAGCTTTCACACTTCTAACACACTGGCCCTGGCTCCATGCCCAGGTTCTAGGATAAGAGTTCAGACCCTGTCCCTGCCAAGGTTAAGTGACAGAGGGAGTCTCATTTCCCATCGGAACCTCATTCCACTTCTGTAAAATGAAAGGATTTGAGTGTCTGTGACTTTGCTTCCTTTTTATTTGTGGAGAACCCTTTCTTCAAACCATGTTTTACATGAAGCCGAGAGAAGAAACAGAAGGAGGAGGGGTACTTAGGGGGAGGTGAGGTCGGGGTTCCCTGTCTCCCATGGAGGCAGATGTTTGTACCTTCACGGAACCCTGGGATGTCAAAACTGGGAACTGAGCGGCCCCCACCCCCTATTTAGAGTGGAAACTGAGGCCTGGGGAAGGACAGGGCCGTACACTGGGGGCCACTGGTGGGGCTGGGACAGGAACCCCGCCTCCTGGCTTCTCTGCACTGAGGCCCCAAACCACAGAGTGGGTGACCGTCTATTTTGGGGCCTGGGCTGTGTTGATTTTTCCTCCCACCCATTCCATTTCCAAGGGCCAGAGAGCAGCAGGGATGGAAGAGGTCTTGGCCCCGGGCTATTTTTGGCCAGGGTGGCTGGCCTGGGTGGGAGAGAAATTGTAGAGGAGGGTGGGGGAGTGAATGGAGGTGGGTGCCTGGGAGAGGACGGGGTAGACATCACCCCCTGAGGGGTGGGGCGGGAGTTCCGGAAATCTGGCAGATAGGACTCAGGCTTCTCCCAGCAGTCCTTGGCTGACCCCACATCCCACCTCTCACTTTTGGCTGCATCACCAGTGTGCTGGGTGAGACAGGTCAGCCCCTCCCCACTGTGGGCCCCATTTTCCCCTCTGTAAAATGGGTCAACAAGCCCATTTCCTTGGCATCCTAAGAAGGAGCCAACATCTGTGGAAACTCTTTGTAAACCACTGTATGTTCTGGGGAACACCCACTGAGGCCTCGTTAAATAACTATGAAAATTAAGAGACATAAAGATGGAACCAACCAAAACTGGAAAGTTTACATGCATGTAAAATTATCTGGAAGGCTGGATACCAAACCATTCACAGCTGGTTCTCCCTGACAGGTGAGTTCCCAACCACTTTGATTTTCTGGATTGTCTCAGTTTACTACAATGCATACAGATCCCTTTTGGAATAGGAAACAAAGCCATTTTTAAACCTTGAAAGTGTTAATGGTTTGGATTTCCCAGTATCCTTCCTTAAGCTATATCTTTCCCCAGTCCACAGGCCAAAGTCTTCTAGCTCAGAAATCCCTGGCTGTGGCACCATCAGCATCCTCAGCTGTGAGGCTCTTGGAAGGTAGGCATAAAAAAAGAGAATTTCACAAATGAGGAGACAGGCTTAGAGAGGGATAGCCACTTGCCCAAAACCACACAGCAGGGAGTAACAGAGCTGGGTCTTGGCTCAGCTCTGGGACCAAAGCCTAACAGAGTTGCCTGTTTCTCTCTTTGCTCCTCACTGACTGTGCTCACTGAGGAATAAGTGGGGAAAGTTATTTTTAAAATGGAAGCAAGCACTTTGCAAAACTCTCTTTTAACCATTATAGTAACTATTATAGTATTATAGTAACTGAAGGGCTTCCCTGGTGGCTCAGTGGTAAAGAACCCACCTAACAATGCAGGAGACACGGGTTCGATCCTTGGGTTGGAAGGATCCCCTGGAGAAGAAAATGACAACCCATTCCAATATTCTTTCCTGGGAAACCCCATGGACAGAGGAGCCTGGCGGGCTACAGTCCATGGAGTCGCAAAGAGTCGGACACCATTGAGTGACTAAACAACAACAGTAACTTAAAATATAATAAACACTAAATATAAAATTATGTAAACCTAAATCTACAAATTATTCAGTTCAGTTGCTCAGTCGTGTCCAACTCTGCAACCCCATGGACGGTAGCATGCCAGGCTTCCCTGTCCATCACCAATGAATTATAATAAACACAAATATAAATATTTTAACTAATATTATAAACATTTCAGAATAACAATTTTCCAGGTAATCCCCAGCTCCCACTCCAAGTACTTCCAAGGGCCTGACCCCAGGGAGGCAGGGGGAGCACTCCCCAGCGACGTCGCCCACCACCCAGGGCATCCGCACACCAACGGGCCTCACCTCCATCCACCTGCCATCCGTCTCTGTGAAGAGGACACAGAAGGGGTCGGACTTGGAGGTGACATCCCGGTCCAGCAGGTTCTGGCCACTGACCGACAGCTCCACCTTGCACACGCAGTACTGGGAGCCGACGGGGGCCGCCCCCGAGGCTGGGGCACCTCCACCGGGTACGTAGGCCATGGGGGCTGGCGGCGGTGGCGGCAGCAGCGCCTCACAGTCTAGGGGGACAACGCTGAGGGTCAGAAAGGGGACAGAGATCTGCTGTGGCCCTCCACACCCTGGGGAGGCACCACCAGGCCCTCAAGATGCGGAGAGAGAAGGGTGTGTGTGTGTGTGGTTGGGGAGGGGAGGGGGTTGGGGATGGGGCAAAGCCTGGAGAAAGAATGCAGGAAAAGCATGAGAAAGGAGTCTCTGTAGGTGAGGGTTTAGTTTGTCCCTGAAGTTGTTCTCTGCTTTGGTCTGGCTTTACCCGTGAGATACACCCAGGTCCAAGTTGCTCCTGTCAGAGCAGTGACACATCACGGTGGACACAGGCATCCCATTCATGTTGCCAGGAAAACCTGGGCTTCTGAGCAACTGACACCTTGGCACCTTGCGACACCGAGGCTCGCTCATTCACTCCAGAATGTTTACCAAGTGACTGCTGAGTCCCAAGAACTGTGCCAGGGCTGCGCCCAGCAGTTAAGAAGATGGCCCAGCCTCAGCCCTCTCTGAGCTCCTGTTCCAGCCTGGAGGGCAGCCAGGTGTTGTGGGCTGGAGGCTCCCAGGGGGAGCCGGGGCTTTGTTCTGAGAGTGATGGAAGCCTTGGAGGGTTTTAAGCAGAGAGGTGACATGATCTGATTTGTGTTTTTAAAAGCTCACTCCAGCCCCTGTGGGGAGAATGGGTTGTTAGACAGAGGAGAGGCAGCAGGGAGGCCAGCGAGAAGGTGGCTGTCATCCAAGCAGAAGGATGGAGTCACAGTGGCAACCCAGGGCCCAGCCCACTCCCTGAGCACCAGCCTCTCGCTGGGCCCAGGTCTCAGGAGGCCTGGGCGAGTGTGGGGCTCCAGACGCAGCACCCCGGGGCGTGCCTGGCAGGCAGAGGATCTGGGCAGAGACAAAGCCAGTGCTCAGCCCCCTCCCTCCCACCGTCTGTCCCTAGAACCTCATTATAATCACACGAGCCCAGAGCATCAGGACAGCACTGCAATTTGCCTGCCGGATTTATTCATGTCGTGTAAAAATTAGTTTCCATCGGAGGGGCTGGAGCGTCGCACTCCCGCTCACTGTGTGCAGCTGGGTGGCCGTGCCCCGTGGGGGAGGGGCGAGCAAATCCTCGACTCAGCGAGGAGAACAGGGAATAGTGATGTCCCGCATAGACATCATGGACTTCCCTGGTGATCCAGTGGCTAAGACTGTGCTCCTAATGCAGGGGGCCCGGATTCAGTTCCTGGTCAGGGAGCTAGATCCTGCATGCCCCAATTAAAGATCCCGTGTCCTGCAACTAAGACCCGGTGCACCCAAATAAGTATTTTTTTTAAAAAAACAGGACATTTTGCCAGGGGGCTGAGAGAACACCTGTTTATGCTTACACCTACCCATGGAGGACGGGGAGGGGAAGCATGACAGCCACTCCCATTTTGCAGATAAGGAAACTGAGGCTCAGAAGCAGAAGTCACCTGTCCAAGGTCACATAGTCAGGAACCAGCAGAGGCAGGGCGTGAGCCAAGTCTCTGGACTCCCAGGCCAACGGATGGCGTTCTGGCCAGGTCAGGGGGACTGCTGGGCATGGTGGGAATCTAGAACCTAGGTGGGGGCTATCTGGGGTGTCAGCCAAGCCCAAGAGAGCCTGAGGCTAAGGGAGCCCCAGAGCGCCCAAGGTCACTGGTTCCTCTGGGGTTACCCTGTCCACACCCCTGCCTCTCCCATCATCACTGATGGGGTGGATTCCAGCCCACTCACCTCCTCTCCACCTCACAGGCCCCCTTCCTAAAAGCTGAGATGCCACTTGGGCCACCATCCGCCCCACTGCCAAGTCAGAGACCTCTGTTTTCTTTCTGGGGGGCCAGGTTCACACACTTCCTGGTGCATGTTACACACAGATACACACAAATACTTAGGCCCCCAGACTAACAAGTGTGAAGGCAAGCACTCAAGTGATCACTCAGGGGCCACTTCTTCCCACTATCCCCCAGATCTGAGCCACCATCACCACGCGGTTCCTGCACTGTCCTCCTTCCCCTCACTGGCTCTGTCCTGGCTGAGGGTGTGGCCAGGAGGGCCAGGTCCTACGGGAGGGTCGGACTGGGTGGGGCTCCTCAAAGCCCACTGCCACCCCACCTGGATCAGCTCACAGGCCCCAGAGAGCTGGAGCGATGGGTGGGTGGGGAAGGGGCACTCCTCCCCCAGTTAGGGGCAGGTCCCTCATCCCCAACTCACCCTCTGGCTGGAAGCTTCTAGATGCCCGAAACGGGGAACACATGGTGTCTGGAGTGGGGGCAGGCGGGGGGTCAGAGTGGATCCCTCTGTGCCAGCCAGCAGCGGGTAGGCGGGCCGGACCCTGAGGCCTGACGCAATGGAAAAAGAAACCACAGCCTAGGCTGGGCTGGGCCCCCTCCCCTCCTACTCCAGCAAGAGGGCCGGCAGGCAAGGTGTCATTAAGGGAGGGCTGGGCCTGCCATGCGCATCTGGGCAGGGCAGAAAGCTCCCTGATGCAGCGCCCATGAGCCCCATGCCCCGCAGGTAATTGGAGGCTTCAGGCTGGAGAGGGGGTCTGGGGAGCCAGGGCCCGCTTGCGGATGGTCCTGACTCCTGGCCCAGATGGACATAAGCCTTCTGGGGTGACCAGGGCCCCAGGGAAGGAATCGGAAGGCAGGGATACAGAAGGGATAGTATTCTTTTTTACAGAAAGCTGGGCAGAGAGCAGGCAGGGCTTGGGAATTCCCCTTCATTCATTCAGTCAACATTCCTTGAGCACCTTGGGCTACAACAATGGATAAGACTCAGGCTTAAGCTCCCACAGGGTCCACTGGCCCCAGGCTTCTAAGGCATCTTACTCTTTAAGCAGAAAAAACAGAATTTAGGGACCCTGGTGCTGAGCCACACATCTAGAACATTCCAGTTTCAGCCAGAAACCTAGGAACCCATCCTTGGCCTCTCTCTTTCCTTCGCCCCCTGTCCCACTACTGCGGTCAGCCCTGCCTCCCAGATGTCCCCAGTGTCATCCCCATCTCTCGCTTCTACTCCCCTGGCCAACGTCAGGCCTCCCTGAGCAACCCCAGGCTCTCTTTTCCACACCAGAGCCAGAGGGAGTCTTGAAACGTGCACTTTGGGGGCAGGGGCTTCCCTGGTGGCTCAGTGGTAAAGAATCTGCCTGCCAATACAAGAAACACATTTAGGTTAGATCCCTAATTCAGGAAGATCCCACATACCATGGAGCAACTAAGCCCATGCGCCACAACTACTGAGCCTGTAACCTAGAGCCTGGGAGCTGCAACTACCGGAGCCCGCTTGCCTAGAGCTTGTGCTCTGCAACAAGGGAAGCCACCACAGTGGGAAGCCTGAGCTCTGCAACTCCACTCTCTGCAGCTAGAGAAAAGCCCGCGCAGGAGCGAAGATCCAGGACAGCCAAAAATAAATACGTTAATTAAGAGGAAAAAACATGCAAATCAGATGCTACCACAGCTCTCCCTGAAAATCTCCCAGGGCCTGCGCTTCCTGGTCACACAACCCAAATCCTCTCCCGACCCTCCCCGCCACGCCACGCTCGCCCTCGCTCCCTGTGCCCCAGCCGCACTGGTCTCCTCCCGCTCTGCAAATGTGCCAACCTCGCTCCTGCCTCAGGGCCTTTGCACTTGCTCTTCCCCCTGCCAGAGATGCCTTTCTTCACACGACAGATCTTAGTTGTCAGCTTAATGTCACCCCCCCAGAGGCCTTCCCTGGTCACCCAAGCAAATGGACTCTCAGCCCCACACCATTTTCCCCGCAGATCAATGTGATACACAAGCATTTTACTATCTGTCCACCTGCCTTGTGCGCTGCCTGTCCCTCTAGAGTGTACATTCCACAAGGGAAGGATCACCACGGTTTTCCCAGCACCTAGAAGAGCACTTACACTGTGGGCAGGTGTGGGATAAACTCGTGCCAGATGAATGAGGGAGGGACCGCCCCCTCCCCCGCCAGCCCCAGAGGAATCACAACCACTGCCCCACCGCACACATCACTCAAGAGACCACAAAGCCCTTTCTGAATCCTGGGACCCTCATCACTGCTCCAAGAGGCCAGCACTAGAGGGGTTCACAGTCCCACTTCACAGAGGTACAAACTGAGGCTCAAGAAGGGGCAGTGGTGCCAGGGAAGGATGGTGCTGAGGCTAAGAGCTGTGGCCACCCAACTCCATCCTTCTCCCTCACTGCTGACCCCAGTGGCTCAGGACCCAGCAGCTGGGTTATGCACCCCACCCACTGTGGGGAAGAGACGCCAAGGTGGCCTGCAGAAACCCCAATTCAGAGATGGACAGTGATGGGAGACACTGAGAGGGGCAGGCTCAAGGGGCAGGCGCGGGGAGAGGGATGGCAGGGGCAGGGGAGGCAGCGGCGGGGGGTGGAGACAGAGACCCAGATGGCGAAGAGGGAGATGGGAGGAGGTGGAGCGGCACAGGGAGGCAGCAGCCTCCACTGCAGAGTCTCATCTGGTGGCGAGCAGGGGGCAAGTGCAACAGCAGGTGGCCTGTCAGAACTGGGGGCCTTGTGTGCCCTCTGAACAAGCCTGCTCAACCTGACACCTAAAAATTGAAATCCTCTTTCCAGTGCTAACCGCACGAAGTGATGCTCTATAGACTCTTGTTGTGGAAGTTACAAGGATAGGAGGGAGGTCCTCTGGACAGTACTGTGCCAAAGTTGAGAGCACAGACTCTGGACTCAGCCTGTCGGGGTTTGAATCCTTGGGGCTTTCATTTACCTGCTGTTCGGTCTCAGGCAATTTACTTAACCTCTCTGGTCTTTGTTCCCCCTCTATAAAAAACAGGAACAGGGACTTCCCTGGTGGTCCAGAGGTTAAGAATCTTCCTACCAATGCAGGGGCCAGGGGTTCCATCCCTGTTAAGATTCCACATGCCTCAGAGCAACTAAGTGCCATGGGCCACAGCTATTGAGCCTTCGTGCCTAGAGCTCCTGCCCTGCAACAGGAGAAGGCACTGCAATGAGAAGCCCGTGCACTGCAATGAAAAGCAGCCCCTTCTCACCACAGCTAGAGAATGTCTGCACCCAGCAATGAAGATCCAGTGCAGCCAAAATTAAATAAATAAAATACAGAACGTAAAAAAAAAAAGGAACAATAAAAGCACTTTCATCAGGCATTGATATCGAGGATTAAGTGAGGTGAAGCACTTAGAATGACACTCTGCAGCTCCTGCTATTAGCAGTGATTCCAGATGGCTGGGGTCAGGGGGACAGACGTGTGAGGTTTACGGTGCGTATAAAGGGGACTAGCGGTTAAAACTGGTTGAGTATATGGTCCTAGGCTCCCCTTCTCAGCTGGAAGACACAGCTCAGAGATGCCAAGGGAGACCAGGATGGTGAATGCAGGGTCAGGGAGGGAATAACAGACTCAGACCCCACACACTTCAAGGTCTACACTCCTGGGCCATGGCCACCAGGATCCTGAGGGCATCTGAGCCTTCATTCAGGCAGCAGACCGTGCTCACTGGGGTCTGGTCACTGACAGCAGAGGTTCCCAGAGTGGCCTCTACTGTCATCGCTCCAACTCTGGTTCCCAGTTGGGCCTCCTCCCTCCCTCCTGCAGGTTCCTGGGCCCCAAACCGACCCGCTTAGTCAGAGCCCCCAGAGTGGCATTTGTGTTTTAACAAGCCCTCCTGGTGGCAGGGCTTCCCTGGTGGCTCAGACGGTAAAGATTCTGCCTGCAATGCAAGAGACCTGGGTTTGATCCCTGGGTTGGGAAGGTCCCCTGGAGAAGGGAATGGCAACCCACTCCAGTATTCTTGCCTGGAGAATTCCATGGACAGAGGAGCCTGGTGGGCTCCAGGTCATGGGGTCTCAAAGAGTCAGACACGACTGAGCAACTGACACTTTCACGTTCCTGGTGACACTAGCAGTGGGTTCAGGATACACAGATCCCAGAGGGGTGGGTAGGTGGGGCATCTTGTTAAAATGCAGTTGCCAGTGCCCACAGGTCTGGGGAGGGAGCTAAGAGTCTGCATTTCCAACAAGCTCCTGGGTGCTACTGAGGCGGCCCATCTGAGACCACACTTTGAACACCAACCTGATCCATGGCCCCCAGTGGCTGACCACACCCAGGGATGGCTGTGGTTTAGCCTACTCTTGGCATAATGAGGCAGTCATCATACTTGGTCCCCATAAAAGCCCTGCCAGCTTCACACACTGAGTTCCTGCTGTGTCTCGACAGACCTCTGAGTCTGTAGCCTCTGGTCTTAGGTGGTGACACCCTGGTAGCTGGAACCCTTGGTTGGCCAGCCACATGCCTGGTCCCCACTGGCCCTGATGGCTGTGTTTACTGAGCTTTCAGGGTGGGAATGTGCCTTGAATGCATCCAGATCTAAGTTGCCTCCTTCACCCCATTTCCCAGAGGAGAAGACCCAGGAAGAAAAATGGCAATTGTATTAGAGTTCTCCCAAGAAAACAGAACCACTAGGAGGATATCTGCATAAAGAGAGATTTCTTTTAAGGAATCAGCGCATGCATTTGTGGGGGCTGACAAGTCTGACATCTGCAGGGTGAGATGCAAAGCTGGAAATTCGGGTTACAGTTGAGCTTGTATTCTTGAGTCCCAAATCTGGGAACTAGTCAAGGTTTCTCTGTTGCAGTCTTGGGGCCAAATTCCTTCTTCTGGGAGAAACCTTAGTCCTTTCTTTTAAGGCCTTTGATTGATTGAATGTAGCCCACCCACGTAATGGAGGATTAACATAAGTCTACCGATTTAAATGCTAATCACATCTGAAAAATACCTACAAAAGCAACATCAGATAGGTGTTTAACTGAACAACTGGTCACCATAGCCTAGCCAAGTTGACACATAAGATTAACCATCAGAGCAACCTTCAGGTCCTAGGAGACCTACCTGGGGCAGGAAAACAAGGTGCTGAGGCTGGAGTTCTCAGCCAGCCCTTCCTAATCATGGGAGCTAGGAGAGCCCACTCCTATCCTGTCAGCTGGCAGGGAAGACAGGTGGTGGCGTGGCTGGGCAGACAGAGACAGGAGGTAAAACAAGAGTAATAACAACACCTGCCTGAGGCACTGGGCCCAGTGTGCTACAGACTTTAACTTCTATAGCTTCACAACATCCTTGAGCAAGGAGCTCTCACCACTCCCACTCTCCAGATGAGCAAACTGAGGCTTGGAAGGATTTGCATTCCAGAGCCTCTGCTAATATGACTCTGGACAAGTCATAGGCCTTTCTGAGTCTTCACCTTGACAGCACCGCCCCCCACCCCCCGACACACACTGTCTCAACACATTTCTGGTTCTAGCTATGCTGTTCACAGGGTCCCAACAATACTTTTTCACACCTCCGTAATTTTGCACATGTTGTTCCATCTGCCTGGAATGCCCTTCCCTCTTCTTGAGTTAGCTCTCTCCTTCTTCAAACTCAGTTGAGCAAAACCAAACAAAATCAATGTCGCTATGCTCCCACCCCCAGGATAAAATCTTAAAAGTTGGTCCAGTGGTTAAGTCTCCGTGCTTCCACTACAGGGAGTGTGGGTTTGATCCCTGGTCGGGGAACTAAGATCCCGCATGCCATGCGGTGTGGCCAAAAGGAGTAAATAAAAAAATATGTTTTAAAAGCTGGCAATACCAAGTGTTGGCAAGGATGTGGAGCAACTAGAACTCTCATGTGCTACCAGTGGGAGTGAGGACTGGGACAACTACTTCGGAGAAACGTCTGGCAGTGTTTACAGAGCTAAGTAAATGTATCCGTTATGACAATCCCAGCAATGCCCAGCAGAAACATGCAGTATGTTCCCCAAAAGACACACCTGAGAACTTCCAGAGATAGCCCCAGGCCAGGAGTCCCCTATGTGCCTATCATCAGGAAAGGGGATAAATAAACAATGAATGCGCACACAATGGACTGAACTGCCCTGAGCCCAAGGAAGCACAAGGACACCAACATGCTGAGTGGAGGAAGCCAGACACAAAGGAGCATGTCATCCTGTACCATCTCATTCTGTTGCTGTTGTTCTGTCGCCCAGTCATGTCCAACTCTTCACGACCCCATGGACTACAGCATGCCAGGGCCCCCTACCCCCCACCATCTCTGGGAATTTGCCCAAGTTCATGTCCATTACATCAGTGAAGTTAAACACAGACAAAACAAATCTATGTTGTTGGGAGTAGGGGTTGCAAGATAGTGGGGGAGGGTGTGAGTGACTGGGAGGGGCTACCAGGGGGCTTCGGGAGGGTCATGTTTGTGTCTCAGTCCAGGGGGTGCTAACGCAGATGTTTTCGGTTTGTGAACAGTCATTGAGTTGTACACCTGGGAAGTCTGCTCTATATTGTGTATTATACTTCAACAAAATGTTTAAAAAAAAACACAACTTGGAGACTGCTCTACAAATCGCCCCCTGAGCCCCTGGCCCCAGACAGGGATGCACTTAAATTGTCACCATATTGCAACCACTGACTTAGGAAATCCAGGTCTATTTTCATCTCTGTTGTTCCGAGCGCAGAGAAGCATAGAATGAGAGCTCGACAAACCTTTGCTGAAAGTACAGAAGAGTTAGGGTGAAGGGGAGACGACCCATGGCATCTTGGAATTGCAGAGGCCCACGACTAGGATACCAAAAATTAGGACTTCACTGAATCTCTGACCTTGAAAGGCTTTAGAGTTTATCTGTCCCACCTCCCAGCCACAGCCCCACCAACCCCATGTCCCACAGCCCTGGTTCTCTGAAGTATATGTGTGTGGGGGTCCAGCCCCCAGCTGCTCATACCCCCTGGGGCCCTCCCTGTCCACCCACTGCTGCACTGGCCCCCGCCAGCAGGCATGCAGCCCCCAGAGAACAGCCCAGTGCTCTTGTCAAGGTGGAGGGGGCCAGCATTTTGACACAAATCACTTCTCCACTTTAACTAAGGCTGCTGTGCTCTGAAAATGCTGTGCTCCCGACAGGCAGTCAGACTACTGTAGGGATAAATATAGATACAGACAGTGTGGGGAGGAGGCTGCTGCAGGGGTCAGCCCTGATGCCCCCTTCTATCCTCTGAGGCCCCCAGCTTTGGCCAGACCACACCCAGAGGGAGATTATTCCCTGCAGCCCCCACCAAATCCATAAGCTCTAGACTTGGGGGCGGGGGCCTCCTCTAGGATCCCAGGGACCCTGGTTCCACTGAGCCTTGTTTGGAAGGGCTCGGTCCCGGGGTCTCCCAGCCTACCACCCTAGGGGTTGGCCCAGAAGGCTGAGTGGCAGCCTCTGCCCTGACCTCCAAGGAGTCAGGCACCAGGTTCTACCCATTTTTTGCCCCCACCCCATGTCTCAGCTCCTTTATCTGCAAAGTGGGGCTGGCCATACCCTCGCCTCTGGCCTACAAGTAAGCACTCTAGGGGATGGGCGTAGTTGGACTCTGGGATGCAGAAAGTACATCAGGGACCTGGGAGGGGGGTCTGGCCAGACTCAGAGTGGGGAACAAGCTAATGGAGGGTGGAGGGCATGGTGACAATGACCACCAGCCAAAGTCATTCCAACCTAGCTTCATTCGAAGGGTAGCTGCCTGTAGCTACCAGGAGCTGCAAGTGGGGCAGCCTCAGGGACTGGGGTATAGCCTTGGGGCTCTAACCTCTGGTGCCCACACCCACCCAGGGGCCCTCCATGGGGAGACTAGGAGACAAGGGCTCCCACCTCTAGATGTGAACTCCCCACAAGTCGCTTTCGCTCTCTGCCTCAGTTTCCCTGCCTGTCAGGTTGCAGACTCCTCCCAGCTTCGGGGAGTCTACATACAGGCCTCTGTCTTTGCTGGGCTGCACCAGGCTTCTAGCCCAAGCTCCCGCCCAGAATCTCCAGGCTGATTGGGTCTGAAAGGTCGTCTGGGCTCACTCAAACGTCTGAATGGCCTTGTGGGCTCCTACCATGGCTGGGCACCCTAGCTCTCTGCAGATGGGACTCCCCACTTTTTGTTAAGGGCTTTCATCCTACCACACTGAAGAGGCGCCCAGCCACCCCTTCCCATCCAGACAGTGTGGAGGGGCCTCTCCAAGCCTCTATATCCCAGGTCACCCGGCCCCCAGTCTGCCTCAGCAAGTCCTTCTGGGCACGGACATGGCCATCTGCTCCCCAGCTCCTGGTCCCAGCTCTCAGGAAGTCTTCACGCAGGAGATGGAAATAATAGCATTGACTGAGTGCCTGGCCCTGTCCTGAGGTTTCCACCATTCCATTTAGGCTGCCCTGCAAGCCTGGCAGATAAGCCCTATTACTACCATTCCATTTCACAGATCAGACAGCTGAGGCACAGAGAGGTCATATAACTCACCTATCAGAGGCAGAACTGTGTCCCCTGGAAGAGGTGTTAAACCTTCACCCCTGGCACCTTAGAATGCGACCTTCTTTGGAAACAGGGAAGTTGCAGATGTGGAGTTAAGATGAGGACATCCTGGAGCACGATGGGCCCTGATTCCCCCGTGACTGATGTCTGTAGGGGAGGATAACATGTGAGACACAGAGGGAAGGCGGTCACGGGAAGGGAGCAGAGATGGAGTGACACTGCCGCAAAGCAAGGGATGCCTGCAGCTACCAGGAGCTGGAAGAGGCAAGGAGGCACCCTCCCCTAGAACCCGCAGAGGGAGCACAGCCCCGCCAACACCTTGAATTTGGACTTCCAGCCTCCAGAACTGTGAGCGAATACATTTCTGTTGTTTGAAGCCACCCAGTTTGAGGTGCTTCATTACAGGGGTCCTGGGAAACTAATACTCCACCCAAGGTAATTCAGCTAGGCAGGGGCAAAGCAGAGTATGAAGTGAGGCAGGGCCCACTGTGCTCTTGCCCAGCCCAGCACATCCCTCGGGGAGCCCATGGGGATGGGACTTTGACTCGGGAAGATTGTTGGGACCCCGAAGGAGGGAGCAGTTGGACAGCACCATCTGCTGGGAGCCAAGCATGTGGTCTCCCATGTCATGGGGAAGGGGACAGTCAGGGTTCAGCGGGCAGGCCAGATGCCCCAAGTTCCTGAGGGGACACAAGAGCCACCGAAGGAGACAGAGATGGGGGTGCTGGAGGGAACAGGCTCTTGGAATACCCTGGGCAAGTTCCCACCTCAGGGCCTCTGCAGGTGCTGCTCTCTCTGCCCGGACAGCCCTCCCGCCTTCATTCATTCAAAAACACCCACGGAGCACCTGCTGGGAACCAGCCATGAATGTCATGCCGTCCATTAACATCTCAGCTTGAATGTCACCACCTCCTTCTCCGAAGTCTCCTTGACCCACGTCTCCCCCTACCCCATCACATCTCAATTA
Source organism: Capricornis sumatraensis (assembly GCF_032405125.1). Taxonomy (NCBI): domain Eukaryota; kingdom Metazoa; phylum Chordata; class Mammalia; order Artiodactyla; family Bovidae; genus Capricornis; species Capricornis sumatraensis. The sequence goes on along the minus strand of NC_091088.1, from coordinate 30,867,874 downwards.
CTCACCTGGCTTTATTTTTTCTATGGCATTTTTGACCACCTAGAGTTTTCCTATCTCTTTGTCATTTGCTTGCCTTCCTCTGTCCCCTCAACTCTATTTGGAGCTCTGTAGTTGTGCCTCAGCTTTGACACGGTCCCTGGCACAGAGGAGCTGGTTCAGAAAATATTTGCTGAGAAGTCTGCCCAGACAAGATGGCAAATAGAAGGATCTGAGCTCACCTGCTCTCATGAAAACATCAAAATCACAACTAAATGCTGAACAACCATTAACAAAAAAGAAGTGGAATCTACTAAGAAAAGATCTTCTACTTCCAAAGACAAAGAAGAAGCCACGACGAGATAGGGAGAGACACCAGAAGCAAGAGGAACCACGACCCTGCAGCCTGTGAGACTCCAGACACAGCAATTAGATAAAATGAAACAGCAGAGGAATATGTTTCAGATGAAGGGACAAAACGGAACCCCAGAAGAACAACTAAGTAAAGTGGAGACAGGCAATTGACCTGAAAAAGAATTCAGTGTAGTGATAATAAAGATAATCCAAGATCTTGAGAAAAGAATGGAGTGCACAGATCAAGAAGATATAAGAAATGTTTAACAAAGAAAATTCAAACAGTCAGAGATAAATAATAACATAACCAAAAGAAAAAATACAGTGGAAGGACTCAATAGCAGAATAGATGAGGCAGAAGAATAAATAAGTGAGCTCAAAGACAGAATGGTGGAAATCACTGCCATGGAAAAGAATAAAGATAAAAGAATGAAAAAAAAAAGAGGACTCTGGGACAACATTAAATGCATCGATATTCACATGATAAGGGTCTTAGAAGGAGAGAGAGAGAAGGGGTCTGACAAAACATTTGAAGAGATAATAGCTGAAAACTTCTTTAACATGGGAAAGGAGACAGTCACCAAGTCCGGGAAGCACAGAGAGTCCCACACAGATATACCCACGGAGGAACACACTGAGACACATATTAATCAGACTGACAAAAATTAAAGACAAAGAGCAAATATTACAATCAAAAAGGAAAAAGCAACAAATAACAAAAGAGAATGCCCATAGGTTATCAGCTGAGTTTTCAGCAGAAACTCTGCCGGCCAGAAGGGAATGACATGATATATTTAAAGTAATGAAAGGGAAAAAGCTACAACCAAGAATACTCTACCCAGCAAGGCTTTTATCCAGATTCAATAGAGAAATCAAAAGCTTTATAGACAAACAAAAGCTAAGAGAATTCAGCACCATCAGACCAGCTTTGCAACAAATGCTAAAGGAACTTCTCTAGGGCGAAAAGTAAAGCCCACAACTAGAAGCAAGAAAATCACACACAGGAAAGCTCACTGGTAAAGGCAAACATACAGTGAAGGCAGGCAATCATCCATATGCAAATATGATATCAAAACCAGCAACTGTGAGGAAAGTACAAGTGCAGGATATTTGGAAACACATTGAAGTTAAGAGACCAGCAACTTAATACAATCTTGTTTATATATCAAACTGCTATATCAAAGCCTCATGGGAACTGTAAACCAAAAATCTACAATAGATGTACACAGGAAAATGGAAAAGGAATCCAAACACAACACGAAAGATAGTCATCAAATCACAAAAGAACAAAAGAGGAAGGGAAGAAAACAGACCTACGAAAACAACCCCAAAGCAATTACCAAAATGGCAACAAGAACATACGTATTGGTAATTACCTTAAATGCAAATGGATTAGATGCTCCAACCCAAAGACACAGACTGGCTGAATGGATATAAAAACAAGACCCATACATATGCTGGCTACAAGAGACCCACTTCAGATCTAGGTACACAAACAGACTGAAAGTGAGGGGACAGAAAATGCAAACAGAAATCAAAGCTGGAATAGTAATAGTAATACTCGTATCAGACAAAATTGATTATAAAATATTGTATAAGAAACAAAGAAAAATACTATATAATGATCAAGGGATCAATCCAAGAAGATGCAACAATTGTAAATGTATACACACCCAGCATAGAAGTACTTTAACTTATAAGGCAAATACTAATAGCCATAAAAGGAGAAATCAACAGTAACTGTGGGGGACTTTCACATGCACTTGCATCAATGAACAGCTCATCCAGACAGAAAACTGATAAACAAACACAGACTTTAAATGACATATTAGACCAGATGAACTTAATTCATATTTGAGTATTCCATCCAAAAGTAGCAGAACACACATTCTTCTCAAGTGCACACAGAACATTCTCCAGGAGAGATCATATGCTGGGCCATAAAGCAAGCTTTGATAAATTTAAGAAAATTGAAATCATATCAAGCATCTTCCAACCATAACACTATGAGATTAGAAATGAACCATAAGAAAAAAACTGTAAAGAACATAAACATGTGGAAGCTAACCAATACGGTACTAAATGACCAATGGGTCACTGAGGAAATCACAGAAGAAAAAAAAAAATACCTAGATACAATGAAAACAAAACACAATGATCCAAAACATACGGGACACAGCCAAAGCAGCTGTAAGAGGGAAGCTTACAGCAACACAATCTCACCTCAGGAAACAAGAACACTGCCAAATAAACAACTAAATTTACGCCCAAAGCAGCTAGAAAAAGAAGAACAAACAAAACCCAAAGTTTAGCAGAAGGAACGAGATCATAAAGATCAGAGCACAGATAAATGAAATAGAGATAAACAAAACAATAGAAAAGACCAATGAAACTAAAAGTTTCTTTTAGTTTCTCTTTGAAAAGAGAAAATTGATAATCCTTTAGCCAGACTCATCAAGAAAAAAAAAGCAAGAGTGCTCAATAAAATCAGTAAAATCAGAAATGAAAAAGGAGAAGGTGCAATGGACATCACGGAAATACAAAGGGTCATAAGAGACTATATGAGCAACTGTATGCCAATAATATGGACAACCTAGAAGAAACAGATGATTCTTAGAAGGGTGCAGTCTCCCAAAACTGAACCGGAAGAAATAGAAAATATGAAAGGCCCATCACAAGCATTGAAATTGAAACAAAACTCCCAACAAACAAAAGTGCAGGACCAGATGGTTTCACAGGTGAGTTTCATGAAACACTTAGAGAAGAGTTAACACCCATCCTTCTGAAACGATTTAAAAAAATCACAGAGGAGGGACTTTCCTGGTGGTCCAGTGGCTAAGACTCCATGTTCCTAATGCAAGTGGCTATGTTCAATCCCTGGTCAGGGAACTAGATCCTATTAACACATGCTGCAACTGAGAGTTTACATGATACAACTAAATATCTGAAGATCCTTCATCACACAGCAAAGATCAAAGACCTGGCACAGACAAATAAATAAATAAATATATATATACACACACATACATACACACACACATATGTGTATGTGTGTGTGTATATATAGTTAAATTGCAGAGGAAGGAACATTACTAAATCCATCTATAAAGCCACAATCACCATGATACTAAAACCAGACAAAGATATCTCTCTCTCACACACACACTATTATAGACCAGTATCACTGAGAAACATAGATGCAAAAATCTTCAACAAATACTAGCAAACTGAATCCAACAATACATTAAAAGGATCACACACCATCACCAAGTGGGATTTACCCCAGGGATGCAGGGATTTTTCAATATCTGCAAATCAATCAGTGTGATACACCACATTAACAAACTGAAGAATAAAAACTATATGACCACGTCAAAAATGCAGAAAACACTTTTGATAAATTCCAACATTCATTTATGATAAAAACTCTCCAGAAAGTGAACAAAGAGGGACTATACCTCAGCTTAATAGAGGCCATATATGACAAAGCCACAGCTAACATCATACTCAAAAGTAAAACCTTGAAAGATCAAGAATAAGACAAGGATGTCCACTTCTACCACTTTTATTCAACATAGTTTCGGAAGTCCTAGCCATGGCAATCAGAGAAATAAAAAAAGGAATCCAAATTAGGAGCAAAGTAAAACTGTCACTGTTTGCACGTGACATGACACTATACATTTGTTGTTGTTTTTCAGTTGCTAAGTCATGTCTGACTGCAAAATACCTAAAGATGCTACCAGAAAACTAGTAGAGCCCATCAGTGAATTTAGTAAAGTCGCACGATTAAAAAATAATACAAATCTGTTGCATTTCTATACACCAAAAGCAAAAGATCAGAAAGAGAAATTAAGGAAGCAATCTTATTTACCACTGCATCAAAAAGAAGAAAACACCTAAGAATAAACCTACCTAAGGAAGCAAAAGACCTGAACTCTGAAAACTATAAAATACTGATGAAAGAAACTGAAGATAACACAAATAGATGGAAAGATATACTGTGTTCTTGGACTGGAAGAATCAATACTGTCGAAATGACTATAGCACCCAAGGTAATATAGAGATTCAATGCAATCCCTATCAAATTACCAATGGCATTTTTTGCAGACCTAGAAGAAAAAAAATCTTAAAATTTGTGTGGAAACACAAGACTCTGATAATCGAAAGCAATCTTGAGAAAGAAAAACTGAGCTGAAGGAATTAGGCTCCCTGGCTTCAGAATATACTGTAAAGCTGCAGTAATCAAAACAGTATGGCACAAAGACAGACTTAGAGATCAATGGAATAGGACAGAAAGCCCAATAATAAACCCATGCAGCTATGGCCAACTAATCCATGACAAAAGGAGGCAAGACTATAACAGAGAAAAGACAGGCTTTTCCATAAGTGGTGCCAGGAAAACTGGACAGCTACATGTAAAATAATTCTTTTACATCATATACAAAAATAAAATAAAAATCAATTAAAGACCTAAATGTAAGACTGATACTATAAAACTCTTAGAGGAAAACATAGGCAGAGTGCTTTTTGACATACCACAGTAATATTTTTTTTTATTCATCCCCTAGAGTAATGAAAATAAAAACAAAAACAAATGGGACCTAATTAAAAACTTATGCATAGCAAAGGAAACCATAAACAAAACAAAAAGACAGAATGGGAGCAAATGATGCTACCAACAAGGGATTAATTTCTAAAATATACAAACAGATTATGCAGCTCAATATCAAAACAAATGACCCAATCAAAAAACAGAGATCTAAACAGACATTTCTCCAAAAAAAAAAGATGTATACATGGTTAAAAAGTACATGAAAAGATGCTAAACATTGCTAATTATCCCGAGAAATGCAAATCAAAACTACAATGAGGTATCACCTCACACCAGCCAGGCCATCATCAAAAAGTTTACAAACAACAAATGCTGGAGAGGATGTGGAGAAAAGGGAATCCTCCTACACTGTTGGTGGGAATGTAAACTGGTATGGCCACTACAGAGAACAGTATGGAAGTTCCTTAAAAAAACTGAAAGTAGAACTACCACCCGATCCTATCCTATCACTATCATTCACAGCAACACGGATGGACCCAGAGATGATCACACTAAGTAAAGTAAGTCAGAGAAACACAAGTATTATGTATCACTTATACGTAAAATATTTTAAAGGGTTATACAAATGAACTTATTTACAAAATAGAAATAGACTTTGCAAACAAACTTACCAAAGGAGAAAGGTGTGTCAGTCGGGGGTGGGGCAGAGATGGATAAATGAGGAGGTTGGGATTAACATATACACACTACCATATATAAAACAGATAATCAACAAGGGCCTATTGTATAGCGCAAGCAACTCTACTCAATATTCTGTAATAACCTATATGGGAAAAGAATCTGAAAAAGGATGGATATATGTATAACTGAATCACTTTGCTGTACACCTGAAAGTAACACAGTACGATAAATCAACTATAATATAAAATAAAAAGTTTTTGAAGTCTGTGAATAAACAAATCATACCTAAAACAGTAAATAAACCCTTGACATATTGACATGCGCTATTACAAAATATTGTTGAGGAACGAATAGATGGCTGCATGATGAGAAAAGCCTTCCTGAATGGCAGGGAGCCAAAGCCATCGGTGGAGACCACACTACCTGGGCAAAGCCCTCTTTGGTTTACAAGCCCTTTCATAGCTGCCTTTAAGGACCATGTGAAGAAAGCAAAGGAACAGCTCCTGATGGAAAGTTCCTGCATGTCTAGATGAAGAAACTGAGGCCAAAGAGATTAAAAAACGTGGCCCAGGTCACCTGGAGGATGGGTGACTCTCCCCAGAACACCCCAGATCCCTGAGTCTGCAGACAATGACCCACCCAGGTCAGCAGCTGCCATGCCCTCCTCCCCCAGATCCCAGGCTGGATCAGTGCTGGATGAATCTCACCTCTCCCAGACTCACACCTTTCCCTTCCCCCAGGCCAGCGCTTGCTCCTCCTCCATCGGCAGGGCCACCGCCCTCAGATAGTGCCCCAGCACTCAGCACAGTGAGATAAGGATCTTCCCAGAGGCCCCAGAGGGTGAGCTCTGGACTCTTCCGAGTTCCAAGACCTAACATCACAGACCCATTCAACAAGGAGGGGCAGACTCAGCCATCTTTCCAACACCAACCGAGTACCTGTAAGTGCAGGGAAAATGCCCTGAATAGGATGGACGTAAGATGCCCTTGTCGTCCCTGGAGCTGACCCTCTGGGGAGGAGGGCAGAGAACAAGCTGACATACACACACCACCCCCGCCCCCCCAGGTGAGGGGAGAGTGGCCAAGAGCCCAAGAAAAACTAAGCAAGGTGATGCGACAATGAGGGAGGGATCAGCCGCTAGTCGTTTCATCTCGCCACTGGTGGAGAAATGCTCCAGGCCGTGGGCCTGCACACCCCTTGGCTTCACCACAGAGCAGAGGCCGGGTGGCCCAGCGAAGGGAGGGGACACTGGTCTGGGAGCCAGGAGATGCCGTGGGACTTTAGGAAGCCTTGAATCCCCTTGGGACTCGCATCCTCCCTCTGGGGAACGGGGGCGGGCCATGATTCATCTTCTCCACCTGCTGCCTTCCCAGATCCTAGGGTGACCTGGCCTCCCAGCTCCCCAAGAGCCCACCCTGTGTCCTGTGGTGGGGGGAGGGGAGCAGGCAGGAGGGAGGGAACCCTGCCTCCTTTCTGAGGCCATATTCTCCCAGCTGGAGGGGGCTGGATTCCTGAAGTGACCACTGGTGACTCAGCAGCCCCTGCAAGTATCTGAGGAGGGGACAGCATCAGGCAGATGGGACCCCGGCCTCGGCTGAGAGCTTCTCAGACCTTGCCTGGTGACCCTGCTCCTGCGGGAATTCCTAGAGAATGCTCTTCTGTTTTCCATCACGCATTAGAGCCCTGTGAGGCCGGCCCAAGGTGGGGGAAATGGGACCACTCCACTGGATGTACCACCCCCATGGTGCTCTCTTCAGCCTATTGGCCCCTTCCTGCTCAGGACCTGCCCCTGGAATAGCCTAAAAGTCTGCCATCTGGATTCTGAGGCTTCTCTCTCCAGGAAGAAGGGGGAAGAGAGAAGAGCTGAGCTGGCCTGACAAAATCCCAGAAGGAATCCTCAAATCAGCAACCCACATCAGGCTTACTAATATTCCCATAACCATGATAACCATGGTTAACGCTAACCCAGCGCTTATCACAGACCAGCCACCTCGCGGGCGCATGAGCCCTCTGTTGTGGAATTCAATCCTCACGGCTTCCTTTCGAGAACAATACAATCACCCTTAAAAGATTATGAAGGTGTAGAGTAGTGCTCTCACTACTGGTACAGAAACTGAGGATCTCTCTCCGACCCTCTTCTTACATCCCTGAGTTTTTAAATCTTATGGCCTCTGGGAGGAAGGTCCCATGTCCACCAGTGCACCTAATTTTGCAGAACACCTGCCCCCTGCCCCAGTTCTAGTCTCCCAGCAGCCCAGTAAACTGGACTGAGTCATATTTTGCTTCATTTTACCACCGGAAAAGCCCTTAAGCCTTAGGAGTGGCAAGGCACCTAAAAAGGGACGGGGCAGAGGGACAGAACCCAAGAGTACCCATTCTTAGCCCACAGTTCTTTCCACAGAGAAAACTGCCTGGGTGATCCCTCTCACCCGGGCCAGCTCTGTCACGTGCCTGGGGCATTCCCACTCACTGGGCTCCACGTAAAGGTACTGCAGTAAAACCACTCTTTATGCTTACACCCTGCCTCTGTACGCATAGACTGTGGACAATCCGCCCATTTTACAGATGGTGACCTGGAGACTCAGAGGGAAGGTTTCAGCCAGGGGCCCACTGCTGGCTAGGTGTTCAGACCCAGGTCTCCCCAGCTCCCCATGAGGGCTGGTCAGAGGCAGGCTGCAGCTCCCGAAGGTTACAACCTGGCTTCTCTCCCCAGTGACTGAAGCTGTGGGTACCCCCGAGAAACTGAAAAAGTTCCCCCACCCCTCAGTGACAACTGACACCCCTAGGGGAGGAAAAACTAAGGGTCAGTGGGACAATTCTCCCAGATCCTCCGCCCCCTCGTCACTTCCCCCAACACGTAACAGGGCCAGGGGGAGTCCCAAACAGCAAGCACCAGCTCCACCTGGCTGCCAGAGCCCTGAGTTCCACCTGTGACCCTGGGCAAATCACAGCCCTCTCTGAAGGAGCCCCTTCCCCAAAGAGGCGTGCCCAGCCAGGCTGGGGGATGGAATAGGAAGAGGAAAGTCAGAGCCCTCTATCTTTTCAAAGGAACAGCGCTGCGGGAAGACGGGGACCTGGAAGACAGAAAGGGTCTCGCTCTTTACCCACACTTCCGCCCTCCCCGCCCCGCTCCCCCCACCCCCCACCTCCAAACACACAGGTGCCAGACAGCTTTTGCAAAAAAAAAAAACTAGTTTGCAAACACACTCCGACTTCTGGGAAGCTGCCCAGTTCCACTCCCTTTCTTTACTCCCCCTTCCCCGGCACGGAACTGATTCTCTAGCAGGTCCCAGAGGCTGCGGGCGGAGGCGGGGGTGGTGGGCCCGGGTGGGAGCAGGGCAAAAGTTGGCGAGGAGCGCCGCGAGCCAGCCTGACTCCAAGACTTCCGCAGCTGCGACGGTGGCGGGACTCCACCTTCCCGACGCCCTCCCTCCCCACAAGGGTCCTCGGGCGAGGTAGGAGGGTCCGGACGTGGCTGGGCTCGGACCCCGGAGGGCACCTCCGTCCTCCAGGCACCCTGCCCTCGGCTCCCCCGCGGTCCGGGAAGATGCCAGGGCGCCCCCGCGTGGCCGGGTCGGAGCTGAGTCACCGAAACGCTGGAGTCTGGATGCGAGCCCGCGGCAGGGGCTTGGGGCTCCGCAGCCCCTCGAAGCCGAACCCAGCTTCCTTCCAGCTCGCCACTGGCTCCAGAAGCCAAGTCCCCAGGCCGAACTTGAGCCCTCGCGCCACGGGCCCCAGCCCGCCCCTTTGCCCGCCAGGGCCCCCGCTCACCGCGGGTCCGGCGGGCGCCGCTCCCCGTCACCGTGCGGCTGCCGCTCCCTGCGCTCCGGGCCACTGGGGCATCCCAGGGCGCTCCCCTGCTCGGCCGGGCCCGCGGGCGCGGGACGGGCTCAGGGCGCTGCCCCTGCGGCCATGGCCAGCTCGCGTGCGCTCCCAGCCGCTAGCGGTCCGGTCCTCCTCCCGGGCCGGGCGGGCGGGCGGCGGCGGCGTTGGCTGCCGCTCGGGCTCCTCCCTCGGCCGAGGAGGGGGGCGGGCGTGGGGCGGGAAATGGGAGGCGAGGCGGGCGCTTCCTGGAGGGGCGAGCGCTCCCACGGGCGGAGCGGGGGCGCTGTCCCGCCCGCCGCCGGTGGTTCGGACCCTGCTGCTGGCGCGCCCTCGTGCTCGGGGCTCCCAGCGCCTCGGGGCCCCGTGGGTTCGAGGAGGTGATCCGAGGGTCCTAACGTTACCCGCTAGGACTCCACGGAACGGAACGCGAGGTGGCTCGCACTCGCCCCAGGCCGGCCTAGTCCGAGCTGCGGGCACCTCCGAGTTGCCTGCACTGTGCGCCCGGGTCCAAGGGTGGGCTCTGCCCGGGCCTGCGGGGCCGTAGGGCGCCGCCTGCTTCCTCGACCCCAAGGGCTGCTGGACTCAACGCTGCGCCCTCGGGGGATGCACCACGGGGTTTGGTTCTGGACTGTACTGACAGCACTGGGATCGCCGCGTCTTCTCTCCACTCCTCCCCTTTTTTCTTTTTTTCTTAGTAAAAGAGCTCGGCGTTTTCTTGTCGCCGCCAGGAACTGGGAAGATGACACATACCACACATACGTATTTCTCTGACAGAGACAGTGGGATAAAGACAGTCCGAACGGTGCCTGGGACTAGGCAGCGGGAGGGCGACTAGGCGGGCCCCTGAGAGCCTGGCGCCCAGTCCATCCTTCGGCGGCCCTCTTTCCCTATAAGAGGCACCGATTTCGAGCTACAGGTCACTCGACAGTATTTCAGTGCCTGCTCCCCCGCCCCTCTCCCTAGTCCAGTGCTCCAGACAGGAGCCTCATTTAACCAAACTGTGGAGGACAGGTCTCCGGACCTCAAGTCCACGTCCAAAGCCCTTGGCGCCGGGGCTCAGGGACGAGTTAACCCGGAGCACTTGGGTTGTGAGTTTTCCATTCCAGGCAGGCGAGGGTTAACTGGGAGACTCACGTTGCAGCCAGCGAGCCTCCCTCCACTTCTGAGTCACTGGCACTTTGCAGCCTTAGAGGGGCGGCTGTTAAACAGCCCCAGGGCTCTGAGCTTTGTTCTCTGCCTGCTTGCTCCCCCATCCATCCTTCTTTCCTACAAACTCTCTCCTCTGCCTTCCACCTAAAAGTCCTCAAAGCCCTCAGCCCAGCTGTGGGGCAAACCAATCCAGAGTCATTCTTAGAGCCAGCTGCAGCCCCTCTTCCTCCAGGAAGCCTTTCCTGATTGATCTGACCCCTAGCGTCCCTCTCCTCTCCTCGCTCCAGAGCAGAAGAGCCAGGCACTGGGATGGATGGTGGTGAATCCAAGCTGAGAGCCCTTCCCTTAGGGTGCTCGCCTCTCAGAGGCAAGACCATGGCCCAGGCAATCATACTACTGTATGAAAAGTACAAAGGGAACTTCCCTGGTGGTCCAGTGGCTAAGCCTCTGCACTTGTGTGCAGGGGGCCCCTGGGTTCCATCCCTGGTCAGGGAACTAGATCCCACAAATAAGAATTCCTGTGCTTCAACTAAGGATCCCACATGCCACAAAGAAAATCAAAGATCCTGAGTGCTGCAACTAAGACCTGGCTCAGGCTAATTAGTTAAAAATTATAAAATTATAGTGGTGGTTACACATCTGTAGATATATTCAAAACCATTGACTTGTATACTTTAAAGAGGTGAATGTTATATAGCATGTGAATTATATCTCAATAAAGCTTTTTTTTTTTTAATGTCAGGAATTAGGAGAGCATAGAGGTCAGTTGTTTAAGGCCAACTGTCCATCACGGTGGATTCTATAGTCTGTCTTTGATCCACACACAATACAGGGCTGTTACTGCAAAATGTTGAAGTCTTTTCTTGCTCTGATAGAGATTTCTCTTTGCACAGTTGGGAAGCCTCCATTTCTCTGAAAAGGGCTGATAGGAGGGAGTGTGTGTCCACGTGCACCTATGGCCTGTGGATTAGACTGACTTAAAGCAGCACCACCTGTGTTGGAGGCCCTGGCTGGCCTCAGGTGTGTGTAAGCAGGGTGAGGATGGAGCGTGTCCAGTAATCTACACTACCTCTTAAATCACCCCAAGCATTGTCATCTCTCAGGGCTCTGGGGGCCTGCTGGCTCAACTATGGCAGTTCTTGCTCAGGATTTCTCACAGATTTGCAGTCAGGCCGTGGCCGGGCCTGGAGTTATCTAGAAGTTTTCTTACACATTTATCTGGCAATCAATGCTGGCTGTCAGCTGGGACTGCGGCTGGAACGCCTACCTGTGACCCTTCCATGTGGCCTGGGCTTCCTCATAGCATGGCGGCTGGGTTCCAAGTGCGAGTATCCAAGGGAACCAGGTGGAAGCCTTATGCCTTATCTTTTCTAGGACTCGGCTTTGGAATTCGTATAACGCCACTTTGACTACGGTCACTGGCTCGTTCCATAGGCCCCACCTTTAGATGAGAGGAGGTTTTAGGAATTATCTTTATCTTTAGGAAGACCATGTGGGAGGGGAGATATTATGGTGACCATCTTTAGAAAATAACATCAGCCCACAAAGGGGGTTGATGTAGAGACACATTAGTGATAGAGACATCCCACTCCAGGATCTCACTGAGAGTTGGGTGTGGCTCATCCCACTCCTACATCTCAGGCATGGAGTTGTGGCCCCCGGTTTGCATTCCAGCCTGTCCAGTGACCACCTAGGTGAGATCACTCAATCCTCTGGGCCTCAGTTTCCTCCTCTGTAAAAGGGAAGGACAGAGTTAGTATCTGGTGTCTAGCCTGGTACCAGGGATGCCTGGACAACAGGGCTAGCCTGTTGTTATTACTACTTTTAAGATCCAGGGTTGTAGTTGCTCTAATACAGAGATAGCTCCTTCCAGGGTCAGGATGCCCAGGACTCCCCCACTTCCTCGGACTTGCCCTTTATCGGCCCGACATGCCCACCAGCCCAGGTCTTGTACTGCAGGGTGCAAGTGGGTGCAGGGGTGGGGACTATGGCACAGAAGACTGAGGGTTCTGGCCTCCGAGATGCAACCCGAGGACCCCATCTGGTGTTTGATCTCTAGGGAAAGTTCCTCTTCTGTCACCTCCTCCTCAGGGCAAAGGTCAATTTCCGGGCAGCCAGGGCAGGGCTGGGGCTGGTATGGGATGAGCAACAAGGTGTGGCTTCCAAAGGCGGAAGGCGGGGTTGAGGGGCCAGGGCTCCAGCTCTGGGGTCACACTGGGTGGGGGTGGGGTGCTGCGCTGGGGTGGCTGCGGGAGGGAGGAAGACCAGCTGCCCCTGGGCCCAGTCCTGGGAGGATCTTTACCAAACCAGCCACTGCAAGGTCTCATCCAGGGAGCTCCAGATATGTCCAGATGGCACACACAGTTCTGTCTGGGGCCACCGCCCTCAGGCCTGGCCTTGCCCACATAAGGGTGGGGCTGAGGGCCAGAGGCAAGGCTAGCAGGTCATAGAGCCCCTGTGCCTTCCTAGGGGGCCTTCTCTTTGAGGAACACACACAGACCCCAGCCAGGACCGCCCCAAAGTCCTCCCTCCTTAAATGCTCCAAAGTTGTAATTGGAGCTCCACTAAATACTTGCTGTGTGACTTTGGGAACATCTTGTGCGTCTCTGGGCCTCATTTGTAAAATGGAGAACGTTGTCACTGAGATGTGGCTATGGGCCTGGAGGAGTTCCCAGAGGGTGAAGTCCTACAGAACTCTCACCAGGAGAGGCAGCCAGCCGAGGATTCGGACCCCACCTGAGGGAGTGCAGTGATGAGCCATCAGGTCATCTTAGCACCTGGAGAAAGTAGGTCCTTGCGCTTTGACTCATTTTGCTCATGCCCTCACTAAACAGATGCAGAAACTAGGACACCGCCTGTGGGATTCAGAGTCGCAAATTTTGAAAGTTGTTAAGAGAGTAGATCCTAAGAGTTCTCTCAAGGAAAAAACATTTTTTTTTTTAAAAATTTGTGTCTATAGGAAATGATGCATGTTAATAAACTTAGCATGGTAATCATCTCACAATGTATGTATTCATAAGTCACTTTATCATACATTTTAAATTTATACAGGGCATGCGTGCTCAGTTGTGTCCGACTCTTTGCAACCCCATGGATTGTAGCCCACCAGGCTCCTGTGTCCATGGGATTTCCCAGGTTGGAGAAATCCCATGGACAGAGATTGGGTTGCCTGGAGTGGGCTGCCATTTCCTCCTCCAGGGGATCTTCCAGACCCAGGGATTGAACCTGCATCTCCTGCATTAGCAGGCAGATTCTTTACCCCTGAGCCACCTGGGAAGCCCTAAACTTATACAGTGCTATGTGTTAATTATATCTCAATAAACTCTAAAGAAAACAAACAAACAAAAAGTTTGTAAAGACCCAGGTTCGACTCCTGGCACTAGCATTTACTAGCTTTCACACACAAAGCTTACTAGACTGCCTTTGGGCAAATTCGGAAGACTCTCTGGGTCTCAGTGTCCTCGTCTGGGGAAGGAGGGTCACCAGGACCTAACAGGACAAGATAAGGAACATACATGTAAAGGTTTACCTCACCTGAGGGGCAGCATAGTCTAGTGGGTCGCCAACGTGGCTGCACATCAGAATCACCTGTGGAGCTTTCGAAGTACCACTCCATTCTTAGGAAAGGAGGTTAAAAACTCCTCAGGTGATTCTAATATGCAGTCCGGCTTGAGATCCACTCACTAGTCTGTGGTTTTACTCAGTGCAACCAGCAGCACTGACATCACTCAGGCGCTTCTTAGAAATGCAGAATCCCAGGCCCCGCCCCAGACCTGCTGAATCAGAATTTGTGTTAATGAACTCCTCAGATGGTTCAGTGCACATGACAGTGTCTATAACGGTGATTTTTTTTTTTTTTCCAGCTGGAGAGGTACTTGCTCGGAGCGTGAACTTCAGACATGTGTTTAGGGGAAGGATGGAGGGGGCAATTTAGGAGGATCTGAGACCTAAGTTCTATGACTCCCTTCAGAAAGGGAGTCTGTAAAACCACAGGATGGAGGCCAAGGGACAAAGTAGCAAAATGAGCTGATCCTAGCCTTGCAGTTAGACCTGGGAACTCACCAGCCTGGCCACATTCTTCGTGAGAAGACTCAGGCACAGAAACGGGGAGCATCTTTTTAGTACATGTGCTGCCGGAGTGAGCACATGGAGCTCCATTTCGATTACTGGCCCAGAGCCTTAGGTTTCTTTGAGTTTTATCTGTTTTCATTTATCTGTTTAAACTGAGGCTTACTTTGGGAAGGAAAGAGTGTGGGGTAGAAAGATAGTCCCAGCCTTGAAACAAGTTGGTTGCAGGAAAGTTAGTTTCTTTTTTTTAAACCAAGTGAGTGTGCTTAGTCGCTCAGTCATGTCTGATTCTTTGCAACCCCATGGACTGCAGCCCACCAGGCTCCTCCATCCATGGGGATTCTCCAGGCAAGAACACTGAAGTTGCTATGCTCCAGGAAACCAAGTGTGGCCATTTTAAAAATATTTATTTATTTGGCTGCTTTGGGTCTTAGGTTGTGGCACGCGGGCTCAGTAGCTGTGGTGCATGGGCTAAGTTGCCCCATGGCATATGGGATTCTAGTTCCCCAACCAGGGAGGGAACCTGGGCCCCCTGCATTGGAAGGAGGATTCCTAACCACTGGACCACCAGGGAAGTCCCCAGAGAGTAAGTTTTTTAGTAATATGAGCATGGTAACTGTCCCTGACATCAGCCTGGGCAGCTCTTCAGGGCTGACAGTGCTGAGGTTTATTTCCAGGCATTTGCTGCAAGTTTCTTGGAGTTTAGAACTTGGACAAGGACACGACTGAGTGACTTCACTTTCACTTTTCACTTTCATGCATTGGAGAAGGAAATGGCAATCCACTCCAGTGTTCTTGCCTGGAGAATCCCAGGGACGGGGGAGACTGGTGGGCTGCCATCTATGGGGTCGCACAGAGTCGGACACGACTGAAGCGACTTAGCAGCAGCAGCAGCAAAGGGGAAAGAAGGGAAAACAAGCAGCAAATGAAGAGTGGCTCTGAGCTCTGGGTTCTGCTTGGTGTGCAACCCACCTGGCTTGAGGCTTTCGATCCACGCTGTTCCTTCCTCAGCTGTGACCTCCATGGTCAAGGGCTCCTCAGACTTTGAGGAATTCATCCTCCAGTCTTAGACAAGAGAAGGCAGTACAAATCCCCTCAGTGCGAAGGTGCACCATGATGGCCTTGGCGTCATTTCCCAGAAGGGAAAGACTGAATTGGGGCTCAAGGTTTCCAGGTAAACTTCTTGAATCTTCTACCTGCCCACCCTTCTCCCCCATGACCAGGCTGCTGGCCCCACTCCATGCCAGCCTCCAGCATCAACACCTAACTTCTGGATACAGCGGTGAAGCGATCTCAGGACTTGCCAATGGGCCAGCCTGCCCTCCAGTGGGGCTCAGCAGTAACTGCACCCTCCCTGCTCCGCTTTTCACAAGGGACTGCAGCTCTGGATGAAGGCTTCCCAGATACCAACTTGTTCAACCTACAGGTGGGTGATGGACAGGGGGTGCTCTCCACCTGCCACTTCAGACACCTCTCCACTTCATATGACATTCAGCCCTAAAAGGGGTATGTAATGAATGAGTATGTGACA
Organism: Capricornis sumatraensis; assembly: GCF_032405125.1. NCBI lineage: Eukaryota > Metazoa > Chordata > Mammalia > Artiodactyla > Bovidae > Capricornis > Capricornis sumatraensis. The sequence continues at coordinate 30,851,738 of NC_091088.1, read as the reverse complement.
GGTACCTCCTTCATCCTAGGGACTCTGTGTACTTGCTCCCCGACCTCTCCAAAAGGCCTGGGAGTCCAGGGGTGTTACTCACACACAAAGGATCAGCTCCTGGCCTTGAGGGCTGGTGGCAAGGGGTCAAGTCACATTCCATTCCATGCCCATCTGACTTCCAAAGCCATATTCTTAATGTACCACCTGCCTGTGGAAACCTTTTAGCCAGGAGTTCCCAGGCAAGTAGCAAGAGGGAGGGGAGGGCTGGGGATGGTGACAAACTGAGGGACGTGCGCCACATCTAAAGGACACCCTCAGATGTCCCCAGCAGATTACTCTTGAGTAGGAATGCTGGACTAGCACCTAAGAGAAGCTGAAAGGTGAATTTGAGGTATAAGTTCCCAATTTAAAATATCGACAAATCAGAGAAGAGTGTAGATATACTGCAAGCCAAACAAAGACTCTTTAACACGAAGAGCTTTTACAATAGCCTTATGGTATAGGTAAGCTCGGGCTTCCCTGGTGGCTCAGATGAGAAAGAATCTGCCTGCAGTGCAGGAGACCAGGGTTCAATCTCTGGGTTGGGAAGATCCGCTGGAGAGGAAATGGCAACCCACTCCAGTATTTTTGCCTGGAGATTCCATGGACAGAGGAGCCTGGCAGGCTACAGTCCGTGGGGTCACAGAGAGTCGGACACGACAGGTAAGCTCTGGAGAGAGGAGGTGACTTACCCATGATCACAGACCATGACAGGGTCTGGACCTGACCCCGTGTCTCCTGATTCCTGGGCCAGTGCTCATCTCAGCACGTTGCTCTGTGTTCTGGCTGCTCTCCAGGCCCCAGGGTGGGGTGGGAACCATTTCTGACTTTGGCTAGGTGGCAGAACACATCAGACTAGAGACTAGAGGCTGGAAGACCACCCACATTTATTGGTCAAACTAGGCTTACAGTGCAGCAGGACCACCCTTGGCCCCGCTTGGAAGTAACGAGGACACGGTGTGGCACGCAGCCCCTGGGCACTCGTGCAGATTGTGCTGAGGTAGTGGCTGGATCCAGCAGTCTTCCTTGACTGTCTTGACAGTCCCTGCCCCCTGCACCCTTAGGCCTAGCTTTGTCCCTTACACCACACAGACTGGACCCGTCCAAGGTCATGCTGGCTCGACCCAAAAGTCCTTAGAAATTAAGGGAGAGGGGGTGATCCAGTTTACAGATGGGAAAACTGAGACTTGAGGCAGGAAAACACTCATTCAGAAGCCTCATGGCTAAATCCCTGGCTTGTCAGTGCTTGGACAGTCTCCCCAGCCCATTCTGGGCAGAAGACGTTCCCTGGTTTAGCTGCTCTGGAAATGCAATTTATAAATACAGATTTGGTTTTAAAAAGTAATAAATTAGATCTTGGACCAGCCTGAGGGAATATGGCCAGTCACATGGCACAAGACCTGGACGTCTGTCACGTCTCATATACGCACCACCCATCACATGTAGTGCTGGGACCCATGCCATTGACCCACAGGCCACATTGCAGGTATCATGCAATGTCACACGGAATGTTGCCACGCGTGACCTTCCACATCACACGCCACACCATGACATGCTCATTGTGCTTCATGTTCCTGACTGGTCATGCATGTCCCAAGGGATGTAGGGTAGTCATACTCCACTCTTTGTCACCAAAAATGTCCTCCCTGAAGACTGTTGCAGGAAAAGCGTGTTTCTCCCTCTTGATCCAGGGACAGCCAGCTTTTTTCATGAGCCCTCTATCCTTGTGGATGAAAACTGGCATCACTCGGCTGGATTCAAAGGGACTTGAGGGCACCATCAGGTACTCCGAGGGATGACCTGTGGCTGGTTGTCAAAGAAAGCAAAGTCCAGCCTGGGCTCCTGGTTCTGCAGATGCTGGGCCATGTCCGGGGGAATGGGGTTATTCCAGAGGCTGCCGGGCACAGAGACAGACACTTAGCACTGGGCGCTGCTCACTTACCCTCTTCTCTCTGCTCTCTGTCCTACCTACAGATGGGGAAACCGAGGCCCCAAAGGGGAAGAGCTGCTGTCAGAGTTAGGTGGCAGGCAAGAGCAGGTGGAAGGCCAGCATGGCTGCCTTCGGGAGATGGTATCCCCCACGCTCACCTAACTTCTTCCACTCCATCTTTTTTTTGCTGCACTTTGCAGCATGCAGGATCTTAGTTCCTGGACCAGGGATTGAACTTGTGCCCCCTGAAGTGGAAGCATGGACCTGTAACTACTGGATTACTAGAGAAGTCCCCTCCACTTTCTTCCCCAGAAGCTAGCCTCTTCCCCAGAGCCGTGCTCATATGATACATTGTATAAATGAGAAAAAAGCTCCCCTTCTTTATGACACCACTTCCATTGTCTGACTGTCGTAATATGTTGAATTTTATAGAGAGAGACACCTCACTACCACTAGAAATGTAATACTTCTACTATGTGAATGGTGTCCCTTAGATGCTGTGCCCTGGTGCAGTACACAACCTATACAACTGGCCCTGATTACAGCTACCATGTTATACGCTTACCATGTACCTGGCATTGTGCTCGGGGCTTAATCTGATCGTTTAGTCTGCAGAGCAGCGCTCTGACGTAGATACTATCACTATTGCCATTTTACAAATGAGGAAACTGAGATTCAAAGACGTTGAGTTATTGATGTGAAATTGCACAGTTGTTAACTGACAGAACTGGGGTTTGATCCGGGTCTGTTTGCTGCCAAATCCCTGATGAGTGGGTCCAAGTCTCCTTAAATAATCCCCAATCCAGGTCCTGCCTCCGCCTACAGGAAGTCCTCTTACATTGCAGGGCTGGTGTGCTCACCCCACCCCCACCATCTCTGCCCCCACAAGCCCTGTTACCGAATGACTTGGATGCCAGATCCCTGTGCCAGCCCTTCAGCCAGGAGCCAGGCTCCATAAGCTGTGATCCGATTTTTCTCCAGGCTTCCGGATGGACAACAAAGGGAAACAGATTGAGATGAGATGGGGAGGAGATGGCCTAGGGAGTTTCCCTATGTCTCTTCCCCAGGACAAGGTTGGGGAACATAGGCTCCCTACAATTCTGCTTAGAGAACTCAACATTCAACAGTCCAGTGGGAAGGCTGAAGACTGGGACCCAGGAGAGCTAATGGACAAAGTGGGGAAGTCCAGGAGGGCTTCCTGGAGGCAGGGGCCTGACCCAGTGGCCTCCTGGCTTTCCCCAGGACACAGGGCCCCCTTTAGTCCTCCCATTCCCTTCTGGCTTCCCCAGATGTGCCCATCATACTCCACTCTCTTCAGCCGGCCCATCTGCGGCAGGACCCGGGCCAGCTCAGCAGCTGCCTCATCCCCGAGCAGATTCCAGGACAGCCTGCAGGGTAGGGAGGGGTCCAAAAGTCAGCAGCAGGAGAGCCGAGAGGGGGAGGCAAGGTGGCAGTGGGGAGGGCTGGGGGCTGCTGCCTGATGGGGACCTGTGTGCCCTCCCTGAAGACTGTATCAGGCACAGAGGGCTCCTCCCTACTCCCCCCAGCTCCCTTCCCGAGCTGGTCATCCCACAGGAACCCAGACAGCTTAGGAGCTGGCTGTCCTGAGAGTTCAGGACACGTGACTGTGGAAACATCAGGATCTAAACTTCCACCATGCACAGGCCTCCCTCCTGACTTTGCCACATCCATGCACCACCACCTGTATTATTATTTCACACTTTTCTTTAAATCAGTCCTCTATCCCCTCTTTTATTCACTTTAAGAAATTCATCTTCAGAAACATCTATCACTACTATGAATGAGAAGCCTGTGTTGGGGACCCTAACCAGAAAGTAGTTACAAGGATACAACAGGGCAAACAATGGCATTCACTCCTAACTGGAACCTGTGTCCTTCCTAAAGTGCTGACCCCGTGGTCTGCCCTCCTGCTGACTAAAAAGGGGCAATCACCCATGTTGGGTGAGTGAGCACTGATCTGAGACCTTCTCTTTGTTGTATAAAGTAATGAGAAGAATTAAAATCTTCAGGACGCAAACCTAAAATCTTATAAAATTATATATATCCTGTACTTAAGGAAATCACATTTTCTTCTGCTATGCTCAGGGGTCCAGGTTGGTCCTGGCAGTCTAGTTTATCTCTGAGGCAATACTGCCAAGGCCCCAAGGTCCAAGCACCTCTGATTGCCAAGAGAGAGGTGGACACAGTCAGGGGAAAGTCAGGGGGCCTGCTGGTTTCAGCCACTCTTCACTGCCAACAGGTGGTTTGAAAATCAAGACTCCATCCACCAGATGGGGTGATCCATCCAGGCGCCTCCCAAAGGGAGAGTCAGGGGCAATGGTCCTGACCATCCAGCTCATCTCCACCTGGTCCACCTTCCCTCCCACCCTCCTTAGCTGGGGAAGAGGCTGAATGGCTTAGAGCAGGGGTCCCCAGCCTCTGGGATCTAATGCCTGATGATATGAGGTGGAGCTGATATCATAATAGAAATAAAGTGTACAATACATGTAAGGTGCTTGAATCATCCTGAAACCATTCCCCCCCAACCCCCATAGTCCATGGAAAACTTGTCTTCCAGAAAATTGGTCTCTGGTGCCAAAAAGGTTGGGGACCTTTGGCAACTTAGACCAACAACACTTGCAGCTCAAGTGTTAAAAGTTCTTCGAGAGGAGGTTTGAGCAAGAATGACCTTCCCCATGTAAGACCAGAAGGCCTCCAGGGAGGAAGGAACCAGGCCCCCAGGTGGCTGCTCTTCGCAGCTCCGGGCTAGCCCCCCAAGCACGCACATGATTTTTTCCAGGGCCGGACAGAGTACAAAGCTGGCAGCGAGGGGCTTGGCGGTCTGGTTGTCAATCTCACACGACACCAGGCTGGAGAGAAGAAGGGGATGGGATGGAGGTGTCTGAGTCAGGGGTGCCCCAGCCTGCAATCAGAGCAGGAGGGAGTAGAGTGGCTAGGGGCTAGGACATGCTGGGAGTCTTAAGAAAGTGCCCCCTCTTTTTTGTCCCAGGCTCCCCCATACCTGAGGTCTCTGTCACTTCGATAAGCCTTCCCAGGTGTCAAGCTTAGCCAAAGAAGGGCTGCCTGCCACAGCACCCCAGCTGGTCAGAGCAGGCTACTTACTCAAGCTGCCGGAGCACTGGGAGCCCCTGATGGAAACGCGGGACCCCTCCGGCCAGGCTGTTCTCTGCCAAGCTGCAGGGCAGGGGAGACAGCCGTGGGCGGAAGCCCCAGACCCTCCCGGCCTGTCCCCCTGCCCAGGTTCCAGGGCCCCTACTCACCTGATCTCTTCCACGTGTGGGGATCCATCCAGGGCCTGGCCCAGACTCAGCATCCCCTCTGGGCTCAGATGGCTGGATGGCAGGCTGGGGAAAGGGAAGGGGTGAGGGCAGCCTGGAGGGGCAGGTATGGGGGTTGGGAGGGGCTGGATCCCCCCAGCCTCAGCCTATCTCAGGCTGCACTGCCAGACCTTAGACCCTCTCTGGGTAACTGCCACCCCAACCCCCCACCCCGCCCCCCCGCCCCACACAGGACATAGGTGGGTATCAAGGGGCCCTGGCTTTGGGATCTGAGATCCCAAGTTCAAGGCCTGGCTCCTCCACGTATGAATAGGGCAAGAGGGTAAGCTTTCCATACTTCTCCTGGCTTTAGTTCCCTTGCCTGGAAAATGGAGCCGGTAGAAATCGCGGTCTCACAGGGCTCAGATGAGACCCTGGACATAAACTGTAAAGTGCCGAGGCCATGCTACAGGGTGCTTTGCTCCTGCATAGCCCTTTGCTGACACTTCCTCCTTTACCCTCGGAGATTGGCTCACAGGGTACACCAAGCTGGGATCCTTGCTTTCTTTTACAGACGAGGAAACTGAGACTCAGAAAGGGCAGGGGCTTGGCCAAAGGCTGGTGGCTGAGCCCGGACTAGCTGGGTCCCCTGATTTCCCGGCCTCAGAGGTAGGGCAGTTAGCCCAGGACACATCCTAGTTTCTCCTACAGCACGGCTGTTCAGCGATGGGGCCTTGACCCCCGAGTGCTCCTGGCGGGGGTGGGAGGGGCTTTCCGCTAACCCTGCACACACCACAGACAGGGGCCACTCACTGCAGGACCCTCAGGTGCTGGGGCAGCCCCTTGGCCAGACCCAGGGCTGTGCAGTCTTCCAGGGCATTGCAGCCAAGCCTGGAAAAAGAGAAGGGATGAAACTGAGCACCAGGCTGGCCCACTCCAGACCCCTGCCCTGTGCCTAGTGGGGGACCCAAGTGCCAGGTGGGCCACAAGGACACAGAGGGCAGAGGGCAGCCCACCCGGGCAGACACTCACATCAGCTCCTCGAGGTGCCTGCAAAGGGTGAGAGATTCTGCCAACCGCGCTCCCCCTGCTGGGCCGATGCCATTCGCTGAGAGGCTGAAGAGGGGCAGATGTCAGACTCTCGACTCCCTTATGCCTTACCCCACCACATCCGCTGGGCCCCCCACCACCCACAGCACCCCCACCACCCACTGATGAGGCAGAGAGACCCAGAGAGGAGCAGGGGCTGGGCTGGCTCAAGGTCCCCTAATCAGCAGTGTCAGGAGGTAACCAGCCCCACTGCCTGAACACCAGGGTTAGGGGAGGAAGCCACAGTCTCCCCAGACCATAGCGTGGTTGCTGAGGGCCCCTGTCTGGAGGGCTGGCCACTCACTCTATCTTCCTGAGCTCAGGGAGCCCCGGCAGGACAGCAGCTAAGTCCTGGGCACCGGTGTTTCCGATCTGGTTGTGGCTCAAGCTTGGGGAGAAAACAGCAGGAGAACCGGAAGTGTCAGCCCACCACCCATCTTGTCTCCATCCCAGAAGAGGAGGCTGGAGTCTAGAGAAGGGCCTCAAGCCACACTGGTAAGTCCCCTCACCCTGTGATGGGTGAGGATTCCAAACTCTTGTCTTCTGTTTAGGATGATCCCCCTGGTGTCTGACCTAAATCCTTCTTGCTGCAATCAATATCCTATATCCTATCTTTGGGTCTCCCAAGATCCTGGGTCTGGGGTTATGCAGTATAGAAGTGGGTGAAGGGGACAAGACTAAGAAGTGAAGAGTGTCCTTAAGGAGCCCCTTACTTTTGTCACTTTGCCCTGCCAAAGTTGTCTTGGGTCTGGGGGAGGGACAGGCAACTCACCTCAGCTCCTCCAAGCTGGTGGCAGCTCTGAGAGCCTTTGAAAGGTGGCAGCAGCCGACATCATCGATGTTACTCCTGCTCAGACTGGAGAAGCAGGCCTCAGTCAGGAGTAAAGGCATTTGCACGTGCTGTGCTCAGCACTCTACAGTTTGCAAAGCCTTTACACATCCAAGAACTCATATACCAGTCACAAAACTTTCAGGGGATGGGAATGGGCAAGGTGGGCAGACTGTACCCAATATCCAGATAAGAAATCAGAGGCCCAGGGAGGAGCTGTGATGGGCCAAAGACTCCCAGGGACTCACAGGCAAGGTGGAAATGGAAGCCCAGAGTTGTTGGCCTGGAACAGTAGCCTCATTTTTTGGTTTGGCCAGGCTTCGCCTCAGCACCCGAGTGGGGGATCTTCAGGCCAGCCCGGCTGAATGTCAATATCACAGGTCTCTCACAATTCACCCTGCTGTAATCTATACACATAGTGGGCTTTTCCTTAAACCCAGTCAATTTATGGTCTTTTCTGCACTTGACCACACCCTGCCTCTGTTGAGTAGCAGGGGGTGGGGGTGGGGGTGGGGGAGGGAAGGTGGGGGTGGGAGGGACAGTGGGGAACCAAACGAAAACAGCTGAAGCAAAGTATTAGTCTGAGGGTTGTTTTGCTGTCTTTTGTTTTGCAATCTAATTTTTAGGGAGCCTCCTTTAGGTGAATTAATTTAGGGTGAAATGGCCTGGTCCCCCAAACTCTCTGAGCTCATATCCTACATGCTCTACCCTGTCTTGGGTTTGTGTAGAGTCACAATATTTCCTCTTTTGAAAGACTACACAAAAAGAACATGGGCTATTTGTTTATCAAAGTGGCCAGGGGCACAGGGTAGAATATCAAGGTCATCAGCTTTGAGATGAGACTGTCACTGCTCAAAGTGGGGTCTGTGGCCCCCAGAATGGGCATCCCCTGGGAGCTTGAAATGCAGAGTCTAGGCCACCCACATCATGAATCAGAAACAAGAACACAGGATGAATCTGTGCACATGGAGGGCTGCCCCAGGACTCGGGCCCAGCCCTTTCCGGCCATTCTCCAGGAGGAGGCTGCATGTGCGTGCTCGGTCGCTCAGTCGTGTCCAGCTCTTTGCAGCCCCGTGGACTGTCACCAGCCAGGCTCCTCTGTCCATGGGACTCTCCAGGTGAGAGTACTGGAGTGGGTTGCCACTTCCTCCTCCAGGGGATCTTCCCAACCCAGGGACCGAACCCACGTGTCCTGCATTGCAGGCAGATTCTTAACTCATTGAGCCACCTGGGTAGTGGAAGGCTGTGACACTGACCTGGGAGGGTACAGGAATGTCCCGAGGACAGGAGCCATGGAGGTTCTCAGGAAGGTGCCCCAGGGCTCCCCTGGATGGGTGGTCCCAGCAAAGCTGGGCAGTATGCCCCCCACTCACTCCCATGGGGTCACTCACCGGAGGCTCTGCAGGAGTGTCATGTGGCCTAGTCCTTGAGTGAGCACAGCCAGGGTGGAGCCGCCCAGAGGGAGGTGGCTGAGGCTAGAGGAGAGGAGGCCACAGGAGGACTTAGCATAGTGGTCTTGGGTCCCCAACATGGACCCCAAGTGCTCGGCAATGACCAGTGATCTCCAAGACAGCCACGTAGTATTTAAAAAATAACTGTACAAACAAACCTGCACTGGGAAATTCAAATGCTGGTTCTCTGTACAAATGATTAAGGTCATTCAGGCAGCAGTTCTATGCTCTGAATCACACTGGACTCAGACTACTGATTGGTAAGCAAGCACATATTAAGGGCCATGTAGAGATAATGTGATACACAGTCATCTCCGTTTTACAGACGAGGAACACTGCCTGAGGATGAAGTCAAGGTGGGGAGACAGAGAAAGAAAGAAAAAGAGGAACAAATACAGAACCTGGATCCAGCCAAGCCTGAAGTCAGTTGCCTTGTCATTTTCCATGACATGAGTTAATATAGTTCTGGGTTGGGTTGCTTTGAGTGGGTGTTCTGTTTCTTATGAGCTGGTATTTTAGTTAACACTCAAGAGCCAGGTAAGGAAGTAAAAAGGGAGGGCGTTGAGCTCACCTGGGTCCATCGAGGACAGTGACAGTCATGTTCATAAGAGATACAACAGTTTTGAGGCATGCTCCCAAGACCCCTGCCCCCACCCCCATTAACCACCACCACTTACTCAAGCCTCTTCAGCCTGCACTTGCCCTCAAGGGCCCCCAACAACACCTTGGTGCCCTCGTCTCCAAATTGATTGTTAGACAAGCTGGAGGGGACCAAGCATGAGATAAGGGTTAGAAAAGCCTGCCCAGCCCCTGGAGCTGAGCTGTCTCATCAGCGCCTCCACACCCTCTGAGTCACCCCTAGGAGACTAGCTCTGGGTCTGCAGGTCCCAGACCATGCTTCCTATCCAGGCTCCATGGGGGCATTCCTGGCCCCAAGGGTCAGGCTCAGGGGTCCCCAAGGAGGGGTGCATTGTAGTCATAGCTGACCCACCTGAGAAAGGATGCTCTGGATGATGGCTGTACCAGAGGAAGCCAGGGACAAGGGACACATACACTCACACATTCAATGATCCCTTCTGCCCCTAAGCTCTCTCTGTACCCAACACCACTCTAGACAGAGAAAGGTGATGAGCCCCAGTTTACAGATGAGGCTGTAGGTCTACTCTAGTCTAAGTCTAGTCCAAGTCTAAAGAGGCACAGTTACTCGTTCAAGGTCACTCTGAGTGACAGATAAAGTCAGGACCAAGAACGTAGCACTCAGGCTTCCCTAAACCACACTCAGAGTTGCTGGCCTTCATCAGGGAAAAAAGTAATAGTCTGAATTCCCACCACCCACTTTAGCAAAGGCCCAACTGTCCTCTCCACCCCTTCCCTCAGCTGGGTTCCCAGACCCTTCCAATCCATGACTCACTCCAGCTCCTCCAGAAGGTGACAATGGCTCAGACCAGATGTCAGGTGGGCTAGCCCCTTGGAGCTCACACAGCTGTAGGTCAGCCTGGTGGAGGTCAAAAGGCAGCAGGTCAGGGAGGAGCTCTGGGTCTTGGAGCTCTTGGATGGTAGTGGCAGAGGGCAGGGAGGTGGGGGTGGGGAGTGGTTCCTGGGGCAGTGGGAGGGGACCCACCTTCCCTTCATAAACCTCTCCCATCAGGCAATCATTAAGTCAAGATACAGGTTGGAGGCAGGAACATAGACTAGTTGAATAGTTCCTTAAACCAGTCATTCAGGTAGCAGCTTCACAATGTCTGCCATAATCAGGCATCGCTTGTAAACTCTAGCTGCTGCTGCTAAGTCACTTCAGTCGTGTCTGACTCTGTGCAACCCCATAGACGGCAGCCCACCAGGCTCCCCGGTCCCTGGGATTCTTCAGGCAAGAACACTGGAGTGGGTTGCCATTTCCTTCTCCAATGCATGAAAGTGAAAAGTGAAAGTTAAGTTGCTCAGTTGTGCCTGACTCTTAGCGACCCCATGGGCTGCAGCCTACCAGGCTCCTCCGTTCATGGGATTCTCCAGGCAAGAGTACTGGAGTGGGGTGCCATTACCCTCATTTCCCACGAGCCCTGCATCTTTATTTATTTATTTTTAAACAACAAAAAAGCATAGCAAGTACTGGAGAGGGTGTTTAAAGGCACAGTGGCACCAAAAGGAGAATTTCCCCTGATGCAGTTGGTTTAAAAGAGAACTGACAGTTAGAAAAGCCCCATTTTGCAACCATCATACTGATATTTGATTCAGGCAGGAATGATCGATGGTTGCCAAAACTTGTGAGTGAAAGTTTGAGGGAAAACTGGATATTTACATTGTCTTCAAGTGTCTTCCTACCAGATACTTGGTTAATTACAAAAGGGAAAACAGTAGCTTTGCAAGTGAAGAAACCTGGCAGACACCCCGCCTTAACCAGGCGATCACAGGTAACATCACGGGTAAGGAGACAAGCAGACATCATGTGCTTCCCAATGTGGCACATGTGATGTGTTCCTGGGAAGAGCACAGCAGCACCTCTGTGATATTCCTGCCCCAGATGCAGGAATCGAAGCAGGAGGAAACAGCGGAGAAACCCAAGCACAAGGGCATTCTGATACAAAACACTCATAACTGGCGTAGAAATGTGATGACAGGATCACGAAACACAAAAACGGGTTGAGGACACGTTCCAAATTGAAGGGGACTAAAGAGAGATGACAACTAAACACACTGTGTGATCCTGGATGGAATCTGGGACTGGGGAAAAAAAAAGCAATAAACATTACTGGGACAAATTTGCAGAATTGGAATATGAACTGTAGTTTAGGTAACAGTAGGGTATCAATGTTAAATTGCCTGAATTTCATACTTTTACTGGATTAGGGGAGAGAATGTTCTTTCTCTTAGGAAATTTACTGAAATATTAGGGGTCAAGAGGCATGACTATGCAACTTACTTTCAAATGGTTCAGAAAAAGAAAGTGGGGGCAGGGAGGAGAGAGGGGAGGGGTGAGGAAGGAGGGGGGGAAGAAAAGAGCAAACATGAGAAAATAATGATGGAAGGTGAAGTTGGGAAAAGGGCCTACGGAGCTTCTTCTCAGTCTTCTTGCAGAGTTTCTATGAGTTTGCAATTGTTTTGAAATAATAAAGAAAAGAAAGAGCACTGACAAGGCCCTGCTCCTCACCACGTGGCCGCGTTGATGACTGTGCACCTGGGCATCATCTCCAGGGCTGAGTGGGAGGGGGACACGGAGCTCCTTTGAGCCCAGGGTTGGAGGGGACAGGAAGCATGGGGGTGGGGGATGAAAGAGGTGTTCCCAAGTGAACGTCTTGTCCACGTACCGGAAGTTCTTCAGCTCAGAGAGGGACAGCAGGAGGCTTTGCAGCAGCAGAGAGCCGGCATCGCAGAGGTTCACCTGGGACAAGCTGGAAAGGTCCAAGCATATTCCAGAGATTTCAGGCTGAACACACTTCAGGGATCAACATAGGGATGGGAAGGCCAAGAGAGGGGAAAGGCCCCACCAAGGAGCTCCCAATGGGGCAGGACTCCCCTCTGCCACCCTGGGGCTCTCCCCAACTGGCCCAATGAGAGAAGCCAGAATGCCGGGGTTAGCATGGGCCCAGGCTCTGTTCACCCCCATCCTGTGCTGGCCAACCTCTCACCTGTGGCCTGAAGCAGGCACTGGGGTCAACCAGAGAACTCAGGGCCTCAGTGTCTCAGGGTACTGACCTGAGCTGCCGCAGCCGGGCACACGTTTCCATCAGCCGCCTGGCAAGGAGGTTTTGGTGGGTTCCCAGGTCACAGTGGGCCAGCCTGGAGGTGGAGAGGGAAGCAGCAGTCCGTAAACACCTGGGTCAGTATTGAGGACTCAGTCCCTGCCTGCAAGGAGTGTGTCTGAAGGTGGTAAATAAATGCTAATCAAAGAGAGTCCCACAATTTGCCAGTTGACTATGGGAAGTACTGTGAAGGAGAGGTCCAGATGGGGGGCCTGGCATGGCTGTGCAGGTTGTTCACTGCATGAGGGGGTCCAACCAAGGAAGTGAGTCGGGGTTGAGATCCAGGCATGATCTATGCCTCACAGTGTACACATGCAGGGCTGCACTCACCCCGAAAGAGGTGACATTTTAGTTTCCATGAGTGTGCTATATGGATCGGAGGAGCTGTGAGCCCAGGCATCTATGAGAGTGGATAAAGGGAGGACTTGACTAAGTCTGGGTGGTTGCAGGGACCTCCCTGAGATGGTGGCATTCAAGCCAAAGCCTGAAGGATGGGACTGAGTTAGCCAGGTGAAGAAGGATGAAGAAGGAAAGAGAGGAGAGAACATGCTGAGTTGGGGGGAACAGCCTGTGCAAAGGCCCTGGAGTCAAAGGGAGAAAGGTGGTGTTTGAGGACTGAAAGCTAGCGGGGATGGCTGGAGCCAAGACCAGGCTTTGGGGTGGGGATGGACAGCATGGAGAGGCAGGTCAGGCCAGGTCTCATAGGCCTTGGAGAGACTTTAGGCATCAAAGGATTCTGAGTAGGGGTATGAGAAATATTGGTAAGAAGCGGCATTGTCCCTCCTCTCCCTTCCCGTCACCATTCAACCTCTTTCTTGGGGTCCCAGGTACTGGGTCCCACCTGAGGGCCACGGCTTCTGGGTTCTCCTGATGGGGAAATTCCAGTTGGATACAGAGCTGTTTCTGGGTCTCGGAGATGCTGAGGAGGGAAGGGATGGTCAGCATGAGGTTCACGGGAGCTCCCCCTGTAGGCTGTGCTGGGCCTGGGCCACTCAGCTGACAGCTCCCAGACCCAGTGCGGATCCAGACGTAGGTCAACAGGACACCAAAGTCTTTGCTCTTGGCTAATCCATGGGATTCTGGTACCTTTGGTCATAGAGCCATGGTGTGTGTGGCTGTCACCAGGGGCCACTTCCAGACAACCAGCATGGACTCCCGGCAGTGTCCATCTGGGACCTAAGAGCCCATTGTCTTGGATCTAGGGTTGCCTTCCTCTCTCCAGCACTGCTGCCTACCTACTGCACAAGTCCCAACAAGCATGTGTGGCGATGTTGTTTAGTAGCTAAGTTGTGTCCGACTCTTTTGTGATCCCATGACTGTAGCCCATCACACTCCTCTGTCTATGGGATTCTTTAGGCAAGAATACTCCAGTGGGTTGCCATTTCCTTCTCCAGGGGATCTTCTCAGCCCAGAGATTGAAACCAAGTCTCCTGCATTGGCAGGCAGATTCTTTACTGCTGAGCCATGTGGGAAGCCCCACAAATACATGTAGCCCCTCACATAGGTCCCAGGAGCTCCTGCCATCTTGGGGACCCAGAGAACCCACTGGGGACCCAGCTATGACACCACAGGACAAGAGACCAATGGCTACATAAGGGATGACCCCAGTGGTCATGAAACGATGAAAGAGTATGAGGGGCCGCCTTCCTGGACTTACCTTATTTCAGTGATGTTGCCTGAGGCCTGGGCACAGACTTCCAGCAGCGAGAGCAGCCCGGCTCTGCCCACCCATGGCTCTTCCACCCTGTCAGAGAGGTGACAGTGACAGTCGCTCAGCCGTGTCTGACTCTGCAACCCCATGGGCTGGAGCCCGCCAGGCTCCTCCGCCCATGGGATTCTCCAGGCAAGAGTACTGGAGTGGGTTGCCATGCCCTCCTCTAGGGGATCTTCCCAAGCCAGGGATCGAACCCAGGTCTCCTGCACTGCAGGCAGATTCTTTACCGTCTAAACTACCAGGGCAGACACAGAGGTGGATACAGAGGTGTCCCTTGGGGGGCAAGGGTTCCCTCAAGGTTAATGTGGGAGGGGAGGAGAGTACTAAGGGTTGGCGGGGGGCGGCTAGAGGCTTTTTGGGTTTTGCTGAATAACAATAAAATTAAAAATTAGGCATAAGCATAAAACAGAAAATTAACATCCGTGTTCCAACAGTTCAAAGAGAAAATTTTTTTTTAATAGTACTTTAAGGTTTAGAAAAAGTCTATATAACATCACGTGGCAAAGATAAGGAAATTAGATTATATATAAGACATAATCCCAATTTTGTATTTCAGAAAAGGGAAAATATATATAGAAACATATATGGTGAGGAAGAGGGAGACAGAGCTATGAGAAAAATATATTAAATGTTAATGGTGATGGTACAATTACAGAATTCTCCTGGTTTTCTTCTGTAGTTGTCAATATTTTCTGAACTTTCTACAATGTGCATGGATTAATTTAGAAGAAGGAAAAAAGAGATTTAAAATATTGCTGCTTTTAAAGTTATGCTGAATTTTTTTTCAAAGTACTATTTTCTTATGTTCTTCTGGATTTTCCACAAACTTCTATGAGGAGTACATATTATTTTTAGAGTAAGGCAAGTTTTAAGTAAAAATATTATTTGGGGCGATTCAATGCTCCTGGGTATATACCCCAAAGAACGGAAAGCAGAGACGCAAAGAGATATGTGTACAGATACATCAGAGCAGCATATTCACAACAGCCAACAGGTGGAAGCCACCCAAATGGCCACCGATGGATGAATGGGTAAAGAATGAATGGGTAAATGAATGTGGCTTATACACATGGTGGAATAGTATTCAGCCTTAAACAGAAGGGAAGAAGGTACAGTGAAGATGAACCCTGAGGATATTGTGCTAAGTGAAACAGACCCATCACAAAAAGACAAGTACTGCATGATTCCACTTGGTTACGGCACGGAGAGGGGTCGGGCCCATAAAAACAGAGTAGAAAGGTGGCTGCCAGGGGTCGGGGGAGGAGGCCCGGTGGGAGCCTTAATGGGCAGTGCGTTTCAGCTTTCATGAAGTGTTTTGGTTGTACAACGTGAACGTTACTTAACACTACTGAACTGTACACTTAAAAATGGTTACGATGGTAACTTTGTTATGCGTATTCTACCAGGATCTTTAAAAATGTCATGCTGGGAAACAACCAGACTTCATGTGTCTCATCACCGGCGGCGTTGGGAAGTGCACAGCCTTGGCCACCAAGTAGGTATTTTGGGACACAAATATGTAACTGAATCTCATGGAGCCTTTCCAGTTCTAGGAAAGTCAGGGGTTCAGAGGAACAAACTCAATGACCTCACAAGGAAGCACCAGACAGAGCCAGAAAATGGCCCAGGGGACCGGTTTTCTCACCAAAACTGGACCACTGGGGAAGTGCCTGGGTGTCGAAGTCTTTTTTTCCTGAAGTCCCCAAGGACAGATCACCCATGAAAAAAGTCCAAAGAGCTGTCACCTTTTTGCCACAAAAATGTGGACCTTGATGGGATCCTGGATCCAAAGAGCCAGCTGTCCCATATAGGGGCAGTGGGAAATTTCAGACTGGCTTGGCTAATACCTGACACTAAGGACTTGCTACTCATTTTTGTAGGGGTCCTAATTCAGCTGTGGTTATGTAGAAAATGTCCTTATTTTTTAAAGACTTGCAGTGAACTCTTTTGGTGTGATAGTTTATGAGATCAATAACTTAGCTAAAAAATACAAAGCAAATATGGAAAAACCATGAACTGTCAAACCTAGGTGATGAGTTTTCAAAATTGCTTTTCTCCTTTTTGGAATCTTTGTTTTTCTGAAAGTTTTCAAAAGATCAGAGTGAACATATTTGTTACATGTTACTTCTGACCTTGGCTGGGGGGTCTTTCATTTTTATGGCCATGTGGTGGGGCATGCGGGATCTTAGTATCCTAACCAGGGATCAAACCTGTGCCCCTGCAGAGGAAGTACGGGAAGTCCTCAGACATCCTTTTAAGTTTCCTTTTTTTCTGAAGTCCTCAAGTACAAGTCCTACCTTGGGCGGGGGTGGGGGAGTTTTTCTGCAGCTGAAGGGGTTTCTGGGACTAATGGGGGCTGGGGGGCTCTGCATCCAGATGGCAGGGTTCTGGATGCAGGAAATGGCTAAGACTGTGACCCTGGGGGAAACCCTTCTTCAGAGCCCACTTCTGCCCTCCATTCCTACCACAGCCCCCTCCCAGAGTCACGGGCAGGCGGTACCTGAGAGTGAGCACCCCCGTCGGCCACGTTAGCAGACTCAGGAGGACAATCAGCTGCTCCAGGCCCGGGAAACACCAGGTCAGCCTGTGGACAGAGGTCGTTCTGGCAGGGAGCCCCCACCCCTCAACTGCCCCCATGGGCTGGGCCCAGTCACTCACGTGAGCTCTGCCAGCTGCAGGGCCTGGTTCAGGCTGGCAGCCAGTCTGGGCATGTGCTCTGGCTTGAAGTGGCACTCGCTCAGCCTGAGGGCAGAGGGCAAGGGGCAGAGCTTGGGCAAAGCCTGTTGGGACTACAGTCCTGCTGTCCCTCAGCCTCCCCCAGGACCCATGGGGGAGCCCCCACTGGGTGCAAAGGCCTGGACCAGGACCTGAGAAAAGGCCCAAGATGCAGCCTGTGCTCTGGGAGCTTCTCTTTGGAGAGACCACCTCCCAACAAAGTGCTAGAGTCATCACTCACTGAGCCCCGACTCTAAGGCCGGCCCTGGCCCAGCCTCTGGGTGCACCCGGTGAGCAAGCAGGCATGCCAGCCGTACGTGTGGCATCTCACTGAACCCCAACGGCATGACCTACAGGCAGAGAGATTGACCAACCCAAGGACGCACAGTTGGAAAAAAGCAGCCACAGATCTGGGTTTCAATCCAAGGCAGCCTGACTCCAGACCCTAAACCTGTAACCACTTCCCTAGTCTCCAGGCCCACCCTACTCCAGGCTCCCTTGGGTGCGGAGGGGCGGGGGTGGGGCTGGGATTCTTGCTATGGCCCTGTCCTCCGAGGGCCCAGCCCGTGTGGCCGGCAGACAGGCCCCGGAGCACTGTCTCACAGACAGGCTGAGAAGAGAGCCCCGCACAGCATAAGAGGGCCGCTCCCTCTCACAGGACAGGGGCCACTGGAGGCGTCCAGGAAGGGCTGACGTGTGAGCTGGGCCATACAGCACTGGGAGAAATTGAGCTCAGAAAAGGCAAGGAAGAAAACGCCAGGCTGAGTACCCAGAAGCTGGGACACTTCCTCAGGCAGTGCGTGCTTGGTGAACAAAGATCCCTTGCGGCTGAATCTGTGTGCACACATGTGGGGTGTGAGTGGTGTGTGTGATGTGTGCATGTTCTGTGTGGCGTGTACAGGGGGTATGTCTGGTGTGTGTGCATGTGTGTGGTGTATTATGCTATGTACGTGTGTGTGTGTGTATGTGTGGTATGTACATGTTTTGGTGTGAGGGTGGTGTGTGTAGGGGGGTGGGAGGAGTGAGGAAGAACACAGCGGGAGGTGGCAACCAGATCAGACTCTGAGAAGACCAGGCTAAGGGTTCGAACTTGATCCTCAGGGCACTTGGGAGCTTCCGCAGGGCTCAGAGCAGTGGAGCACCATGGGCAGACATGCATGGTGGGAAAGCCCCTCTGGGGGCTGCGGGGGGATTGGAGGAGGCCTGGTCAGAGGCAGGGGACCAATTCAGAGGCCACGATCACAGGTGAAGCAAGACATGTAGAGAAACTCACCCAAGGCTGAGAAAGACAGAGCCTGAGGCTCCCGGGGGTGGGGATTAAGTGAAAAATAACTGACACAGCAACTCAAATAAGGCAGGTCTTTTCCAGGCACTTTAAACACATTTACTCATTTAATCCTCACAATAAACCTAAAAGGTAGGTCTCACTCTTATTCTCATTTTACAGGTGAGGAATTGAAACACGGAGCGGTCAAGTCACTGGTCCAAGGTGACACAGCTATTACGTGGTAGAGCAGAAGTGAAAGTGTTAGTCGCTAACTCGTGTCTGACTCTTTGCGACACCATAGACTATAGCCTGCCAGCCTCCTTGTCCATGGGGATCCTCCAGGCAAGAACACTGGAGGGGGTTGCCACTCCCTTCTCCAGGAGATCTTCCTGACCCAGGGATCAAAGCTGCGTCTCCTGCATTGGCAGGTGGATTCTTTGCTGAGATCTACCCCAAGCAGCTCCAGAGTCTGACTATTTAACTCAGAAGCCTCCAGACTCAGTCAGGCTGTGGCTAAGGGGCACAAACACCACTCGAAGGCCTGGTCCAGGGTGAAGGTATGGGGAGACTGGGGGCAGATGTGGGAGAGACAAAGCCAGGCAGTAGCTCCAGGCAGGGTGTGTGAAGGAGGAGGGGACCCCGGGAGGAAGGAGGCACGGAGGCCACCACAGGGTCAGCCACCTCTCCCTGGTTCCTCCGCCTTTCCTGTCACCCCAGACTACGAATTACCTCAGTGTCTTCCCAGCCTCTTCCTGTCGGGAGAAGTGAATCCAGAAGCTCTGCTTGGAGCCCAGGCTGCAGAGAGAGGGGTGTATGGAAGCCCAAGACTCAGCCTTGCCAGCGTCCCCAGGACCCAGGTGCCAGGGGGTGTGGGGAGGGATGGGAGCTGGGCCCACAGGGGCACAGGAGGGTGGAAGCCACAGGAGAGACCCTTGCTGACCAGAGGAGGCCCCCACCTCCTCCTTCGAGGATGCTAAACCTGGCGTTTCCCCACCCGGTGGCCTCCCTGGGCCCCGTGCATGCGCACACGGGCCTCAGAGGATGAAAACTGTGATTCCACAATCAGTGAACTCTGAGACTCAGAGAGGCTCAGAGGTTACCCCAAGTCACACACACAGAGGGCCACTGAGCGTGCGAGTCTTGCTTCCCCACCATTAGCAAGTGGCACCAATGTTTCCTTACTTCACTGAGGCCTCCTGGACACGTGGGCAGGAGGGGAGAGCCTCCACCAGGCACAAGACACTTTCCTGAGACATGCTGTTGTGGCTTAGACTAGAAGAGAAAAGAGGTTCAGGATGAGGGGTGAGGTAGCACCTCAGTGGAGCCCTGCCCAGCCCCCTCATCTCCATTCCAGCCATCATCCCCTAGAGGGGAGTCCTCAGTGTCCAAGTCTCCATCCTCCAGGTGGAGACACTGAGGTCCATAGAGAAGCCAGAGAGATGCTATCATCACCTGGCAGGCCAGGCAGCATACTCTGAAATCTTTGAGAGTCACCCTGACTGTGCCTGCTGCCCCTGTGGTCTGAGACCAGGGATGAGGGCAGTGATAAGGCCAGGCTGCCAGCTCTAGCTCCATGGGGGCCAGGGATGCCCGGAGCGCAAAGCTCAGTTGCCTAGCAACGGGCTGTGTCCTGGGTCTGGACATCAGTCTCCCAGGTCACTGGGGAGACTGAGTAACTGAAGATGACTTCCCTTCCCAGGGGCCCTCCCTGCTGTGGCGACATATCCAAATCTGTGTCCCCTAAATCTGGTCAGAGGAGCTTCAGGGATAGGATGGATGGACCAAGAGCCAGGACAACTGCGATTTCTGCAGCTGATTGGGGATGAACTGTTGCTCCCTTCCTGGAGTCAACTTGGGCCACTGAACATTAGTCACAGTCTCTACCGGGTGTTTGGTGAGAGCTCTGCCAATAGTGGGCAATGAAGGAAGGAGGAAAGGACCCAAGGTGGATGGGCGGGGGGAATCACGGTAAAAGTCACCCCACCCCAGCCCTTGTCCCCTGGAGTTCTTCAGGGTTGCCTGAAAAGAAGCCCACTAACATTCTGGGCCCTGGGGAGTCTTCCTCCTAGTTGACCTTGGGGCTGCTCATCACTTACTTGAGCGAACCGGAGATGGGCACCTTGGGGAGACATTCCAGGAGGCACCTGAGCCCATCATCACCCAGCAGGTTTGCTGAGAGGCTGCAAGAGGTACAAGGAGGAGGTGGTTGGTGCTCTGACGTGCCTGCTCTTCAGTGAGCATCACTGCTACTCTACCCACCACACACCGTCATCATCACCTCCACCATCACCTCCACCACTGTGCACAACTTCTGTTCCAGCAGCACCGTCATCACCACCAGCGCCACCCCTTCACTACTACTTAGCATCCCTGTCTGTATCCCCATCACCTCCATCAACACTAGCACGATCACCCCCATCCCCTCACCAGCACCACAGTTAACCAGTCCTCATCTTCCCCTTCAGTATCTGGTGACCACTCCCAGGACTCCACCAGGCTTTCAGGAATTAGAGAAAAAGCAATTAGCTTTTTACTGAGCACTCGGCCTCTGCCTGTTGGGAGCCGTCATTTTTGAACCAGAGTGAATTCAGGAAAAAGACAGACATTTGGAGGATGCATTTACCCAGAATACTTCTTTTAATTTGGGAATGCAATATCGGAAACTGCACTTAATGACTTTATTTCCCTTCATTCGTAGCATCCTATGGTTTTAGCTACAGTTTCAGGAACAAAATAATCAGTGTGCCTGGGAATATCTGATTTTTACCCTGCAAATTTGAACTCATTTTGCCCCTGATGATAAGACTTTTGAGGCTTATTTATTTCTATCTTTTCCTGAGACACTTTAAAAACGAAAAAGTCTGTCTCAGGAAGCCACTTAATGAAATAATTTTTAGAATATGAAAAAGTTCCCTCTAGAATGAAAAAATTGAAAAACTCAAAAGACATCTTTGCTTATTCATCCTTCTTTAAAATCCATGATTTTCATCAGCCACATTTCTCTCCTTGGCCACACCACAAGGAATTGAAATTGTGTTTTTTTTGGTGGATAGCTCTCTGTATGTTCTGCTTGTTCTAAGCTGGACTTCTAACAGTTCTGAGCAAAGGCTCTGCATTGAACTAGGTGTGTGACTTGACACAGATTTTTAAACTCTGGCAGTCCGCTCATCTACGGTATTCAGGGTTGTTGAGAAGGAGGATAAAAAGGATATGTAAAGCACTTAGAATAGTAGAAAAAGTGCTCAAAGCTCTTTTTTCCCTACCCATGCAGGGTTGCACTATTCAGGCACCCAAGACAGGCCACACTGATACCACTTCTCATCAGCCTGAGAGCCCACACATCCCTACTCTAGCGGGCTCTGGGCCCTCTACAAGCCGAGGCATTGGCTATTCTTAACCACCTGCACAGCAAGACAACGGATCCTTCATTTCAGGCTCCACCAGCCAGCAGAGCCCCAATGCCTTGAATAACAAGAGGCCAAGGGGCTCCTGTGGCCCTTTGCAAAGTGAAAGTAACTAAAAGTGTTAGTCTCAGTTGCGTTTGACTCTTTGCAACCCCGTGGACTGCAGCCCGCCAGGCTCCTCTGTCCATGGGATTCTCCAGGCAAGAATACTGGGGTGGGTGGCCATTCCCTTCTTGAGGGGATCTTCCGGACCCAGGGATTGAACCGAAGTCTCTCGCATTGCAGGTGGATTCTTAACCATCTGAGCCACCAGGGAGGCCCATTCCTTTGCAAAGGGCTCCCCTAAATTGATCACAGGTACACCCTGAACTAGCTCTACGTGGTAGCAGTGGAGGATGGAAGGGATAAGATGGGGACAGAGAAACTTTACAGATGTGACTGAGTCCCAGGCATCCTCTCCTCTGTTAGGTGGTCCTGAGAGCACGCATGGGTGTGTACACACAAACACACACACACACCCTTCAAGTGCTACGCAGGACGTGCTCCAACTTACTCCAGTTGGTTGAGGTCTTCACACTTGCTCAGCAAACAGCACAGCGGCTCCACGTGCTCCTGGCGGAGGCCGCAGTCAGTAAACCTCCTGCAGGAAGGGAGATGGGGTCCCTAAGCTGGGTATGGCCTTGAAGCTCCAGCGGGGCTTCACTCAAGCTTGGACTCTCTAGAAACATCCAGCACCCACGCATACCACCTGCCCCGCCCAGCAGATCCCACCTATGTTTCCTCTGAGGGGATGGTTCTCAAAGTGAGGTCCCTGACCAGCCCCAACAGCACCCCTTAGGGAGCGTGGTGAGGGGCACATCCTGGGGACACAACCCAGACCCGCTGAACAAACAGCTCTAGGAACAAGGCTCTCCAGGGTGATTCTGATTCAGTCAAGGTGAACTATTGCTCTTAGGGTCACTTTAATGAGCAGACACGGGGGTGGAGTGGAGGAGACCCAGGGTGATGTCTCCTTATGTGGAGGGTTACTCATACTGGAATCAAAGTAATAGTAAAGTCTGTCTTTGAGAGGCCTACACGGATACCACACAACAAGGTAAATGAATAGCTTAGGGCCAGCCAGCAACTTAAAAAATAAACTTAGAATGATAAAGTACCTAAAATAAGTAACTCAGATTTTTATCATTGTTACTTTCCTTTTTTTTTCTCAGTCCCAAATTCCTTATTCTACTATTGTTTATTTCTTGTTTTAAAATCAGCTCATTCTTTTTATTTAATGCACTTATCAGAAGAGAAAACCCTGTATCACTTACTCCAGTGGAAAACTGGCAATTCCTGTCCCGAGCAGACTGTAAGGATGAGGATGCAGGGAATGAGGGCAAAATATCATCATTAAATTCAAGCCAGACACTGGCACCTGCTGAGGGCCCTCCTTCTACTTAAAAGGGAGCTTAGCAGACGTGAAGAGGTGCTACAGACACGCTGAGGCAACTGGCACTTTCTCTTGGCCGTGTGTGTGCTTGTTACTTCAGTCGTGTCTGACTCTTTCTGACCCCGTGCACTGTAGCCCTCCAGGCGCCTCTGTCCGTGGGATTCTCCAGGCAAGAATACTGGAGTGGGTAGCCATTCCCTTCTCCAGGGGATCTTCCTGACCCAGGGATCTAACCCAGGAATCTCCTGCATTGCAGGCAGATTCTTCACTGTCTGAGCCACCAGGGCCTTAATCAAACACAGACTTGAAAATGGAAGAATTTGATGAAAGTGAACCAGTAGTCATGTATGGATGTGAGAGTTGGACTATAAGGAAAGCTGAGTGGGGAAGAATTGATGCTTTTGAACTGTGGTGGAGAAGACTCTTGAGAGTCCCTTGGGCTGCAAGCAGATCAAACCAGTCAATCCTAAAGGAAATCAGTTCTGAATATTCACTGGAAGGACTGATGCTGAAGCTCCAATACTTTGGCTACCTGATATGAAGAACTGACTCATTGGAAAAGACCCTGATGTTGGGAAAGATTGAGGGCAGGAGGAGAAGGGGACAACAGGGGATGAGATGGTTGGATGGCATCAACAACTTGACGGACTTCAGTCTGAGCATGCTCTGTGAGTTGGTGATGGACAGGGAAGCCTGACGTGCTGCAGTCCATGGGGTCACAAAGAGTCAGACACGACTGAGCGACTGAACTGAAGTATTCTACCATCAGCCTAACCTCTTAAAAATCATCCCAACCTGGTCTATGTCCTACATTTTGGAAATCAGATTTGGAAACTATGAAGGTATTCTAGAAGTCTCCATAGTGCTGGGTTAGGATAGGAACTGGAAAAACTACCGCCTAAGGCAGCCTGTTTTATATGACCAGCACGCTAAGAATGGTCTATCCGTTTCCAAACAGCTGAGGAAAAAAGTCAAAACAAGAGTAACATTTCATGACATGTAAACATTACATGAATTCAAGTCTCAGCGTTCACAACTCCAATTCTACAGACACGCCATTGCTTATATATTGTCTGTGCTGCTTTCAGACTTATGATCTAACCCTTTACAGGACGCGTTTGTTTGCCCCTGGGCTAGGAGCGCTGCAGTACTGCCTGGGTTCCAGTCCTAGCTGCACTCCAACCTGCTGCGTGACCACCGCTGAGAGGCTTCTAGGATGTAATGTGCGTGAGGCTCTCAGAATGGTGTCCTGCAGATGCTCAACAAATATCAGCTCTTCGTTTACTGTTATTTCACAGCTGAGAAGGCTGAGACACAGAGGAGGAAGGTCTGGTCCATGGTCACTTGGTGAGCCAGTGGCATTGGACAGCCACTAGAAATGGCATCTGTGCCTTTAAAAGTTGCCCCCTCAGCCCATTATCCTGCCTCCTGTGCAATGCCTGCCCCCTGTCACCGAGACAACCACAAAGCATTGGTCCAGGAGTCAGGGGAGGGGGGCTTTCATATCTGTGAGTGCCTCTTGTGTTTTATATGTTGCCTTGCATCATCTTTGCCAACAGCCTGCAATCTACCATCTGCTATCACCAGCTCCCTGCTCTCAGTGGAAGCTGAGGATCGGAGAGCTTAAGGAACCTGCCCAAGGTGCCAGATCCTGCTGGGATGTTTTTTTTTTTTAAGATTTTATTTATTTATTTTTAACCATGCCGCATGGCATGCCTGATCTTAGTTCTCTGACCATTGATCAAACCCATACCCCACTGCAATTGAAGTGCAGAGTCTTAACCACTAGACTACCAGAGAAGTTCCAGAGCTGTTAAAGCCTGGGGGCAGGTAGTGGAGTCCTTTTCCTCGGAGCAGCCCTTGAGTTCTAATCCAGTCTGCTGCGGACTCCTCATTTGCCCGTGACAGTGCCCGGCCCTCTCAGGCTGTCCTCTGCTCTGGACATACAGGAGAACTGTCTGTCCCCGATCATCCCATATCATACCAGGGCCCAGTTCCGGGGGACTTACCAACAGCACCCGTCTTCCTGCTCCTCACTAGACCTGAGGTGCAGGGTCAGATGACGCAGGGACCTGGAACAGACAGCACCTTCACCAGCCACCTTCGACCACAGCTCCAGGATGCCCCCAGGGGGCAGGCTCTCCTTCTTGAGCAGCTGAGTCTCTGATTTGGGTCCCACTGCCTCACCCCCACCCTTCATATCCAACAGCCTCCAGCACCACCCTCCCAGCTGAGTTCTGGTTGCCCCAGGGCAATGCCCACCTGAGATCCACCTTCTGAACCTGTGGGCACAGGCTGAAGAGGTCAGCTAGCAGGAGGGGGCTCCCTGGAGGCAACTGCGTCTGGCTCAGTCTGACAGGGAAAGAGGTGGGGTCCTATGTGAGCAAGTTGGAGCCAAGCAAGATTGGTGGGCAAGAAACCTGGACACAAAGGATGGGGGCACTGGCAGGTGAGCCAGGCAATAAGGAAGGAGGCAGCGACTCAAGAGGGAAAAATAGGAGCTTGGGGTCAAGTGGGCTTAGGTTTGGCTCTAGTCCTGCTTATAGGCTTTGTGTCCTTGGACAAGTCACTTAACCTCTCTGAGCCTCAGTTTCCTCATCTGAAAAACAGGACTACTTATGGCACACCTTCCTCGAGGGTGTTGCGAGTACTGAAACATTGCGCTTGTGCACTGCCTAACACAATACCCCATGCTTGCTGTGTTGTTATTATTATACTGCTTCTATCCCAAGGACTAACAGGTGAGCCCTTGCTGACAGGGAGTGGGAAGATGCAAGCCGTGAGAGTTTCTCAAGGTCAGCACTACCAAGATAATTCTTTGGTATTGGGGGCTGTCCAGTAGGAAGTTTAGCAGCATCCCAGACCTCTACTCACTAGATGCCAGGAAAGATTGAGGGTAGGAGGAGAAGGGGATGACAGAGGACAAGATGGTTGGATGGGATCATTGACTCAGTGGACATGAGTTTGAGCAAACTCCCAGAGATAGTGAAGGATGGGGAAGCCTGGCATGCGGCAGTCCATGGGGTTGCAAAGAGTCAGACGCGACCAAGCGGCTGAACAACTCCCTAGATGCCAGCAGGAGCACAACCTCCAGCCCCCTCCACCAACGACAACAAAAATGTCTCCATCCTGAATGTCCCCTAAGGAGCAAAATCACCCCCAGTTGCGAAGCATTGCCTTAGAGAAAGTGACATGCTTCCACCTTGCCCCTGGAGGCATCCTTGGTGCCTCCATTTGCCTCGCTCCATCAACCTTCCATCAGTGTCTTGTCAGTTCCACCTCCGAGGTCCACCCTGAATCTATATACTTCCCTCTCCTCTTCCCATTCCCAGCCCCCTCGTCTCTTATTCTGGCTGCACAGCTCCTCGGTGCTCTGACTTCCATGCTTGTCCCGGGATGCCCTTCTCCACCCAGCCGCCAGACCAAGCTTTTGAAAACACACATCATTCCTCTCCTTTCCAGGTCTCCTTGGGCAAAATCCCAAACTCCTCCCCATGGCTACCAGGCCCTGTGTGACCGGGCCCAGGATCATTTCTCTACCTTCTCTCCTACAACTCTGCAGGCCACTGTGCTCTGGCCACACTGGCCTTCTGCCTGTTCCTTGAACACACAAAGCTCCACCCTGCCTCAGGGCCTCATGCATGCTGTTCCATCTCCTTGGCATGCTGTTCCCTGCTTTGCACAAGGCTGGCTCCTTCTCCTCCCTCTGGCCATACCCCAGTGTCCCTCCTTAGAGGTGTTCCCTGACCACTCTCACCATTGTCTAAATCACCTCCAATAATCACTCTTTACCATATTACCCAGGAAAACACATTATCACTGTCTGAATTCATCTTATTTGCTTTCACTCTGCTTATTGACCTCTCCTTCTACCACAAGGTAAGCTCCAAGAAGACAAGGGTCTGGTCATTTTTTTCCCTCTCCACTGTGTCTCCAGCACCCCAAACAGTGCTTCGGAGCAGTGTACAAACAGTACGGACTGAGTAATACAAAGCTGAAGCGCTGGCGAGAGTCAGGCTGGTCACCTCATTCCAAAGACAGACGAAGAGTCGGGCACTGATGCTGTGTGACCTGGGCACAGAGAAGGCCCTCTCTGGTCTGGGGTTTCCTACCTATTTATTTTAACCTGCAACTTATGTGTCCCAAGGAATCTCCTCTTTCCTGGCAGGGAGGAGCCACAGTGGGTTCTGTATTTTGACATGGGCTCTGCCACGCTTGGGGCTTCCCTGTGGCTCAGATGGTAAAGAATCTGCCTACAATGCAGGAGACCCTGGGTCAGGAAGATCCCCTAGAGAAGGGAATGGGTAACAACTCTAGTATTCTTGCCTGGAGAATTCCATGGACAGAGGAGCCTGGCAGGCTACAGTCCAACACTTCCCCACCTCTGAGAAGTCTCCTTCCTCTCCCATAGGACTCAGGGATAAGTAAGATCCTGGGTGTGACGGAGAGCCGTCTCAGGTGTCTGAGAGATCCTTAGCAGGAGTACTTAATGTTCTTGATGGTACAATTTAATTTTCTGCTATATTTTTCCATCTCAGCTACAGCTGCTTTGCTCTCTGCTAGAAAAATATTTAAAGTAAATCCTTTTTAAATTCTAAGCAGTCTGAGCTGAAATTAGAAAACAGAGTTTTAAATACTTTGGGGGATGCTGTTTAAATTCCCCTTTTACAGAATTAGCTGGTGACCTTTCAAAACGGGTGTGTGATGTATACATGACCTACAACTGTAAAATCTCTTTAGAGGAGCAGATGACCTTTCTGTGGGTAGGAAGAGGTACATTGGCCCGGGTGTCACAGGCCTTCCATTCTTCAAGGTGCTTTTAGAGCAACTGTCTTGTCTGAATCCCAACCCTGGGGGGAGAGTGAAGACTATTAGTCGCATTTGTCAGATGAGGAAACTGAGGCTTAGAGGGGTCCAATAACTCCTAGGAGGTTGATAAAGTATTAGGGAAGAGCTGGAAGCAGACTTAAGCTCCGAGTTGTGCCAGGTCAAATTATGAAACAGCTCAAGAGAAGGATGGAGGGACAGAAGGGAATGGCTTTCCAATGCAAGCGCCTCAGCTCTGCACAGGGAACTGGGGAAACCGGTCTTACTGCAGCAGGCTTAGCTGGGGGAGCTGCGGTAGGTGGTGCAGCAGGGTCTCCAGGCTCTGGTCACTCAGCACCTCGCAGGACAATCTGAGAAACAAAGCATCTGACTGAGGTGGGGGAAATCGGGAAAACCTAGATGGGTTCTATACCAGGACTGCCCAAAACACCCCCTCTGAATACTGGGTCCTTGAGTTATCATTGAGGCTGGAGGAAAAGGAAGGTTGTACATGCTTGGAAAATGCCGGGTTAAGTCACATTAGTTTTCTTGGCTGCAGGACTTCTCAGAGCTTTTAATCTGCCCTTGTGCCTTGTGAATTTCTAAGGGGTTATAGTAGGTATCTTTTTCCCCAAAAGACATGGACAAGAAGGATCATTCTTTTGAGGGCCTTGTGGAACACACCTGTAAAGAAGAGAATGCTGCCTTAACCCAAAGTAGTGAACAGACCAGTGGCAATTCAGGTATTTAATGGGTCAGCAAAGAATAGACGCAAGGTGGCTTGGATCTCCAACTGTCCATGAAAACCAGACCAACCAGCTGATTGCTCATCTAGATAACTCATCAGAAGCCAGCCCACTTAGGAGGAACTCCTCATGCCCACTCTGTGCTCTCTGCTCTGGCTGGTGGACTGTGCTGACCGCATCTCCCAGCACTCTGGGATTTACATACAGCCCTCCCTGGGGGTCAGGAGCCACCACCTCCCCCCCAGAGGCATTGGACAGTGTTTTCCTTCTGCCTCCTCCCCTCTTGCTTCCCTTCTTCTCTCTGTCCCTGTTCTTGGTTCCCTGAAGGCTGCCCTTTTCCCCTCACTGGGGATATCAGGAGCATCCCAACATGTGCTTTTCTGGCTGGCGGGGAACCCAGCTTGTGGGGAACAGTGGCAGGGGCCTCCTGTGGTTCTGGAGTTGGAAGCGAGGAGCCTGTCAGGACCCAGGCTGTAGGCTCCGCTATACCTCCTCTGTCCTAGGACTGGGTCTGGGGCTCAGGGCACAGGCAGAACAGTGGCTTTCATTGAGGGGTGGTCTGACCACAAACACCAGTGGCTTTCCACTGGACCCCCAACAGACAGTGCCATGGCTTCTGCTTGGGTCAATGCTGGGTTTACACACTGTTTTTTTTTTTTTTTTTTTTAAAGCAACAGAACCTTTACCCATTACATCTCACAAGGAATGCTGAAACGTACACATCATGTACCATGATATAAATGATATTAACAAGCAGGGGTAAGTGGGTGAGGAAACTCTGGACTAGCTTTGCAGCTTTTCTATAAAGCAAGTCATCAACTGTTCTAAAATAAATGATTCGTTTGAAAATTCATTGGTTCCACATGTCTCGATATTTCAGGAAAGCCACAATGTTCTGTGATAGACAAAAGGTTGTTGAGATCGTGTCTGTTAACAATATCACACCCCCTTGTCCTCTGTGTCCATATGTATTTGAACAAGAAGAGAGGCATGAAAGGACACACTCCTGGTGTCAACATAAGGATATTGTTAACAATGATAATGTTAATAATAATGGATAATGAGTTTGTTGCAAGGGCCAGAAGGGCATTTGAAACGGGAGCCAGAAAGCAAGGGGAAAAAAAAAAAAAAAACTAACAAAATGGAAAAGAAGATATGGGCAATGTAAAGTGCAACTGCAGAACGTAGCTGGCCTATGACTTCAAACAGGGAAAAACTGTATACACAAGTGGAGAGGGCCACCAGGAAAACAATGATGCTGAGTTATTTAGGTGAGGCAGGTTTGTCCTGGGTTCCTTTATTTTATAGTAATTATCATAAGAAAATGACAACAACGATGATGAGGGTAGGAAAAGTCTGACTGACCACTTCGCAGACGACAAAGCTGAGCCAGGACTCCTGATTCTAAGCCTAGCCTCTGATCACAGACCCAGGTATTCTAGGGTGAGCTGGTATCCGGGGTGGACGGGGTCCCCTGAGGAGGGGCCTTCAGAGTGACAGGCTCCAGCCACACAGGCAGGCCCGGGTGGGAGCCAGGGTGGGGCTCCCGGGGTGGGGTGGGGGCAGACTGGGGATTACGGGTGCCCTGAGTTGAGCAGACAGGAGATGAAGCCCCAGGCCCGGCACAGCCTCTCTCAGGGGGAGGGGTGAGGTGCCTGAAGCTGGGGCCACTGGGAGGCAGCGAGCCTCCAGGAACTCCCCTGGGGTCGGGCTTCGGGGTCTGGCAGGAAGGGACCAGGAAGGACTCACCTGGCCTCTAACCAGGCCACCCCCAC
This sequence comes from Capricornis sumatraensis, assembly GCF_032405125.1. Classification (NCBI taxonomy): domain Eukaryota; kingdom Metazoa; phylum Chordata; class Mammalia; order Artiodactyla; family Bovidae; genus Capricornis; species Capricornis sumatraensis. The sequence goes on along the minus strand of NC_091088.1, from coordinate 30,821,544 downwards.
CCAGGTCACTGGGCAGGTGCCCACGTTGTGGCCCTGGGCTGTGTCCTCAGTACTTACTGGACTTCCAGGGGCCCTGGGCACTTCTCCAGAGACTTGCAGAGGTGGGAGAGGCTCAGGGGCTCCAGCTGACACTCCTTGAGGCTGAAAAGGGGCAAGCAGGCACGATGAGGTCAGGGAGGGCTCAGGGCCCCTGTCCAGCCCCTAAACCTGCAGGCCACTGGCCCCTCCCCTGACACGGAACACCCTACCCCCTACAGGCCCCAGGCCCCCTACTCTGACAGTCACAACAAGGCTGCCTGAGTGCTCAGCAGCTCTGAACCAGTCCCAAGTCCTCCTGGGACTCCTGCCTACATCCAGGCCACCACTTTCACTCACCTGGGCTACTTTAACATCCCCTGGGTTCCCAGTCTCGCCTCCTGCAACTCTCCACCCTGCTGGCATCTTATCTGGAAGAGTATAAACCTGACCACCCTCTCCTGTGCTGAAAACCCTCTGTGGCTCCCTAGTGTCCTTACGCTAAAAGTAAAACGCCTCTCCCATGTCTCCACTCACCTCCACTCTCCCCAGATAAGCTCCAGCCACCCAGAAACGCTCCCCAGGAGCCAAGCCTTCACTCCCCACCACTGCCCCCTCCCCATGAGGTGTTCCCACCCTGCCTGGTTCCTGCCTCTCCCCGCTCCCTGATAACCCTGTTCAGGCACCAGCTATGAGCTACGGTGTCTCTCTTCTTAGGTGAGGAAATCAAGCCCCAGAGACAGGAGGGGCCCAGCCAGGGTCTCACAGCCCCTCACGGTAGGGCTGGGAAGTCTTCTGAGAAAATAACGTGACTCCTCCACAATGGGAATGTTGGATCCTGCAGCCCCATCAGCAGCCCTCCCAGACTCTCCACTCCCTCACCCCATTGTGGTTACCCCCAAACAAGAAGCGGTAAGACGGTACCAGAAGCTCCTGGGGACGTGGCGCTGACCAAATCCCAACCGGGCTCCAGCTCGGAACTCTGGCAAAGATCCAGGAGCCAACAGATCCCTGCAAGCGGGGAAACCATCTTGAGAGGAAAATTCGAAGCATCAGCACTGGAAGACTCGACTCATTAGGGCCGGAAGGAGCTCTTGTCACAGTCAAGCCCCTCCCTGGACGGATGGGGCAACTGAGGCCCAGGGAAGGGAAGTCAGAGCAAGGATGCCCACAGCTTATACCTGCCCACGTGGGCAGCACCTGACCAGGTCGGGGGATGCGAGGACAAGAGCCCTCCTCTTTCTGACCATCACTGTGGGTAGCATTCACATGACTTCCTCTCTCTGTGCCTTGATCCTTCTGGTTTCAAGAACCCAGAGAGTCCCTAGAAATGGAGACCCTAGCTCGGCAAACAAGACCACCCCGGCTTCAGGTAGCCCACTTGATACCGCGAGGCTTTTCTCTAAGGCATTGTCTGGACATCCACTCTGCCCAGCTGGCCCCACCTGAGGCGCCCTTGTACCGGCCGAGGTGAGACCAGGTGGCCGGGCTCCACTAGGGGGCAGCCCGGAGCCCTGGCACAGAAGCAACTTGTTTACAGCAAAGGCACGGAAACTTTTTCAGAGCACCAACGGTTCTTGGTTTCTCAAAGGTGATTCTCAGCGTGTGGAAGGGCAGTGATTCACAGGAAGGCAGGAGTCTGCACAATTCTACAAAGGTCTCCGGAGGCAGAGACGGGGCTGCTCCCCGCCACCCTCCCACACAGCCGCAATCTGCCAGCACCTGTTTTGTGGTGGCATCACCCGTCGGCTCCGCCCTCCCTCCCACGTGCCCGCCTTTTGAGAAGAGATTTAAGGCAGCTGACTACTGCACATTAATATGGGGAAGAGGGCTACAGAAGTGATCCATTCCAGCCTGTCAGATATGGGTGGGTTAGTCTCTAGCTAACGGTCAGTATGGGCCTGGGGGTGGGGGTACCTATAGAAAGTGGGGACCAGAGAGAGAGGGGACCATACCCTGTCCAAACCTCAGAGCTTCCTCCTTACCTGCCTCTTTTGTCCCCTCTCAGGATGATGTGTTGGCTCGCAGAGCTGTAGACAGAGAGAAAGCAGTAGCATAAGAAAGAGCCAAGGGCTCCCCTCCCGGGCAGTGGCAAGGCAAGAGGCCAGACACGCTGGCTTAATTAATGGTGGCCCGTTTTCTCAGCAAACAGGATAATAAGCATACTGCATACAAAGCACACCACTGACATGATCTTTGATGCTCACAATAAAATCGTGAGGTAATGAAGTATTCTCACACTTCGCAGAGGAGGAAGCTGAGGTACAGAGAGTCCTAGTGGTCTGCTCAGAGCAACACAGCCAGTGAGCAGTGAGCCTGGACTTCTGAACCTGGTCTTTCTGCTACTGCGCCACCTACTCTCCGAATGGGGAGGGGAGGAATGGGCAGACTTTACCGGAAACCATGGAACATCTGCTTTGCCTGGCCCAGGGCTGCTTGGCTGGGTGCCTTCCCTTCTTCTTTTTTTTTTTTTTTAAACTTTAAGTTTTGTATTGGGCCATAGCCAATTAACAATGTTGTGATAGCTTCAGGTGAACAAGGAAGGGACTCAGGCATACATATACATGTATCCATTCTCCCCCAAACTTCCCCCCCATCCAGGCTGCCACATAACATTGAGCAGAGTTCCCTGTGCTATACAGTAGGGCCTTGCTGGTTAAACATTTTAAATACAGAAGAGTGTATCAGTCCATCCCAAACTCCCTAACTATCCCTTCCCCCGATCCTTCCCACCGGCAACCATGAGTTTGTTCTCTGTGAGTCTGTTTCTGCTTTGTAGGTTCATTTGTACATTTCTCTTTAGACTCCACATAAAAGGGAGGACTGATGATATTTCTCCTTCTCTGATTTACTTCACTCAGTATGACAGTCTCTAGGTCCATCCACGTTGCTGCCAGTGGCATTATCTCATTCTTTTCAATGGTGCCTTCCCTTCTACACTCTCATCAGCTCCAAAGACCCCACCATTCAGGCGGGTCCCTGAAAATTCAATGGCTATCAGAGAGCTCTCAGTTTCCTTAGAAGTCTCCCGGGGCAGTCCAGAGAGGACGTATGGGACAGTATACGGATTGTGTCCCACGGTGAATTTTGAGAAATTTGAGCATTCCTGGAGCTATATTTCACTCATTCATCTATTCAGTCATTCCACAGACACATACCAGTTGTTCCCTGGGCCTGGTATCACACCAGAGCCCTGAGGATGCGGCATCACGAATGGGGCAGACGAGGGACAGGGCAGGGTCCCGGGGCACTCTCACCTGAATTCCAAATGCAGAAGCCACGGCAGAGTAGAGAAGCACTGGGTCAAACTGAGCACGCCCTCCAGGGACAAACGGTTCTCACTGAGGCTGGAGAATCAGAGGGATGTTGCGGACGAGGTCACTCAGGACTCAGTAACACCCTCTTTGTGGTTAGAGCACAGGGCTGGGGAGGGCTGCCCCTCCCTGTACCAGACAATGGAACACTCGGAACCCCAGAGTTACTCAGAGTGTCTCTGCTAACTCCCCATTGCACAGACGGGGAAACTGAGGCCCAGAGAGCAGCAAGGTCTTGCCCAAGATTAAGAGACAAGTTGGTGACAGAGCTGAGATTAGAACTCAGTGGTTCCCTCTATTTATAATGAATCTGGGGTGACTTGTGCCTCGGTTTCCCCACCTGATCCAGGAGGGGCAGTGCCCAGTGCAAAGTGAAAACGTGAGGCCCCTTGTTGAAAAAGCAGAACAGAGCTTTTCCTCTTTCATGGCCTGTCAATCCACCCTAGTGTTTTAATATTTGCCACTTAACAAAGCACTCCCCAGCCACTGGGAGACTGGCAGGTGGGTGCAGACCCTCACCCACACCAGGAAGCCATGCCAGGCATTCCCAGTATTGACAAGGTCACAGGAGGATATTCTGGAAGGCTCCTTGATAGCTCAGCTGGTAAAGAATTTGCCTGCAGTGCAGGAGACCCCGTTTTGATTCCTGGGTCAGGATCTTTTCAGGAGGGAAAAGATCCCAGGAGAAGGGATAGGCTACCCAGTCCAGTATTCCTGGGCTTCCCCTGTGGCTCAGCTGGTAAAGAATCCTCCTGCAATGCAAGAGACCTGGGTTTGATCCCTGGGTTGGGAAGATCCCCTGGAGAAGGAAAGGCTACCCACTCCAGTATTCTGGCCTAGAGAAATCCATGAACTGTATAGTCCATGGGGGTCATAAAGAGTCAGACACGACTGAGCAATTTTCACTTCACTTCACGTCTGCATAACATTTTCCTGCATCAGTGAGGTCTTCCTCCCCACCCTCTGGAGGCTGTGAACAGGAACAGAAGCAACCAGCCTCCCAGTGAAAGGCGGTTGGAGTGGGCAGTACTCTCAAGCCACAGCACGGGTTATAGCCCAAGCCACAGCCACCCCCTTCTGTGTTTCCGTGTGAACTGACTAGAACCAGGAGCTCAGAGAGGTGATGTAATTTGTCCCGGGACACTGGGAACCTAGGACCTGTAACCAGGTTCCTGCGGCCAGGAAGGCTCTCCTCGAAGAGCCAGTGAGGAGGAGGGGGCGTGTGAGCCTGGAAGAGGGACCTTTAAGGGCCTAGAAACTCTGGTTGGCTGCAGGCAAAGTCTGGGGGTTCCTGGCCTTCTTCCAGGGCCCCCCTCCCGTGGTGAACTTCTTCCCTCTCTTGGCAGGTGCGCAGGGCTCTTAAGTGTCCAGTCACACTGCTTTGGGTGTCTTCTTTAGTTCAAACCGTCCCTGCCAACCCGGCCAGGGCCCCATCAAACAGCCCCTTCCCACACCCCAGGGCCAGAATGGCTGCCAGCTGTTACATTAATCAGGCAAAACCCCAGACCTTCCTGCCTGGGCCTTCCTGAGAGCATGCACAGAGACAAGGAGCCAGGTTTGAGAAGTGAAACCTCAACTCAAAAGCTGGGTTGCAGAGTCATAGAATCTAGTTTCTCTTTTAGCGAGAATCACAGTAGTAGCTACACTGTCCTGAATAGGACCACCTGTCTGATTTGATCCTTATGATAATCCCAGGTGGGAATGAGATGGGACACAGAATATGCCCCCACCCCTTCATCACCATCCCCTCTGCCCCCCTCCCCCCACACACACCCTCATCTTGATGAGATCCCATCTCAGAGGCTTTGCCCAGAGGGCTACTCACTTCAAGGACTGCAGAGAGCCCAGTCCTGGGAGCAGCTGAGCCAGCAGGGCCACACCTTCATCCCCCAGAGCATTGCCTGATAAGCTGGGAGGGGCAACGGGGATGACAAATCAGTGGAGGGTGGCAGGGGTGGAGATAGCAAAATTTCAAGTCTCCATCCCTGCTTCTCAGCCACTCAGTGTCTCCGGGAACTGGGATACAGTCCTGGGCTGCCAGGCTGGATCTCAGCCCCAGCACTGGGTCAAGTGGGGTCCCTCCAACCCCAGGGGTTCTCATCCTCAGGTTTGTGACCCCTGAGGGATCAGAGTTGGGCTACAGAGTGTCAAATGTCGGCGGTGGGGGGGGGCTATGTTCTAGGGGGATGAGTCACGACTTTGACCAGGTTCTCTAAGGGGATGCAGCCGGGAATGAACACATGATCTAAATCTTAACAAACAATACAAAATGCGCTACACTAATACCTACCAACTGATGGCCCCACCCACCCGCCCGCCAGCCACAACCACTTACTCAAGGTGACCGAGGCGGCAACTTCCTCCCAGCGCTTTGCAGAGCAGCTCCAGGCGCTGGGCTTGCAGAGCACAGTGCGTCAGCCTGAGAAGGGCAGAACCACAGCCCTGCAGCGCCTGCACCGCTTGGCAGAGGGGCCAGAGCGGCCTGCCGCCCCCAGGCACACAGGTGGAGGGGCTGGCGGAAGGGTGTGTCTGGCACCCAGACAGACCAAGAGGGACCGACACATGGCACACACAGGATGTCACACGGGCACATAAGAGTCAGAGTCAGCAGGCATGCTTAGCCGCTTCATGTCTGACTCTCGGCAACCCGTGGACTGTAGCCCTCCAGGCTCCTCTGTCCATGGGTTTCTCCAGGCAAGAATACTGGAGTGGGTTGCCATGCCCTCCTCCAGGGGATCCTCCCAACCCAGGGATTGAACCTAGGTCTCCTGCACTGGCAGGTGGATTCTTTACCCCTGAGCCACCAGGGAAGACACAGAGATAAGAGAAGGAGAGGAGAGAGAGAGATGGAGAGACAGACTGACAGCCAGAGTGGGAAATTCGGATGGACACAGACTCAGAGAGAAGGCTGGAAGAGTTGTGATGGGAGCCCTGTGGGGCTGAGCTGAGCCCCAAGGCCTAGGCCCCTGGATCAGGAAAGAAGGGGCTACGTGCTACCCATTCTCTGCATCCAGAGTCCCCACAAGTCCTCAGCTACTGGAGGTCTGGGGGGCTAACGGGGGTGGGGACCTTGGGCAGGGAAGTGACTGAGGGCTGCCCTGTGAGCCCCATGTGGGGTGGGCTGGGCAAGGGAGGTGACAGGCAGGAAAACCAGGCCTCGACAGCAGGTCATGTCCTCTGGGAGCACCTGGGGCTGGGGCCCGGGGACAGACTCTGCACCCAGGAAGGGAGGAGGCTGGAGGCACGGAGGAGCCTACAGGCCATCACGGTGGTACCTGATCCTCGGGGAGCGCAGAGACGGCTCAGAGGGCATCTGGAACGTCAGGCTGTCAGGAAACGTAGCCCTGGAGGGACACATCCCAAGGCCAGTCTCAGCAAACGCCTTATCCACTGTCTCAAACTCCAACCTTAGCGCCACTCCCCACCATTCAGTCCCTATATGAGGCCTGGGGACAGTCAGATCTTGGTTTCAACAGGTCCTCTTGACTTCCTGGCTGGGTAGCCTGGGACAAATCCCTCAGCCTGGCACTGGGAGAATATAAGTGAATTGCAGGTAGTTCGCTGCCTCTCAGTTAACCTTGGCTCTTAGTATCTTTGATCTCATCACCGTCTGTGCCTTCGAAGATGTCTGCCTCAGTGGCAAGCAAGCCTTCAAAAGCTCAGATCCTACAGAAGACTGTAGTCGAGCACTGAGCTGAGTCTCTGCCTGTGTGCTGGGCTGAGCAAACCCAGGAAGGAACCCTGGAGGAGGCAAACACCCTCTAAACGATCCTTGCACCAAAGGGAGCCTGAAGTTCTGACCAAAATCAGAGCTGCAGACCAGGGGGTCCTCTGGGTTTAGGCTGCAGGGCCTCAGTCTCCCAGGAGGAGCTCTCTGGCTACTCCATCCCTGTCCCAGGCTGCATCTGGCACCCTAGGGCTCTCTTCAGGTTCCACTTTGGGAAAGGGGGGAGGTGGTTCATCCTTTGAGCCTCCCCTTTAGGGTAGCATCCCAGCCGAGCCTGCTGACTTCCTGCACCTTCGTGAATTTGCCATCCCCACCCGCCGCCGCTGAGTTGCACAGTCCAGCTGTGGAGCTCAAGGAGGGGATGGTCCGGGCTGAGGGCTGGGCCAGGATGACGTCAGGGCCCTACCTCTTCTGGATCCCCTCCTGCTCCTCCAGCTCTGGGGCAAACGTGAAGACCACAGTTTTGTGCAGCAGGCTGCAAAGAAAAGAGGGGAGGGAGGAGGCAGGAGGTTTATGGGGCTCCCTGAAGCCATTTTTTCAGCTGGGCCTCTAAGGGGTCACCCCCCTGCCTCTAGCTGCAGCACTTCCTCTGATTTGCCCTAACATTCCTGGGGGCCTAGAGTCTTTCTACTGCAGAAATTTCACAAAGGTATGGACCCTCATTTCCTGGTAAGTCTTTTCTTTCTCTGAAATCAAACTTCAGCTCTGCTTTCTCTCTGCCTCAGGCTGAAACCTCTCTTCCTTCTTCCTGCTCCTCTGTGCCTGGAGGCTGTGGGTGCTCGGCGCCACATGGGGAGGCCACTGCCGGGCCTGGACGCGCACTGGGAGTCCACGGGAGGCTGTGACTGACAGTCAGTGCAGCCCTAACCTCGCCTTCCCAACTGAATGTTATAGACACTGCTGCTGCTGCTACTAAGTCACTTCAGTCGTGTCCAACTCTGTGCAACCCCATAGATGGCAGCCCACCAGGCTCCCCCGTCCCTGGGATTCTCCAGGCAAGAACACTGGAGTGGGTTGCCATTTCCTTCTCCAATGCATGAAAGTGAAAAGTGAAAGTGAAGTCGCTCAATCATATCCGACTCTTAGCGACCTCATGGACTGCAGCCTACCAGGCTCCTCCATCCATGGGATTTTCCAGGCAAGAGTACTGGAGTGGGGTGCCATTGCCTTCTCCGGTTATAGACACTCAGTTCAGTTCAGTTCAGTTGCTCAGTCGTGTCCGACTCTTTGCAACCCCATGAATCGCAGCACGCCAGGCCTCCCTGTCCATCACCAACTCCTGGAGTTCACTAGGTTGTCCCAAAAGTTCATTCGGGTTTTTCCATGTAATGGAAAAACATGCATGAATGGAAAAACCTGAATGAACTTTTGGGACAACCCAATATATTTCCAATTACACAAGTCATACTTCTTCCCTCTAGAGAACTTAGAAAACATAGTACAGTAAAAAGAAAATAAAGAAAAATCACCCACAATCTCTTCCACATATCAATTACCACTGATGGTATTGATAACATGTGGAGTGGGCCCTTCAAGTCTTTTCTCTTCTTAATGCAGTTAACAGTCTTTCTTTTTCTTTTCTTTTTTTTTTTTACATTATCAAACCTCTGAATTTTATTAGTTGGCTGTTACCATCGCACTAATAGACAGTCTCCATTTTCCACAGAATTTTCTTTTTCTTTCTTAAACAATGGATATATTTACAGCTTCTCTTTAAAAATTAATATTTCAAAGGACAGATGAAGCAAGGGTTATATGATGTTGACAGTTTTTGGTGGGAGCTGGGGAGTTCATTATACTATACTCCCTTTCAGTGTGATTGAAAAGCTTTATTATATAAACAATGAATTAAAATTTTTATGTTTACTTAATAGGCCACAGTCTTCCCTCTGCACTAAAGCTGCAGCTGTATCATGGTTCCCTCGAGTTCTCTCTGGAGCCAATTTAGTCTATTTAACTAATAGCACTAATATTCTATTGTTAAAGATTTAAGTTATTTTCAGTTTTTCCTACTACAACCAAGACACAGACGAACACCCCTGCAGGACTAAGTATTTGCACGATCATGGTTACCTCTTCATTATAAATTCCTAGAAGTGAATGGAGTGACATTTGCAACACCACAGGGGCCTTTGCTCAATTATATACAGCGAACCAAGGTCCCCTAATCCACCTCTTAGGTGAACTTGGTCTCCCTTTCCTCCTTTGAGGAGTGTTTAAAGCAGGGCCTCCCAAATAAGTTGAGAGCCCCTATGGGTGGGGACCATGTTGACATTTATTAACATCTGTCCTCAGCTGCCCAGATTGAACACAGAGTCTTACAGAAATAAGGTCGGGCCCCGTCTAAGGTCAGGCCCCCTTAGAAGCAGAGTCCCTTGGTCACCGCGTACATGATGTACTGAGGGTCTGATCTCAGGAGAAATCAATAAGGGACAGAGGGAAGCATAACAGGGCAGATCCTTGGCCAGATCCCTTGGGGTGCATGCATCTCACTAAAAGATGCATGCCCCACCTGAGGCAAGGGGGCTGGTAAGTTACACCTCTGCCTCCGTCATTGGCTATTCCTGGTTGGGGGGATAGGGCGGAGGTGTACCCTCCCAGGCATCACTGGATCTTATCCACCTGGGTCAGTTCTTCAGAAGAGGTATAAACTGTGAGCGGCCAACACCTTTAGTAGCTGGGAAAGGGTGCCCAGCTGTAAAGCGGGTCTGGGCGGGCAGCAGCAGTTTCTTCTATAGGACCCAAAGTCCCACGGCCAGAAAGAATGTAGAGCATTTGGAGAGGGATGACAGGAGAGCCTGGGCACTCCACGCTGTGGGTGGCAGTGGGTGACGGTGGCCCACTGGGAGTTCCTACCTGATATGTAGCTCTGCCAGGGTTTGGCACGTGCTCACCACACTCAGCACACTCAGCACCCCGGCCACAGAAAGCCCATTGTCACTGAGGCTGTGGACGGGAGGAGGGAGGCAACCATCAGCAGGTGGTTGGAGTCCCCGGCCCCAGACAGCTCCAGCTTCTCCTCCTGGCTCAGCAGCTGTCACTCTTGGAATGTCCTGGGTCCCTAACCAAGGCGTCTCAAAGGCTTCTGGCCCAGGTGGATGAGCCAAGAGGCACGTGACCCCCTGCCCCACACAGAGAATAAAGTTCTCCAGCTGGAGCAATAAGCACTGACTTACTGTTTTTGCCTTTCTGATCCTCAGTTTTCTGCTCTGAAAGATAACCACCATTTTAATCCCATTTTTATCAATGGGGGAAACTGAGGCCAAGAAACACTACATTACTTTCCCAGGATCACAGAGCTACTGAGTGCCAGAGCCAGGGTCTAAATCCAAGGCTAAGAATCCAAATCACTGTTAACTTCCCTCCCCACATAACTCACACTTGATGCTAAGAACCCAACACATCCCCCTCAAACAGCACCCTACCCCACACTATGCATCACCACAGCACACCCAATAGCCCACTACCCTTTCTTTTCATACCACCACCACCACAACCCATCCTTTCACCTCCAAACCATATCCCCACCTAACATACTACTTTCCACTCCAACATCCCAACACAACACGCCAGCACCCATCCACCCAATACCCTAAAGTTGCGCCAATAAAACACTGCACCCCCCCCACCACCACCACCACGGGGCGGCTGTCAGGGCAAACTGGAACACAAGCTACTGGTGTACACTGAACACGCTCTACGTGTACAAGGGGTTTTCATAATGGGACCCAGGTGGCACATGCCAGAGGCAAGGGCAGGACGTGGCTGAACGACTCCAGCCACACTGGATTTGGGAGAAAGCATGGGAGGTCATGGAGTGGCATCATTTCTGGCGACTGTGGGCACGGGGATCGGGGGTGGCAGGGACCAGCTGGGGCTCTGCTACACCCTCCCTGGTACCCGACAGTGCGGCAGGCAACTCACTCCAGCTTCTTCGTGATGTGCAGTTGGGGAGTAGCCTCTGCCATCAGTTGACAGCCTTCATCTTTGAGCTGGTTCCCTGAGAGGCTGAGACAGAGGGGTCTAATGTCCTGTGAAGCTTGGGTGGGGTGCCCCCTCCACCCTCAGCATTCACACAGTCCCTCAATGACTTTAGTCAAAGCATCACTCCAATAAATGAGACTCAGTTATAAAGAACATTGAAAGATTGTGTACCATATGCCTGAAACTGTCCTAGGTGCTTTCACAATGTTTGGATATTTAATCCTCATAACAACCCTATGAAGTAGGCACTATTATTATCCTCACTTTACTGATGAGTAAACTGACTTCCAGAGTGGTTGAAATATTTGATCAAAGTTGGACCTGGGATTTGAACTTGGGCAGCCTGACTTCAAGGCCCCACCATCGACTGTTTCCTTATGCCACAACCTACACAATTACTTCTTGTGATGAGCTCCATGCTTTTAGGGGGATCTGATTTAATTTGGATAAAAGAGAAGACTTCCCTGATGTTTGAGCTACCTGCTAGAAAAACGAGGAGTTCAACAGGTAAGGGGTGGGAGAGAGGTGGGGGAAGGGGGTTCCTGGTAGCAGGGAGAGCACAATCAAAGACCCTGAGGCATAGCACATTCAAGGGCCTGAAAAAGAGCCAGTATGTCTAGGCTAAAGATTGAGTGGGGGCTTCCCTGGTGGCTCAGTCATAAAGGATCCACCTGCCAATGCAGGAGGCATGGGTTTGATCCCTGGTTCGGGAAGATCCCACAAGCTGCGGAGCAACTAAGCCCGGGTGCCACAGCTACTGAGTCTGTGCTCTAGAGCCTGGGAACTGAAACTACTGAAGCCTGCGTGCCTAGAGCTGCAACGTGAGAAGCCCGTGCACTGCGACTAGAGAGGAGTCCCCCCCCCGCTGCAACTCGAGAAGAGCCTAGTTGAAAAAAAAGCTGCAACTAGAAAATCCTAGAAAAGTGCAGCAAGGAAGACCCAGCACAGCCACAAAACAGTAAATAAATTAAACAAAGAAATAAGTAAATAAGACTGAGTGGGAAAGTGGGGTCAGATGGGGCTTGTGGGGTTGCGGGCTGGTTCTAGATCATACAGTATTTAAGGATTTGGGCTTTATCCTCAGCAAGCGGAAGGGGCAGGCAGCAATAAAAGGCAGTTTACTGCCAGGTGGAGGTGGCCAGGATGGAAGCAGGGAACCTAGTGAGGAGGCATGCAAGTGGAAGGTGAGAGTGGTTTAGATTAGGCAGGTGGATGAAGAGGATGGAGAAAAGAGAATGGTCGTGTCATGCCACATGTAGGATCTTAGTCCCAGATCATGTGCGGTTTTAGCTCCCCTATCAGGGATCAAACTCATTCCCCCTCCAGTGGAAGTGTGGAGTCTTAACCACTGGACCACCAGGAAAGTCCCAAGAGAATGCCCCAAGGGAACTATATAGGCGGAAGGACAACTCAGGATAGACTGGCTATAGGAGGAGGACAGGGGCTAAGAGGTTGTCTGATCTGTGTAACCAGGTGGGTGATGAGGCCCACCTGCAGATGAGGACACTGGGGGAGGGACAGGCCTGATGGTGGCTGGCTGGAAGCTGGTGGAAGCTGGGTGGAAGTATGTGAGTTTGGTAAAAAACCAGCTTTTAATCCTGTCTTGGTTCTTGCAATGGGACAACATCAAGGTTGAAACTTTGGTCATCAAGGCTGCCTTCACCCCATCCAACTTGCCCCAACCCAGCTTCAAGCCCATTTGACTTTCTGGGATGATCCTGGCAGGGGTCCCTTCCTGGTGACGTGACAAGACCTCCAGTTTTCCCCAAACCACACTCTCAAAGGCATCACCCGGGAGCTGGACATCCTGACAATTTTCTCCAGTCCCAAAAAGGTCATCTCATGCCACTCTGGGAGGAAGACAGGGTGAGGGACCCTGAGGGTTGTGGTTTAGAAGATAAGACCTAAGTGTCATGAGCTTTCTGCTTTGCAGACCTCTGGGAGGATAAGGACAGGAGTCAGACTGAGCCTGAACCCTGGCCTGGAGTCTTCCTAGCTTTGTGACCGTGAGCAAATTTACCTTTCTGTGGCTAAACTTCCTCCACTATAAAATGCCCACAGTAGCAGTACTTACATCATAGAGATATAAGGATTAAATGAGAGGATGTATGTTAAAGCGCCTGGTACCTGACAGGTGCTAAATAATGGTGGCCATCCTGATGATCTGATTCCCCAAAATTCTTAATGAAGAGCATGCCCTTCCCCACACCATCCACCCGAAAGGCCTTGCCTACGCTGCCCTGCCTTCCCCTTCCGCCTCCTGCCCCAGTGCTCCCCATGATACTCACTCCACTTCATCCAGTTGTGGGCCCTCCTGCAGCTGGGCTATAAGCACCTCCACATCATGGACCCCAAGCTGACACTTCTGGAGCCTGAAGTGGGGGTCAGAGCAGAGAAGCTCAAGGCCAGAAGCTACACTATGGCTCCTGTAGCTCTGAGTGTGGCTGCTGGGAGCTGCAGGAGCCAGGAGGCCGGCAGAGCCGGGTCTAATCTTGGCTCTGTTTTTCAGCAGTCGAGTGACCTTAGACAACGCACCTAACCTGTCTGCAACTCAGTTTCCTCCTCTACCAAATGGGGCTAATAACGTGTACTTTGCAGGTTTTCAAAACAATTAAAATGAGGTAATGGATATAAAATATTACAGTGCCAAGCACAAAGCAGAGGGCCATTGAATAGCAGATTTTAGTGTTGCTCTTATGACAGATGCTCCTGGTTCAGGCCAGGATGGGTTATTCATATCCTTTCCCTGCCACACATCTGCTTTTCCCTTTATCTTCCCTGCCCCTGTCATGACTTCTCTGGGAAGGTACCATCTCCCCACATCATATCCCTCCCCTCAAGGCAATGGATCCCACCGAGGTACCTGAGTGCCAGGCTTCTCCTCTGAGCCTCTTTCCTCTGGTTGGCATTTCCCTTTAAGTCTGGGTCTCTGGCAAGAACAAATCCAACATTGGCTCAGGAGACCGAGGCATGAAGAACCAAACCTCTTCCCTTAGTTTCTAGGAAATGGTAACCCTACAGCATGACCCACAGTCAATGAGTAGCAAAGACGGTTGCTCGAAAGTACTGAAGGTGCTATTCAACAAAGCAGCAGAAAACAAGCTCTGCAGTCAAGTGGGACCTTGATTCAAATTCTGGTTCTGCCATATTTAGCTGTGTGGCCTTGGGCAAGTCACTTCATCCATCTGAGCCTCCATTTTCTTTTTTCTAAAGTGGGATGACAACATCCAACACATAAAGTGATTGAATGAGACAACATATGGTCAAGTGTCTGGCATAGGCATAAAACTGAAGCTTAGTAAAAAGAAGCTGTTATTGTTCAAGATGTGATTGTCTTCACTTGTACCATCTGTGGTTCAGAAGGCTGGGAGAATGGATGGGATGGTACATAGGTGCATATGGTGGAAAACCAAGAAAGGACTGGGGGCTGCAGGGAAGCTGGGACATCATAGGTTTTCACCAACTTCTAGAGCAGTGCTGTCTAAAAGAGCCTTCTGCAACGATGGAAATGTTTTCTATTTGTGGCATCTACTATGGGAGCCACTAGAGTCACTCATGGCCATTGAGCCCTTGAAAAGTGGCTAAAGTGCTGATGAACTGAAATACTCATTTTACTGAATGCTAATTAATATAAAATTAATGGCCAGAGGGGCATCATAGCTCTATGCAGTCAGAGGGTAAAAACATATTGGTCCTCCCAGATCCTTATGAAAAAAGTGAAAGTATTAATTGCTCAGTTTTGTCCGACTCTTTACAACTCCCTGGACTATAGCCCACCAGGCTCCTCTGTCCATGAATTTTTCCAGGCAAGAATACTGGAGTGGGTAGTTATTCCCTTCTTCAGGGACTTCCCAACCCAGGGACTGAACCTGGGTCTCCTGTTTTACAGGCAGGTTTTTTACCATCTGAGCCATCAGGGAAGGCCCCCAGATCCTTGAATAGGTGAGCAAATTGAGGCTCAGAGCTTTATGAGGACATACAACTTCATTCATCTCTTGAGTCTCACAAGGGGGAGGTGTGAGAGAAACACAGAAAAAAAAATTTAATGGGATGGTAACTTCCCTATTTTTGCCCAGCCAGGAATGGCCAAGCTAGAATCCATGAACAGCTGAAACAGCCAGCATTTGCATGGCAACTGGATGCCAGCAGTGTTCTAAGCACTTTAAATGTGTTAATTCATTCAAGTCTTAGAACAAGTCTAAGATGCTGAAACCATAATTGCCTTCCTTCTTTTTCAGTTGGAAGTGTTTCCCTGCCTAGTAATGCCAAACTCATTGTGTCTTCATGCCCTCCCTAAGGGTCTGATCACTCTGAGACTTCTGAGGATACCTTCTCATCACAGGAGCTGGATGTGGTCCAGAGACACTAGAGGAAGCTAAATCCTTGGCCAACTCTGAGAAGTAAGTCATTTCTCAGGGAAGTAGTAGCAAGAAAACCCCCACATTCCAGTTCTTCTTAAGTTCCTTTGCCATTTTCCCCACAGCTGCCTAAGCCCAGATTGCTTCTCAGAATGAGCCCAGATCCGCTCCATCCCTAGTTCCTTACCCTTGTAGCTCAGCAGCTGTCTCTGTGGGTGGGGAGAGGAGGAAGATGAGGTCCGTCTCCCTGTAAGGTCAGACACTGAGCTGTGAAACCAGTACATCACCCCCACCTGTGCACCCCAGGCTACCCCAAATCTCCAGAGAAAGCTGATTTGTAATTCACAGAGAAACGGCAGAATTGGCGAAAGTGCTCAAAATTAGACAATTGCACAAATTGCTGAAAGTGCTCAAAATGTACAATTGTGACTATGACATTGCTAGATGAATCCTGAGTGTTTTAAAAAATCAGGAAAACACTTTTTCTTTTTTTTTTTTTTTGCTAGAAAAACAATAAAAATTAGTACTGCTGAGAGTTTCTACAGGAGTCAGTGTTTCAGGATTAAAAGGCATGACATTTGAGCTACCCCGTGACCTAAACTGGCAATGCTAGTTCAGCACCACGGAGAGCGACATGCGACTCAGGATTCCCTCCACTCTGCCCATAGTTCCTAGATTTGCTGATTCATTCCCTCATTCATCCACTCATCCATCTATTTATTTTTCCATTCTTTTTTTGAGTACGAGGTGCCAGCCTGAGTTAGGCTCTGGAGATATCAATGTGAGTAAAACAGACTCACGCATACACACATAGGTCTTACAGACCAGTGGCCTCCTCCTTTTCCCATCCCCTACTTTCTCCTTCCCTTTCTTCAAGACCCTGAAGGCCAGGACCCCACTTGTGCTCACCTGACCTGCAGCATCTTGATGGTAGGGCACGTGACCGCCACCTTTGTCAAGGAGAGTAGTGTTGACACGGAGACATTGTTGCGGCTCAGGCTGCATGATTGTGGCAAGGGTGCCAGGAATGAATCTCCCTTCCCATCCACCCCAGACTCTCTTTGTCTCCAAAGAATTGGGGGGGGGGGGGGTGTCTTAGGTAGGGGCAGTAGAAAGACTGCTTACTCAAGTTTCTGGAGCCGTGGTAGGCAAGAGAGTACCTTCACGATGTTCAGCACTTCCTTGTCCTTGAGCTGATTGTCCTGGAAGCTGCAGAGAGACCAAGGCCCAGTCCCTCAGCCCTGGAGTTGGGAGACTTGGAAGCCTCAGTTGGCAGGTGACAGGCATGGCCATCATCATGCAGGAGACATGAGACAGGGGCCCACAAGAAGTTCATGGTATCCAGCAGTTCCAGGGGGGAGGAGAGGCCCTCTGATGGCCTCACTTCTGTCCCTGTTCAGTCCCCCTGGGGGAGTTTCTGCCTGGTGTCCCAGGGGATGCAGATGATGGACAGTGAGGTCTCATGAGAGGTGTAAAGACCCAGGGCCCGTTGCTCAGGCCTCTAACTCAGGATCTGCCTGAGACCTGAGTTCATCAGGGTCTCTAGGCTCCCAGGTGATGAGCAGCCTGGGACACAGCAGAAGTGGCTCCCGGCCTCATCTCGGGTTCTGATTCATCCAGAATCCTAAGCCAAGCACTGTCCTTTCTGACCTCACATTTCCCACCTTTCTACAACTAGCTCTGCCTGGATTCTGAGCTGGAGGGACAAAAGAGATGAAGAATGTAAGGGTGGCTCTGTGTGGAACCACTTGGTCAGGACAAAGGATTGGTGACAGTGAACTTGTTGACATTTACTTTCCTTTTGTAATTATTGAGAGTGATCTTCATCTTTTCTCCAATCACCCAGAGTGACTGTGAACAAAGACACCCAGCCGAGGGGGCGGAGTAGAGCCCAGTCCCGCTAAAGCTCCTCTCAACAAGCAGTGCACCCTGAGGCTGGCTGCATCTGCCTGGATGAAGGGGTGACTTCTAAAGCTCATCAAGGTGCCATATAAGGTAGCAGAGGTCCTGCCAGGGAACTGCTGGAGAGGATCCCTGGCCCCACCCTTCTCAGGTCACACGTCCCAGATACAAGGCAGGAGTATATTCGTGCGTATGTGTTTAGATGTGTATGTGGATCTAAGTGTGCAGGCATATTCTGCTGCACGTTTGCATGCAAGTGGGGCATGTACTTAAGCGAGCAGGTGAGTTTAACCGTGTATAGACATATGTGCATGAATGTGAAGGTATGTGTATGCTTCATGCCTTTATGTGTACCCACCCAGCACCTGCCTACACACTGCCATCCCTTCTCTCAAGGTCACAGAAAGAGGGGAGGGAGCCTCAAAACTCAAGTTCCTTCAAGATGGCCCAAAATATTAGCACTTCTCTGGGAGCCTTGAGTTTGGACCCAGTCCCACCTGTTTCTCAGGCTGATGCCTCCTCTGTCTGGGTCTCACTGAAGAAGTACTGGCCAGACCCTAACGGAATACACAGCACCCAGTCCAGGCCCAAGGAGGGCCCTGGGCAGTGAATTCTCTCCTCAACCAGCGAGCCCTCCTGGAGATCACTCACCTGACCTCCTCCAGCTGTGGGCAGAAGGGCAAAGCCTGCACCAGGTGGCTGATGCCTCGAGCAGTGATCTTACTTCCTGCTAACCTACAGGGGAAGCAAAGATGGAGGGAGGAATAGGGATGGGGAAGGGGGTGACCAGGAATCTTCCCTGTGTAGGGCTGAGGGAAGGGAGGGGAGTTTCAAGCATCCCCAGCTGAGGATCCGTCTTGGTTCCGAGGCCTGACTCACCCCAGCTTCTTCAGGCTCCCCATTGTTGGCAAGCTCCTGGAGAGGGCTTCTGCAAAGGCGTCCCCACACTTCCTACTCTTAAAGCTGCCACAGGAAGAGGCAAAGTGGCAGAAGATCAAGGATGGGCAGGGCTTAGAGGAGGTCATCATTTATCCCTCCTCTGAGAGGAGGAATTTAATACAGTAACGGCAGTAGCAGCAGTAGTAAGAGTTGTTGTAATTGCTGCAGTAGCAACAAATACATATATGGCAAACACGGCTGACTTTCCACCAAAACCTTCCCTCCACTACAGCTGCGACTGCGAACATAGTTTCCCAGACAGAGGTGGTGTTTCCCAGCCTCACCTGCAGCTCAGTATTGACCATACAACTCCAACTATGTCGTCACCACTGGAATGGGGGTGGAAAGGATGTGCCCTAGTTCCAGGACCAGCTTTAACACATTGGGCATGACTAATCCATCTTTTCACCTTTCCCCCATGCCAGAGCACAGATGTGTCTGTGACCACGCAGATCAAGATACCCTAGGAGATGATGGAGCAACCATGGAAGGAACCCGGGTTCTTGCATGATCGTGGGAGCTGAGCCATCCCACTGACCTGGACCATTTACCTCTGAGTCTTCTATAAGAATAATAATAATAATAAACTACATGATTTAATCCACTGTATTTGGCCAGGGAAGAGAGGGGTTCTTTGTTACTGTACCCTAACCTTTTTTTCCTAGCTACTACACATATTGAGCCTTTACTCCTGCTGGGAATTGTGTTAAGAAGTGTTTTGCATGCATTCTCACAACAACCCTATGCGTTAGGTACAATTACTGATTCATCTGAGGGATAGGGAAACTCGGGTTGCAAGGTTAAAGAACCTGTCCAGACCCAATAGGCTCTAGTAGCACAGCCTTGATCGGTGTTCCAGCCCATGACTGAGGCAAAGAGAGGGAAAGACTGAATCCAGGAACCATGACTAGAGGACATCTAACTAGACCCCAGAGTTCCTGGCAAGGCATGGAGCTTCCTCACTGTGTTACAAGCTAAAGGGCTGTAAGGAGGGGCCCATCTGTTCTTCATATAATCAATTAATTAATTCGGTCATGCCATGTGGCTTCTGGGATCTTAATTCCTCAACCAGGGACTGAACCTGCACCCTTGTCATTGAAAGCATGGTGTCCTAACTGTTGGACAACCGGATAAGTCCCTGCTATGATATTCAAGATTCTTGCTCTGCTTCTCTCAGCAGGAGTCTGCCAGACTGGTTGGCCTCCACTCCCCCCAAAGTCCAGTTCTCTCCCAGGGATGTCCCCAGGTCCTCCCCAGAGGTCCCCTGTCCTCACTCTCACCTGAGATTCTCTACCTGCCCACAGCCTGCCAGGGTTTCAGGGCAGCGGGGCTCAAGGGGGCAGCCCTCAAAATCCAGGTGGATGGGGCCATCCCTGTGCCCCAGGATGTTGGTCAGGGAGGCCATGTCGGCGTAGGTCAGCAGGAAGTTGTGGAAGGGCAGCTGCTGGGGGAGGCTGTGGGCCATGAAGCTGGCCAACTCAGGCTCCTGCGTCTCACCCACACAGTGACACAGCTCTACAATCTTGGGCCCCGTGAGCCGACGGGTGGCCAACTTCTTCAGTGCCTGCAGGACTATCTCCTGCCTGGCAGCCACCCACTCCTCCTCCCGCTGAGCCAGGAGGCTGAGGAAGGAGCAGCAGGCGCGGGATGCCAGGCCAGCCAGAAAGGTGGGAAGGTGGTCCGACAGGCCCAGTCTGGCTTTGGTCCGCTGCACCCAACGAGAATGGAGGGTGACGTGTTGGCTGAGGGCCTCTCTGTCCACCTGGGGTCTGGTCATCAGGTGCAGGGCTGCGAAGAACTCCTGCAGGCTGAGGTGGGAGAAAGCGTAGCCTTTATCCTGGTGCCCAGGCCCTGTGCACACGCAGAAGGAGGTCAGCAGACCAAGGGCATCCCCAAAGGCCAGGGTGGATGCAGGGATGTCTCCAGTGGAGAAGATGACCTTCCCTGACTCCAGGCCACTCAGGGCCACCTCCCCGAGACCCAGCAGGGGCTCGGCCTGCAGGACCCCTTGGGGGTCGAGGGCGAGGAGCATCTGCACATAGTTCTGCGTCATGGTGGGCAGGAGGGCCGCAGCCTGGCCTGGAGACCTGCCCGGGAGCAGGTGATGGAGGCAGAGGCAGGCGACCTGGCACAGTGCAGGCACCGCACACATGCTCCAGAGGCATCTGTCCACCCGCAGCTCCGCCAGGGCCGCCTCCCGGGACGGCTGGTCGCTGAAGAAGTGGTTCACGTACTCCTCCACCCGCGGACCGTCAAAGCCCCACATATGGACAGTGGCCGCCTCGGTGGGCAGGCAGGCGGGCAGCTTCCCTGGACGGGAAGTGGCCATCACCCAGCAGCCAGGCAGGAGGGTCCCACGGCAGAGGCGGGAGAAGAGGGTGAGGGCTGACGCCGGATCCTCGGGGTCCGCGGTCTCCTTGTCGGAGCAGGGCTGGAGGATCTCGTCCAGCCCGTCAAAGATCAGCAGGATTCCCTCCGCGTTCTCCTTCAGGTGCTGGAAGATGGCCTCCGGGCTGGCCTCGGGCCTCAGGTGCACGTCGAAAAGGAGCTGCGGCAGTGTCAAGGAACCTGTGATCAGGTTGAGCTGGCGGAATTCGAAAAGGAACACGGCCTGGAAGCGGTCCAGTTGACCGTCAGCCCACTTCTGGCAGAGCCGGTGGGCCAGCGTGGTCTTGCCCATGCCTGCCTTCCCCAGAAGCACCGTCACTCTTGGGCCCTTGCTGGCCTTGGTACTGAAGAGGTCCCGAATGTTCACATCGGCGCCATCTTCTGCCTTGGGGTCCCCTGTCGTGGCGCCCTCCTGAGTGTGGAAGGGCGCCGAGGCCCGGCTCCATTGCAAGATTGGAGGGACATAGACTTGGTGGAAGGCCAATGGCTGCCCCAGCCCAGGGGTCCTGTCACCATAGCGCTGCTGGACAGAAGTTCTCAGTAGCTGCAGGTACCTCTTGGCCAACTCTGCAGGGGACAGGGAGACAGCATGAGAGCAGAATGCCTCCCTGCCCCCAGCTTCCCTCCTTCCCCCCAACCCCCCTCCCCCTCATCAGGTTGTTGGGAGCCTGCAGCCTCAGCTCTGCATGTGTGTGTGGGTGTGGGGGCAGAAATGGTGAGGGCACCCAGGTGGTCTTGTTCCACCCAAATTCCCAGAATTAACTGGCTGCACAGAAGCACAGGCTTTGGCTGCCATTTACACATGGAAATAATGAATGGGGACGTGTGGATCATGGCTCTTGTCTGTTTTGCAACAACGCAAGTGGCGTAAAGTTTTCAAAAAGATGGGGGAGAGGAAAGGGGGGGCACTTCCTTTGGAATATCTTATTGGAACAAACTTTTACTATGATACTGGAGTAACCTGCCTTTGCCACCACCTCCCCCCAACAATATTTCAGTTCTGCGAGGTCAAGGATGAGCACCAACCACCTATGGGCCCAGGTTCTGACCAATCAGGACTTCCAAACCGGTCAATAGTCAACACCTACAGTGCCAGGTGTTGACTTTAACTGCTGAGTTATTTGGGAGATCTTTGGTAGCTCAGGGAAAGGCTTGGGGTCTTAGGGAGGGTTCCAGTGTTGAGGGACACTGGAGATGCCCACAAAGAGGGGGGACCCCTGACATAGTGTCCTATTTTATATTGATGCAAATCTTCTGACCAGCTGCGAATCCTCTGGCTATGCCTGATGGGGCTGGGTATCACAGCTGGTGGGACAACTGGTGGAGAATGAGAGAAGCTTCTGTCTGTCCTGACTGGTTCTCAGTAGCCTCCATGTCTCCCCAGGGACCCCCGAGGCTTCTATACCGGCATCCAGCTCAGCTATAACCTGGTCATTGAGAGCCCAGTTCTGAGGTCATGCTTGTCACATCCCTGGGGCTCCTTAAACCTTGAGGACCTGGAAGCATTCCTAGAAAAGCCTGGGTGATGGAGCTGCAACCTCTAGGATGCTTTGAGCTCCCTCATCTCTGCAGAAGTCCTGCCCCTGGGGGCTTGGCAAAGCCTCCCAGCCAGATCCACCTCCCTCCTCTGCCCACCCAGGACCTCCTGGGAGCCAGGAAGACAAGAGCCCTTGACCAGCTGGAAGCCTGTGATCAGGGGACAGAGTCCAGGGTCTGGGTCCTTGCCCCAAGGCAATCCACTTCCTACCTTGGTACCCACCTTGTTGCTGCTTCCTGAGCTGTTTTCGGCGAGGTGAGGACCCACAGCTCTGATAAGTCCGCTTGAGGCCTGGAAGGAAAGAAAGGAGGAGTAAGGGGTGAGGTCTGGGGGCTCAGGTTGAGGAGGTACCCAGCACTTTCAGGGAGCTCCGATCCACAGACAGGCAGCAGCCAGACAAGTATATCTACACTCAAGGACTGAATGAAGGCCGACAACAAGCAAAGGCTGTGCCCACATCAGCTTCTGTCTGCAGGGGGTCCCTGGGCCTGGGGACCTCCCAACCCAGAATGCAAGAAGCCGGGCCCACAGCCAACAGCCTTAAGCACTAAATGGCTTGGAAAGGACCCAGCTCTGTTAAGGGGACTCTTGGTTAGAGAAGTGGAGCTTCCCCTAGGCTTGGGCAGGCCTGTGCCCTCCCTCCTGCGCCCGTGTGCTTTATCCCCCTTAGTTCCCTCTTCCACACGTCCTCACCACTCTCACTAGTCTCATGAGTTCTTGTCTGGGTGCATGGATTTTCAAGAGCTAATAGTTTTCTGAAGAGGATGGGAAAGGAAGGAGAACAAGAATGAAGGGGAGACAGAAAGGAAGGGAGGAAGAAAGAAAGAGGATGAAGAAAGGATTTTAAGAAGTAAAGCAGGGGACTTCCCTGGTGATCCAGTAGTTAAGACTTCGCCTTCCAATGCAGCCGGTGCGGGATGGGTCCCTGGTAGGGGAGCTAAGATCTCACAAGACTTAGGACCAAAAAACCAAATGCAGAAGTAAAGTTGTAACGAACTTTATAAAGACTTTAAAAAATGGTCCACATTAAAAAAAAAAAGTCTAAAATAAAAGAAGTAAAGGTGGATATTCCTAAAGCCAGGCTTTAGTGATCAATCAGAATGGCTCTGAAGGAGGCCCCTTACCTGCCAGGTGTTAAATTTTTAGTTGCTGGTTTGCAGGGAGAGCCAGGGGTCCCAAAGAGGGGCTGCAATCAGGGTAAGAGTGTGTGCATATATATATGTAGCCAAGTGTGTATGCTTGGCTACACTGTGTGGCTTGCAGGATCTTTGTTCCCTAACCAGGGACTGATCCTGGGCCCTTGGCAGTGAGAGCACAGAGTCCTAACCACTGGACTGCCAGGGAATTCCCTTGTATTTCAATATTTTAATAAGTCTTCTACTAATAAGGGACTCATTAGCTAAATATCAACCAGACCTGGTTACAGCCAGGTGACAGTTATGCCATCTCAGTGATAAGGGACAGAAGGACCAGGTATCAGTTTTGATTTGTTGGGGGGCTAGGATGGGGCTTCCCTGGTGGGTTAATGGTAAAGAATCCGCCTATAGTGGAGGGAACATGTGTGCGATCCCTGGATTGGGAAGATCCCCTGGAGAAGGGAATGGCACCCCACTCCAGTATTCTTGCCTGGAGAATCCCATGGACAGAGGAGTCTGATGGGCTACGGTCCAAAAGGATGTTTTCTGTTAAAGCCTGGTGATGTTATTACCATGTACATCTGTAAGTAAAAAGTCAGTACTTCTACAGAAATAAAGGTTCTGAAACCACAGAAACATCATACACAATGGTCAAAGACTACAAGTTTTTCCTCTAAGATCAGGAAAAAGGTATTCACCACATCTATTCAACACAGAACTGGCAGTTCTAGCCAGAGCAATTAGGTGAGAAAAAGAGATAAAAGATGTCCAAATTGAAAAAGAGAAGTAAAATAATCTCTGTTTGCAAGTGATAGGATCTTATATGTAGAAAACCCTAAAGACACCACAAAGAAAAGCTGTTAGAACTAATAAATGAAACCAGCAAAGTAGCAGGACTAAAAAGTCAACACACAAAAGTCAGCTACATTTCTATACATGAACAATCTGAGAAAAAAATACCACAACAATTTCATTTACAATAGCATCAAAAAGAATCAGTAGTTAGGAATTAACCAAGGAAGTGAAAGATTTGTGCAATGAAAGCTACAAAATGTTGCTGGAAGAAACGAAAGAAGACATAAATAAATGAAACGGTATCACATACTCATGGACTGGAAGACTTACTAATGTTGAAATTATCAGTACTATCCAAAAGTGATCTATAGATTCAATGCCCTTATAATCCCAATGCCTTTTTTTTTTTTTTTTTTTGCAGAAATAGAAAGTCCATTCTAAAATTCATGTGGAATCTCAAGGGAACCCAAATAGTCAAAACAATCCCCCAAAGGAAAAAAAAATTCTGGAAGATTCACACTTTCTGATTTCAAAACTTACTAAAAAACTACAGTGATCAAAAACAGTGTGGTATTGGCATAAAGACAGACATAAAGACCAATGGAATAGAGTAGAGAGCCCAGAAATAAACCCTCACACATACGGTAAAGTGATTTTTGACAAGGGTGCCAAGAGCACTCAGTGGAGGAAAGGACAGTCTTTTCAACAGTGCTGGGAAAACTGCGTATCCACAGGCTACGGAATGAAGTTGGACCCTTACATAACACCATACACAAAAACTAACTCAAAATGGATGAAAACCCTAAATGTAAGACTTAAAACAATAAAACTGTTAGAAGCAAACATAAGGTGAAAGCTTGTGACGTTAGGTTTGGCACTTATTTCTTCAAGTGGCACAGATATCGAAAGGCACAGATATCGAAAGAATTAATAGAAAAACTGGACTTCATAAAAAAATTAAAAATCGTACATCAAAAGGCCCTTCCCACAGAGTAAAAAGGCAACCCACAGAATAGGAAACATATTTGCAAAACATATATTTGATAAGGGGTTAATAACCAGAATACAGAGAGAACTCCTAAAACAAAACAAAACCAAAAAAACCAGAGAAGTCAATTCAAAAATAGATAAAGGACTTGAATAGACATTTCTCCAAAAAAGAAATATGAGGGCCAATAGGCACATGAAAGGATTCTCAGCATTACTAATCATTAGGGAAACGCTAACCAAAATGACAGTGAGGTACTACCTCACACCCATTAGGATGGCAACTATCAGAAAAGAAGAAAACAGTGTTGGCGAGGATGTGGAGAAACTGGAAGCCCTGTGGACTGTTGGAAGGGATGTCAAATGGTGCAACTTCTGTGGAAAACACTACGGAGGTGTCTCAAAAACTTAAAGATAGAGTTGCCATGTGAACCTGGGTCCTGGACATAGACTCGAAAGAACTGAAACAGGGTCTTGAAGAGATATTGTTTATCCATATTCATGGCAGCATTAGTCACAAGAGCTAAACTATGGAAAGAACCCGAAAGTCCACCAAAGGATGAATGGATAAGCAAAATGGGATTTATACATACAGGGGAATATTAGTCAGCCTTAAAGAGGAAGGAAATTCTGACCTATGACACAACACAGATGAACCTTGAAAACATTTATGCTAAATGAAATAAGCCAGTCAAAAAAGACAGATATTGTATGATTCCACTTATACAATGTACTTAGAGTAAAGTCATAGAGATGGAAAGTAAATGGTGGTTACCAGGGGCTGGGAGAGAGATGAATGGGGAGTTATTATTTGATGGGTATAGAATCTCAGTTTTGCAAGAAGAAAAAAGAGTATTGGAGATGGATGGTGGTCATGGGCTTCCCAGGTGGCGCTAGTGGAAAAGAACCCACTTGCCAATGCAGGGGACATAAGAGACTCAGGTTCGATCCTTGAGTAGGGAAGATTCCCAGGAGGAAGGTATGGCAACCTCCTCCAGTATTCTTGCCTGGAGAATCCCATGGACAGAGGAGCCTGGTGGCTATAGTTCATGGGGTCCCAAAGAGTCGGACATGACTGAGTGCCTCTCACATGACATGATAACTGTGCAACAACGTGAATGTGTTTAATACACTGAACTGTACACTTAAAAATGGTTAAGGTGGTAAATTTGATGCTATGTAATTGACCATGGTTAAAAAAGAAAGATGGAACAAAAAGGAAAGAAAAGTTCTGAAAAGAGAGTGGTGAATCAGTGAAGTGGACCATCTGATCACTAACCTCTCTGCGCTGCACCAGAAAACCAGTCAGAGGCTCCCTGGGTGTGGACGGCAGACTGTGGGTCAGTGTCAGGCCTGAGGGTGTCTGAATGGTGAGAGGCCTGAGTCTGTGGGCTTGGAGCCTGAGGCCCTGAGGTTTGGGGACAGGGAAGTGAGAACGGGCTTCCCCAAGTGAAACCAGGTGGGGGATTCCAGCAGTGGCTAAGGGCTGAAAACCTTGAACTCTCCCAGGAGGCTCCAGGTGAGACTCATGGGAAAAGCTTTCAGACAAGCCCAAGCCTTGAGGGGCAGAAATGGGGTGCAGGCGAGGCTGGGAGCTCTGGTGAGGGCCTGGGAAATGTGCAAATGGGTCCACGCACGAGGAGGCTAGTTTACGGAAAATGGCTCTGACCAGCCACCACCAGCCTGTTCTGGGTTTGAGATGGGGGACTTAGCGTGCACCCACCCTCCACATCCCACCCCTTCCCCCAAACCCCAGGCCTTACCAGGGTGGAGCTGAGAGTCTGATCGGCTTTCCTTGCCAATTTCCAGAAGACTGGGGAAGCCTGGAAGAGGGAAGGAGATGATATGCCATGGGGATGAGCTAGGATGCCCTGGGACCAGATCTGGCCCCGAGTCTGGCTCAGGGCTCATCCCTCAGGGGGTGTTCCTAGCAAGCCAGAAATCTACACTTGGCGATCTGTGGAGGGCACAGCTGGAAGTGAGCCCTGAAGGCAGCTGGGGGCAGAAACACGTGCATATCAAAAATTCTGTGCACATACAAGTATATGGGTGCATGCACATGTTTATTCATGCCTGTGCCCAAGTGCACACCTGTGTATCCCCACCTGCCCCATACTCTGCCTTGTAGAGTTATTGAGTGAGCTCTCACTTCCTCTCCATGAACACAATCAGTGTTCTGAGCTTCCCTACAGTGCTCTGTAAATGGAAGAGCCCAAGGGACATTCACTGAACGGGACAGAATCCAATCAGCCTGCCCCTAAGTGCCGGCCAGAGGGCTCTGCCTAGGACTGTATCTTTGCAAAAAAGAAACCTCTTAGGCAGTATGGGCTATCAGGAATTTCCTGGCAGGAAGGAGTCACCTGGTCCTTTCTCTCTGCATCCTGCCTTTCTGGGCAACTGGGGTGGTACAAGGTGGAAGGAGGAGTCCTCCAGGTCCCCAGCAGATGTGGTGGCATTAGGGCGTTTGCTCTGGGAGGCGCACAGAAACACGGAAGTTTGTTCCTGGCTGGGCCACACGTCTCTGTGTGACCCAGGCAAGTCCTGGCCTCGCCTGGGGCTCTCTGGCTCCCCAGGCCCCGGGCACTAGCTGGCGGCACTGCACCTCCCACAGCCACTCTTACCGTCTTCATGGCCCCACGTGCTCATCAGCAGCACCTCCATGTCCATCGGCACATCCAGCTCCATGCACACGCCCTGGATGAATGACTTCCAGGTGGTCGGACCCTGGGTATGCAGTTTTTGGAGATGCAGGATGACCCTCTGTGTGGGGTCTGGGGCCTGATATTCGGAGCCCAGGTCCACGTTGGGGAGGAATAGCTTCACCTTGGCGTCTAGCCATTCTAGGTTTCTGCTGAGCAGCCTCACGAGCCATCCATGCAGGTTCCTGGTGCCCAGTTGGAGGCTAATGGGGTCCATGAGGAGCTGACCCTACAGGGACCAGGTAGGCAGGTGAGCTGCGAAGTAGGTGAGCTGGGGGAAAGCCAGGAGGGGCAGTCAGAAACCACTCCCCACAGCTAAGGGGATGGACACAGAAGGTAGAGAAGTGGTCTCTCTGTAGTGTCTCGATGTCATTGCCCAGAGCTCAGGCCCAGAAATTAATCTCCTTCTTCTGTATTCTCTGCCAAAATAATCCATGCCTATGTCATGGGCCCGGATGGTTTAGTTCATCCCCTGTGGATAAGCCCTGATAATGCTTTATTTGTTCTTGTTTCCATGGACCCATTTGTGCTGCTCTCTGTCTGAGCTAAGTTGTCTCTGGCAGAGACAAATACCTGTCCCCCCGTATTTGTTCTTCTCTTCTTTCTTAGTACTAGAACCCCTAAATATTTCCTAGTTATCTGAAATAGACTATTTCCCAGCCTCCCTTGCAGCTAGATATACTCATGTAATTAAATTTTGGCCAATGAGACGTTGGTGGAAGTGTTGTATATCATTCTTAACCTCTTCTTGTTGGCTGGAATGCTGATGTGATGGCCAAACCTTGGGCAGCCATATTGGATTGTGAGGTAGAAGCCAGCACTGAAGAAGGTGGAGAGTAAAGCTTTCCTGTCCTGGACTCTCTGACTTTGAATTTCTAATATATGACAAGGAAATTCATTTCTATTCTGTTTAAACTACTGTTGCTTAGGCCCTTTTGCTATTCACAGTGAAATATAATCCTAGATAATACAGACCCTCTCTTCTCTCTAAGCAAATTCTCCCCTTCTAAACTGGAACTCAAACAACTTGCTGGTAGGAGTATTAAAATGAGGCAAGGAGAAGTTATTTTGTGAAAGCTTAAAAAGTCTGAAGGCCCTTTGATTCAGCAATTACATTTCTAATATGCTGGCCTTGGGACACAATCATGGACTTCAACAGAATTTTTAGTTACAAAGCTGTGCACTGCAAGAGTATTTTTAATAGTTAAAAATTGGAAGCAACCTAAATATCCAACAGTTAGAGAGTAACTGGTTATCCATCACATGGTGGAATATGCTAGAACGTTTCCAAATGTACTTTCTGGCACTATTGTCTTAATAATAGAGATAACCGCTCAGAAAGCACTTACTGTGTGTTAGGCTCTGTTTTATGTGCTTTATTTGTTTCATCAAATCCTCACAACTCCAGAGACTTCATTTCTAACTCTGAAAAAGATAGGAGGCCCATGCAGGGGCCAGCCTTATCAACTCCCAGACGCTGGGGCCAACACCATGTATTCTGGGGTTCAGACTTCAGCTTCTCCCTTGACCCCCAGCAGAGACCTACTAGGCACATGTCCCCAGCTCCTCTGGTCACCCCTGTTCAACCAAACTAATAGCAACAACTCCTTGCTCAGGCACAGAGTTTGAGACTTCAAGAAATATGCTCACATCCACGGCGTGGATCACCGCCCCCACTCAACAGATGAAAAGGCTAAGCTGCGGAAGGGTAAAGGACATACCCAAGATCATCATGTAAGTCCATGGAGGACACATGCTCAGAACTGAGATTTCTTACCTCTCAGGCCAGTTAATTTCCAAGGCTTGGGAACCCTAGGTGGCACCAGACAAGGGCTAATCCATGGCCTCTGTATGATCTTGGCGCCTATGGCATGGCTTCTTTTCCGGGCTAGAGTGTCCAAAGTCCATGCGGCCCATAAAGAACTCATCCAGGGCAGCAAGGTGCCAGGTGGAAGTGAGGAGTGCCTGGATGGTATAATTGCTGGGAAAGTCCTTCAAATTCAATTTTCTCCTCCAGCCCGTCTAACATGATGCCTTTGTTTCCACCATGAGTGCTCTTTCCCCTTGGAGTAAGACATTAAACTCTCTAAAAATAACCAGCCCTGGAAGAAAAAACACATTATATCATTATTGGTCATTGTGAACGTCAGTAGCAAACAGCCTTGGAGACAGAGGATTATATTAGAAAGATCCTCAGTGAAGGGATGGTCACTGACCTGGCTCCCTGGTTCATTATAGATATTCTAGGATGTCCACAGAGAGGGTCTCCTGAGTTCCTGGGCCAAGTCCTGGAGCTGGACTTTCAGATTCTTTCCATAGACTAGGCTCCTAAGAGAGAGAGGAGACAGACCGCTTTCTCATCATTATTCCACATTCCAAGAGGAACTCTGTAAAGAAGGCACTGACCCTCACTCCTAACTCCCCTGAGGACATCAACCCAGAAACAGCCTTCTCATCTTCATGTACAGATCTTATTCTTCCCCAAGCAAGATTCTTACTCTTCCAATTTGAATATTCCCCTTACAGTGACTTGTTCCACCACTGTATACCTCTCCGATCCAGTAGATTTATTACAGCTAATTTATTAAATGAAGATGGACTAACTCTTACCAAAGATGTCAGCCTTCTTTCCTAATAAAACCTCAAAGAGGTTAGAATGTGCAGCTTTCTCTCTTCATACATCATGAAGAAGTTTATAAATAATTGAGAGTAAACATCCTTCTTAATGAGAAAACCCAGAGGCACTGATCACTGTCTCACCAAGAGAACAATAAAATGATGATCATTTAATCAGTTTTATTTTATTAGCTCCTTTATTATAATAACTATAAATGAAGTATGACCTGTAGAAATTGTGAATCACTATATTGTATACCTATAATTTATATAATATTTTATATCAACCATATCTCAATAAAAAGTAAAATAAGGACATCCCTCCTGGTACAGTGAGTAGGAATCCGCTTGCCAATGCAGGTGATGTGGGTTTGATCCCTGGTCTGGGAAAATTCCACATGCCATGGAGCAACTAAGCCCATGTGCTACAGCTCCTGAGCCTGCACTCCACTCCAGGACTCCTGAGCCTGCGCTCCAGAGCTCCTGAGCCTGCCCTCCAGCGCTCCTGAGCCTGCACTCCAGAGCTCCTGAGCTCCTGAGCCTGTACTCCAGAACTCCTGAGCCTGCACTCCAGAATTCCTGAGCCTGCACTCCAGAGCTCCTGAGCCTACACTCCAGAGCTCCTGAGCCTGCCCTCCAGAGCTCCTGAGCCTGCACTCCAGAACTCCTGAGCCTGCACTCCAGAGCTCCTGAGCCTGCACTCCAGAACTCCTGAGCCTGCACTCCACTCCAGGACTCCTGAGCCTGCGCTCCAGAGCTCCTGAGCCTGCCCTCCAGAGCTCCTGAGCCTGCCCTCCAGCGCTCCTGAGCCTGCCCTCCAGTGCTCCTGAGCCTGCACTCCAGAGCTCCTGAGCTCCTGAGCCTGTACTCCAGAACTCCTGAGCCTGCACTCCAGAATTCCTGAGCCTGCACTCCAGAGCTCCTGAGCCTGCACTCCAGAACTCCTGAGCCTGCACTCCAGAATTCCTGAGCCTGCACTCCAGAGCTCCTGAGCCTACACTCCAGAGCTCCTGAGCCTGCCCTCCAGCGCTCCTGAGCCTGCCCTCCAGTGCTCCTGAGCCTGCACTCCAGAGCTCCTGAGCTCCTGAGCCTGTACTCCAGAACTCCTGAGCCTGCACTCCAGAATTCCTGAGCCTGCACTCCAGAACTCCTGAGCCTGCACTCCAGAATTCCTGAGCCTGCACTCCAGAGCTCCTGAGCCTGCACTCCAGAACTCCTGAGCCTGCACTCCAGAGCTCCTGAGCCTACACTCCAGAACTCCTGAGCCTGCCCTCCAGAGCTCCTGAGCCTGCACTCCAGAACTCCTGAGCCTGCCCTCCAGAGCTCCTGAGCCTGCCCTCCAGAGCTCCTGAGCCTGCACTCCAGAACTCCTGAGCCTGCACTCCAGAGCTCCTGAGCCTGCCCTCCAGAGCTCCTGAGCCTGCACTCCAGAACTCCTGAGCCTGCACTCCACTCCAGGACTCCTGAGCCTGCGCTCCAGATCTCCTGAGCCTGCCCTCCAGAGCTCCTGAGCCTGCCCTCCAGCGCTCCTGAGCCTGCCCTCCAGTGCTCCTGAGCCTGCACTCCAGAGCTCCTGAGCTCCTGAGCCTGTACTCCAGAACTCCTGAGCCTGCACTCCAGAATTCCTGAGCCTGCACTCCAGAGCTCCTGAGCCTGCACTCCAGAATTCCTGAGCCTGCACTCCAGAGCTCCTGAGCCTGCACTCCAGAATTCCTGAGCCTGCACTCCAGAGCTCCTGAGCCTACACTCCAGAGCTCCTGAGCCTGCCCTCCAGCGCTCCTGAGCCTGCCCTCCAGTGCTCCTGAGCCTGCACTCCAGAGCTCCTGAGCTCCTGAGCCTGTACTCCAGAACTCCTGAGCCTGCACTCCAGAATTCCTGAGCCTGCACTCCAGAGCTCCTGAGCCTACACTCCAGAGCTCCTGAGCCTGCCCTCCAGAGCTCCTGAGCCTGCACTCCAGAACTCCTGAGCCTGCACTCCAGAGCTCCTGAGCCTGCACTCCAGAGTTCCTGAGCCCGAGTGCTACAACCGCTGAAGCCCACAGGACTAGAACCTGCGCTCTGCAACAAGAGAAGCCACGGCAATGAGAGGCCCATGCGCCTCGACTAGAGAGCAGCCTTGCTCGCCACTTTTAGAGAAAGCCCATGCACAGTAGCGAAGGTCCAGCATAACTAAAAACGAAAACAAACAGCACTTCCCTGGTGGCTTAGTGGGTAAAGAAGCTGCCTGCAAATGCGGTAGATGCAGGTTCAATCCCTGATCTGGGAAAAGCCCACATGCTGTGGAGCAACTAAGCCTGTGGGCCACAACCATTGAGCCTGTGCTCCAGAGCCCAGGGGCTGCAACTACTGAGCCTGCGTGCCGTAACTAGTGAAGCCTGTGCTCTGCAGCGAGGGAAGCCACGGCAACGAGAAGCCCAAGCACTGCCACCAGAGAGTAGCCCCCGGGGCCACAGCCAAAGGAAAAAGCCCCAGCAGGCATGAAGACCCAGACAGCCATAAATGAACAAGTATAAACTAAAGTGGCACTGGTACGAGTGTCTGTGTAACACAGCTTCGGAGATCTTGTCTAACAATAAGGAACAGACCAAAGAAAAGATGGCTAAAAAGTATATGGAAGAAAGGCAGAAGATCAAAGTACGCACTGATGGAGTATCTAAGAAGTATGAGAAGGTAATAGCAAAGTTCCAGACTTCAGATCAATCTACATCAAGAGGGCACATTTTATAGAGAGCCCAGAAATAAACTCACACAGCTACATTCAATTAATCTTTGACAAAGGAGGCGAGAATACAATGGGGAAAAGACAGTCTCTTCAGCAAGTGGTACTGAAAAAGCTGGACAACTGTATGTAAATCAATGAAGTTGATTTACGCCTCACACCATGCACAGCAATAAACTCAAAATGGCCAAACAATTATAGGACATGACACCATAAAACTCCTAGAAGAGAACATAGGCAAAACATTCTCTGACATAAATAGCACCAATATTTTCTTAGGTCAGTCTCCCAAGACAATAGAAATAAAACCAAAAGTATAACAAACGAGACCTAGTCAAATGTACAAGCTTTTGTATACCAAAGGAAACCATAAACAAAACTAGAAGACAACGTATTGACGGGGCGAGAATATCTGCAAATAATGCAATAGACAAGGGCTTAATTTCCAAAATATACGAACAGTTCATACAATTCGGTAACAGAAGAAACAAACAATTCAATTAAAAAATGGGCAAAAGATCTAAATAGATATTTCTCCAAAGAAGACACATAGATGGCCAATAGGCACATAAAAATATGTTTAATATTGCTAATTATTAGAGAAATGCAAATCAAGACTGTGATGAGGTACCACTTCACAGCAGTCAGAATGACCATCATTAAAAAGTCTACAAATAACAAATGCTGGAGAGAGTGTGGAGAAAAGGGAACCCTCCTACGCTGTTGTAAATCAGTGTAGCCACTATGGAGAACAGTACGGAAATTCTTCAAAAAACTAAAAATAGAGTTACCATGTGATTCAGCAATCCTACTCCTGGACAAAGCCCAGACAAAACTATAATTCAAAAAGATACACGTACCGCTATGTTCATAGCAGCATTATTTACAATAGCCAAGACATGGAAGCAACCTAAATGTCCATTGACAGATGAATGGATAAAGAAGATGAGGTACAAATATACCATGGAATACTACTCAGCCATAAAAAGGATGAAATGGTGCCATTTGCAGCAACAGGGATTGAGCTAGAGATTATTATACTAAGCGAAGTAGGTCAGAAAGAGAAAGACAAAGACCATACGATATCACTTATGTGTAGCATCTAAAACAGGACACCTATGGCAATTATATCAGAGATTATTCATTGGGAAAGGCAGGCAATAATGGAGAGACTTCCAAACAAAAGCACTTTATAAAGTAAATGTCATTAAAACCTGATGGTGCCAGATTTAAAATAGAACAAATTGATCTAAGGAATGGAAGAGAGTTCAAATTAGTTTCACACCCATTTAAAATCCACTATTTGATCAATGGTATTGAGAGGGAAAATATGGAAAAATACATAGTATTAAAACACATAGTAATACAAGTATTTTAAATGGGAAGAATTATTACTATTGGCTGTGCCACACTACTTATGGGATCTTAGTTCCCGGACCAGGTATTGAACAAAGGCAGTGAGAGTACAGGGTCCTAACCACTGGACTGCCTGGGAATTCCTTTTTTTTTTTTTAAGAATTATTTTTAAATTAAGTAATTAAAGTTTTCTTATTAAAACTACAACCAGATATCATTTCATACCCCCCTCAAATATCTACAATGAAAGAGAAGATAATACAACTGCTAACGAGGTTGTGGAGAAATAGGAACCCTTGTATACTGCTGGTGGGAACGCAAAATGGTGCAGCCACGTTGGAGGAGTTTGGCAGTTCTTTAAAATGTTACCCAGAGTTATAACTCAGCAATTTTCTACTCTTAGGTTTATACTCAAGAGAAATGAAATATATATACTTATACAAAAACATATACACAAATGTTTATCATCCCTCATAGCCAAAAAGTGAAAAATATCAAAATTTCCATAACTCACCGATGAGTAAGCAAAATACGGTATGTCACTACAATAGAATATAATTTAGCAACCAAAAGGAACAAAGCAACATTGTGTTCAGTCACTTCAGTCATGTCCACTGTTTGCGACGCTATGGACTGTAGCCTGCCAGGTTCTTCAGTCCAGGGGATTTTCCAGGCAGGAATACTGGAGTGGGCTGCCATGCCCTCCTCCAGGGGATCCTTCCGACCCAGGGATCGAATTTGCATCTCCTGCATGTCCTGCACTGCAGACAAAGTCTTTACTGCTGGGCCACTGTTACGTGCTACAAGGTGGATGAACAGCTAAAGGATGCTGAGTGAAAAAAGCTCCAAAGAATACTAGTAAGTGAATTCAACTTTTAAAAGCTTTGGCATATGTCTGTTTTAAATGTGCTGTGTGAATCTGCATACAGAGAGACCAACTCTAGGGTTACACAAGCAAACAGGTGACAGGATTGTACCTGGGGAGTGGACGTGGGGGAAGCAGGCAAAGGAGAGCCCTTTACACTGCACCGTTCGCTCTCTGTATCTGTGGATCTGAATCTTCAAGTGTGGAACCCGTAGATGTGGAGTGCTGACTGTGCTGTGCCATTTTATATAAAGGACTTGAGCATCCGAGGATAGGGACACTGAGGGCCACCCGCACTCTTTGGACCACTGCGTACATTAAAACTTTTCAACAGGTACAATTGTTTCAAAGCCATAAAATGTTCATATTAAAAACTAGGGTTCAATCCCTGGGTCAGGAAGATTCCCTGGGAAATGTGTTACCTCTAAGAATCACCAATGCACTCTTGGGACATGGGGCTCAGAGAGAGGTAATGAAAAGCCAGCATCACACAGTAAGATTCCCAAGGGAATCCAGGCATGTGGGTTTGCGGTCCCACGCTCCTGCCACTCCAGTCCAGGTCCAGACAGCAAGAGGGAAAAAAGGTAGGGGGCCTTGTTGGGGTGCTGGTCTCACTGAGGGGTGGGCATAGGAGGCTTGCCCAGATGGGAGCTCCATCCTGGCTTACGTCGCCCTCATCACTGTGCTCTTGCGGAGTCTCTCTTGCTATCCGGGGCATCCCGTGCTGTGGAGGTTAGGGGACCCAGTTCCTTTGCCCAGTCCTTTGCGCTTGCTGCTCCCTATGCCTGGAGACCACCGCCCCCACCCAACTTCCAGTCCACACTCATGCACATGCACACACATGCCAACGCGCACTCCTCTGGCCGGAGTCATCTCTAAAACTCAGCTCTGGTCTGGTCTCTTTTCTGTCTAAACCTCCTATAGCTTCCCGCCACCTGCAAGATGCAGGGTGGCACCACAGTTAGTATGACTTTCACAGAGCAGGTCCACATCAGCTGCTCAAGAAAGGGTCAAAGGGTGAGTAAACAAACGGTCCTTCACCATCTGGGTCCTGGCCACTTCCGGGCCTCTCACACCACCTCTGCTGCCTGCCACATGACCACGCTCAAGGCCCCACCCCGCCATACTCTTTCACAACTCCCCGCCTTGCACACATGCCCTGCTCTGCCTCGAATGCCCTGCCCTTTCCCTTCCATCTTGCAAACTCCTCCTTCTTCTTACGGATTCAGCTCCAATCAACTCCTGTTCCCTTCTCAGGGAGGTCCTGCCGGCTGCCTTCCCAGACTGAGTTGCGCCGCTACCACTGGGCTTCCCTCTTTAGCAATGTCTCCTTCCTCCCCAACAACAGGGCTTGTCATTCTGCACCGTCATTTCCTCTTGGTCAGTCCCTCCTTCAGCAGCTGGGAACACCACCTAATTCTGGACAAGAGCAAACGCCTTGGCAACAGGGCCCTGGATTGGAGTCTCTACTCGGTACTGGCTGTGTGGCTTTGGTTTGGTTACCCCATGGGTTGGTACTTCAGTGTCCTCATCTATAAAAGGAGGATGTTCAAGGTCAGGCTGCTAAAAGCAGAACCCAAGATAGGGGTGTCTGTTGAAGTTTTTTATTAAGGCTGAAAGGGAAGCAGGACGGGGCAAGGGAAGAAGTTAGGCAAAGATGCGGTTTCAGGAGCCTGACCACGGGGAGCTCTGTGAGTGACAGGTCAACAGGCCTATCCTGCCAAGAGGCAAGGGGGCTGGGCTGCTGTTTCCCGCCCCTCCAATAGCCACATCCGCCAGACACTGGCTATGGGCCATATCCAGGTAGTGGAGGAGGGGCATTCCGATCGGCCAAGGGCAATCCTTAAGGGCAGGGTGCAGTGTGAGCAGCCTACGCCCACAATGGATGGGGAATGGGGGTGGGGGACTGGCCCGTGACTGGAGACCCGGAGCACCAGCAGGGTCAGCCTTTGGGGTAATAACAGTTAACTGGCAAGGGCATCGGGAGGTGAAGCAGGCAAACCCCCTGACGCGGCCTCTGGCACATTAGCTATTATTACCAGTGTTGTTTCCTCTGCAGCCCCGGCCCGGCACAGGGTAGAAGGAAGAGAGGGAGGGAAGGAGGAGAGGATGTGGTTGGAGTCACAGACCTCTGGCTACTTCTTCCTTCTTCCTGCTTGGATTGAGAAGGAGGCCCCTCGAGGCTGGGGCTTGGCAGTCACAGCTGCTGGCCGCACCCCCAAAGCTCACTTGTTGGGCTCTGTTTCCTCATCTCTACAAGGGGGACATCATGGGCCGTCCCTGTTCCCCGGGCTGTCTGGGAGGGTCAAGCCGAGCATCAGGGCCCATGGGTGGCTGGAAGCCCTGTCCTCTGGCTGGTTCTGACAGACCTGGGGTTCTGCCCCAGCACCAGGGCCCTGGTGGGAGGAAAGAGGACAGAAGAGGGTGACCGAGGTCAGACAGCGGGAAGAGAGGACCAGAAATAAGAAGGCTAGAACCCTAACCTCAAGATCAGGAAGGATATGGTTGGTGGGGACAATAAGGAAAGCATGGCCCCGGCCATGACAGCCACTCCAGACGTTTGGACCAAAATATCTGAAGGAGGGCAAGCCAGGTGCTGCTGGAGTCGGTTTCTCAGGATTGAGTGGACAGGTCAGGCCTGGGGATCCCGGGGTGGACCAGAGTCCACAGAGGCCCTCAAGCCTTCTCGCACCAAGGTCTACAGGGCTGACGACAGAAAACTCAGGGCCTCTGCATCCCTCAGGGTGGATGATCACAGTCCAAGGCTTTGGAGGATGCCTGAGGCCATGCGAACCTAGCTGGAAGAAGCCATGCCAGCTCCCACTCCCCGACTCCCTGGCCTTTTTTCCCCTCTGGCCACACTGGGGCCATATGGGATCTTAGTTCCCTGACCAGGGATCGAACCCCGTGCCCCTTGCAGTGGGAGTGCAGAGTCCTAACTACCAGCCGGCCTGGATGTTCCCAGGCCCGTTTTACAGATGGGGAAACTGAAGTCCCAAGAGGGGAAGGCCCTACTGACACTCAGAGCAAGTAAGAAGTGAAAGTGGGGCCAGACTAAGCTATCAGGCTTTTTCTAGGTGAGGGCTAATGCAGCCCCACCCCAGGAATCATCCTCTTTTCATGGGTCCCCACGATGGGGTACCTTCAGGGAGATGTGAGCAGCCATTTCTTCCCTCATCCATAAAAGTGGGCAGAGAGGGCAAGGGGGGTCCTTGACCCAGCACATTTCCATGGAGCGGGGGTGGGGGGAGGGTGTGCGATGGGGATGATTTCTTTCGAAAGCCATCATCTTTATTGTCCCTCACAATGACAGGGTCCTGCAGGACCTGTCACATGCACCCCCACATGTTCTACCAAAGCAGAACCGAGGCCCAAGACTTCCCTAGTGGCCCAGTGGCCAAAACTCCCTGCTCCCAGTGCAGGGGGCTCAGATTTGATTCCTGGTCAGGGAACTGGATCCCACATGCCACAACTAACAGCCCACCTGCCTCAACAAAGATCAAAGATCCCAAGCGCCACAACTAAGACCTGGCACAGCCAAATTAACTAATTGAAAAAAGAAAAAGGAACCAAGGCTCCCAGCAGTGAGGGGCCCTCCCCACACCACCAGCTAGAAAGATACAGAGCTGGGAGTTGAGGAAGCATCTTCTTGTCTCAAAGTCTTTGAGGAGGGTGGCACGAGCCTGCACTCTGAGCCCCAGGCCTGGGTGGTCCCTGTTCTAAATCCAACAGGGCCTCTCTCTTCTTGTCACTAGAAAACCAGGAATCTGGCTCCCAGCCCCCATCACTAGAACTGAAACGGCCTTCTTTATTCCAGTCAACTTCCTGCTCAGACAGCTCAGACTCTCCACCAAAAGACCCCCTGGGGTTTCCGGGTGCACCCTTCTCTGAAACGTGGACAGCAAGTGGCCGGGGAGGGATCTTGCCTTTTCCGCTCAGCCCTGGCGGTTTGGGTCCAGCACCCACCAGAAGTGGCCGGTGAGAAGGCTCCTTCCCAACAGGGTCCTGGGCCTCCGGAGGGCCAGTGGGTCCCAAACCTGCCTGCATGTTAGAGTCATCCAGGGTTTTAAAAATTCCAATGGGCTGTACCCCGGCTCAATCACAGCACAATCTCCGAGGGTGGGACACAGGCACCTTTGGAAGCAACCCAGCTGAGCTTGGGAAATACTAGTCTAGGCCACACTGCCACCCAGCGCTCCACTCCAGGTGGGCAGAGTGGCTTTGTGTTCCCTTGTACCCGGCGCCTTGCTTCCCCAGCAGAGCCGAGGCTTCTTGCCTTCGAGAGGTTGGGGACAGGAAGGCCACCGAGATGGCCACATTTAGATGGGACCCTGAGGGTGTCCGCTGAAAACTGACACTCCTCCTGCACTTCCGCCTCTGGCCTGCTCCTTGGCACCTTGTTGCCTTGCCAACTCCTCCCACGCCCACACCAAACCGAAAATGAAGCTGAGACCTGGAAATCCCCCTTTCGTCTCCAACCATGTGGTTGAAGAGGATCCCGGAGAAATTATGTACCGGTTTGGGGGGCAAAGAAGGCTCAAGATGTAAAGGGGAGAAATTAGATCCTGAGGTTCAAATTCACAGCCTGGAGATTGGTCTGCCCACTTCCAAAGGCAAATTGGAGGTGATTTCTAAAACTTAAACTGTGTCCACCCTTTGACTCTACAACCAAGCTGCTTGGCAGAAAGCCCAGGGAGAGCCACACAGCCTGGAATACGCAGAGCATACTGGATACGGAAATCCTGCAGCCGTGTCTGACCAACTGATATCTCAATAAAGTTTGGTGTGACCACACCTCTGGGTTATGGGCATAAAGACCACTGACATGGCTGGATCCTTATATGTATTAACTGAATAAACAAGACACGTGAATAATGATATGCATAATATGATACCATTTGTTTGAAGAATACATAGAAAACAAAGCACCAACACTGTATGTCTTCATCCAGGTCTATAATCCCATGTTTTTATAACTTAGAGGTTAAGAGCATGAATTTTGGAGCCAGCTTTCTAGGTTGGAACTAAACATTTCATCATTAGCAGGCTGTGTGGCATCAGGCAAATTGTATAGCCTCTTTAGGCTTCAATGCTCTCATCTATAAATCAAGGATAGGACTCCCCTGGTGGTCCAGGAGTTAAGAATCTGGCAGCCGATGCAGGTTCGGTCCCTGGTCTGGGAAGATTACACACACCTCGGGGCAACTAAGCCCATGTACCACAACTACTGAACCCTTGAGCCCTACAGCCCATGCTCTGCAACAAGAGAAGCCACTGCAATGAGACACTCTCGAACCACAATGAAGACTGGCCTCCACTCGCCACAGCTGAAGAAAGCCTGTGCATGCAGCAACAAAGACCCAGCACAGCCAAAAATAAAATAAATAAATATAAATAAATAAACCAAGGATACCTTCAGTATCTACCTCACAGGGCTGTGAATGTGTCAATACATGTAAAGTGCTTAAAACAAGGCCTTGCAGTTAGTGAGCCCAATAGATGTGTTTTGGGTTTTTTTTTTAATTGTTGGTTTTAGGTGTTTTTTTTTTTTTTTTTGGTTGTACAACATGGCTTGTGGGATCTGCATTGAGAGTGCAGAGTCCTAACCACTGGACCTCTAGGGAATCCCCTTGTTTGTTTGTTTTTTAATGCGAAGCCTTAGATAAAGTTTTGGAAGGCAACACACCAAACTGGTTATCTCAAACTAGTTATCTCAAATAACTAGTTATCTCAAAAACTAGTTATCTCAAATAACAGGCCTGGGGCAGGAAGCAGTGAGTAATAGAGATGTATGCCCCTGACATGGTATCCAGCTGTTTGCAAAGCGAATTTAATCATGTATTACCTGTGTGGTTTAGGCTGAAAACATTTTTTTGAAAGTGAAAGAAGACAGAAGATCAGTGACTAGAAAGCTGCACTCTTTAAAGTCAGAAGAGGAATTCT
Source organism: Capricornis sumatraensis (assembly GCF_032405125.1). Taxonomy (NCBI): domain Eukaryota; kingdom Metazoa; phylum Chordata; class Mammalia; order Artiodactyla; family Bovidae; genus Capricornis; species Capricornis sumatraensis. Next base: position 30,780,264 of record NC_091088.1, on the reverse strand, counting down.
ACTTCCAGAATGGATCAACTGACCTATGTCCTCCCATGCCAACTGCCGTGGGCAGAAGAAAGGCTTGGGGAGAGGGCTGGAGGTTAGTGATTGGTTGGTTGGAGCCTCGGTTCTGAGCTCCACTGCCCCAAACTGACTTGCTGGGTGATACCAGGCAAGTCCTTGCCCTCTCTGAGCCGTGACTCACTTGTACATCAAGTAGGGTTAATACCAGCCCATCTTACAGGGACTGGTGGAGCTGATAAGGGGTCAGGAGGCTTGGGTGCAAATCCTGATTTCAACAAGTTGTGCTGCGCAACCTGGGGCAAGTTTCCTAACTCCTCTGTACCTCCAGTTCCTCATCTGCAAACGGGGGTGATGACTCTGCATCTAGTTCACAGGGTCATTCTGAGGATGGGGGACAATAATGACGATTACAGCACAGTGAGGGGGACTGCCCATCGGCAGTGGATGCTAATCCATATACTGGGCTCTTAGCACAGGTCCGGGCAACATGCTACAGCATTCCACTTGCATTTCCTCAGCAGATTCTCAATCACCCTTTCAAGGCAGATGTTACCTTCATGTTGCAGACTCTGGGAAGTCAAGAAGCAAAGAGTGGATTAAAAACCGCTGCTGAGGGACTTCCCTGGTGGTCCAGTGGTTAGGACTCTGTGCTTCCAATGCAGGGGGCATGGGTTTGATCCCTGGTCGGGGAAATAAGATCCCACATGGTAAATGGCCCAAATTTTTTTTAAAAAAAGAAAAAGACATTAAAAGCTCTGCTGAGGACTTCGTTGGTGGTCCAGTGGTTAAGAATTTGCCTGCCAATACAGGGGACAAGCGTCTGATCCCTGATCTGTGAAGACCCCACATGCAACGGAGCAACTAAGCTTGTGAGCCACAACTACTGAGCCTGTGCCTTAGAACCCATGCTCTGCAGCAAGACAGAACACCAGAATGAGACGCCTGTGCACTTCAACTAGAGAAAGCCCTCACATAGCAACAAAGACCCAGCATGGCCAAAAATTTAAAAAAAAAAAAAAAATCTTTTCAAAAACCCCTCCACTGAACTCAGAGGCACTTTCCTAACTGAAGCACCACACTGCCTTCAACCAATGATCTTTCCGAACAAAATAATCATTTCCATAGCTCTTATATTTTTATGCTATAAAATATAATCTGTACTCATTTGATTATTTTTATGCTATAAAATATAATCTGCACTCATTTGAAAAGTTCTAAACATTTCAGAAATATATCGTGTGAATTTTCTCACAGTCTTACTCTTGAGGAAGAGGAATACAAGTTCTAAGACTTTTTTTTTTACCCATATTGGAGAATATTTTTGCCTTATATGAGAATCAGAGTATCATTTCCTTAAACATTTTCTAGAAATCATTTCACTTTGAACTTGATTTTCTAGTATCGTTTGCCTTGCATGGATGGTAACCCCTCCAAAGAAACCCATGGGAAACAAAACCAAAATGATGCCCACTGAAACGGGGTACTGAAACTGCTGCCCTGGGGCTCTGCCCTGAGGCCTGGCCTCCAGTTGTTGAAAAGGTGGTCCTCAGTGTGACAGGCATTATGGATATTAGCAGTCAACTGAGACTTTCTTCTTGACGAATCAGGAAGGATCAGAGAGAAGTGTAAAGAGCACAGCTGCTCTCACTTTATGATTCAACGAATGCCCTATCCATGCACCACTTAACATCATCTGGCTGACTCTGCTGTGTAAGTCTGAGACAAAGCTTGACTTGTCCATCTCAAGAAGAGAATTCTGTGGCTGCAAAATGCACAGGACACCTTCAAGAACATAAGGAAAAGACTACTGTGAGGCACGCAAAACAGCAAGCTATTTCTCTCTTCAAATAAGATGCTGTGACAAGACCTGAATGCCTCAGAGTACAAGTTCCCCAGGGTTTGAGTCTTCCCTCCATTTGGCATGAAGAGCAGAAGCAACTTCTCAGGCAAGGAGTTAATGGGGGTTTGGGTTTTGCTGATGGTACAGCCTCCATGCCTCCCCTCAGAAGATGGATGTTGGGGGATCAAGCAGTTTTATAGCTGCCGGCAGCCTCTGTATCCACACAGTCTTCTAGGAAAGAAATTCAGCAACATGGTCTCAAATTTTTAAAATAATGGTTCATTCAGGGACACAGAAATCAGACTGTTGGTTGCCAAAGGGGAGGGGGCTAGAGGAAGGATGGAGTGGGAGGTTGGGGTTAGCAGATGTAAGCTTTTACGTGTGGAATGGATAAACAACAAGACCCAACTGTATAGCACAAAGAACTATATTCAGTATCCTATGATAAACCGTAACAGGAAAGAATATTAAAAAAAAGAATGTATATAAAAAACAATGGTTCAAGAGAGGATTCGGGGAAGATGGCAGAGTAGGAAGCATTAGGATTCTGTCTCCTCATTTAGACAAAAGTGGTGTGAGCAGAATCTGGTATAACTGTTTTGGAACTCTGGAGTCTGTTGAAAACTTAAGTCTGGACTGTTAGATTTTGGTTAATTTTGGTCAATTTCAGCTCTTAACACAGTAATAGGTGCCTGTCCCTTACCGCTCAGACTCACAGCAGTCAGCTGTGCACCTGGAACAACCTGCACACAGCTTGCAGGAGCTGGGGTGGGTAAAAAGGACTCTGTCCTCCAGATACTGGAGACTTGGGCCGTAACTGTTGACTGCTGCTTCTGATCTCAGAGGCGCAACAGAAACAAGCAGCCATTGTTGATACACCCCACTCCCTCCATACTGCAAGCCTCTTCTCAGCTGAACTGACCTCCAGGAGATTTAAAAGTGGCTAGTGGTAAAGAATCTGCCCGCAATTTGGGAGACCTAGGTTCGATCCCTGCGTTGGGAAGATCCCATGGAGAAGGGAATGGGAACTCCCTCTGGTATTGCCTGGAAAATTCCCTGGAGAGAGGAACCTAAAGGGCTACAGTCCGTGGAGTCATAAAGAGTTGGACACGACTGTGCAACTTTCAGTTAACGCCCTTTGTTTCTTCCTTCAATTCTGCTTTTCCCCTTTAGGGAGCCAGACATTAAAGACAAGGACATTCAGAAACAACCGCACATATGGGGAAAATTATCAAGTGACTGCACATGCCTAAGAAAAGGTTCAGAAAAGACATAAGAAGACAAGTTTACATCTCAGGTTGACTCTAGGCACAGAAACAGTTTACAGCAATACAAAAAAAAAACAACAAAACCCCAATAACCAAAACCAGCAACCCTGGAGGTGGGGGGGAGAATCTGATTCCCAGATTTTACACATTAGATTCAAATGTCCAGTGTTCAACAAGAACAACAGCAACAACAAAATCGCAAAGCATACAAAGGGAACAATGGCCCACTGAAAGGAAAAAAACATTCAATAGACTCTGTCTCTGAAGAAAATTAATGACGGATATATTAGACAAATACTTTAGAACAACTGCCTTAAAGAGTCCCAAAGAGCTGAGAAAGTAAAAAGAAAAAAAAAGTTGTGTGAACAAAATGTAAATATCAATAAAGAGATAGAAAACCTAAAAAGAAACCAAGAAGAGATTCTGGAACTCAAAAAATGTAATCTTGAAAATGAAAAATTCATAGAGGGATTCAAAGGCAGATTTGAGCAGCCAGAAAAAAGAATCAGGGACCTTCAAGATAGAATAAAGAAAATTATACAGGCTGAGACACAGAAAAAGGCTGAAGAAAGTGAGCAGAGTTTAAGGGATGTGAGACATGATTAAGTGGACCACCATAGGTGCTATGGGAGCCCCAGAAGAAGGAAGAGGGAAGGACAGAGAGAAAAGCTGAAGAAATAATGGCTGAAAAGTTCTCAAATTTGATGGAAGAGTTGAATATAAACATTCAAAAACCTCAGTGAATTTCAAGTGAAATTAACTCAGAGACCGACATCAAAACACATTATAAGCAGACTTTCAAAAACAAAAGAGAGGGGCTTCCCTGGTTGCCCTGGTGGTAAAGAATCTGCCTGCCAGTGCAGAAGACACAGGTTCAGTCCCTGATCTGGGGACATCCCACATGCTGCAGAGCAGCTAACTAAGCTGGGTCACCACGACTACTAAGCCTGTGCTTCAGAGCCTGGAAACTGCAGCTGCTGAGCTTGTGTGCCACAGCTACTGAAGCCCGTGCGCCTTAAAGATCATGCTCTACAACAAGAGAAGTCAATAAAACGAGAAGGCCACACAGTGCAGCGAGAGAGGAGTCTCCACTCTCTACAACTAGAGAAAGCTCAGGCAGTAACAAAGACCCAGCACAGCCAAAAATAAATAAAATTATTTTAAAAACACTAAAATCTCAAAGATAAAGTTCAAGTCTTGAAAGCAGCAAGACAGAAGTGAATCATCACATACACAGACTCCTCAATATGATTATCTGCGAATTTCTCCTCAGAAACCTGAGGACAGAGGGCCATACATGCAAAGTGCTAAAAGAAAAACTGCCAACCAAAAATCCTATATCCGGCAAAACTGTCCTTCAAAAGTAAGGGGGAAATCAAGGCATTCCCAGATAAACAGAAGCTGAGGGAGTTCATGATGCACCCAGCAAGAAATGCTCAAGTTACTCCTGCAAAGTAAGATGAAAGGACACCAGACAGTACCTTGAAGCCATATGAAAAATAAAGATATCAATAAAGGTATATGGACAATTATAAAAGCTAGTATTATTGCAGTAATAGTTTGTATTTTTGTTTTCTATAGGATTTATGTATACATGTAAAGAAAAACAATTATTAGTGCAAAGACTAGTATTACTGTAATTGGTTTTTAATTCCAAATCTTGGTTTCTACAAACACTAGGAGACTAATGCATTTTTAAAATTTTTATTTTATATTTGAGGCACACAGAGTATAAAGATGTAACTTTGTGACACCAGCTACGGAAAACAGTGGGAATGGAGCTGTAAACTAGCAGAGTTTGTACATTACTGAAGTGAAATCACTATATTCAGATTAGAATGTTATATTAGGATGCTAAATGTAATCCTCATGTTAACCACAAGGAAACTAGCTATCGAATATACTCAAAAGAAAATTAAGAAAGAATTGAAACATTTCACTACAAAAAGTTAACGAAACACAAAAAAGGAACGCAAAAAGTGAGGGACCAAAAAGCTATAGGGCATATAAAAAGCAAAGAGCAAAATGACAGAAATGAGTCCCTCCTCATCAGTAGTAACCTAAATGCAAATGGATTAAACTCTCCAATCAAAAGACAGGTTGGCTGAATGGATAAAAACACTGATCTAACTATATGCTGTCTACAAGAGACCCACTTGAAATTCAAGAGCAAAAACAGATTGAAAGTAAAGGGATGGAAAAAGATATCTCACGAAAATAGTAATCAAAGGAGAGAAGGAATGGTTAGACTAATGTGAAACAAATAGCCAGTCCAGGCTCAATGCATGATACAGGATGCTCAGGGCTGGTGCACTGGGATGACCCAGAGGGATGGTATGGGGAGGGAGGTGGGAGGGGGTTCAGGATGGGGAACACGTGTACACCCATGGCAGATTCATGTTGATGTAGGGCAAAACCAATAAAATATTGTAAAGTAATTCGCCTCCAATTAAAATGAATAAATTTATATTTTAAAAAAATTTAAAAAAAGATAAAGTAGACTTTAAATTAGAAAAAAGGTTATAAGAGACAAAGAAGGACTTTACATGTTAATAAAAGGTTAAATATATCAAGAAGATATACCAGTTATAACATTTACATGCCTAATGACAGACAACCAAAATATACAAGGCAAAAACTGATAGAACTGAAGTGAGAGATAAGCAATTTTACAATCATATTTGGAGGCTTTAATACCCACTTGCAATAAAGGATAGAATAATCAAACAGAAGACAAGTGAAGAAATAGAGGACTTCATACAATAGGTCAATAAGATCTGACAGATATATACAGAATCTCCACCCAGCAACAACAGGATACACATTCTCAGTTGCACATGGGGTATTTTCCAGGATAGACTGTATGTAAGCCTATTGAAAAGCAGAGACATTACTTTGCCAACTAAGGTCCGTCTAGTCAAGGCTATGGTTTTTCCAGTGGTCATGTATGGATGTAAGAGTTGGACTGTGAAGAAGGCTGAGCACCGAAGAATTGATGCTTTTGAACTGTGGTGTTGGAGAAGACTCTTGAGAGTCCCTTGGACTGCAAGGAGATCAAACCAGTCAACTCTAAGGGTAATCAGTCCTGAATATTCATTGGAAGGACTAATGCTGAAGCTGAAACTCCAGTACTCTGTCCACCTGATTTGAAGAACTGACTTATTGAAAAAAAAATACCCTGATGCTGGGAAAGATTGAAGGCAGGAGCAGACGGGGATGAGAGAGGATGAGTTGGTTGGACAGCATCACCCACTTGATGGGCATGAGTTTGAGTGACTGAACTGAACTGAAGGGCACAAATTATGTCTCGATAGATTCTAAAAGATAAACATCATACAAAGTATAGTCTCTGACCACAATGGTGTTAGAAATCAATAACGTAAAGGAAACTGGAAAACTCACAAAATCATGCAAACAAGACTGCCCACATTCAAGCAAATCAAAGAAGAAATCACAATGGAAATTAGAAAATGTTTACAGATGAATGGAAAAAAAAAACAAAATTTATGGGACACAGCAAAAGCAGCGCTAAGGAGAAATTTTACAGGTATAAATGTTTACGTTTAAAAACAAGAAAGATCTCAAATCAACAACCTAACTTTATAACTTAAGAAACTAGGAAAGCAAAGTAAATTAAATGCAAAACTAGCAGAAGAAATGAAATAATAACAATTCAGTTCAGTTCAGTCACTCAGTCATGTCTGACTCTTTGTGATCCCATGAACCACAGCACGCCATGCCTCCCTGTCCATCACCAACTCCTGGAGTTCACCCAAACCCACGTTCATTGAGTCGGTGATGCCATCCAACCATCTCATCCTCTGTCGTCCCCTTCTCCTCCTGCCCTCAATCTTTCCCAGCATCAGGGTCTTTTCAAATGAGTCAGCTCTTTGCATCAGATGGCCAAAATATTGGAGTTTCAGCTTCAGCATCAGTCCTTCCAATGAATATTCAGGACTGATTTCCTTCAGGATGGACTGATTGGATCTCCTTGCAGTCCAAGGGACTCTTAAGAGTCTTCTCCAACACCACAGTTCAAAACCATCAATTCTTCGGCGCTCAGATTTCTTTATAGTCCAACTCTCACATCCGTACATGATTACTGGAAAAACCATAGCCTTGACTAGACAGACCTTTGTTAACAAAGTAATGTCTCTGCTTTTCAATATGCTGTCCAGGTTGGTCATAACTTTTCTTCCAAGGAGTAAGCGTCTTTTACGTTCATGGCTGCAATCACCATCTGCAGTGATTTTGGAGCCCAGAAAAATAAAGTCAGACACAGCTTCCACTGTTTTCCCATCTATTTGCCATGAAGTGATGGGACCAGATGCCATGATCTTAGTTTTCTGAATGTTGAGCTTTAAGCCAACTTTTTCACTCTCTTCTTTCACTTTCATCAAGAGGCTCTTTAGTGCCTCTTCACTTTCTGCCTTAAGGGTGGTGTCATCTGCATATCTGAGGTTATTGTTATTTCTCCCAGCAATCTTGATTTCAGCTTGTGCTTCCTCCAGCCCAGAGTTTCTCATGATGTACTCTGCATATAAGTTGAATAAGCAGGGTTGACAATATACAGCCTTGACATACTCCTTTTCCTATTTGGAACCAGTCTGTTGTTCCATGTCCAGTTCTAACTGTTGCTTCCTGACCTGCATATAGGTTTCTCAAGAGGCAGGTCAGGTGGTCTGGTATTCCCATCTCTTGAAGAATTTTCCACAGTTGATTGTGATCCACACAGTCAAAAGCTTTGGCATAGTCAGTAAAGCTGAAATAGATGTTTTTCTGGAACTCTCTTGCTTTTTCCATGATCCAGCAGATGTTGGCAATTTGATCTCTGGTTCCTCTGCCTTTTCTAAAACCAGCTTGAACATCAGGAAGTTCACAGTTCACGAATTGCTGAAGACTGGCTTGGAGAATTTTAAGCATTACTTTACTAGCGTGTGAGATGAGTGCAATTGTGCGGTAGTTTGAGCATTCTTTGGCACTGCCTTTCTTTGGGATTGAAATGAAAGCTGACCTTTTCTAGTCCTGTGGCCATTGCTGAGTTTTCCAAATTTGCTGGCATATTGAATGCAGCACTTTCATAGCATCATCTTTCAGGATTTGAAATAGCTCAACTGGAATTCCATCACCTCCGCTAGCTTTGTTCGTAGTGATGCTTCCTAAGGCCTATTTGACTTCACACTCCAGGATGTCTGGCTCTAGGTGAGTGATCACACCATCGTGATTATCTGGGTCATAAAGATCTTTTTTGTACAGTTCTTCTGTGTATTCTTGCCACTTCTTCTTAATATCTTCTTAATACCCATACCATTTCTGTCCTTTATTGAGCCCATCTTTGCATGAAATGTTCCCTTGGTATCTCTAATTTTCTTGAAGAGATCTCTAGTCTTTCCCATTCTATTATTTTCCTCTATTACTTTGCATTGATCACTGAGGAAGGCTTTCTTATCTCTCCTTGCTATTCTTTGGAACTCTACATTCAAATGGGTATATTTTTCCTTTCCTCCTTTGCTTTTTGCTTCCCTTCTTTTCACAACTATTTGAAAGGCCTCCTCAGACAGCCATTTTGCTTTTTTGCATTTCTTTTTCTTGGCGATGGTCTTGATCCCTGTCTCCTGTACAATGTCACGAACCTCTGTCCATAGTTCATCAGGCACTCTATCTATCAGATCTAGGCCCTTAAATCTATTTCTCACTTCCACTGTATAATCATAAGGGATTTGATTTGGGCCATACCTGAATGATCTAGTGATCTTCTCCACTTTCTTCAATTTCAGTCTGAATTTGGTAATAAGGAGTTCATGATCTGAGCCACAGTCGGCTCCTGGTCATGTTTTTTGCTGACTGTTTAGAGCTTCTCCATCTTTGGCTGCAAAAAATATAATCAATCTGATTTCAGTGTTGACCATCTGGTGATGTCCATCTGTAGAGTCTTCTCTTGTGATGTTGGAAGAGAGTGTTTGCTATGACCAGTGTGTTCTCTTGGCAGAACTCTATTAGCCTTTGCCCTGTTTCATTCTGTAATCCAAGACCAAATTTGCCTGTTACTCCAGGTGTTTCTTGACTTCCTACTTTTGCATTCCAGTCCCCTATAATGAAAAGGACATCTTTTGAGGGTGTTAGTTCTAGAAGGTCTTATAGGTCTTCATAGAACCGTTCAACTTCAGCTTCTTGAGCGTTACTGGTTAGGGCATAGACTTGGATTACCGTGATATTGAATGGTTTGCCTAATAATAACAATTAAAGTGTAAATAAAGGAAAAGGAGAATAGAAAAATAATAGAGAAAAGTTAATGAAACCAAAAGCTGGTTCCTCAAAAACATCAACAAAATTGGCATACCTTTTGGACTAAGAAAAAAAGGGAGAAGACTGAAATTACTAAAGTCAGAATGTGGGAACATCACTACCAATTCTACAGAAATAAAAAGAATTACAATACTATGAATAATTGTATGTCAACAAATTGAATAACCTACATGAAATGGACAAATTCCCAGGAACACAAAACCTTACAACATTAAGTCACAAAGAAGTAGAAAATCTGAATAGACTCATAACTAGTAAGTAGATACATCAGCAATAAAAAAAAAATCTCCCAATAAAGAAAAGTCCTGGACTGGATGGCTTCATAGTGAATTCTACCTAAAAGTTAAAAAAGAACTAGTATCAATCCTTCTCAAACTCTTCCCAAAAGCTGAAGAGGGGGAGCACTTCCTAACTCATTCTTGGAGGCCAGCACTCTCTGATATCAAGGCCAGACAAAGACACTGCAAGAAAACTAGAGACTAATATCCCTCATGAACCATGATGCAAATATTCCCAACAAAATACTAGCAAACCAAATTCAGCAAATCAAAAGTTCATACACTGTAACCAAGTTAGATTTAGTCCTAGAATGCAAGGATAGTTCAACACATGAAAACTGATCAGTGTAGTGTGTGACATCAACAAAATGAAGAGAAGAAACCATGCAATCATGTCAATTGCTACAGAAAACTGACAAAATTAAACACCCTTTTACAATAAAAATATTCAACAAACTAGGAATAGAAGGAAACTACCTCCACATAATAAAATTATGCATGAAAAACACATAGAAAACATCATACTCAATGGAGAAAGACTGGAAACTTTTCCTCTAAGACCAGGAACAAAGTAAGGATGCTTGCTTTCATCACTTCTATACAACATGGGACCAGCAGTTCTGGCCACTGAATTGGGCAAGAAAAAGAAATAAAAGGCATCCAAATTGGAAAGGAAGAAGTTAAATTATCTGTTTGCAGATGACAGGGTCTTATATGTAGAAAACCCTAAAGATTCTACCAAAAAAACTTGTTAGAACTAATAAATAAATTCAGCAAGGCAGCAAGATACAAAGTCAACACAAACAGATCAGTTGTTTCTAAATATGAATGATGAATAATCTGAAAAGAAAATGACCAAAACAATTCCATTTACAATGGCATCAAAGATAAATAAAACATTGGGTTGGCCAAAAAGCTTGTTCAGGTTTTTCCATAATATCTTACAGGAAAATCTGAATGAACTTTGTGGCCAACCCAATACTCAGAAGTTAACTAAACAAAGGAGGCAAAAGATTTGTACAATGTAACTACAAAATATTGCTGAAAGAATAAGACATAAATAAATGGAAACACATCTCATGTTCATGGATTGGAAAGCTTACAATTGTTATAATGTCAGAATTACCCAGAGTGATCTATAGATTCAATGCAATCTCTATTAAAATCCCAATGACCTCTTTTTTGCAAAGATTTTAAAAAAATAATCCTAAAATTCAAACAGAAACTCAAGGGACCCCAAATAGTCAAAACAGTCCTGAAAAAAAGAACAAGATGGAGGAATCATATTTCGTGATTTCAAAACTTGCTACAGTTATCAAAACAGTGTGGTATTGGCATAAAGACAGACATACAGACCAATGGAATAGAAAAAGGAGTCTAGTCTTACTTTTGATGCCAAGATCATTCAGTGGGGGAAAGGACAATCTTTTCAACAAATGGTTCTGGAAAAACTGGATATCCACATGTGAAGGGATGAACCTGGCCCTTTACCTAACACCATATATAAAAACTAACTCAAAATGGATCAGGCCCTAAGTGTAAGACCTAAAACAATAAAAATTTTTAGAAGCAAATATAGAATGAAAGCTGTGACATTTGGTTTGGCAATGGCTTTTTGGAGATGACACTGAAAGCACAGAAAAATTTGGACTTCATAAAAAAATTTTAAATCATACGTCAAAAGACCCTACCCAGAGAACAACACACAGAACAGGAGAATATTGCAAAGTACCTATCTGATAAGGGGTTGATATCCAGCCTACAGACAGAGCTCCTGCAACTCAACAAGAAACCAAAGAAGTCAATTAAAAAATGGGCAAAGGATCTGAAAACATATTTCTCCAAAGAGATATATGAACGGTCAATAAGCACATGGAAAGGCACTCAGTATTACTAATCACTGTTGTTGCTGTTTAGTCGCTAAGCTGTGTTCGACTCTTTTGCGACCCTACGGACTGTAGCCTGCCAGGCTCCTCTGTCCATGGGATTTCCAAAGCAAGAATACTGGAGTGGGGAGCCATTTCCTTCTCCAGGGAATCTTCCTGACCCAGGGGTCAAACCCACATCTCCCACATTGGAGGCAGATTCTTTACCACTGAGCCAGGAGAGAAACCCTACTAATCGTTAGGAAAATGGGCTTCTGCCTGCCAAAGCAGGAGATACAGGAGATGTGGGTTCAATCCCTGGTCGGAAAGATCCCCTGGAGTAGAAACCATCAACCCACTCCAGTATTCTTGCTTGGAAAATTCCATGTACAGAGGAGCCTGGCAGGTTGCAGTCCATGGGGTCACAAAGAATCAGATACAGCTGAGCAACTAAGCATACACACACACACACACAATCAAAACTACAATGAGATATCACCTCACATCCATTAGGATGGCAACTGAAAAAAAACCCAGAAAACAAAAAGTGATGGGGACGATGTGAAGAAATCAGAACCCTCGCGCACTGTTGGTAGGAAAGTAAAATAGCACAGCTGCTGTGGAAAACAGTAAGGAGGTGTTTCAAAAAATCAAAAGTAGAATTACACTATGATGCTGGATCCTGGATATGTGCTCGAGAGAACTAAAAGCAGGGTCTTGAAGAGATATTTGTACACATGTGCTCACAGCAGCTTTGGTTATAATAGGTAGAACACATAAGCAATCCAAGTGTCCATTGATGGATGAATGAAGAAGAAAAATGTGATTATACATACAATGGAATATTACTCAGCCTTTAAAAGGAAGGAAATTCTGCAACATGTTACAAGATAAATGAACCTTGAGGACACCTAGGCTAAGTGATATGTCAGTCCCCCAAAGACAAACAGTGTCTGATTCACCTATATGAGGTATTCAGAGTAATCACACCCGTGCAGATAGGAGAATGACGGCTGTTAGGGGTGAGGGGAAGGCAGAATTGAGAGCTATTGGATAACGGGCACAGGATCCCAGTTTTACAAGATGAAAAGAGTGATGGGAGTGGATGATGGGGATGGATTCACAACCTGAATGTCCTTGAAAGCGCTGAACTGTGCACTTAAAAATGGTTGACAGAGGACTTCCCTGGTGGCACAGTGGATAAGTATTTGCCTGCCAGTGCAGGGGACTTGGGTTCGGATCCCGGTCTGAAAGGATTCCATGTGATGGAGCAACTAAGCCTTTTGCCACAACTACTGAGCCCATGCTGTAGAGTCTGTGAGCTACAACTACTGAGCCCCGTGTGCTGCAACTGCTGAAGCCCATGCACCCTACAGCCCGTGCTCCACGAGAAAAGCCGCTGCAATGAGAAGCCTGCTCGTTGTAACTAGAGGGCAGCCCCCGCTTGCCGCCAAAGAAAGCCTGTGTAGTGACGGAGACACAGTACAGCCAAAAATAAATTTCAAAACCATTAAAAATGGCTGAGGGAAATTTTTATGTGTATTTTAACACAACAACAAAATTAAAAATAAAGTCCATATACCCTTTTTGAAGTCCACAGTGGAAAACAGAGCTGAAGGAAACCATCCAGGCTGTGAGTGGCCCTCTGGTCACCAGAATGTTCACAGGGCTGGGAATCAGCTGGGGCAGCCCCATCTTTCCCGAGACAGATGAACTGGCTCAGACACCCTGAAGTACCATGGCCTGGGGAAGCTTACAGCTCCCACACAGGCAGATCTCCTTGGACAGAGGGCTCCTACTCAGGTTCTGTTACATTGCAGGCAAAAGGAGCTCAGTGGCTTATCTCCCTCGCCGTTACCTGATGTCTACTGCACATCCTTGTATACTTGGGTGCTGTCTGTTTCTACTGGCACATCAGCTCCCTGGGTGGGGACCCTGTCATGTCCCCAGCTGTAGCCCAGTACCTAGCACACAGCCTGGCACGTTGCCGAATCCAAGCAGATGTGTGCTGAGCTAATGAGCACAGAGTGGAGCCGGTGCTAGCCTCTGTCGTCAGTTCCCACCTCGCATGAAGTCTGTGCATCTCCTCAATGAAAGTGCACTTTGGGCATCCTATCCCAAGGAAGTTTCTGGGGGTCTTCTTCCTGCTCAGCCTTGCTCCTCTCCCCCTTCTCCTCATCCTCCCTTCTCTCCTATCTCCTCCTTCCTTCATTTCAGGAGCACTTTTTGCACCCCTAGCCATCGCACAAGCTCTGCTGACCTGCTGATCCCTGATGACCTCTTTGCACACAGGTCCCACTCACCCCAATCCCATCGAAGCATTTTTCCAGAAATACTTCCTTCCCTGAGAAGAATTCTGGCAAGGGTTATGGAAAGAATTAAACTGCCACATCTTGTTTTGAGGTGTTTTTTTTTTTTTTTTAAATATAAAACAGAGGAAACAGTCCATGTATGCAGGAGAAAACAAGATTCAATCTAAATGTCTAACAAACACAGTTCAACCATTCTTTGGACAAGTATGTAGCCACTTAAGATGATAGAATACTTACTGTATAGCATAGGGATCTCTGCTCAACGTTGTGTGGCAGCCTGGATAGAAAGGGCGTTTGGGGGAGAATGAATACATGTAGGTATATGGCTGAGTCCCTTCCCTGTTCACTTGAAACTATCACAACATTGTTAATTGGCTATACCTTAATACAAAATAAAAAGTATAAAATATTTTTTAAATGATAGTATATTCCTAATACAAATATATATAGAACTGGACATGGAACAACAGACTGGTTCCAAATAGGAAAAGGAGTACATCAAGGCTGTATATTGTCACCCTGCTTATTGAACTTATATGCAGAGTACATCATGAGAAACGCTGGGCTAAACCTCAGATAAACACCACCCTTATGGCAGAAAGTGAAGAAGAACTAAAAAGCCTCTTGATGAAAGTGAAAGAGGAGAGTGAAAAAGTTGGCTTAAAGCTCAACATTCAGAAAACTAAGATCATGGCATCTGATCCCAGAAAGTTATGACCAACCTAGATAGTATATTGAAAAGCGGAGACATTACTTTGTCAACAAATGTCCATCTAGTCAAGGCTATGGTTTTTCCAGTGGTCATGTATGGATGTGAGAGTTGGACTGTGAAGAAAGCTGAGCGCCGAAGAATTGATGCTTTTGAACTGTGGTGTTGGAGAAGACTCTTGAGAGTCCCTTGGACTGCAAGGAGGTCCAATCAGTCCATCCTAAAGGAGATCAGTCCTGGGTGTTCATTGGAAGGACTGATGCTGAAGCTGAAACTCCAATACTTTGGCCACCTAATGCGAAGAGTTGATTCATTGGAAAAGACCCTGATGTTGGGAGGGATTGGGGGCAGGAGGAGAAGGGGACAACAGAGGATGAGATGGCTGGATGGCATCACCAACTCGATGGACATGAGTTTGAGTGAACTCTGGGAGTTGGTAATGGACAGGGAGCCCTGGTGTATTGTGATTCATGGGGTCGTAAAGAGTCAGACACAACTGAGCCACTGAACTGAGCTGAATACAAATAGATAATTTCCTGTTAGGGAAAGTAAAATGAAGGAAGTCTTGTGCAGGCTTCAGGAGAGCGGGCCTCTGACCTGCTTCTGATCTGCCTAGACACCGTGAGTCAGAAGAGTCACCATGAATCTTATCTTACTTTAGATAAGAAAGGGAGTGGGTCTTGCAATTCTTGAACCTCTGAGGGTCTGGCCCAATCCCCTGAGGTCTAACGAAATCTTATGACTCACAAGGTGAAACAAACAGCATTGTAAAAAGGTGAAAGTAAAAAAAGAGCTGAATTTGTGCATGCAAACTGATGATGGTATCAATTCATAGCCTGCAATTATAAGCGGGAGCCCCTGAAACGACAATTTGAAGTCTCACTTGTGGGGTGGATGCACCATCCGGACCTTTTCCCAACTGGGACTCCAGACTGCTGTTAGCGAGGGACTTCCCAGCATGCTGCTTAAGTCTAGATGTTGGGCAGCCCAGTTTGGTGATGTATGTGCTGTTACTTTTCCCTATTTTTTCTATTTCTCTTATTTTAATGACTGTGTATTGAAATTAAGTCAATTAATACTCTATTAAATACTGAAATTTGTTTATTGTATATGATGAGTCATTTGTTAACGAATCCTTTGAACCTGAAAGCAAAACTTTCAGCAAAACATCTCCTTAATAGGTAAAGTGCATTCAAAACTCAATAGGAAAAAGACCAACAACCCAATGGAAAAGCAGGCAAAGGATATGAATAGTTTGTGAAAAGTGACCCTTAAATATTTGAAAAGATGCCTCAAATCATTCATAAGAGAATTGAAAAAAAACCCAAGACACCATTATTTGTCTACCAGATCTGCAAATACGGAAAATCTGATAACACATGTATTGTGGAGGGTGGGAAGCTGGCCCCGTCACACATGGCTGGTGGGAGTGAAAATCAGTACAAGACTTAAGGAGGGTAATTTGCCAGATTTATCAAAGTCCAAATGGCAAATATGCAGAAAATATTCCCCTTGACCTTGCAAATACTCTCTTGGATGTTTTCCCTAAAGATTTATTCTCACACGGGTAAAAATGATGATTGCACAAGGATATTCATTACAGTGCTGATTAGAATAATAAGAGATGTGAAAAGACCTAGTTGTCCAACAATAGTTAAATCAATTATGGAACAACAAGCTGTGAAAAATACTATGTAGCTCTTAGAAAGGAAAAAGGCAGATTTTTCTTGTTTTGATGTGGAAAGATTTCCAAATTACAATTAAAAAGAAAGCAAGATAGGACTTCCCTGGTGGCACAGTGGACAAGAATCCACCTGTCAGTGCAGGGGGACACAGGTTCAATCCCTGGTCCGGGAAGATTTCACATGCTGAGAGCAACTAAGCCCACGAGCCGCAACTGCTGCAGCCAGTGCTCCTGGAGTGCGTGCTCAGCAACAAGAGAAGCCCCCACAGTGGGAAGTCACACACCGCAACGAAGAGTCACCCCCGCTCGCGGCAACTAGAAGGCCCGAGTAGCAGACCCCACACAGTCAAAAAACAAGTAAGCAATTTTAAACAATTTTAATTTAAAAAAGCAAGATAAAAAATACTATATGCAGTATACTATCATTTCTGAGAAGGGGATTTATACACAAACACTGCACACACACAGATATATATATGTCTGTAAAGGCCCACCTAGACAATCTATGAAAGGAGACACAAGAATCTGATGACTGTTTTCAGCAACGGTTACAGGTGGCCGGGAGACGGGAGAAGGGGAGACTTACTTTTCATTACATACTTTTTTGTATGTTTTATATTATTTTACTATGTGGAATAGTAGCCTCTAAAAACTAAACAACTGGGGCATTCTCCGCCCCCCTTCTGATGTCTATGTCAGAAGCCTTCTCTGCCTCTCTTCACTTTATTAAAACTCTGCAATACAAAAACTCTTGAATGACCAAGGCTGGTCCCTGTTCCCAAAGTTAAATCTTCTTCTTCGGAGATCACGAATCTGACACCGTTCACGGTAAGCTATCATTTTGGGGGCTTGTCCGGAATCTTCAGGACAAGCTTTAGCTTTTCAACCTCCTCATCAGTTGAAGACTTCCTATGGTGGGTTTCTCCGCTTCAAGGAAAGGACTGTCTTCAACTCTGTGATGACATCTAGCAATCCTAAGATGGACTGGTATAACATATTGTACCTTAACTATGGACATAATGTGACTTTTAATTTTGATTAGGTTTTAACTTGGTTTAATGGCTATTTTGCCTTACATCTGTAACTGTAAAATGGGGTCTGCTTCTAACCGTCTGAAAGCTTTTAAGTTACAAAAGGCTGTCCAGGCTCCTACAAGTGCCAGAGCATCCTCCAACTATTACCTGGGGCCCCTGGATCAGAGACCCTCCATATGAGGGTCAGGAGAACATGTTGCCTCAGCACGCCCCTCAATAGCAGGAAGTAGTTAATGGAATGAAAACGATGCCCCTTTCCCTCGGCAACATAATTCTCCTAAAAGCAAAGTGGGGAGTGAGAGAGTCAATTCCTAGGCAGGTTGATAAGAAGTCCAGGATCCCCAAGGAGGAGAAAGGGGTCTGGGGTTCTCGGAGACAGGGGTCTGGAATTCTCAAGGCGGAGGAAAGGACAAACATCTTTTTTTCCTCTACATTCCTTAGTCTTAATTACATAAAATGTTTTTTTCTTTAAGTCCAGAACTGATGATTATACAACAAACTCAGTTTAAACTCTGTACTAAGGATTATATAACAACAATGTATGCTACTTGAGGACAGTTTCTCCTTCCTGAAAACCTTCTGCCTAATCCTGTTATCTTATACTGTACATTATGGGAGTGGGTCTAGTAAGATCTTTACAACCTGGAGACAATCTTTTGATTTATTGCAATAACTAATTAAAAAAGTTATAACTCCTTTGTTAATACTAGCAAGGGGGGTACTCTCCACCCCCCTTCTGATGTCTATGTCAGAAGGTTTCTCTGTCCCTTTTCACTTTAATAAAACTCTGCTATACAAAAAAAATAAATGAACAATTAAAAAATGATATCGCATGGACTTTCCTGGTGGTCCAGTGGCTAAGACTCTGCTTCCAATGTAGGGGGCCCAGGTTTGATCTCTGGTCAGGGAACTAGATCCCACGTCACAACCAAGAGTTCGAATGCTGCAACTAAAGATCCTGCATGCTGCAATTAAGACTTGTTGTAGCCAAATAAATAAATTTTAAAAAAATGATATCATAGCATTTTGTTGTTGCTAAGTTGCGTCCGACTATTTTGCGACCCCATGGACTATAGCTCACCAGGCTCCTCTGTCCATGGGATTTTCCAGGCAAGAATACTGGAGTGGGTTGCCACTGATTTTCCTCCAATATATAATTCTATGTTACTTAGTTGAAAAAGTATAATTGCATTTTGGTTTTTATGAGTTCATTATAAAAAAAAAAAGGAATATACCTATGTAGAAAAAAGACCCGAAGGAGGAAAACCAAACTGAGAAAAGAGTTCACCTGAGTGTGAATACTGATATTCCATCAAGTTCATTGAAATTCTCCTTTGCCAAATGTCAGAGGCGTCCCAGCCAGAAGGGCTGCTAAAAACCTTTCTGGGAATTAGAAAGGTTCTGGGAATTTATCAGAAGACTCTGGAATGACTCACAGGATGTAGCGCGAGTCCTATCCCAGAGAACCTGGAATGGAAACTGGTAGGGTAAACAAATGAACTCAGGTTTCTCCAGGCCCACCATCTTTTCACCCCGGGTAACCTGCTGGTTTCATGCCCTGGTCTCGTAGGCAGAGAGGATGAGTGCAGAGCGAAAGCGTCTGGGGTCAGAGGCGGCCAGAAGAAACAAGCTCACATTCGTCTTCACCTTTCAGATCCACAGAGAGCTTGAGAATACTTAGGGCTTCCCAAAGGGGTGTAAAGGGGTTTCATGACAATTTCACCCAGCTCTCAAGGATCTAGGAAACCCCAGATGGCTTGGAGGTTACATAATCATGCTTATTTTATGGGTAACAAGTCCCAAATATATAACCAAGATGCTTGCCTGCCTCACCACTTCCACCTCATTTTAAGGGGAGTGGATGGCAGAAACATGGTCTTTCAGGGTAGTCTCAGGGACCAAAAGCCTTCTCTTCCCCAGACACTTGGCACCAACCTCCAGCCTGATCAATTTTTCAGACTTTTTTGTCCTACTCAAATCAGCTGGGTGTTTGCCTTGCAGACTGAGTTCAGTGAAGACTTTGGGCTACCAGCCAACACTCAAAAAACAGATCTAGTAAAGAAAACCAGTACTTTACATCTTTAGAATGCCTCCAAAAAGTCTTTTTTTTTTTTTTTTTTGGCCATGCCACATGGCATGTAGGATCTTAGTTCCCGGGACAGGGATTGAACCGTGCCCCCTGCACTGAAAGCACGGAGTCTTAACAAAGTTTTTACAAAATATTTGCATATGTATTTAATTGGCAAGCAGAGGGGAGATTCTGGGATGGCAAATTAGTTTTCTAGTTTTGCTACAGCTGTAACAAAGGACCACAAAATGGGTGAATTAAAATGACGGAAGTATTATACTCTCATAGTTCTGGAGGCCAGAAATCTGAAATCAAGGTGCAGGCAGGGCCACCCTCCCCCTGAAGCTTCAAGGCGTGGGCTCTGCCTGGCCAATTTTGGCTTCTGGTGGTTTCGGGCAGTTCTTGAGCTTCCTTAGTTTGTCGATGTCTCATTCCAATCTCTGCCTCTGTGTCACATGGCTGTCTTCTCCCCCTGTGTATCTCTATCTTCTATGCCGGCCTCATAAGGACACCAGTCATAATGAATTAAGGGCCCACCTACTCTCCTATGCCCGCATCTTAATTAATTACATCTGCTATGACCTTTTTTTCAAAGCGAAGTCACATTCTGAAAGAGAGGGCTTAGAACTTCACCATTATCTTTTTCAGGGACACAATTCACCCATAACAGACAGAGGAAGACATCCTAAGTAATTTGGCTGGATTTTCTCAGAGGGGAGGTAGGTGTATGTAGGGAGTGTAGGGAGACGGACCGATGCCACAAACGTCCATCACCTCTGTATCTGTTGGAGGAATAAGACCAAGTACATCGTCAGACTCTTCCAAAAAGCTTTCTCTTCTGCTTGTCTGCCTTCGTTAAGGACTCTCACCCCACATGCTTGTGCAATACCTCGAGGGTGACCATAAACAGGGCATACTCATCCAGCAACCCATAAAACACACTTGGAAGGACATATTATCATCCCTGTTTTACAGGTGAGAGACCGAGGTTCTGAGAGATACAACAGCCACGGTCATCAAGCAAGACCCTGATGCTGGGAAAGACCGAGGGCAGGAAGAGAAGGGGGGAGCAGAGGATGAGATGGTTAGATAGCAGCACCAACTCAATGGACATGGGTTTGAGCAAACTCCAGGAGACAGTGAAGGACAGGGAAGCCTGGCGTGCTTTAGCCCATGGGGTCGTAAAGAGTCAGACATGACTTAGCGACTGAACACCACCACCACCACCACAACCAAGCAAACTCAAGGTGCTGAGAGCCCTGATTTGTCTGCTTCCTATGCTAGGTGCCAGTCAAGCTGGTGCTGTGCTTTGCAGGCAAGGCAGGTGGGCATAATCAATGACCAGCCCAGTGGATGCTATCTTTCATTAAGGTTTGAGAAAACCGCCCTAGATGGGGAACCTGCACGCACCATGAAATCATCAGCTTTATCTCCCCTTCCGTTCTCTGGTAAGAGACTGAGCCTCATGCTTTTCTGAGCTTACAGCTTCTTAGAGAGAAAGAAAAGCAATTTGGAGAAAGGAGACTCCAGGTATTGGCCCAGGATACACACCACCTTCTGCTATCCCCAGGTTTGGGAGGCTGGGAAGTACTGGTTTTCAAATTGCTTTAAGTCTGCAGAACCTCCAACTTCTTAAAAAATAAACCTAAGAACCGTAACTTCTGAAATGGACGCAAACACAGATGGGCCATTCCAGCAAACTTCAGCTCTCCTCCTCCCGTGCTCTCCATGAGAAAACGGCTGAAAACGACTTGAAAAGGCAAAAAGCAAGTAACAAAAAGCCACCCGTGTATTCCGCTCTTACTTATGGGGCTAAAATATTCATCAGGAATAGTCTGTGGAGATCTGACATGAAGGAGTTACTGTCAAAAAATTTAAAGTGATGGTGCCGTGGGTACGTCTGTTTAAAAACTCTTCATCTCTTAGTACTTTGTGAAAAATTTCGGTTGAGCTGCTGTGATGTCTGGTTGCCATTTGTTTCAAAATGACGTGTGGCAGGGACGAAACTGGGCTGGTCTGTTGAAGCTAACCACCGCGGTGGTTACACGGGGCTTGGTTATATCGGAACAGGCATTATTTGTAGAGCTCAACCTAAATTCTAGGGCTACTTTTGCACGTGTTTGGAATTGTCCATCCTAAAAAGCTTCTTCGGCTAAAAAGTCTGAACTGCGCTCCAGGAGCAGCGGGACTTCTGAATTCTTGACCAGGCAATTAGAAGTTGAACCTCCAGGAGGTGACAGGAGCGGTGCGAAGGTGGAGAGGAGTGGGAGGGAGCAGGCACGCAGCCGCGTCCTAAAACCCAACCCGGGTGACCCGGACTCGCTTTCCTCTGCGGCTCGCCCACTCGTCCCCCAAACTCCGCAGGGCGGCAGGCGCTCAGCCGCCCTGCCCACCGGCGCCGCAAGCTGTTGACCCGTTCATCAGTCCAGCCGTCCGCCGGCCCGACCTCCCATACTTGACCATCTATCTGCCTGGCCAGCCACCTCGGGCCGTGGGAACGCCGGCCTCCAGAGTCCTCCAGCTGCCGCGCCGCCTTCGCACCCCACCCTCCCCGCGCCGCTCGCCCCGCGAAGCGCTGCGTACTCACCGGCTGCGCTCCCGACTTCGCCGCGCTCTGCTTGAAACTGAAAGCAGGCGCAGAGCAGCCGGGCAGCGGGCTCTGGGAGCCGGCTGCCTCTGCCGGGAAATCACGTGGGTTCTCGGTGCCCGGGCGCGGGACGGGCGGGGCGGCACACCCGCTCCAGTGCCTCCTGCGCTCAGCCACCTGTGCGGACAGGACCTGGAGATGGCACCAAGGGACGCGGGGAGCCCAAGCCCCTTCCGTGGATGTGAAACCGAGGCGCAGGGAGGAGGGTGGGCGCACCCGGGGCGCGCCGGTAGACTTCGGGCTGAGTTCCGCTCTCCCTGCCTCCCTGCAGGCTAAGGAGGGGTGGGCAGGGTGGGAAGGGATGCTCGTTCTGTAGGAGGGGGAGACTCAGCCCCAAGGGGTTCCTCGGTGCTCTCCGGGATGAAGGGAGGGGAGAAAAGAACAACCGTAATTGGTCTTACTGAGCCCTTGATCCTTTGGACGGTGCTTAAACACACTACCTAGGAATTTAGAGGCGAGGTCAAGGAACTTGTCCAACTCACACAAGGGTCACAGGCAGAGACGAGGGAGGGGTGGGACAAAGGGGACCGGAGGAGAGCTAAGAGGGCGCGAAGGTGCCCCCCGGAGGGGTCAGCAGCAGTCCTGAATGGCCACTGGTCCACTGCCCTTTCAGGACTGACTGCAACCTCCCTGGCGTTTTGCATTCCTCTGGGGACAGGCGGTCCTGTCCTCCTGCAGAGGGTACATTCCCTGGACAGGTCTGCCTGCTAGGAAGACCATCTGCCCACCTCACCCTGGCATCCCCACAGTGAAGCAGCGCTTACTCCCAGATCTTCTGTCCCCCTGCCTCTCAAGCCAGGTGTGTAGGCGAGAGGGCACTGCCAGGTAGTGGTCACAAGCACAACCATCGGGGTCTGACATCCTTGGGTTCAAGTCCTGTCCTCAACTTCCTGGCCAAATGCCTTTACTTCTCTGAGCCTGAAGTTTGCTGTCTGTAGGGTGATGATCCCTCCACGTAGAGATCTCCAAAACTTGACTTCCTACAGTTAAGGCTGATGCAGCCTGTGCCTGAAGCGAGTGAGGCATCCTAGCGTGTTTGCTCTCCTGCCCATCCCACAACCCTGTGAGAAGGGATAAGGGAAGCTGCTGCCCTTCCAGCACCAGCTCTGATGACCAGGTATCATGTGACGGCAGAGATTCAGCAGTCAAGTGCTTGTGGCCGATTCCCAGCGCCACCACTTCTAGCTATGTGGCCTCAGGCAAATGCCCTGACCTCCCAGGCCTCAGTTTCCTCCTCTGCTAAATGGGGTATTCCCAGCCTCCCCAGCTCACTGCAGGGCATGGTGGGCTGTGACTGGGTGCATGGATGGGGTTATGTCCCGAGATTGGGACGTGCACTTCAGCGCAGCTCGTGCTCACGGAACACCTGCTCCCTGCCCAGGCTGGCGAGAGCGGACAGACGCATGGACAGATAACCACAATCTGGAGAGACAAATGCAGACCATTTTCAGGTGCATTTAATTTCAAACAGCCCCTTGAGAAAGGCAGAAACGTAATCCCATTAAGCAGATGAGGAAGCTGAAATTCAGAGAGGTCAAGTGAGTTGCTGAAAGTCACACAGCACTCAGGAGCCAAGCTGGGTCTCGGGGCTGGTATCCTTTCTGCCCTCGAGGTACCTGGCCAGCTGATAAGATTATCATTGAAGAACTCTGGGAGAGCTACCTTCCCAAGTGCCCCCTACCCTCAGCCTGGCTGGTGGCCTGAGAATCCACCACCAGCACATCGTTCCTTTGGCTGAAGGCGTGGCTGCTCCCCTGGTATAAGTTAAATGACTACCAGTCATTTACACTTGAGCATGAACAAGGTAATAAAATTTTACAGATGGGAGATCAAAGGGAATCTTGTGTGTTTGAATTTTGGGGTAGGAAACACAAGACGCAACAGTCAAGGGGACCAGAGGGTGGAGCCTACACTTACTGGGCAAGCACCATTTGCCTTGTGTGGGAAGTACCGTTTCCATGGAGTAAAACCAATACTTGACATTTGTGAGCACTGGTACCTACTCTAGGTACTTGTGCTTGCCCCTTTAATCCCCATGGGAGCCTTTTTATCTCCATTTTTACAGGTGAGGAAATGGAGAGGTAACATGTCGAGATTACACAGCGAGCAGCGAAGAAGCTGGGGTTTGGACCCAAGCAGGGGCGCTCCAGAACCCCTGCTCTTGGCCACCATGTTAGTCCCTCCAAACAAACTCAGTCCTTACCAGACCACTGTGTGGAAATCGTCATCCCATTTAACAGATGAGGAAAACGAGGCAGAGGGACTCCAAACTACTATTTCAAGATACTGGTATTTGGACGTAGATTTGAAGACCAAGCCTTCCCCCTGCATTCCCCATTGCCCAAGGCTGGTCCCACACAAGGGCCCTAACCTCCTGGGTCAGCAGCCCAGGTGGCAGGATGTGTGTCCACAGGACCTGGCCTTGGGCAGCCCTTGTTTCCTCCCTGGAGGAAGCAGCAGATGCCGCCAGCTGTGCTGGGGGACTTCCCAGTCTTTTGATGTAAGCCTAGGTCTGAGTCTCTGGGCATGGAGGGAAGGGCAGGAGTTGGGAGAGGTGTCCTGCAGGTTGGCACTGTTCTGGCAAGCTCTGGAACTCCGCATGTCCGGCCAGCCACAGTGATGAGATGCTAACTGCATCTCTTGTGCAGAGATGCTCTCCCGGGATGGTGAAGGAAGCTGAGGGGCTGCACTTTTGTGGAGTGGAAATGAGCCCCAGGGCCTTGTGGGGTCCTGGCTGGGCTGTGGCCCACAAGGGGAGGGCTGCAAGCAAGCTCTCTGGTGCTTGTGATGGGGAAAACTTCTGTTTTGGAGAAGGAGCTGTCTGGTTATCCTCATACTGCCCTTGGGGCATCAATGTGGGGGCCTGGGCTTCCCAACCCCCTTGGAGGTGCTGTCTCGGGTAGAGTGAGTCTCCCAACTGGTGTCACTACCCACAAAGGCTTACATCCCAAGGCCTGTAATTTCCATGTTGGACTCAGGACTTGGGAACTGGTGAAGCCACATTGACCCCTCTGCCAGGAGCCCTGCCTGCCAGCCTGCATGAGCGCCTCTGGTCAGCTTACTGGGTCAGACCTTGCTTTGGACCCCAAGAGAAGAGAAACAGGCCCAAGAGAGCATTTGGAGGCGAGAGAGGAGGAAAGAACCTGGATCAGAAGATGGTGCTGTCCCCTCAAATCTTCCCAAACCCTAAGTAGTGTCCCTCTGCCAAGTTCCGCTCTGGCCCTTGCCCCCTGGCCATCTCTCCTGCTCATCAAAGTAAAGGCCAGGCCCTCTCTGCACCTTCACAGTGTGGACCCAGGCCTCACCTCTCTCCCTCTGCTCTTTGCTACACCGACCTCCTTTCAGGTTCTTGATTCATTTTTCCTTCTACCCCAGGGACTTTGCACATACCAGTGTCTTCCTGTGCCATTTCCCCATTCCATTTGGCCAACGTGGCAGTGAGGGATTTTCTTCACACAGCTTCTCGGGAGCCTGGTACCTCCCAAGACTGAGATGGCAGAAAGAAACCTCTTGTATTCTAGACTGAGGTGGGAAGATGACATATGCTTTGAGCATCGTAAAGAGGTCTGGCTGGTGCTCATCAGCGTTTCTCTTCCATGTTAAAGTCTGATTTGCTTTTTAGAGGCTCCATCCTCCCCCTCTTCTATGAGAAACTGGACCTTGGTGATATCCCCTTACCCTCCCTGCCGTCATCTGAATCTGAAGCCCCCACAGTCCCGTATTTCCTGCCCAACACTGGAACCACATGGGACAGAAAATGAGTGACCACTCATGCAGGAAGCAGGTCAGAAAATGGGACTTCTGCTGGTAGCTGGGGAAGGGGTTACAGGGGGAGAGAAGAGAGATTGTCTGAGAGATGCTCTCTGCTGACCAACGAGGAGGCTGGGAAACCCAGCCAGGGTAATTCTAGCTCCCGCTCCCTTCCTCTCTACCAGAGCCCTATGCACAGGCTGCTGCTTCTGCTGCTGCTAAGTCACTTCAGTCATGTCCAACTCTGTGCGACCCGCGACCCCATAGACGGCAGCCCACCAGGCTCCACCATCCCTGGGATCCTCCAGGCAAGCACACTGGAGTGGGTTGCCATTTCCTTCTCCAATGCATGAAAGTGAAAAGTGAAAGTGAAGTCGCTCAGTCGTGTCCGACTCTTCGCGACCCCATGGACTGACTGCAGCCCACCAGGCTCCTCTGCCCATGGGGTTTCCCAGGCAAGAGTACTGGAGTGGGTTGCCATTTCCTTCTCCAATATGCTGATATTCAAGAAGACTACAGGGCCAGCTCAACCTGTCCTGTGGGGAAGGCAGCAGAAAGTGCTAGGCAGGGTCTTCTCCAAAATACCTCATGCCCACCCCAGTAACGGTGCCTGAGATTCCGCCATTAGAGTCACGTCATGTGGACAAATATCTTACAAGGTCAGCATCAAGAGGGAACTTGGGGATCATTAGGTCTAACACTCTCGTTTTACAGGAAGGGAAAATGAGGCCCAGGGCTGGGCAAGAACCAAGCCTCAGCCTCCCAGCCCAGGGCTCTTGTTGCCACTTGAAGTGCCACTGTGTGGACTTCCTCGGTGGTCCAGTGGATAAGAATCCGCCTGCCGATGCAGGGGACACAGGTTCGATCCCTGGTCCAGGAAGGTCTCACATGCCGCGGGCGACTAAAGCCTGAGCGCCACAGCTGCTGAGCCAGCACTCTAGAGCCCCCTCCACGAGAGAGGCCACCACAGTGAGAAGGCTGAGCACCGCAGCTGGAGAGTAGCTCTGGCTCACTGCAGCTAGAGAGAGCCAGCACACAGGAGCGAAGACCCCGCGCGACCGAAAAAAAACAGGTGGGTTGAGCCATCCGTGGGGTGACAGAGACAATATTCTCCACTGAACCAGGAGCCAGGGTCTGCGCTCTGGCCGGGTTGTGGGTGTGCATTGCCCCCCATGGGGAATGGCACCTTGAGAGTGGGGACCCAGGACCACAAAGCTCGGATGACTGAGAGTCAGGGGCGCTTGCGGCTCTGCCTGGGAAGAGCCTAGAAGGTGAACAAGAGCCTCACTCTCAGGCATGTGTCCCCAAACCCTCCTCCAGACCACACGTTGGAGACACGACCTCAAAGGGCACCCATAGTGGTGATGTCCATCCACAAGAAGTTCTGGGCAGACTCAACACTGCTCTGCAGGTCACAGGCCCACGGTGAACCTCTCCAGGCACAGAGTGACCCACGGGGCAGACGGCCCCATGGCCTGCAGGGCATTCATCCACATGTCCATGAAAAACTACATCCTAACCCATCCTCTCTTCCTGTCCCCCACCCCCAAGTGGTATATCTCCCAGGTGGTCCCTCATAGGCCCTGGGGTGGGGGCGTATGTGTGCTGGGACTATCGTCCCATCCACAGAGGGGATCCAAGGCCCAGGGTGCTCTTCTGCCCTCCCCATCCCCTTAATTAACGTCACCAGGATCCCATTTCTCCAATCTCATTGTCTTCCCAACAGAAACACAGGCAGAAGGCCCATGAGATTAGGGAAGCATCACCTGGTCCTGTTGCAGACAGACATCAGGGCCCTCTGTTTTTTTTTAAGACATGAGATAGTTTGGGGCTTATTTCTCCAGGTCTGCCAAGACCACCTACCTTGGTCAGTGTGAGAAAAAGTCAGTTTAATCCTGAAGCCAAAAAGAGAAACCTTTCCTGGTTTCTCGGTGGTGTGGAATCCGCCTGCCAGTGCAGGAGACACGGGTTCTGTCCAAGATCTGGGACGGTCCCATGTGCCTTGGGCAGCAAAGCCCGCGTGCCGCCACGACTGCGCCTGTGTTCCTGTCGTGGGAGCCGTGACAGGAGGAACCACGGCAGTGAGAAGCCCACGCACCGCCACCAGAGAGTAGGCCCCACTCGCTGCAGCCAGAGGAAAGCCAGCATGGCAACGAAGGCCCGGCACAACCGAAAATCAATACATAAAGATTATTTAAAAAATCACAATGATTTTTAAAAGTATACTTTAAAAAAAGGAGAGAGATGCAAATTTGGCCCTGTGCTCCCATCCCCCAGAAAAGAAACTCTAGGAATTATTCCAAGTGCTTCTGTCTATATTTAGGGCACTCTGCAGAGACTTTTTGAGCACTCTCTTGGGATTTGCCATGCCTGCTGCTAGGCCTTTGCTCGGGCAGGCCCTTCCGGTTTATGCCCTCCCAACCCCCACCTCCCCTCACCCTTGCTTCCATCGTTCATGGTGCCTCTTCCTCCCAATCACGACTCTGGAGTCTTCTCCCTTGCCAGAAGTCAGGTCATAAGTCCTGGAAGGAAGGAACAGCATTTCCCCACCAATATTCTGTGCTTGACATCAGAGGGACCAGGGTGGGATTTGCTGAGTCAACCACTCACCCCACTGCAGAATCCAAGAGGTTTGAGAAAATCTCCTTCCTGGAGTAGGAGGCGCGGATGGTAGGGATGGTGTCTCATCAGGCGACTCTACAAGTTCACTTGCTCTTTGTACACCCTCCGCTCGACTACTCTCTGCTTCACCTACACCCCACTCATAGGAATACCTTTGCCCTGGGGCCCCGGTGAGGGATTGACTGTTCCAATCCTGAGGTCAGAGTGGCTCCACCTGCTAGTTTATTAAAGGGAAACACCTGCCCTCGACGTGGTTCAGATGGTGGTGGTCCTTAACTTGAAGGGTGGTGAGGGACACACGCTCGCTGCTGGTTTCCCTGGTGACTGATGAGCCACATGATGTTGGTTATTCTATAAATAGTAGCCTCCTTCTCCCCCTCTGCCACATTCTCTCTACCATAGCCAGTCGCTCCAGAACCTCCTGCTTAAGATCTGTCTAATAAACCGTTGATGTCTCTGTTGCTGTTTCCTGGCTCTTCTTTGGTCTCAAGGCTGGGCAACTACAAGGCTCAGAGGCCTGCAGACAGCAGCCCAATAGATATATCTCCAGGGCAGTGGGGGTAGGGGGGAAGAAAGCGGGTTCACTGTGAGAGGGGGCCCTCCTCACAGCAGACAGCAACCCGCAAGCCCAGGACCCTTGACTCTCCATGGTGAGCGATGGGAGAGGTTTCTGGAGCAGTGGGCCCCAGGGACTCTTGGGGTCAGCCTAGCATCAGTCGTCTGAAAACGGAAGGGAGTTCCCCAGGACCTGCAGCTGGGGGGTCACGTGGCTTTTCCTCTCCTGGATTCTCACTTATCCACATTCTCAACAGCTTCTTTCAGGTTTGAACGGGTACCAGGACTTCCCCACATGGCTCACTTCCTCCACCTCTGAAATGAAACCATCAGCAACGCCAAGTGATATGTCATCTGCTGGCTATGGATTTAACTGCATGTTTATACTCTGGAGACCAAGCGTGGCCCCTCAACCAGCAGCATTAGCACCACCTGGGAGAGAACTTGTTAGAGATGCAGACCCTAGGCTCCACCCTAGGCCCACCAAGTTAGAAACTGAGAATGAGCCCAGGAATCTGTTTTAACCACGCCTGCAGGTGATTCTGATGTAGGCCAAAGTCTGAGACCCATAGCCCTGGATAACTTTCAAATGGCCTCTTAATTTGGGGTTATGAGTTGTATAAGCCCCTTCTCTGACCACCTGTCTAATTCATAGCTCCAGGCACAATGAGTGGTTACAGTCTTTTGTTTGGCTAGTTATTATCTATCACTGCCCATGCCCTCTAAGCTATATGATTCATGAAGTCAGGAACTATGTGGGCCTGGCCCAGAGTAAGAACGAAATAGCTGTTGTTGGAAACCCATCCATCCATACACAAAAGTGCTGGGGCCACAGAGATGGACTCTGACATGAGTGTGACGTGTGACCGTGAGCAAGCGTCCTGGTTCTCAGCCTCTGGAGCTCCCTGTGTGCAGTGAAGGACCCCAGAGGGCCACTCCTCTCTCTTATCGTTTTAACAAAGGTTCAGGCTGCTGCCTCCCCAGTCCAGCCATTCTGCACCAGTGGCAGCCAAGGAATGTCCTTCCACACCCCACGCCAAAGCTGTCTAGGTGCTTCTACTCCTTTCTTCTGGCCTTAAAGTCTCCTTGACATGATCTCGACCTAACTCCTGGCCTGATTTGCAACTCCTTTGCCCACCTCCCAGAAAACCACCCCTCCCTCAGCCACCCTGGGGTTCCTCCCCCTGCGGCCCCCCGCCCCAGTCCTGGCACTGCTCTCCCCTGGCCAGGACACATCTGCTTGGCACTCTCTCTGCCCCTGAAGAGCTGCTTAAAACTGATTTCTGGAAGCACTCCAGCACACCCAAGTCTTGGTTAACAGATTCCTAAAAAGCATGATGTCCATAATCAGATTCAAATGCAAGAAGGGAAGTCCTGAGGAGCCAGAAATAAGAGGGGGCTCTGAGAAAAGTCAGGCGAGGAGGAAAGATGGGCATTCTGGGGGACAGGGTTTACAGCTGGTTGTTAGAGGACTCTGAACTTTTCAGATTAAAAAAAAATTTAATAATATAAAATTTTTAAAGATTAAAAAAAAAACCCTAAAGGCAATATGCTAACCTGGATTGGGTCCTAGGACAGAAAAAGTATATCAGCAAAAAAAACTTGTGAAATTCGAAGTCTGGAATGTGGTTAAAAGCAAAGAACCCACATTGATCTCTTAGTTATGGCAAATGGGTGATGGCTGTGAATGAGCACGGTGAGTTTTCTTTATACTTTTCTCTATTTTCCACCATGTGCCTACATTACAGTTGGCTGTCATTTTCATGCCTGAAGAGATATTGAAGGGACTTCCCTGGCGGTCCAGTGGCTAAGACTCTGCACTCCCGATGGAGAGGGCCTGGATTCAGTCCCTGGTCAGGGCACTAGATAGTACATGCTGCAGCTAAAATCTCCTCCATGCTGCAATGAAGATCAAAGATCTCACACGCCACCACTAGGACTGTCAATCCCATTTACAAGACAAAATTAAACAAGCTCTGAAGGCTGCAAGATTTTTTACATTCTGTCAGCAAACCTGACCACTTGGATGGAAGGCTGTTTATGATATAAATACAGTATTTATCCTGCCACATGTGATCATTCATGTGCCGATAGTATCAGTGGGCTTGACCGTAGGGCGTCACCGTGATCCCGTGGGCGTGTCCTGTAATGTACCTAGTGTGCACGCGCCCTGTACTACCTTCTAAAATCCACAGAATTCTGGATTTGGAGAGTCATGTGGCGCTAATAGAGACGGGCAGTGGTTTGGGGATCTGTGTTACAAACACCCCTGCCCTACCACTCAGCTTAAGAAATCTAATATTACTAAAACTGTCAACTCCCCTCCCTCTCCCCACCAGGGGTACCCCATCCATAACTTGTACAATTTTGATGATCAAGAGGACAGTCATAGTTTAGAAACACAACCAGTCACAGCAGGGGGCAGTGAGAAGAACCTGGAGGTTTCAGAGGCCCATCTGTGTGGGTGGAATTGCCACCCTCCAGCCTCCCCGCCTCCCTCTATCTCTACCCACCTCAACTCTTCTGAAGTGAAAGCCATAAAAAGTTGCCTGCCTGGGTGTCAGGAGGGGACTTACACAATCATGGTGGAACCATGATACTCTTATTCTCATAGGAGAGCTTGAGCATCTTGAGGCTGAAGACAGTTACCTGGGCCTGGTTGACAGGACGCTGTGGGAAAACAGCGGGAGACACAGAGGGGGTCCCATGGCCCGGATGGGGGCCCATCAGAACCACTGTGGTCATCTGCCTCTGGAGATGGAAGGGCCTAAGCTGACCCAGAGTTCCCAGGCTGAGAAAAGAGGAAGCCGCCGGAGCAATGCCTGGGGCCCAGGTCACCCCATGGCTAATTTGCCAGTGATGTGGGCACCCTCTTACTCTCTTTGGCCCTTGGTTTTCTCGCCTGTGTGATAGGGAAGCAATCCCTTGCCTTGTCCACCTCTCTTGTCTAGAAAAAGGCCTCCTGGGCCACACCTTCTTCATCTGTAAAATGGGGATGATGATAATAGTAGCTACCTCCAAGGGTTGTGGCAAAGATTAAATGAGGAAATCCACATAAAGAGAAGGAATTGCACAGGGTTACTCTGCAAAAGATGCTGCCATTGCTTTTGTGTAACAATATTCATGACTCGGTGACCATGCTTCATTCCTGGGAGAAGAGGTGGGGGACAGAGCAGAGCTCAATACACTTGGTCTCTACCTTCAGGAGGCTCAAGGTTCCTCAGATAATCCCAGACCTAAATGTAAAATGGCCCCTGAGGAGTGTCTTAAATGACAGATGCACCAGGCTGTGGTTCGGGGGTCTTAGAGAGAAAACCTCACCTAGTTAGGGTGTGGGGAGGCCTTCCCCGAGGATAAGGAAAATCAGATGGAGCACGGAAGAGCGGGGGGACTTCTGGACCCCAGGAGAACAGCATGTGCAAAAACCCTGTGCTGGGAACAGGGCCAGTGCACGGGATGGGTAGGTGCCCAGGGACTGGGATGTGTGGCCCGAGGTGACCTGGGCAGGTGGGCAGGACCTGTGATCTGCAGGCTGTCGGTCTGGGCTCAGGGGGGTCTCTCCCCATCAAAAAATTGAACCAATAGGTACTTTTTTAAAGTGGCTCAGACCGTAAAGAATCCACCTGCAGTGCAGGAGACACTGGTTTGATCCCTGAGTTGGGAACATCCTCTGGAGGAGGGCAAGGCAACACACCAGTATTCTTGCCTGGAGAATCCCATGGACGGAGGAGCCTGATGGGCTACAGTCCATGGGGTCGCAGAGTCGGACATGATTGAGTGACTAAGCACAGCACATAAAGTGTCTGTTGAATTTGTCAGGCTTCCACGGAGGCACAGCGGTAAAGAACTAGCTTGCCAATGCAGGAGACACTGGTTTGATCCCTGGGTCGGGAAGATCCCCTGGAGGAGGGCAAGGCAACACACCAGTATTCTTGCCTGGAGAATCCCATGGACAGAGGAGTCTGGTGGGCTACAGTCCATGGGGTTGCAAAGAGTGACTAGTGACTAAACAACAATTGAATGTGTTACAATGTTGCTTCAGTTTTGTATGGTGTTTTTTTTTGTTTTTTGTTTTTTTTGTTGTTTTTTTGCCACGAGGAATGTGGGATCTTAGTTCCCTGACCTGTTTATCTTTAGTATCTGTGATCATCCCTTTCTTTTGTTTGAGCTCAGCTGTATATTAAATAAAACCAACCGGGGATGGAACCTGTGCCCCTGCACTGGAAGGTGAAGTCTTAACCACGGGACCACCAGGGAAGTCCCAAACCAATGGGTACCTTGCAACAAAAGGTTTTATTTAATACACAGCTGAGCTCAAACAAAAGAAAGGGACAATCCCAGATACTAAAGATGAAGAGGGAAATGAGAGTTAATGCTGTAATTAAGATGATCCAAAGAGATGAGCATCAGGTTGTGGGTTGAGACCAGACTGGGTTGGGGTTTTAACACTGTCTGAGGGAGAGAAATGAGACAAGATGAGGAGTGAAAATACCTCCTCTTGGTTAAATGGAAACCAAATGACTTCACCCACCAAAGCAAGCTACAGGAAGTTTTGGGGTGGGTCTGAGTGGGGACAAATCGAGAACCTGAGCCCGTGCACATGCCTTTCTGAAGCGTGTATGCATCTATATTGCTAGCATGGTGCAGGACTTCCTGAGCTGAGAAATGGACCTACAAAGACAGGAGTGAATGAATGATGTAACCTTGGGGGTCCCTGGCAGGTCAAATTGCAAAATTATTCTTCAAGGAAATGTAGGTGATTCAGGGAGCAGAGTCTGTCCACAGAAAAACCAAATTCCACTAAAGGTGAGCGTCTAAGAAAATAAATATCACAAACAAAGGAAACCATTTACCCCAAGAGAGAGCTAGCAAACACAGTTAATAAGAGGATTAGCACCCCAAGGCTCTGATATAATAGAGCAACCTGGAAGACACTACACAGGAACTAAGTTTTCAATGATTAAAGAAATAGCGCCACATGAAATCATAGGACTCCACAGGGAAGGCAAGGATGGATAGATTTGAAAAATGAAAATTTGGAAATGAACTCAAGAGGATGTGGAGAAAAGAGAACCCTTGCGCAGTGTGATGAGAATGTAAATTGACATAGCTCAGTTCAGTTCAGCGGCCAGTCGTGTCCGACTCTTTGAGACCCCATGGACTGCAGCACGCCAGGCTTCCCTGTCCATCACTGACTCCGGAGCTTGTTCAAACTCATGTCCATCGAGTCAGTGATGCCATCCAACCATCCTATCCTCTGTCGTCCCCTTCTCCACTACGGAAAACAGTATGGAGATTCCTCTAAAGTTAAAAGTAGAACTACCATATGACCCAGCAATTCCACCTCTGGGTATTTTTTCCAAAGAAAACAAAAACACTAATTCAAAAAAATATGCACCCCCATGTTCTCTGCAGTGTTATTTGCAAAAGCCAAGATATGGAAGCAGCTTAACTGCCAATCGACTGTTGAGTGCATGAAGAAGATGTGATATGAATATTTTTTATTGCTTCTGTTCACTGGGCACCTACTATGTGCCAGGGTCCAATGAGCCAGGCACATCCCTCAGCCTGGCCACCCCCCGCTCTGCCAGTCTCTGTAGAGACTCTGTGTGGGAGCAGTCATGATGTAGTACAAACAGGGACTTGGGATATTTAGATGGTTCAGCCTCAAATTATGCTCTTCTGCTTTTCAGCTCAGGGTGGGGGAAGTCTCCCTTGATTCCCTGAATTTTAGTTTCTTCAGCCATTAAATGGGGGTGTTGGCAGTATCTTCTTTGCTGGGTGATTGCGAGGATTCCACAGTTAATCTAAGTCAAGTGGCTGGTTAGTAGCGAGTCCTGCAAACGTTGACTTGTATTTGTATTAGGTTTGGGACAGGACAGCGGTTCCTACCTCTAGATCACCTTCTCCTCCTGTCTTGGTGCTCAGTTGCTCAGTTGTGTCAGACTCTCTGCGACCCCGTGGACTGTAGCTTGTCCTTGGAATTTTCCAGGAGAGAATACTGGAGCAAGTCGTCATTTCCTATTCCAGGAGATCTTGCCGACCCAGGGATCTTAACCGCGTCTCTTGCACCTCCTGCATTGGCAGGTGGGTTCTTCACCACTGCACCACCTGGCCCAGGTTCTGACTTCCTCTCAATGGCCTCGTGATGTCGCTGTTGGGCAGATGAGAAACTGAGTCTGGAGTAGTTTTTTCTCCACTGCACAGGGTTCAGTTCAGTTCAGTCACTCAGTCGTGTCCAACTCTTTGCGACCCCTTGGACTGCAGCACGCCAGGCCTCCCTGTCCATCACCAACTCCTGGAGCCTACTCAAACTCATGTCCATCGAGTCGGTGATGCCATCCAGCCATCTCATCCTCTGTCGTCCCCTTCTCCTCCCGCCTTCAATCTTGAAGGCCTTGTGGGAGATCCATCCCCCTTAACCCAAGGCTGCATGGGAAGGAAGGGAAGTGACCCTAGGAAAGGAGGAGTCCTAGATCTCCAAACCGCCTTATTCCTTCTTAGCTTTCACTCGATCTTTACTGCTGCTTGAAAAGTACTCGAGCATGCTCATGCTGGGGGGTACCAGGGGGGTCACAGCAGTAGTAATCAGGACCAGCTGGGCCAAGTATAATCTTAAGAATTTTACATACAGTTTTTTCACTCAAATCTCACAACGACCATGTGGGCTGGTGGCTGTTATCACCCTCATCTTACAGATGAGAAAACAGATTCAGTGAGGTTAGGTGAAGTGTCCAAGGTCACACAGCCTGTCGGGCTGCAGCCCTGAAGGGAAGCCACTTGCCATAGCCTGACCATAACCAATTGCTAAATGTCAGAGCCACACAGCAGCCCTGGAGTCCAGCCTCCCTGCCTTCCCAGCAGGAGTAGGACTCATAGTCAGTTGTGTGTTGGTCAACCGAGGAGTCAATTTCAAAATCTATAGACGGATTAACTCAGCATACGAAGAGCCAGGGACCTTTATTCTGCCCTCAGCCCAGAGAGGGCCAGGGAGGTGTGGTCAGCCTGGGAAAGCTTGCCCCCCGGCACCTCAGTGACCCCTTGAAGATCACAGACGTGTTCTGAATGGAGACACCCATGGGCTTGTCTTCCACCAGCTCTACCTGGCTGCTGGCGATGGGCAGGTGGCTGCTCTGGGTGCTGGGAGAACAAAGAAAAAGGGAAGGGTGTCACGGGGCCTGGGACGAGGCCAGCGGGTGTCTTTGTCACCTTCCCACTCTTTGCCATCCTGCACTGCTCAGGGACGCAGTGGGCAAAGCCCTGTCCTGTCCTCCTGGAGCTGAGTGCAGCTTCACCTAATATCAATCACGGTTAATTACATGCAATCTCTGCTCCACCAATGTTTACTTTGGCTAAGTTGCATATTAACGAAATTTATTCTGTGGAAGTCTGGCCTTATTGAATTGCTGGTGATTTATTCAGGGTAATATCTCTTAAGTTCTGTGGGCAACTTTGCCAGCTCTCACCCTTTGTGCTGTAGGTCTAGGATGCCTTTATCCTCCCTTTGCAGAAGGGAAACTGAAGCCCGAGGTCGCACAGAGAATGAGGGGCTAGGGCAGCCCCTCTGGATCCCCCCCCCCATCACCACTAGGTCTGGGACACCCCCTCTCCAACTGCTGGTGGCAGGTGCTTTCCTCACAAGACACAGCGGCATTCAGCATCGCCAGCGCCCCCTAGTGGTAGTGAAATGATCACACAGATTTCAGCACCTGGTTATCCAGGTGACGGTTTTCCGAATCCACCTTTGTTGAGCCTGTTTTTGGCATGGGAGGGGCGGGGTTAGTTTTAGGACAAACCTAAGGCCTTGGAGAAGGAAATGGCAACCCACTCCAGTATTCTTGCCTGGAAAGTCCCATGGACTGAGGAGCCTGGTAGGCTACAGTCCATGGGGTCGCAAAGAGTGGGACGCAACTGAGCGACTTCACTTTCACTTTCGAGGCCTCAGAACAGTATCTTCCCCACCCCGCGAGGCCTCATACACACAGAAGTGGACCCAAGCTCCCGTGTAGCCTAAGGGGCCCAGAAGGTGGATGTATTTTGTTCCAGGGGCCAAGTCTAGTGCTCAGACCTGGGTTAGAATCTAAACCAGCCTTGCTGTGTGACCTTCAAGCTACTTAGCCTCTCTGAGCTCCTGTTTCCTTGTTCAGTAAGCAGGGCCAGCAGTGGGATGTGCTGAAGATAAAAGGAGGCATTGTTTGTAAAGGTGCCTGGCCCATAGCGCACCCTCAGCCCAGGTAAATCTAGGAGACTCGTTTTGCCAAGAGATCTCACAACCCTGCCTCCTGCTATACCCGAAAGACCCTGTCTGTAGGCAAGAGAAAGGGTCTTAAGGTCTGAATCTTATTGGGCCTGTTGGAGAGATCAATACACTACAATAAATCCCCACTAGGGCTACTTGGGGGGAGGGGGTGGTGAATAGGTTGAAGAAGCTAGGTGGGGGGTAGGGGGTTGCAATACCAAGCTTCTGCCCCCAAGTCGGGTGGGGAAGCCTGAGTTCTCCTGACTGTCCTTCCTCTCTGGGGGCTGGGGGCTAGTCTTAGGTTTCACCCCACCAATCCCCAACTGTGCACACCCCAGGTCTGATTCAGACCTTCCCTGACTTGGCCAAGGGTCGTCATGGCCCGTTGCCCTTGATATCTGGGTAGCTGGCTTGCTGGAAGCTGTCTGAATCCCCTTGGTGCTCTTCTCATTCATGAGAAGGGAGGGTAGTGGAGAGGGGTTACACGGGGTCCTTGGCCATGGCTCAGCCTCTCTGGGATGAGGGTTTGGACTGGGCCTCACTCTGGCCTAAGTTAGATGGCTATGCTCAGGGCACGTAGAGAGAGCCCTGACCTCTGACCCTGGCCCGAGATCCTGGTCATACCCTAGCTTCAGGATCCCAACACACTGGAACCCTACGATCCTAGTCAAAATGCAGCCTCTGAATCAACCACGCACTAAGTCCAGCCACCTGTCCCTCTGCTGGGACACTCCCTGCCTGAACTTCAAACTGAATCTATAGTCTTGGGACGCAAACTTTAGAGATCATTGCATTTAGCCTCCTTATGCCTTTATTGTTTTGAGCAAGACACTGAGGCCCAGAGAAGGTAGGGGAGCTGACCAAGGTCACACAGCAGTCAGTGACAGAGCCTCTCCAGCTTGGGCTCATGCCAACCCCTGATCCTACCAAATACACACTGACCTCCTAACCTTCACCCTCTAACCTGACCCTCCACTTGGCCCTGCTCCAAACTTCACTGGAAGCCCCGAAAAACCCTGAGTTCCAGGCAAACACAAACTCTCACATCTGGCTGTTTACAGCCACTAGGGCACCTTCTCACCAAAGAGCTTGACTTGAAAGTGAGGTCAGGAGAGAGAGGGCCGTCCTCTCTCTAGGCTACAGTGTGGCAGCCCCTGCCTCGGAGCTGGGAGTCTCCTTCTCAGTGGGTGCCCCCCAGAGGAGCCCTGGATGGACACCCAGATGGGTGGACAGGCAGACACAAGCCCAATGGTAGGGGTACTTACATTCCAAGAAAGCAGGCTTGCTAACTCGGCACATGATGCCCACGGGGCCGGTGCAGGCACCGCACAGAAGAGCGGGGGGCAGGAGGGCGGCAGGGGCAGGCAGACCCACCTGGAGGTGGTGTCCGCACAACTCCCTGGGACGCGATGCGCTTCTGAGGCCGAGCCTGTTGACTGAGTGCAGCAGCCCCCGCTGGCCTCCTCTCAGGTTCAGAGGCGGACCTCCAGCCAGAGTCCCCACCTCCTGCTCATCCCCATCTGCACTATGACGTTTGCCATCTCCTTTGTACCTGGATAACTGCTGTGGCTGTTCACTCGCTAAGTCGTGTCCGACTCTTTGCGAGCCCATGGACCGCAGCACACCAGGCTTCCCTGTCCTTCACCATCTCCCTAAATTTACTCAAACTCATGCCCATTGAGTCAGGGATGCCATCCAACCATCTCGTCCTCTCTTGTCCCCTTCTCATCCTGCCCTCAGTCTTTCCCAGCATCAGGGTCTTTTCCAGTGAGCTGGTTTTTGCGTCAAGGTGACCAAAGTATAGGAGCTTCAGCTTCAGCACCAGTCCTTCCAGTGAATATTCAGGGTTGATTTCCTTTAGGATTGACTGGTTTGATCTCCTTGCAGTCCAAGGATAATTGCTTAATACTTTTTTAAACAAATCCATTCTTTTTTACTTAAATAAATGTATGTAAACGTAAAGTTTATCTCTCATTTGCAAAGAGGTTAACATATAATGACAATAAAGATATTTAATTCTTGCCAGATACTCTTGCTTGACAATGACCCTAACTGTGAAGCATGCTACTGGATGTAAATTAAAACCATTGAAAAAGTGAGACAGCTTCGTGGGTTTTCAAGATACTCTAGCACTGAGACCTTTTTCCTTGCTGTAGTTGGAATGTGTTGTTGAGTCACTAAGTCGTGTCTGACTCTCTGCGACCTCATGGGCTGTAGCCCACCAGGCTCCTTTGTCTATGGGATCTCCCAGGCAAAATTACTGGAGTGGGCTGCCATTTCCTTCTCCAGGGGATCTTCCTGATCCAGGGATCAAAATCAGGTCTCCTGCATTGCCAGGGGGATTCTTAACCATCTGAGCCACAGGAAAGCCTGTGATTTGGAATATAGGGTATTTAATGCTGTATCTGTGTATTGGATGGCATTATCTTGCATCCCCCCAGAAGTACGTGTCTCACACTTTGGTATTCTGCCTTAGAGACCACGGTATTTAGCCTCCCTTATTGAATTTTGCAAGAAGCTGAGGCCCAGAGATGGGAGGTGCGTGGCTCCAGGCCACACAGCAGCCAGTGGGAGGGCCTCCCCTCACCCCCGCCCCCCCCAGGCTCTTGCTTCACCCCTGCTGACCTGCCCTCCTTGGAGATTCCCAAACCTCCGCCATCACCGACAGCCTGTCTCTGGGGCAGGCGCTGTCCTGGAGTGCACCCCCATCCCCTTGCTGGCACCCTTCAAGTTCTCTTTGCCATTAGAGTAGCCTGGAATCAGAGTTTTGGGGGATGTCTGGACCACTCCTGCCAGTTGGGTTCCCATGTCCTTGGCTTCCAGAAGATTAAGAGATAGGAAGGGAACAAGTCTGAATGTTTTGAGTGAATACCTGCCACACCCAGGCCTGGCAGCACACCCATCATCCCAGTGCCCCCAGCCTCCACTGCCAGGAGCTCTATGGGCCCGTGAACACATGGAGGGAGGCACTGGCACTCACCTGGCACCTCACAGTTGCAGCTCGGAAAGTCTGGGGTGTCTAGGTCCAGCGGGGACAGGAGGCCCAGGACACACTGAGAGAAGGGCGTTCTGCCCCGCTGAGCTTAACCGCACATCCTCGATGGTAACAGGAGCCAGGCTGACAACAATCGGGGCCCCTAGTGCCAACGTCTCAGTCTCCATGACCACCCTCTACAGGACGCCTTCCCGGGGCACCTCGTCCTTGCCAGCCCCTCCCCTTCTGAATTCTCACCCGCACCAGTCACTGGACACATAACAGCGTTCAGCTGGATGAGCTCTTGTGCCATTCAACTTTTCAATATTAATCACATTAATTTTATAAATGCAGGGGCTTCTCTGGTGGTCCAGGGGCTAAGATTCAGTGCTCCCAATGCAGGGGGCCTGTATTCGACCCCTGGTCGGAGAAGTAGATCCCACACGCCTCAACTAAGGGTTCACACGGCACAACTAAGGTTCCTGCACGCTGCAAAGAAGATCAAAGATCGAAGACCCTGCATGCCGCAACTAAGATCCAGGGCAGCCAAATAAACAAATACACATAAAAAACATAAAATGGCTGTCTGAACAGTCAAAAGTCATAGAAAAGGAGATCACATCACT
This sequence comes from Capricornis sumatraensis, assembly GCF_032405125.1. Lineage (NCBI taxonomy): Eukaryota > Metazoa > Chordata > Mammalia > Artiodactyla > Bovidae > Capricornis > Capricornis sumatraensis. Next base: position 30,739,481 of record NC_091088.1, on the reverse strand, counting down.
TGTTCATCCCCCCATCCTAGAGCAATCTCAGTGTTTGTGTTGAGGGGATGGGCTTTCCTCTCCCAAGTCTTTTTCCCCCTGCACATTCATTCCACAAATCTGTGGTGAGCATCTGGTCACCAATGTGACCCCTGGCAGGGACACAGAGGGTGGGGAACAAGATGCTGGCCCCTCCTCTCACAGTTCCGCGTTCCACTGGGAGATACAGACTCCGGGGGAGACTTGGGTACAGCGGTCTCACCCCCACTTCACAGAACCAGGAGGAGAGGTGACTGTTTGCTGGATAATAACATCCACATATCCTGAGCTCTTATCTGATCTGCTAGGCTGTGAGCTCTCTGAGCCAGGATTGTGGCTGCCCTGGATCTTCACATAGTAGGTGCTCGGCACATAGTAGGCCTGCCACAAATGCTTGTTGAAGAGAGTAGAAAAGACAGGTGCTGTGCTGAGGTCTTTACATGCATTATATCATTCAATTCTTATGATGAGCCTATAGTATTTGTTGCTCAGTTGTGTCTGACTCTTTGTGACCCCTTGGACTGTAACCCACCAGGCTCCTCTGTCCATGAAACTCTCCAGGCAAGGATGCTGGAGTGGGTTGCCATTCCCTTCTCCGGGGGAGCTTGCTGACTGCTGAGGTCTTTACACGCTTTATGTTATTCTGTTCTTATGATAAGCCTGCAAGGAGCCATCAAATATCTCCATTTTATAGGCAAGGGATCTGAGCTCAGAGAGGTACAATAACATATTCTAGATGTTCAAACAGATGGGCATCGGAGGCAGGACTTAGACAGTAAGGCCTGTACTCCTTTCACAGGGCTTTTACAAGTTCCCAAGCCCTGAGTGGGGGTGGGGTAGGAGCACACATCGGGAGTCAGAGAGGGGGTCGAGCTGGCCCCTGACTCACTCACTGTGTCACCATGCGTTGGTCACTGGCTCTCTCTGAACCTCAGTTTCCTCATCTGTTGAATGGGGCAGGGATGCTTGTTGCCCTTTGCAGCCAAGGAGATGGAGGCAGTGGACCCTAGAAGGACCTCTATATATTGGCTTTTGCTTGATAGGAACAAATACTGCTGGGTGGGTGTACAGATGCTAAAAACATGGGCTGCCTCTGGGAGGAACTGGGTGGCTGGGAGAAAGGGGTAGGGGAATTCCATGCCTTTTGAATTCTGAGTCACATGAATGTGTTTTCAAAAAAAAAAACTATAAAATACAGTGTTTTAATCACAGCTGGGACCAAGAATTCCCCTTCGCATGTGAGACCAAATGACCGATTCCTCCTTCGCAGAGTCCTCAGGCAGGGAGCCAGGGCTGCAAGGGTATGACAGGACACTGTCCCTAAAGGGAGGGTGTGTCCAGCCCCCTCTCGGGCCTCACTGATTCCCAAGGCCCAGCCAGGGGAAGCCTATGTCTCTCCCTTGGGCAGCAGGCCCTTGGGGGGTACATACCCACAGTCACCGCGAGAGGTTGATGAGCAGTCGTGTGCCCACCAGCCTCAACAGAGCAGGGTCAGAGGGCAGAGATTTTGCCCAGGACACCCCAGGACCCCAAACACGGCTGGGCCCTGGGAGCTGCATTAATCGGCTCCATTTCCCAGGAGGGGAAGACTTCCTGGTGTGCTATTGTTCTCCTGGCTGCCGCTCATTTCCCATTCCTGGGGTGCGTGGAGGGCAGTGACCGCCCAGCCTGGGTGGTGACAGCTGAGGCTGTGCCTGCAGTGGAGAGAGAGGCGTGCCTATCTCTAGGGCAGCCGGCTGCTGAGGGGCCTGGCAGCAGAGCGTGAGAGGCCCAGAGATAATGGATGAGAAAGTAAAATAAAACAAATGGAACCAACCAATCAACACCAAAACCAACGCGAAAAAAAAAAAAAATCTGTCTTTGAAGGAGACGGATTAAATTAGGAATTTGGGATTCACACCACTACTTTGGTCACCTGATGTGAAGAACTGACTCCTTGGAAAAGACCCTGATGCTGGGAAAGATTGAAAGTGGGAGGAGAAGGAGACAACAGAGGATGAGATGGTTGGATGGCATCACTGACTCTATGGACGTGAGTTTCAGCAAGCTCTGGGAGTTGGTGACGGACAGGGAATCCTGGCGTGCTGCAGTCCATGGGGTCGCAAAGAGTTGAACACAACTGAGCGAATGAACTGACTGGCAATTCACAATACTATATATATAGAATGGGCTTCCCTGTTTGCTCAGCTGATAAAGAATCTACCAGCAATGCAGGATACCCTGGTTCGATTCCTGGGTTGGGAAGATCCCCCGGAGAAGGGATAGGCTACCCACTCCAGTATTTTTGCCTGGAGAATCCACATGGACAGAGGAGCTGGTGGGCTCCAGTCCATGGGGTCATAAAGAGTTGGACAGGACTGAATGACTAAGACATATAAAATACATAGGACTTTCCTGATGGCCCACTGTTTAAGAATCTGCCTGCCAATGTAAGGGACATGGGTTTGATCCCTGGTTCAGGAAGATTCCACTTTGCCATGAAGCAGCTAAGTCTGTGCCACAACTACTGAGTCTGTGCTCTTGAACAAGAGAAGGCACCATAATGAGAAATCCAGGCACCCCAATGAAGAGTAGCCCCTACTCACCACAACTAGAGAAAGCCTATGCATAGCAATGAAGACCCAGCACAGTTCAGTTCAGTTCCGACTCTTTGCAACCCCATGAATCACAGCACACCAGGCCTCCCTGTTCATCACCAACTCCTGGAGTTCACTCAAACTCACGTCCATCGAGTCGGTGATGCCATCCAGCCATCTCATCCTCTGTCGTCCCCTTCTCCTCCTGCCCCCAGTCCCTCCCAGCATCAGAGTCTTTTCCAAAGAGTCAACTCTTCGCATGAGGTGGCCAAAGTACTAGAGTTTCAGCTTCAGCATCAGTCCTTCCAATGAACACCCAGGGCTGATCTCCTTCAGAATGGACTGGTTGAATCTCCTTGCAGTCCAAGGGACTCTCAAGAGTCTTCTCCAACACCACAGTTCAAAACTATCAATTCTTTGGTGCTCAGCTTTCTTCACAGTCCAACTCTCACATCCATACATGACCACTGGAAAAACCATAGCCTTGGCTAGATGGACCTTTGTTAACAAAGTAATGTCTCTGCTTTTGAATATGCTATCTAGGTTGGTCATAACTTTCCTGCCAAGTAGTAAGCGTCTTTTAATTTCATGGCTGCAATCACCATCTGCAGTGATTTTGGACCCCCCAAAAATAAAATCTGATACTGTCTCCACTGTTTCCCCGTCTATTTCCCATGAAGTGATGGGACCAGATGCCATGATCTTAGTTTTCTGAATGTTGAGCTTTAAGCCAACTTTTTCAGTCTCCTCTTTCACTTTCATCAAGAGGCTTTTTAGTTCCCCTCCAGTTTCTGCCATAAGGGTGGTGTCATCTGCATATCTGAGATTATTGATATTTCTCCTGGCAACCTTGATTCCAGCTTGTCCTTCTTCCAGCCCAGCATTTCTCATGATATACTCTGCATAGAAGTTAAATAAGCAGGGTGACAATATACAGCCTTGACGTACTCCTTTTCCTATTTGGAACCAGTCTGTTGTTCCATGTCCAGTTCTAACTGTTGCTTCCTGACCCAGCACAACCAAAGATAAATAAATAAAATAAAATAATAATAAACAACAAGGACCTACTGTATAGCACAGGGAACTATACTCAATATTTTGTAATAACATATAAAGGAAAAGAATCTTAAAAATAATATATGTCAATATACATATATGTAATATATATGTAATACATATATAGGTAAAGTTAACCAAATCATTTTGCTGTACACCTGAACCCACACAGCATTTTAAGTCAACCATATTTCAGTTTGAAAAATCTAGCCCTTCAAACTTAGAATCCTGCATCTTAAACTCTTAATAATCATCATAATACCAGCTATATTTTTGAGTTATATGCTTTTTTGCATGATCTCATTTAATACTCCTTATTTTCATCCTGGTAAAATACACATACCTTAAAATGTACCATTTTGAAACGTACAGTTAGAACCATCACAATGTTGTGTGTGCAAACATCACACTCCAGACCATTTTTAGCGACACACCCCATGGGCGGAGGAGCCTGGTGGGCTGCAGTCCACGGGGTTGCTAAGAGTCGGACACGACTGAGCGACTTCACTTTCACTTTTACTTTCATGCATTGGAGAAGGAAATGGCAACCCACTCCAGCACTCTTGCCTGGAGAATCCCAGGGACGGGGCGGGGGTGGGGGGGTCTGATGGGCTGCCGTCTATGGAGTCGCACAGAGTCGGACACGACTGAAGCGACTGAGCAGCAGCAGCAGCCAATGAGCAGTCACTCCCACCCTCAGCCCCCGGAACCACAGATGTGCTCCGGACCTTCTGTATAAATGGATCATACGTCGTGCTGATTGTGTCAGTGCAGGAAGTCAGCCCGGGCTTAGGACGGGAATATTTTTTTGGTGCGGAGAGGGGGGCGGGGGGTGTTACTGTCTCCCGCAGTGTCATTGAGGGAGAAAAGTGTCTATAAACCGGACATGATGACAGTGCCGGGCCTGGATTATGTATTGATATATGTAGGTCCACATCAGACTATTTGGAAGGACACACTTGAGACTGTTAACTTGGTCCCCTGCGGTGGGGGCGAGGGCAAGGACGGGGGAGACTGTCACTCTTGAGTCCCGGGAGAATGACTTGCTCCTTCATATTCCATCACAAAGTCTGTGTCTACCGGGATCTCTAAAGAAATGGGATTTCTCAACTCGAGTGAACTACTTGAGTGTGGCTCCCAGGGTGGGCTACTCACCAGCTGTGCAACTTGGGTAAATCACTCACCCTCTCAGAGCCTCAGTTTCTTCAACCATAAAATGGGCACATTGTACCTACCTCCTAGAGTTGGTGGGAGAATTAGAGGCGGTACTGCTTGCCTGGCCCACAGTCGGCTGTTATCTCATCATGGCTCCTCCTCCTCGCCAGGCTGGGAGGAAAGCTGCTGGGCATTAATACACTCTGGCCCAGCGAGGCCTCAGTCCTCAGGGCTGGCAGGGAGGAAGCTGCCCATCGCTAGGAGGTGAGTTTCTGCAGCTGTGCCCAGTGCATAGTAGGACCTCACTACATACCTGTGGACTGAAGGACTGTGAGGAGGACAGGAGATTTGGGTTAGTCACTGCCACCACTGGGCTGACCCGGGCTGCTCCTCCTGTTCGTGAGGGTGGTGGCCCTGGAGGCGGGGCAGAGCTGAAGGGCTCTAGGGTCCAGTTGCCCCTGTGATGCCCACGTGGGAGCCTCAGAATGACCTACTCCCCACAAAGCCAGGGACGAGCCCAAGGGTTTAGCAGTATCTGAACAATCTTGGGGCTGAAAGTAGGGGAGACAGCTATAGAGCACCCCTGGAAGAGACCCAGAGCCCAGACTGCAGAAGAGCCAGCTGTGCCCCCAGAAATCAGATGCCAGCCACTCCGGGACCCCACGAGTCCCACACCACCTACAACAGCTCTCCTTTCTGAGTCCTAGGACTTTCAGAAAGCCTCCGCCAGGGCCACTGGGGCTCTCAGCAGAAGCCTGGGGCTATCAGGGGACGTGGGGACGAGGCAGAGAGGGACTTCAGAGGACCTCACGCGCCAGACAGAGGGGACCTGGCCTGACGAAGGCCCTGCCTGGCTACCTGCTGCCCGCTGGTGGCTGGTGACAGCCAGCCCCAGGCTTCCGGCCCAGCCCAGTGCCGCAACTGTAACTCGACGTGCACACACCTGTACACCTGTACCCATACACCCACCCAGACAAATCAACCTGCTGGCACACGAAAATAACCATGTGTGCATGTGCACGTGGCTGAGAACGCCCAAGTCACCGACACACAGGCTGATACCACCCCCAGCTACATCCTCCTCCGAGACGCACCTGCACCCGCGGGAGCCACCCAATACAGACAAATGCATATGCTGGGATTCAAGTTTTCTCTTAATATTTTTTTAAACATTAAAAAAAAATGTTTTTTTCTTAAAAACATTTTTTCCCCCCATGGGCTATATGTCACAAAGCTTTTAGTGTTTCCTGGCCTCCATCATTCAGCTGCTATGATTTCTGTCTTCTCTGCACAGGCTTTAGACTATTATTTACTTAACCTTTTAAATGGAATTTTTTAAGTTAAATGTATTTCAAAAGGGAACTTCATATCCCTATTTAAGTGGAAAAATGCACTTATCTAATATATTGAAAAATAACACTGTTCCTAAGATTATCAGTGGGACAGGCCCTCTAGATTAGTTCTGCACACCCATCCAAGGGAGGCATGATTTCAAGCTTCGTGGCCCTCATGTGGTGGGCAGAGCAGTTTTATATGTCCCTGGGGGTCTATGTTATGGATGAAGAAAAGCAGGGGCTCTGGTCGTAGAGGCCCTAGGGCTCAAACCAGCTGTCTTGCCCTTGCAGCCTCTGCCCTTCCCTGTGACGACCTCTGCGGCCTCAGACTTGCAAACACCTCCCTGGTTGCCTCCGGCGCCACCTAGTGGTGGAATCTTGCATCAGCCCACACAGAGACACCCTCCGCGGCTCCCCTCAGACACCCTATCCCCTAGTTCTCCCAGTCCCCATATCCTTCCACCTGCTTCCATCATCACGGGCGCTCTGCTCCATGCCCTTACCTCCTTGCTCTGACCTTGGATTTGCGGCTCTCAGTGGAGCAGCCTTCCCTCCTATACCCCTTGTATGTCTATCATTTCTCCTCCCTCTTTCTCCATGAAATTCCAGCTCCTTGAACTGTAAGCCATCAGACCACACTGTTCCTTCCCTTGTGACTCCTCCAATGGACCCCATCTCACTTTGGCTAGAACACACATTCCTTACGAAGGCCTAGGAGGCCCTATGTGATCCGTCCCCCCACTTCTGGATCCCTTCTCCCACCACCCCCCTTCACTCACCGCCAGCCACCTGCCACCTTCTAAGACAGTGGCTTTGCGGACCTTGTTCCTGCCTCAGGGCCTTTGCGCTTGCCTTTCTTGCCACTTGGACAACTCTTCCCCAAATCTTTGCTTGGTTTGCTCCAGCTCATCATTCATGTATCACCTCTCAGAGGCCTTCCCTGACCACCGTCTAACCACTTGAACTTCTCCAAGCACACCACTCTAAAATATCCCTCACCCCATTACTTTCTCTTGCTATGCTTCCCCCGCCCCAGTCCTTGCTGTTTTGGGTCCACTGGTTCCCTTGTTTCGTCTTCGTGGTCCTGCCAGGGTGTGAGCTCCATGAGGGCAGGCACACCTGCCACCAGGAAGGCCCTGAGCGCAGCACTGAGTGTTGACCCCGTGGCATGTGCCTGCCTGCGTGCTTGCTGGCCAGCTATGCAGCAGGAAACACAAGCTTTTGCACACTCAGACCTGCATGAATACAAGAGGCAGCACAAAGTCAGCTGCTGCTGGATCCCTGGGTACCACCATGGGCAAAGTCACTCTCGGAGGTGCCAAGTCAGAGATAGCTACCATTTATCTCCCCCTGCTTCCACCCTAAGGACTTGCTTCCAGTGGAGAACTTGCTTCTACCTTTTCCCACAAGCCTGCCCTGCCGCTTTGGGAATAGGAAACCTTCCTGGCGAGGCACAGAGCAAAGCCTGTAAGGAGCGGCCCCCATATGGGTTTGGTCTCAGGCAGAGCCTAGGGAGGCGCCTGATTCTAAACAAGTGACACAGTCTGTTGGCAGAAACCCCCGTTGGTCAATATGGTGCATAAGCCTGAGGAGTGGGACCCCTAACCTCCAGAGCTGGGACCCTTTATCAGTCAGGGTTCTAGCGAGAAACAATTCATAGGAGATTAATTATTTGCTTGTTTCTGTCTTTCGAGGAATGGGCTAATGTGATTGTAGAGGCTGGTTGGGTGAGCCTGACATTTTAGGGCAGACCAGCAGGCTGGAAACTTTTGAGAAGCAGCTGACACTGCAGTCCTCAGGCTTAATGGAAACCTCAGTCCGGCTCTTCCAATCTTTCACCTAGTTGGATGAGGCCAACTCAGATGCAGAGCATAATCGCCTTTACTTAAAGTCTGCTGACTGTAGGTGTTAATGATATCTGCAAGATAACCCCCCAGCAACACCTAGATTAGTGTTTGAATAACTGGGCCTAGCCCAGTGCACCCTTTATCAGCTAGGTACCCTCACAATCTTAAACCACACTTACCTCCAGATCAAGTCAGTGACAAAGCCTTGCTTCCATGGAATGTGATGTGACTGTCCCGCCCATAATCCAAACACACTGATCCTTTCCCCAGGAGAAGATGCCAAGTCCTTGGTTGATGGTCACTCTTCTCTATGCGATCCTGTAACTTAAATCCCATGATGCAGGGGGCTTCCCTGGTGGTCTGGTGGTTAGGACTCTGCGATTCCGCTACAGGGAACCCTGCTGATCCTTGGCCAGGGAACTAGGACCCCACACGCCACGTGGCTAAAGGAAGAAAACATTCTGTGATGCAAAGCTAACTATTTTTAATTCATCTTATGTTACATGACAAGGAGATAAGACAAAAATATTTACTTCATATGTACTATATATCTATCCATAATATACAAGTTTGTGCATGAAGCTACCAACACAGCACAACGAAATGAGGAAGAAATACTCATAATTACAGGCCTCATTTCTGCAACTGGTCACGCAGATGTAGTTGCTATTTACAACTACTGTCTTTCACTACCCATTTCACACCCTCAGCAGCCACCTCAGCTGGTCATGGTTGCTGGGGTGACCGAACCTTCATTTCTGAAGAGTCAGGGCCATTAGCAGTCCTGCCTTCATTGGATTTTCCGTCGACAGGCAGGGTAGCCTTAGGGATCTCCTGTATTCCCATGTTCTTCCTTATCTTCATTTGTGTAGGAGCAGCCCAGTCTCCTCTTGATAGTTGGATTCAACCAGCCAAGCCAATAGGATAATGCCCTTCTCTGCCTGTTGGTTCTGGAGGCATGAGAGCCCGAAGTGGCCGGGGAGCTGAGCTACGAGTTTGATGGAATCATCATCGTGTCTCCTGGAAGCGCTTCTCCCTGTTGTGGGTTGAATTGCATCCCAAGTTTGTGCCCATCCAGAACTTCGGGATGTGAACTTCTTTGGAAATAGGGTCATTGCAGGTGTAAATCCAATGGCTCAGCAGTTACTCAGAAGGCAAGGGATTTATCTGCAGCGAATAGCAGGTGCCAGCCTTTCTCTTGCTCTGGACCCCACTCAAAACAGGCAGCTTTTCAGGTCACTTGGGCCTGAAAGTAAATAAGCCAAGAGTGACACACCCAATTGAGGACGACATTGCTCCAAAATCCAGAGGACAATTATATGTTGTGCCTGGTTTCTTTGGCTGTAGGAGGGGCCAGATGCCAATAACTTGTCTGAAAAAACCTATCTTGACACGCACCCAACCATTGCATCACTAGAAATTTCACTGAGATGGAAGGCCCCTGACTCTTTTTGGAATTTATTTCCCACCATCTGACAATGCAAATGTCTTAATCATCACTACTACTTGCTCGCTAGATGGAATTCCCATTTATCATCAGTGTTCAGCCGGTGGGGTATTTTGTGGAAGGAAAAGGTGATCAAGGTCCCTGCAGACCAAACTGTGATTACACTGGGCAGCAGAGTGGATACACCCGAAGCAGGACGGTAAATGAATATTTTTGGTCTGGCCAACTGAAAGCAAACTGCTTCTCGTGGTTTTAACTAATAGGTATTAAGGAAGAAGCACTTGTTGGATCAGTAGCTGTAAACCAGGAACCAGGCGATGTGTAATTTGCTCAAATAATGAGACCACATGGAAGAGCAGCTGCAATTGGAGTCACCACCTCCAGTCACCAATGAAAATCAGTTTATGATCACCCATGTCCACACATTTCAAAAAACGAAGATCATGGCATCCAGTCCCATCACTTCATGGCAAATGGACGGGGAAACAATGGAAACAGTGAGAGACTTTACTTTCTTGGGCTCCAAAATCACTGCAGATGGTGACTGCAGCCATGAAATTAAAGACACTTGCTCCTTGGAAAAAAGCTATGACAAACCTAGACAGTATATTAAAAAGCAGTATATTAAAAGTATATCACTTTGCTGACAAAGGTCCGTATAGTCAAAACTATGATTTTTCCAGTAATGTACAGATGTGAGAGTTGAACCATAAAGAAGATTGAGTGCCAAAGAATTGATGCCTTTGAACTGTGGCGTTGGAGAAGACTCTTGAGAATCCCTTGCACTGCAAAGAGATCAAACCAGTCAATCCTAAAGGAAATCAACCCCGAATATTCATTGGAGGGACTGATGCTGAAGCTGAAGTTCCAACACTTTGGCCATCTGATGCAAAGAGCTGACTCATTGGAAAAGACCCTGATGGTGGGAAAGATTGAAGGCAGTAACAGAAGGGGACGACAGAGGAGGAGAAGGATGTAATGGACATTACACCATAGATGTAATGAACATGAGTTTGAGCAAGCTCTGGGAGATGGAGGACAGGGAAGCCTGGTGTGCTGCAGTCCCTGGGGCTGCAAACAGTCGGACACGACAGAGTGACTGAACAACGAAAGTCATCCTCCGTGACCCACCTGTCTTCTGCAGAGAATGAAGGTTGAACAGAAATGTGGGGTCAGCACCTCTGCATCTCTAAGGCCCTGATGGTGGCGCTGATCTCTGCAGTCCCTCTGGGGATGCGGTATTGGTCTCCGTGTACATTTTCCTGGGTAGAGGCAGTTCTCATGATTTCCACTTGGTTTTCCCTAATAAGCCTCACTCCACAAGTGATGGAACCAGTGTGGGGATTCTGCCTGTTGCTAAGTACAGGCACACCTCAGAGATACTGTGGGTTCAGTCCCAGGCCCCTGCAATAAACCAAATATTGTAATAAAGTAAGTTATACGAACTTTTTGGTTTCCCAAAGCCCATAAAAGTTATGTTTACATTATGCCATAGTCTATTAAGTGTGGAATAACGTTATGTCTAATAAAACAGTACATACCGTAATTTAAAAATACTGTAGGGAGTTCCCTGGTCCAGTGGTTGGTTGGGCATCTGTGCTTCCAGTGCTTCCTGGTTGGGGGAACTAAGATCCCACATGCCACAGGGGGTGGCCAAGACATTCAAAAATAAATAAAACACATCATGCTGACAAAATATAAAATAAATAAATAAAAGTACTGTATTACTACCCTGAAGAAGGAAATGGCAACCCACTCCAGTCTTCTGGCCTGGGAAATCCCATGGTGAGAGGAGCCCGGTGGGCTACAGGTGAGAAGTGTGTCCTGTGGACCCTCCCAGGGCAGGTGAGCAGGCCTAAATTCACACTAAACATTCCAGTCTCCCTATGATGAATACGCCTACAGTATACAAGGTAGTTCTGTCATTTCAGCTTCCTTCGTGTGGGCCAACTCTCAGCCTGTGTTTCAGCCAACTTAACTATCAGAACCATTTCTCATTTTTCACGCTGAAATTAACAGAATCTCTGCTTAATGGGGAGGGAGGTGGGAGGGGGGTTCAGGATGGGGAATACATGTACACCCATGGCTGATTCATGTCAATGTATGGCAAAAACCACTACAATATTGTAAAGTAATTAGGCTCCAATTAAAAAAAAAAAAAAAAAGAATCTCTGCTCAGTGGGCTGTTAGTAAATCCAGCCTGGGCTTCCCTGGTAGCTCAGTGGCAAAGAGTCTGCCTGCCAGTGCAGGGGACATAGGTTTGATCCCTGGTGTGGGAAGACCCCATATGCCACAGGGCAATTACTGAGCCCGCAAGCCTAGAGCCTGGGCTCTACAGTGTGAGAGGCCGCCACAGCGGGAAGCCTTGACGCTGCAGCAGGAGAGTAGCCCCCACTCACCGCAACCAGAGAAAGCCCATGCAGCAACAAAGAACCAGCATAGCCAGAAATAAATTTAAAAAAAATTAACAAAAATAAATCCAGCCTGATCCAACTTGCTATTGCTTCCACCACTAGCCCACACCCATTAATAGTATCCATTCTCACCCCACCCTGGAATTGGCCGTATAAGTCGGAAAAATCATACAGTTCTTTAGGTGTGCCGCACAGAGCTGTTCACTTCTTGAGGCCTGCTGGGACTTGAGTCTGATTATACATGTAGAAGCAAAGGGAGGCGCGGGAGGTGCAGGTCCTGAGAAGACTCAGTCACTTCTCTCAAAGGAACTCCCTCAGGGGAGGCCATTACAGTTTCTTCACCCAAAGGGTTAACTCCCTTAGAAATAGGTGAAAGAGCATCTTTTGACAAAGATGACTTGGACCCTTTCTCTATTAGCCAGAACATAGATCCACTTGGCTTCTGATCCCCTCCCTAGCCATCTAAAGAGTATTTACCTCCATTTCTCATTATGGATGTATAACGTCACTTCTCACCAAGCACCTGTTTGCTGCATAGAATGTCAAACAAGTTGTTCATTAACAGTAACTTAACTGCATTTCCTCAGCTGCGGCACATTTTTCAGTCCTGGGCAGGTCCACAGAAGGGAGAGGCCACAGACCACACACCCTCCTTCGAACGCACATCAGTATGTTAAATGCCCTCGGAGCTCTGCAGTGCAGAAACCCACCAACTGCCAGATCTACCTGGCTGTGAGATCATCTTCCCGGGGCCTCCCACGTGGCTCAGTGGTCAACAATCTGCCTGCCAACGCAGGAGATGCCAGTTCAATCCCTGGGTGGTAAATATACCCCAGAGAAGGAAATGGCAGTTCACTCCAGCCTTCCTATCTGGAAAATCCCAGGGACAGAGGAGCCCGGTGGGTTCCAGTCCATGGGGTTCCAAAGACTTGGACACAACTGAGCGACGGAGCACAAGCTCATTTTCTGGAGTGTTCCTTCTATAGAACCAGGGTTCAAGAAAACACACCTTGGAAAACACACATGTAAAAAAAAAGTGATGACGGCCTGAGCTAACATTTGGGAAATTTTTTGGTTTATGCTTTCAGCTTTTTAATTGCTATTTAACAACAGAGACTCAAACCAACAATTTTCAAAGTATTAACAGTAGTATGCAAGTACATTCTTGCGACTGCACATTTAGTAACTGTCGTAGAAACAGTTCTGCCATACTCACACCCATCAGAAGTCTTTAAACCTTGACTCTTGTCTGAAGGTTCCTCTCTTAATGTGGCTAGGGACAATCTGAACCCTTGTCAGCTGTCCTTAGGAGCACCTTCCTGGAACTATTCTGGGCCTGTGGAATCCGGAGTTTAACTGATGCAACCGGACACCACAGGGAGAGTGAGTGGCCTCACCACTTCAAAAGCAGGAGCCCAGCACTGCCAGCTGCCTGGGGTTCCAGGAGTCTTTTCTAAGCGATGCTGCTCCTGCTCCATAAGACAATAGGCTTCTCCACTCAGGATTTTTAAAATGACCTCGTATCAACTCTTAATGACCACTTTGATCGATGGCCAAGTACGCCAGGAATCCAGCTCCATGGCGGGAGGGGAGTCTCACCTCTGCACTCTCGTTTCGGCAGTGACCCCTCTCTGCAGCTCCTTAAAACTGTAAAACTGTAGAACCTCCAGTCTCGAGTTGCTTCTTCCTTCAAGCAAATATCGCCTTTGTAACTCGTCAATCGTTAGTGGCTCCTGACTGGTCAGTCCTCTGGTTCCAGGTGTTATTTCAAACTCTATGCTATTTTATTTTACTCCTTACATGATTATCTTGGTTGGCTTTTTAAAGCACAGTCATAGATAAAATTGGAGTCCTTTCCAGGTGGTGATAGTGGTTAAGAATCCACTTGCCAATGCAGGAGACACCGGTTCAAACCCTGGGTTGGGAAGATCCCATGGACAGAAGAGCCTGATGGGCTACAGTCCATGGGTTGCAGAGTCAGACACGACTTAGTGACTGACCATGTGCGCACACAAACACATACATGAAACGGCTTTGCCTCTACCCAGCATCTGGCTGTGAATTGTTTGGGGAATGTTTATTGGATGTCAGTGATGTTTCCAGTCATCACTGTATAAACAAGGATGTTTCCATGAACGTGACCAGGACTTCCCTAGTGGCGCAGTGGATAAGAATCTGCCTGTCAATGCAGGGGACACAGGTTTGATCCCTGATCTAGTAAGGTTCCATAGGCCGTGGAGCAACTAAGCCCGTGAGCCACAGCTACCGAGCCTGCGAGCTGGACTTACTGAAACGCGAAAGCTCTAGGGCCCATGAGCTGCGACTGCTTAAGCCCGCGAGCCTACAGCCTGTGCCTCACGAGAGAAGCCACCTCAGTAAGAAGCCCTCGCGCCACAATGAGGAGCAGCCTCCTCGCCGCAACTAGAGAAAGCCTGTGCAAAAAAAAAGCAACAGAGATCCAGTGCAGCCAAAAATAAATGATCATGACTGTGACACAAGCTGATTTACTTTGCTGAAAACCACAGTTCCAGGCCTTTAGCATTCTACTTACAGCATCATTCCTGTGAAAAACACACAGCACTTTCCAGATTAATCTCAAAAATAATAAAGTCCAAGAGTAAAGGTCAGCATGACATGTGAACAGGTGAAAAGCACTTAGCCACTAACTTTTTTTTTTTGCCAAATAATCTGAAATTTCATCTTCCAGACCTTATTGTTATTTGATCTTCAGGCAACCATCATCCCAAGACTGGCTTGGGTGTGATTTCTCAGTGGAAAACTGCACTCAATTCCCCTTTTTTTCATTGCCTCTCCTTTTCTGCTTGTGTGTGCTGTGTGCTAGTCACTACTGCTGCTGCTGCTGCTAAGTCGCTTCAGTTGTGGCCGACTCTGTGCGACCCCATAGACGGCAGCCCACCAGGCTCCCCTGTCCCTGGGATTCTCCAGGCAGGAACACTGGAGTGGGTTGCCATTTCCTTCTCCAATGCGTAAAAGTGAAAAGTGAAAGTGAAGTCGCTCAGTTGTGTCTGACTCTTCGAGACCCCATGGACTGCAGCCTACCAGGCTCCTCCGTCCATGGGATTTTCCAGGCAAGAGTACTAAGGCACATCCAACTCTTTGCAACCCTCCCCACCACGCTGTCCCCCACCCCCGCTCTCCCAACTGTAACCCTCCAGGCTCTTCTGTCCATGGGATATTCCAGGCGAGAATACTGAAGTGAGTTGCCATTCCCTTCTCCAGCAGATCTGCCTGACCCAGGGATCAAACCCGCATCTCCAGGGTCTCCTGCATTGACAGGCAGATTCTTTACCACTGAGCCAGCTAGGAAGCCATTCTTTTCCTTAACTAGAGGTCTTCTGGGATCTGAGACTGGGCCGCGTGGGCTTTCCGCTGTCCCAGTTTCCAGCACGACGGGCCTTCCCCTGCGCTGGATTTTCTTCGTGTTCCGCCTCTACCATGGGAGCTTCGCTGAGTTGGGCTCCGGCTGTGCTTGGCCTCTTCCACACGGAGGTTGTTTCAGCCAGGTTATATCTGAGTCACGGCACCATAGATGTCACGCGAGTATATGTTCCTCAATTCTTTGTCTCGTCACAACAAACATTTGGAGTGACTGACATTAAAGGCCCCTCAGCAAGTCACAGCTCTCAGATCTTGGATAGACTGTGTTATAGCTCTCCAACAAATCAGAGTTTCAGCTCTATTTTATTTAGGAGATAGCAGGAAAACCCATCTTCGAGGCATGAGGGCACATTGATCTAAAGACAGAAGGAGAAGAGCGCCCCAGCGCGCGGGAGAGAGAGCAAAGCCACTAACTTTAAATTGGGGGAATTTAGAGCTGATGGGTTACAACATAAGCCAATATTATTTAAATCAGGAAATGGGGAGTGCAGGGCAAACACAGGCATAATCTCAGTGCGTTAAAACTTCCGTGGCTTTACCCTATCTTTTTAAACAGTACAAATGGTCCTTTTATAAAAAGAATTCAGGTTGCAAAACATTCAGGTTACTCAAAAATCGGCAACTCAACTGCTGACCACCCAGTGACGACAGACGCGGAGTAAACAACCGAGATGACAGGAGTCTCCGCCAGGGTCCTTCATAGTAAAACTTTATTGAACAGAAAACCCAGCAAAGGTTTTCACCTCTGCACAGCTCCTCTTGGTTTAAAGTAAAGCACTGCATTTTAAAAAGCAATTATACATAAGTCTTTCCTAGAAAAGTCCTGCTAAAACATGTCTAGCAATTTCATTGATTATATAAAGTAGTACACTTAGTGTAATTTAAACATTCCAACAGGAATCAAATCGTACCAGCAGAACCATTTCTGCGTCTATGACATCTATGTACAAACACTCATGCAGACACACACATCTGGAAAAGTTCCTCAGGCATAAACATGCGAAACTAATGCCTTCTACTTACAATGCCTATTAAACTACAACAGTATATATTAAAGCTCTTCAGAACAAAGACATGAGAAGCCTGTAGGCATTTTGTGTTCATCAATTGTATCATGGCTTCATGTCTTACTTACTGCTTTTGCTTAATCACAAAAGCATATCATCCTCTTTGTAGATTCTTATACTATTTCTGTGCCACCGCCACGTCCAGGTAAGGAAATCGAGCCAGCATCAGATGATCCAGTCCACGCCTGTCAAAGCCTCCAGCAGCCAGAGAGGAAACACCGTCAGTTTGCTATGGCTGGAGGGCCTTCTGGAAGGAGAGAGGCAAAGAAAGTCTTGAAGACAAGCCAGGCTGTGCTCATAAATGAAGGGCTGGTCTGCTCGTCACCTCGTACATCCCTGTCCGGAGGGAGGTGGCTGGGATCTTCACTTTCAGGATCAGGGGCCCCCTGTAGGGAATAAACCACAAGGAGAAAACAATTAGGACTGTGACAAGCACCCAGTAACATTAGGCAAGGGCAGAGTGACTCCCTGGGTCCCTGCCCATAAACCAAGTGACGCAGGCAGGACGCCGGGGATGATGTCCCACGCTGGACGGAGCTCCTCCTCCAGCCTCCAGAGCACAACTGTGCTGAACGCGCTCCTGGTTTTCAGTATCCCTGGCCACAGTATCAAATGAAGTAACTAGATCTTCAACTATTATTAAGTTAGTAATTAAGCTTGACACTCATTAAACGTGGATATTTTTCTAACTTTGGCAGTGCTCCGAGTTTAAAAAAAAAGCAACTGAAACTGGAAACACAGGATTCTAAAAACAGATACTACAGTGATACTTTATATGAAAAAGAATCTCCTTTAGGATTGCGCATTATATTGCCTTATAGAAATCCTATTTCTGTATGTTATTTTCCAAGAAACCTATTCTGTGAGAGAGACAGGCACATGTTCCTAACTCTTAATTAGAATAACTCTCCATTAGCAGTTTCCATGGTATAATACATTGTTACTGAGCATGAACACTCAAAATAGTGAATTTCAAAATCCATTTACATGTCCCAAAATGCAAACTGCCACATAACAAAAAGACCTGACAGATTTTGTGACAGTGTTTTAAAAATAGCTACTGCTCTAAGAATAAATTGGAAAAAATCTTGAAATATTTAGTCTAATAAAATGGGAAAAACCACAAGGTATTTAGAGCTGAAGGACTCCTGGGCCTGGCACTTCACACCGGGCTCTCTGGGCTCCATACCTGGAAGTTATTGTTGGGGTCTTGATTCACAGCCTCCTGAGGACCACCATCATTCGGGAAGTTCTGAACTGGCCTCTGCCGAAACGGAAACCACCCGACGTGATGCCTTCGAAGGAAGCACATTAAGTCCATCTTAGTGAAGAGAGTGAGATGTACTCAAGAATTTAAGGGCCCTCTTGATGAGATGAGGTCCCCCTCGCTCCCCTCCTCTCATCAAAACAGGATGCGATTAGAAGCTTGAAGCCAGACCCATTTGCAGACGCATTCTAGCAGGCCAGGTGGAATGCGAGGGTCTCGATGGTCACTATGGAAACCATGCCTGATTCATCACCGTGCACCCAGCAACATAAAGAGCACTTGGTACACAGTATGCGCTCGATACATTCTTGCTCACCTGAGCTAAACCTTACACTTGAAAACTTGAACAGAGAGGAAAAGAAGAAATACACACACGGCTGTGACTCTATGTCCTAACACACTAATAAGACCTAGACTTAGTCACCTAAATATATGATTCTACATACTACAGAATTCAAAAAATTACCTAAAAGTTTTATCTGGAAAATCCACTTAAATCCAAGTATTGAAGCAAACATGACAAAATATTAACCATGATTATAACTGGGTGTGAGTACTGAATGCATTTTTCTAAATATTTCTTTTTTAAGATTTTCTAAAACTAAAAAAATCCATTTTTCCTATAGAGGAAAATTGTTTTCAGTCAGTTTTCACCACAAATAAGGATGTATCACTCCAGGCCAGGGTCTCCCCACTTCGGCACTGCTGATGTCCCAGGCTGGGTGTTTACTGAGGGGCTGAACTGCATACTGTAGGAGGTTTAGCAGCTATCAACTAGATGCTAGTAGAACCACCTCGCCCCATCATCCCTGCTGAGAGTTAACGATGTCCCCAGACACTGCCAAACGCTTGCGGGTAAGGGTTAGGCTTAGAGGGAATGTAAGACCATTCTGGCTGAGAACTACTAGCACCATGGATACAGCCAAATGCCAGGCCCGCAACAGTCCCCTGCCTCTTTAAGATTATGCCACAGCCAGTGGCCTTCATCCTAGGAGGCAGCTGTAGCCTGGGAAAAGACAAATATGTTCTTATTCAACATAAACACAATTTTTCTTTCCATGCCCCAGTATGGAAAGAAGCCTGGCAGGTAGCTTAACTAGAGGAAAAGAAGAGAATGTTGTTCTTGTATCAACACAGATGTAACTGCATCGTCGGCAATGCACAACCAAGCCGTCGATTCTTTACACTGAAAATGCCAGAATGACTTATTAAATATACCTCCTGAATTATTGACTGAAACTGCTCAGAAGAGGCAAGTCTGTACTTGGTTTGAGTCACCACATAGTGTAGTTTGCAGTAAAGAGGGAATAAAAGCGAAATCATCTGCTTACAGGTACATAACCACGGTGGCCCCCATGACCATGAGGAATCGGCTCAGGGAGGAGTAGAAGTAGAGGATGCTGAGAAACACGGAAAACGTGGCGGCTGAGTAGGTCCAGTCCAACCAATCTCGGTTTATCTCGTCATCCTCTTCCACAATGGGGCCTCCTTGAGCATTCATCCGCAGATTCTGATTGGCCCCAGGGTTAACCACCACTTGTGGAGCAGCGTTCTGATTGGCAGGCTGGTTTTCAGCTGGAAATTGGTTGTGGATCGGGGCTGGAGTAGGTGCAGTGACCACAGGTATCTCTTGCGCACCTGGTGCGGGGACAAAAGCCCCTGATGCAGCAGTGGCGGCTAAGCTAAGACAAAAACAAGAGGCAGATACTGTTGAGAGCGAGGCATCCTGAAGGCTGGCTCTCATCATCTCCTTTACATCTTTTACTACTAAGAATTATAAGCAGGGATGTACAAATGCCGATTTCCTTTAACTTAGCAAAGAACTTCTTTACTAGCAATCATATCTTTAAAAGCTTTTCTGCTCCTAAGGGAAGCCACTTGGTAAATTTCGTCTGGAATTAAACACCAAGGCTATCATGAAAGTACAGTGCAATAGTAAATGAAAAATCTCTTAAACCATTAAAGACACCACAAATTGAAAAGGAAGGAACGTATTCTCCACAGTCATCAAACCATGGATCACACACAAGCACACCTGTGTCAATACACAAGTTGGTAGTTACCATTTACACTGTCCACCCACAGAACCAGACACACCAGGGCTCTGCAGATAATAACGAAAACACACTCAGCCCTCCACTTCTGGCTTTACAGGAAACATGGGCGTGAGCTCTTCCGCTCCTGGGAGCCCTGGCCACACCCAGCATGGCGGGGAAACACTCACTACTGCATGTAGTACTGCCGCGCGTACATCTGCTGGAACCAGGAGAGCTGCAGCCACCCGTAGGTCGTGTACCCCGAGAAACCAGGCCCCAGGCCTTGGAATGCTGGCTGGGCCGCTTCAGGCCTATGAAAGATGTTAAAAAATGCTCGGTTTGAGTTGGCTTAGTATGGCTCAATGAAAACCAAGTTTAAGTCACAATCAGGAATTCAAAACAGAAGGAGACAGAAGACTGGGCTTTGTGACAGTTACACGTAGTTTCCAGGCGAGGCACAGTGCAATGCAATCACAGAAGGTGCTGATGAAGCCCTCCTGCCACGGTCTGGGTCCCAGGGCAGAACAAGGGCCCTCGCCCAGCACCAGGGCCTCATGTCATTGCCCTGACGCACAACCAGGTCGACCTTTTCAGTCTGAGCGGATCCCCACCCTTATTTTAGGCTTGTGGAATCTCACTGAAGGTCTGCTGCTGCTGCTGCTAAGCCGCTTCAATCGTGTCCGACTCTGCGACCCCACAGACGGCAGCCCACCAGGCTCCTCTGTCCCTGGGATTCTCCAAGCAAGAACACTGGAGTGGGTTGCCATTTCCTTCTCCAATGCATGCACGCATGTAAAGTTGCTTCAGTCGTGTCCGACTCTGTGCGACCCCATGGACAGCAGCCCACTAGGCTCCTCTGTCCACAAGATTCTCCAGGCAAGAATACTGGAGAGGGTTGCCATTTTCTTCTCCCACTGAAGGTCTAAACCCCACTATTCATCCTACAGGAGCAGCTCAAAAAAGTCACATCTCTCCAAAGCCTTTTCTGCAGGAACTACTCCCCTTCTAACACCATTTTTCTCCCAACCCTAGATCTGAAATATAAAGGGGGCAGAGTTACGTGCGGCATCACCCAGCCATGCTTACTGACCACTTGTGCCCTGTGAGGCCAGCAGGCTGCTATCTCACTGGATCCCCAGCAAGTCTGTGGAGCTCTGCAGCCACGCCATTTACAGAGGGGAGCCTGAGGACAGCTCAGGGAGGACAAAGGATTTGGATGAGGCTGCCGAACTCCTAAGCAGTTAGGGCTGGACTGAAGCCCTGTTTATGTGACACCAAACTCATGCTTGTCATTCAGCACAGCCTGGGGCAGGGGCAGGGTGTGTATGGGAGTCATCTTCCGCCTGTGAGCCCTACACAGTGAACTCCTTTGGCATCAGGTCACAAACTACAAACTACCAGAACTGCAGGAAGACCAGGAGAAGTTGTGTGGTCATCTGTGCTGGCCGACTCATATCCTTAAACAAAGGTGCATGCACTGTCTGTCCAATAAATATTTGTTGGATGAAATCAACAAGTTTTGCGACAGTGAAATTCACAGAGATATGAGCCTCAATTTTCAAATCATACAGTCAAAAAAGAGATGCAGTTTTAAGAGCATCTATCCAATAATGGATTCAATTATCTGACTTGTACACCGACAACAGTATTTTAACCAAATTCCACACCCAGAGTACTTCAAAAATTGTATTCTAATACAAGGATGTCATGGTAGGATACTGTTTTTGATTATTTAAAGATACAAGGTCCTAATGTATGATGCAGGGAACTATACTCAATATCCTGTGATAAATCATCGTGGAAAATAAAAATTTAAAAAGAATGTATATATGTGTATAACTGCATCACTTTGCCATACAACACAGATTGGTACAACTCTGCAAGACAACTATGAGTTCATGTTCAGTTGCTCAGTCGCGTCCAACTCTTTGCTATGCTATGGACTGTAGCCCTTGGGGCTCCTCTGTCTATGGGATTTTCCAGGCAAAAATACTGGAGTGGGTTGTCATTTTCTCCTCCAGGGGATCTTCCCAACTCAGGGATCGAACCTGGATCTCCTGCACTGGCAGGTGGATTCTTTACCACTGAGCCACCTGGGAAGCCCCATGTCAATAAAAATTGCAAAAAGATACAGTGTGTGTGTGTAGAAATGACAAAATAAAGTATTTTTGTTAGCTCTGATGACAACACTCCAGATATACAAGGTAACTAACTACAAGGTTTTCAGAGTTATATCCTGAAGTATATGGGGGTGAACGGACAATGTCTGAGAATTATTTTTAAATACCTCAGGATAAAAGGAAAGGAGGAATAGAGAAGGCAAGTATGGCAAAAAGTTTTAATCATTACATGAAGATCGATTATACAGTTCCCTCTACTTCCATGTATATCTGAAATTTCCATTAAGAAAAGAACCAACTCTTCATTCCTCAAATGTCTGACCAGCAACAATCAGGTATTGAAAACTAAGAAACAGAAGGCAGGAGACTCAAGAGAGGAAAAGAATTTCAACTCATAATTAATAAACTGTTTTTTCCCATAGCATCTTTCCTAAAAAGGTGTTCTGCTGCTGCTAAGTAGCATCAGTCGTGTCCAACTCTGTGCACCCCATAGACGGCAGCCCACCAGGCTCCCCCGTCCCTGGGGTTCTCCAGGCAAGAACACTGGAGTGGGTTGCCATTTCCTTCTCCAATGTATGAAAGTGAGAAGTGAAAGTGAAGTCACTCAGTCGTGTCCGACTCTTAGCGACCCCATGGACTGTAGCCTACCAGGCTCCTCCGTCCATGGGATTTTCCAGGCAAGAGTACTAGAGTGGGGTGCCATTGCCGGCTATAAAATACAAACAGCCCATACCATTTAGACACTTCTGGCTTTGGCTCTAAAGAAAAGCTCTAATTGCACCCCTCTCCTAGCTTCGCCAACACAGTTTCTGGCAGAGCATTTCTCAAATGATACCTTCACCTTTTGTCACCCACTGTTACGACAAAGCACAGAGCCACTCAGCAAAGCGGCTGCACAGTGCTGACCACAGCCGTTCCCGGCAGCAGCACCGACTCCCACCGTGAGGTCAGCGCTGTGCCTGGCACACCCACGGAGAAGGAATGCCCAGATTTGCATGATGCGCCTCTCTACTTTGCAGATGTTCCCAAAAGGCCATGTATTAAGTTAAATACATAAGAGGTCTTTAAAGTGAGCCCTTATAAAGCAAAACTGCGTCCCTTTTAAAGTTCCATGACTTATAGTACAAACACAGCTTATTCGTAAGTTGATGCAACTGATGCACGTTCATGTTCTTTATGACAACACTCACCTTGAGATGTTCTCCCATCCAGAGGGAGAAGGGTTCGGAAGAACCTCCCTCTGCCTTAAACCATCCCTTGAGGAATCCCCAGGGGACTGTCCCTGATTAAGGCCAGTGGGCTGCTCTGTGGATTCAGCAACCTAAGTGCAACATGAACACAAGAACAAAAGGCCTGATGCAACTGTCTGAAATCGAGATTCAAGGCTTGTTTCGCTGTGAATGGATGCCTCAACCCGGACCTCTGAACTTGACAAAAATCAAACAGACGCCATGTTACATAAAGATATTCTGAAATTTTCTCAACACAGTATCAATACAGAGATACTAAATCTATACTTTTTCCCTAGAGTAGCTATGCTGTAGTTTCACTAAAATCTTCCAATGAAGTTATCATTGCTGAGAAAGCAATAGCTTCCTATTACTGCTCGATTCATCTTATGGTGTTAAATTTACTAAATCAAGAAATTAAATTCGATTGATAAGGCTTATAAATACAACACAGACCTGAAGTATTTTAGTATATTCAGATGTTTCAGGATGTACTGCTGTAATGCAAATTTAGCGTGTATCACATTAGAATATTAATAGAGTATATTTGAACTAATACTGTGAAATGAAAAACAAGGGACTTTAACCAATTAACACGAGTCTTTATAAAGATTGTGGTCTTTTCCTATCCCAACAAATGAAAATTTCCAAAGAAAATAGTCACTTTTTTACTATATAAAAATGAATGATTCCTTAGAAGAAATTTATTCTGTGCTAAATTCACGACTGCCTTGCTAGTCTGGCGATCTGGACACCAAGCCACTATAGGTCAAACTGTGTCCCAGAAAAGAGAGTACTGCAGAACTCCACTTTTCCACGACAAGACTAATAGAACAGTCTACTTCTATTATAGTAAACTCTCATTTGTACTGATAGCAGTTTACTCCTGAGACAAAATTATTACATGATAAAGAGGCTCGCTTAGGAGTTTAACCCAACTTCCTTTATTTCTACCTTGACAGTCTGAATGACACAAACTGCCATGTAGTCATGAAAGAGCAGACGTACCTTTGCACCGGCTTCCGGCGTTTTTGAAGTACTCTTCACATTGCACACCAGATGCATAACATGCCGTTTTTCCTGCTGAAAGTAATAAGGAAGTACTTTAGGCTTGAATTCCACCCGGTTAGTGCTTAAAAACATTCAAAAACTTAACAGTATTAAGTGATACCTTTGGAAGCAAGTCCCTGAGACACTGGTGATCCAACAACAGCTTCCCAGAATAAATTAATCTCTGGTCCTCTGGATGCTAATGGAAAGAAAGAGTAGCACAGGTCAGCACTTAGTCCTGCAAGTTCCCAAACAGAAGACACCGTTTTACACAAATATTAAATTTTTTTTTCCCCCAGCATCATAGGAGAACATTTTTCCAAAGGCCCATATACTTTTATTTAGAACATTCTCAATAAACCGATTTCTAACATGCAAACAAATTCAGGAGGGCAAACTACGTCCAGTCCACAAAGCCTATGGCAACACCAATCTGAATTTCCTACAGTAACCAACTTCAAAACCTCCTTTGGTCTCAGAGAAGTCAAAGCTAGCCTTCACTAAAACCACAGAACACCATCCCAAGATAACACGAAGCAGTTATAAACTTAAGCCCTCCAAGAGACTTTTCCCAACATACAAATGCAGCTAGAGAGGGGATGCTGTGTGGCAACACTCCACACAGCCCTGTGAGATATTCAGTATGCCTATTTTAACACGGGTTAGGTCTCTGGGTCAGGAAGGCCTACTCCAGTATTCTTGCCTGGAGAATTCCATGGACAAGAAGAGCTTGGCAGGCTACAGTCCATAGGGTAGCAAAGAGTCGGACATGACTGAAGCACCTTAGCAAGCAATTCTAAGGGGGAGGGGGAACGTCTAAAATTCACTGGTCCAAGGTCACCTGCTGCTAAAGTCAAGATTCCTAACCCTCTTTTCCATTCCAGTGATTTTAAAACCACAATGGTGCCACACACTTTTATACAGATCTCACTTTTAAAATCTATTTTTAATTCCCTTAAAAGCTGGACTTAAAGGCTTCAAATGGTATACACCAAAGTCAGTACACCGGAGTGCACCACTAACTTCTTAACCTACTCTTGCCAGAATAACCAACTATACAAAATTTGCATTCCTGTGAAGCAGCCAGAGATACAAAGCAAGCTGTTTAAAACAAAACAATAACAGTATCTATTTATCTGTGTAAATCAGGACTTTTTTTTGACACTGGGCAAGTATAACAAACTACAGAAATATACTGAATGTTGGGTTCACCATCATTCTCACCAACTGAACTTTTTAAGTAAACACTATACACTTGAATTTGTAAATGTTATTGCATAGGTGGGATCCTGCATTATTAAAGAGTTCCACATTAGGAAAGGTTTGAAAACCACAGGTGCCTGTGATTTGAGGCCTGTTAAAGGCCTGAACTGACACTGGTGTCTTTACCAAGAATGCTGATTTGAAGAAGAAAGGGTTCTCACATTACAAAGCAAACGACGAGTGTGCTTCAGCCATAATTTTTAAACACAAATTTACATACCCCAGACACCTTTTACTTACAACTTTAGGTCCTCAGATTTAATAAGAATGATGCTCCTCACCCAGGGAAGCCCTAAAGGAAAGCTCTCTTCCAAAACACCGCCTTTCACCAAATGATGCAACAAGAGCCCACACCTGCCTCGCCAATTTGTGTACCTAATAGCCATTCTCATAGCAGCTTAACACCTGGTTTCTTGGAAGCAACTATGGTGACCTTGCAAAAGTGCCAAGATAAATGCTAACAGAATGGGAGCTTCTTAAATAAGTAAATTTCAAAAGAACGGCTCAGGACGGACACTCACACTTCCACTTTCTTGACAACACAGAACAAAAATAACCTGACCCATTAGCCATGGCACGTTCTAACGCTTCAGATAAGGAGGAACAATTTCACAATCTCGTCCTGACTTGATGCCCTCTCCTGTTTGATGGAGGGGAATTACAGCCGCCGGCAGCAAAGAACACTGCTGACACTTACATAATATCAGAGTAGAAAGTAAATACAGGAAGGGCCAGTTCATGGCTTCCGTCACGTGGTGGGGAGGGAGGGCTGTCGCTAAGGGTGATGTCGACAGAGGTGTCAACCAAAACAAAGCAAGGAAATCTTTGTAATTGTGGGACCAAAGTCTTTAAAACCCAGACTCGGGGAGGTTCCCTCCACCTATTTGCGTTCTAAGTCACTCTTTACCAGAAAGTGCACGAGGCTCCTCCCTGGGACTAGGCAGAGGCTGTGGAGTCCAGCTCACAGGGAGGGGCCCCCGTGGCGGAAGGTGGACGGGGAGAGGAACAGCCACGTCCTTGCTCCTGGGTGTGGGGCCTTAGGTACACACGGCCGGGCGCTCACCATGCTTCTCTGTAGCCACTGGCCTGGGCTTAGCCCCTGCACTCTCCTCTCCGCAATGAGAGGCCACACCAGAAAACTCATTTTGCACCCTTCACGTTTTCTTATTTCCTTATTTCTTTCTAACTTAATCGGATACGATCCTAAACAGGAACACGTCGCTCTGACGTTTGGGGAAAACTGAGGTTTGGAGAATGAAATGATTCACCCAAGGTCAAACTGCTGTTTCAGCGGCTTGGCTAAGGCTGGAGGCCAGATCTACGGGATGAGAAGGAGTCTGGAGAGGTATATGGCAGAGTTTGGGGGCCTAGAAGGCGACGTGACAGGGGAAGGCGGCCCCGTCAGGAAGGCGGGGCGATGGCGGCCTAGAAGGAGGAAGAGACAGTCGCGGGGCCAAATCAAGGGGCGCCTACGGCGGCAGGGCACTAAAAGGGGGAGACCAGAGGCCTGGGAAACTGGACTTGGGGGGAGCAGCCATTGGAGGCCGGCCGGCCAAGGGAAAGGGTACGGGGAGAGGGGAGGTGGACATGGCCTCTCTAGTGGGAAGGGGCGCGAAGAGCGCTGCGAGATGACAGCCGGGGTTGAGGGATGCTGGCAGCGGGAGTCGGGGGCCCCCTCTCACCGGGCGCTCGGGGTAGACGCGGCTCAGATGGGCCTTGAGGCGGCCCACGCTCCAGCTGCGTTGGGCGCTCAGCTCCAAGTCTCGGTGGCGCTGGTTGGGGCTCTTCACCAGGAGCGTAACGGGCTCGGGCTCGGGCTCAGGCTCCATGTCGGTGGCGCCCCCAGACAGTAGGGAGGAAGAGTCCCAGCCGCCAGCAACCCCCGCAACGACGGTTCCAGTCTCCGGGGCGCGCGCCTCCGCCTCTGGCACCTTTTATAGACACCCCGCGCCCGGACTCTGCGGACACAACCCTTTGTGGCTGTCGCCCATTGGCTGAGGCGGAGGCCCCTGCCCTAACGTGGCCCAATCGGCGCCCAGCTCCGTGGGCGGAAGGGCGGGCCAAGGCCCGTGGGCTCGGGCTGATGCAACCGGCCGCGGTGGCGTCACCCAGAGTCGCGGCTGCGGCTGGGGAGCCCGGGTTCGGTGATCATGCTGGGGTGCGTGCGCCCCGTGTGGGGCGCCTCAGCCCTGAGGACACTGGCGTGCTCCTTGGTCGGGTTGCTCAAGGCCGTTTAGGGAGGGCCGTCCCTGTAGCCTCCCGGTTTGGCAGCCTCTGCAAATTGTTTCCTCACAAAGCAGCACCCCCGCCCCTTTGCCCCCAGTCCCACTTACTCTTTCCCTTCCCAGGGGTGGCCCCCCAGACGTCAGGCCCCCAGGGCAGGCCGCGCCACCCCAACCCTTGCCGCGGCTCAAAGAACCGCTGAGCGGACCCAGTTTGCGGCGCCCTAGGAGGGCCAGGAAGAAGGGCGGATCCTTCCTGGGTTAAGGATGCAGGAATCTGAACCAATGCGGCCTGTTCATCTGTGACCTCAGTCTTGAAAGTTACACCCCCAAGTGTGGGACATCATACTAATGAGTGGCAGGCAGGGCACAGTCTTGGTTAAGCTGGGGGCTGTTTGAAAAAGTCCTCAGTCTATAGGATACTAACATGCTTCTTTGAAACGGGCTGAGAAGGGAAGGCAGGATTCTGTTATCCTAAAAAGTGACCTCAAAGACCTTGCTGCTGTAGACACTCCCTCTCTCTGTAGGAAAAAAGGTCTTGAAAAAATAAAACTGCCATTGTGCTTAGCCCATCCTTGTTCCAATCTTGTTGGGGTATCTGTTTTGTCAGGTGTCTGAAGTTTGGTAAGGGCAAGAGAGGAACAGGAGGAACCTGGTCTGGTTGGCGGATGTAGTGCCACAAACGGGGTGGCTTAAAGGACAGAAATGTATTAGCGTCTCATGGCTCTAGAGCCTCGAAGTCTGAGATCAAGGTGTTGGGCAGGGTTCGCCCTTCTGAAGGCAGTGTGCAAGACTCTTCCCTGCCGGCAGTCTCTGGCATTTGCCGGGGTGATGCTGCCTTCCTGGTCAGCGTGTCGTTCCTCCCCTCACCCCCAGTGTTCATGCCCTCACATCATTTTCTTTATGCACGTCTCTGTGTCCCAGTTTCCCCCTCTTTTTTATAAGGACACCAGCCATATGGGATTAGGGTTTTACCCTAATGACCTCATCTTAATTGATCATCTGCAAAGACCCCATTTCCAAATACAGTCATACATGGGGTTGAGGGGGTGGTGATGAAAGTGAAAGTTACTCAGTTGTGTCTGACTCTTTGCGATCCCATGGACTATTCTCCAGGTCAGAATACTGAAGTGGGTAGCCTTTCTCTTCTCCAGGGCATCTTCCTAGTCCAGGGATCGAACCCAGGTTTCCCCACACTGCAGGCAGATTCTTTACCAGCTGAGCCACAAAAGAAGCCCAAGAGTACTGGAGTGGGTGAAAGTGAAAGTGAAGCCGCTCAGTGGTTTCCGACTCTGCGACCCCATGGACAGTAGCCTGCACCAGGCTCCTCTGTCCATGGGATTTTCTAGGCAAGAGTACTGGAGTGGGTTGCCATTAGCCTATCCCTTTTCCAGCAGATCTTCCTGACCCAGGAATTGAACCGGGGTCTCCTGCATTGCATGCAGATTCTTTACCAACTGCGCTAAAATTGGAGGATGTTGTTCAATGCATAACAATCAGCCTTAATGTAACACGGAACAGGGGTGGTTTCCATTTTAGCAGTCTTTGTACCAAGAAGGGAAGTGGAAGGCTTTGGAGATTGTTGGCCCCATGCTGAACTTTCTGTGATTGGTTTTTGTCAGCTGAGAAGGGCTCAGTCCCTTTTTCGTCCAGACAGACTTCACTGGTGTGACATCTGTGGGGCCCTACTCTTGGTTTAATGTCCTTCTGAAAATACTGAATAAATTTTGAACAAGGAGTCCTGCATTTTCATTTTTCACCCGGTCTCACAAATTATGTAGCTGGCCCTGTTTTTCATACATCAGGATGGAAAAAATGACTGATTATGATCTGGTAGTCTTGCAACTAGCGAGAAGCTGACCAGGGAGGCCAGGGCAGATAAGACAAGCAGAGGCCTTGGAGGAGGCAGCCAGGCAGAAGATAACAGCTTCATTGGGTAATTAATGATGCCACGTAACATGGTTTCCTGTAGGCTACAGTGACAAGAAGCAGGTCCCCTTAAAACAGCACATCCATTTTCACTCAGTAGTAAGAAAGTAAAGGGATGTGTTTTTCCCTAGGGAAAAGGCAAGCGGATTTCTTGATTCCCTGCTGAGTTATCTCTCCGAGACAACAACTTGTAAAGGGCTTCTGTGATTCTGCCTGTAGCACAGAATTGCTCCTCATATGCATGGAGGATTGGGTCTAGGACATCCTCCACCCCATAGAAAAATCCTTCGCTGCTCAAGTCTCTTCTATAAAATGGTGTAGTATTTGCATATAACCAATGCAACATCCTCCCATATATATATTTTTAAAAACCTTTTGGCCACGAGGCACATAGTTCCTGACCAGGGATCAAGCCTACAAAATTTGGAGTCTTAACAACCACTGTAATATACTTTGAATCATATCTAGATTACTTATGATACCAAATACAATGTAAATGCTATGTAAATAACTGTAAGTACAGTTTAAATGCTATGTAAATAGTTGCCAGAATGGCAGCAAATTAAGTTTTGCTTTTTGGAACTTTTTTCTTCAGAATATTTTCCATCCGTGGTTGGTTGAATTGGTGGATGTGGAACCCGTGGATACAGAGGGGCAACCGTATTTATAAAAACATTAAATTCAGGTCAACATGCTGGGACTAGAAGATAAACATGAAGTGGCCCTAATCTCAGTGACCTTACAAATATAATGAGCATGATAAGACAGTGCAAAAACAGAATAAAAGTCAACCCAAAAGTCTCATACATTGCTGAAGGACTTATGTTACACTGAGGGATTACACAGAGGAAGAAGGAGAGGGGGAGACAGAAACCTGGATAGAAGAGGAGGAATTTGACCTGAATTTTGAAGGATGAGTGGGATTTGAGTAAAAATAATGATGACAGGGACGTCCCTCGCGGTCCAGTAGTTAAGAATCTGCCTTGCAATGTATGGGACGTGGGTTAGATCACAGCTAGGAGAACTAAGATCCCACACACTGTGGAGCAGCGAAGCCTTAGGAACCTGCTAGGGCCCTGTGCCACAGCTGTTGAGTCTGCATGGCACAGCTAGAGAATTCATGCTCAGGGAAAGATTCTGCATGGCGCAGTTAAGACCTGACACAGCGAAATCATAAATAAAGATTTTAAAAATATAATGTCAGCAATTACTGATTAAGCCCAATAGGGGATTTATACACAATTTGTATGGGCAAGTAAAAGTCAGTGGTTCAACTGATGGATGAAGAGCCAAAGTGCCTATTTCAAACCCAACTTACGTCTCTTATGAGCTATGTGACCTTAGGCAAGTTATTCAGCCTCCCTGTACCTAACTGTCCTCATTTGTAAAATAGAATCATAGTGTCTCTTTCACAGAGTTGTTGTGATATTTAAATGATATAACATTGATAAAGATCTTGGAAAAGAGCCAGACACTTAGCAAGTGCTCAGTTAATATTAGCTAATAATATTCAGGGAACTGCAACAAGTCCAGTCTACAGGTTTCTAAGCCTGATTGTGAAACTGAATCATCCGAAAAACTCTTTTTTTTTTTTAAGTGAAGACTCTTACAATACCAAGTATTGAAAAAATATGGAGCAATTAGAACTCTCATACGTAACTGGTAGGAGCATAAAATTATACAGTCCTTGTGAAAATCAGTGGCAGCCACCAGGGAATTTCCCCAGAGTTTATTTTAAAATAATAATGATGATGATGTCAGCAAGAGGTAAGACTGGAAGGAATTCTTGGGACCGGCTCAGGGAAGACTGTATGCTCATCCTTGAGAGTTGGTTTTATTCTGTGGGCAGTAAGGGTTTTGAGGAGCAGAAGGCACATGACCAAATCACGGATGGATCCGCATCACGAGGAAGGCTGGGTTTGAGAAGAGACTTGGGGTCTGGAGGCCTGAGTGTTTCATTCAAGAGAAAACGTAGATCAGCGCTAGGACAGAGTTAAAAAGGAAATGTGAAAAAAGATGGGGGAAAAAAGACATAGCAGAAATAAGGCAGGAGGGAAAGAGGCTTGGGAACAAAGATGGGTTCATGAATAGAGGTAATGGCTAACACAGGGGAGTGCTTACCAGGTGCCGGACACACGGCTTCCAGAGCTTTGCATTTGATCCTCACAGCAACATTATGAAGTAGGATGCTTTTGTTATTGCTATCTCACAGCTAGGGAAACTGAGGCACGGGGAGTTTAAATAATTTGGTTGCGTGTATGCCTGCTAAGTTGCTTCAGTTGTGTCCGTCTTTTTGTGACGCTATGGACTGACTCTAGCCTGCCAGGCTCCTCTGTCCATGAGGTTCTCCAGATAAATACTGGAGTGACTTGCTATGCCCTCCTCCAGGGCAATCTTCCCAACCTAGGGATGGAACCCAAGTCTCATCTCTCCTGCATTGGCAGGCGGGTTCTTTACCACTAGTGCCACCTGGGAAGCCTGGCTAACTGCATGAAAGTGAAAGTTGCCCAGTCGAGTCCGACTCTTTGGGATCCCATGGACTCTACAGTCCATGGAATTCTCTAGACCAGAAAAAAACCCAGGTCTCCCGCATGGCAGGCAGATTTTTTACCAGCTGAGCCACAAGGGAAGCCCAAGAATGCTGGAGTGGGCAGCCTATCCCGTCTCCAGTGGATCTTCCCGACCCAGGAATGAACTGGGGTCTCCTGCATTGCGGGTGAATTCTTTACCAACTGAGGTGTCAGGGAAGCTAATCTGAGATTTCACAAGGTTTAAAAATGTACCTGGGGTTAATTTACTTGATAAGCTACACACAGAATTTTCATATGACCCAGCAATTCCATTCCTAGGGACATATCCAAAGTAGTTGAAATCAGGAATTTAAACAAAAACTTGTCCATAAATATTCACAGTAGCTCCAGTTTCACGACTCTCCTGGCTGCTTGGGTTTGGCTTCTGGGCAAACAGCACTCAGGTAGGCCCTGCCCTCCAGGCCTGCGTCCCGGGCAGGATCATGGCTGAACTCTGGGGTCCAGGCAATGTCAGAAGCCCACGGTTCCTCATCACAGCCACCAGTCCAGCCCTCTTCTAAATATTCTGATTGTAGTTCAGCATTTTGCTTTAAAAAGAAAAGGAAAAAAACAGGGTTTATTCATCTTAAGTTTTATAGTGCCTTTTCATAAATAAAAAAATCTTTCCTATACTCCAAGTAGAATTTCGACTATGTGTTAGTTTCCTTCTTTTTTCTCTAGCAAAACCTCCAGCTTCCCCAAGCTGGTTTCAGACTAGATCTAGCGCTTAAGCAAAGATGTATAAGATCACAGAGATAGCAGTGTTCTTGTTATAATGGTGGGACTTACTACTCTCCTCCATGAATTTTCTTGCTCGGCCCTCCCACTGAACTCTGGGCTTCTCCTTTCCCAGCCCATAACAAACATCTCTGTTCATTCCTCTAACTGCTTATCTCTCTCCTGGTCTGGTCAGCTTTTCCTGCCCCAGGCCTAAGTCAATCACTCAGGTCAGCAAGATTTTACCCGTGGGTCTGGTTCTTTATAAACAAGCTCTGGCTCTCTCCCCATGCACCTTGCCCCAATTCCCAAAACCTCCTCACGTTAACCAACCCTACCTTTCTCTAAGACAAGACTTTTGAACATTTCCCATTGAAGGCAGCCCTTCTCCTGTCTCCCCCTCCCCAGTTCTTCTTCTAAGCTGGTGTGCATCTTAGCAGCGCAGCTTCTCTCTTCTCCTGAGAAGGCTTACCTGACTGCAATTACAGTCTTTTGACGTCTAGAAGTCTCTTCCAAGGTTACAAAGTTCTTTTACATCCTTTGCTCATCTCTCTCTCTCTTTTTTTTTTTTTTTTTTTGGCTGCATGGCATGCGAGATCTTAGTTCCCTGACCAGGGATCAAACCCAGGTCTCCTGCATTGGGAGGGTGGAGTCGTAACCACTGGACCGACAGGAAGGTCCCGTCCTTTGCCCATCATAATGGTTCCAGCTTCTCAATCACACTCCCTTTCATTAATTTCCACTTATCTCTGCTCTACTGTGTTCCCACTGCCCATTGTACATGATCCATCCATCCATTCATTCACTTGCCAAGCATTTATTGAGTGCCCTCTCTGTGCTAAGCTCTGTGTTGGGTGCTGGGAAGCAAAGATGAGTCAGATGTGGTCACCATCAGGGCTGAAGAGCACTCACTCAGCCATCTCAGTGGTTAAGATATTCAAATACCCCCGTGCCAGCCGGTAAACATGCCATGAATACCCTCCAGCTGCTCTGGTCCTCAAGGTCTTCCTGCCACCCAGTGACTAAAAGGTTCATGTCAATTGCCACCTTCACAGAGCTCACAGTCAAACGACAGACACCCTAGATTTTGCTCCAACACCGCCCGCAGAATGCATGTTGAAATGCACACATACCGACCACAAACTCCCCTGTAGTCTCCCCCATCTGTCTCTCCCACTCCCCCGAGTGTCTTTTTTGTCCTCCTGCTACCAGCCTCTCAAGTGTTCTCAAATCTTGTGGCTCACTTCCAGTCTCTCCATCCACTTCAGAGCTCACGTACTTTGGTCATTTTCCTTGGATTTTTCGTACTTTGGCCTTCCATCCTTCCTGCTTGGCCCATCCCATCAGTGGAGAACATGTCCCTGATTATTCATTCTGCACATTTGCTTTATGACCTGGTGCTTAGGAGCCTTGGCAGAGACTGGCACAAGGGCAGGTGTCCTGGGAATTTTGCACCCTTGAGATGGCAGACATTAGCTATGCCCTCCTTGTTGTTCAACTCTTTGCATGTCGTGTCCAACTCTTTGCGACCCATGGACTGCAGCACACCAGGCTTCTCTCCTTCACCATTTCCCAGAGTTTGCTCAAATGCCTTCTGTGCTGCTTGGCAAAATTCCCCCCACATTTTGTTGATTCTCCATTACTACCTTTTCATCAATTGCTCTCTTGCTTGCATGTTAAATCCTTCCCCTCTGACCTATATTTCTCTTTCTCATTCCCACCCATGACAGAGACACTTATTGCCCAATGAATACTTCTATGGTCCTCCCAGTTTTCCAGCACTCTTGCAGCAAGGTGGTGCCATGTGAATTATTTGGCTCGTGGACTTTGAGTGGAAGCAACAGGTCATTTCTGAGCAGAAGCATTTGAAAGCCAGTGCACGACCCTCCTGCTCTCTTTTCCCCTTCCTCAGTGAGTTGGAAGCTACTGGCTGAAGTGGTTGCCTCCCAAGATGGGAATAATCACTGGGACCTGAGGTGGACAAGAGGGTTTACCCAGCATAGGAATATTTGCAAGAGAGAAATGGATCTTTATCATATAAGCTGCTAACATTTTGAGGGTAATTTATGACTGCAGCAGAATCTAGCATTATCCTGACTGACACACCTCCTAAGACAACAACAATCTCTGCTTCTCCTCCAAGGTCCAGCTTATTTTTCCTCACCATATTGTTGTTTCCCTCCCCATTGCTGGGTCACTCAAGCACAGGTCTATATGGATATCTGCTGTTTTCCTTCCCCCTCCACTGACTGTTCCTCTGTCTGGGGTCCCTGACCCACCACCTTACTGAATTATTCTAAGGCTCCCAGTGATGCCCAGAACCACAATTCAGCAGTGACTTTACATCTGCCAACTGGGTAACAAGAGAGCCGGCAATTCTGTGCTTCTTGGACCCTGGCACCTTCCGAGGCCCTTGGTTACCTGGGTTTTCCTCCTGCCCCACCAATGGTCTTTTCTGAAAAACTTTTATTGGAGTTTAGTTGATTTACAATGTTGTGTTAGCTTCAGGTGTGCAGCAAAGTGGATCAGTCATACTTGTATATGTATCCATGTATCCACTCTTTTTTTTAAAGATATTTTCCCCCAAATAGGTCATGACAGAGTATTGGGTAGAGTTCCCTGTGCTATACAGTAGGCTCTTATTTGTTATCTAATATATATATATATGTGTGTATATGGGTATGTATATGTTAATCCCATTCTCCCAATTTACCCTGCCCCTCTTTATCCTCCAGTAACGATGAGTTTGTCTTCTACGTTTGTGACTCTACTTCTGTTTTGGAAGTTCATTTGTACCTTTTTTAAAAAAAGATTCCATTTATAAGTGATATCATATGCATATAATATTTGTCTTTCTGTGTCTGACTGACTTCGCTCAGTGTGACAATCGCTAGGTTGCTGCAAATGGCATTATTTTGTTCCTTTTTTATGACTAATACTCCCCCACTAATGATCTTTCCTAGGCTGCTTTGTCGGCTGCCTCTTCTTCCTGCCCCTAAATGGAGCCCTTCCGAGGTCCAGCCTCTAGCTCTCTCCATTCCCTGCACTCTTTCTTGGTGATCTCACTCAAGCTATGACTTTGAGTTCCTGTTCATGAGTGTGACTCCAGAATCTACTTGTGATCTCCGCTTTCAGAGTGTCAGGCTGAAACAGTGGACACCATGAGCTCTTCCTGAGCTCCAGGACCACATTCTGACCCTTGGGGTGTCTCCATACTTCAAGTATCCGAAACCAAACCCACCTACTTGCTGATTTCCTCCAGCAGGAAGCCTGATCCCTCAGCCTCCATGTGACATAGTTTGTTCTTACAGCTGCCCAGGCTCAACTTCTGGGGCCCTGTTCCATCTACACATACATCCAGGCCATTCCCAGTTCGGGAAGATGCCATTTCTTCCCCCTCTTTCGCCTGCCCTTTGTCACTCTCAAGAGTGTTGAGGCTTGCTGGCTTGCCTTGGCAGTTCTGCATATCCTCCTCTCTGGGCACCCTGCCTTTTCTCCTCCAGCCTCCTCCATCTCCTGTCTGGCCAAACTTCCTCAGGCTCAGGCTGCCCCTTCACCCTCAGTGGCTCCCTAGTGCCTTTGAATCAGTTCTGAGCTCCTCAGCTTCCCCATGGGGGCCTTGCACTTGAAGACCTTTTCAATATTATTTTCTCCCAGTTCACAACTCTCTTAAACCAAGAAGAATGGTTTATTTCTTGTTCTCCAAACATACCTAGTTTGGAGAATTACAAAAGAGAGTTACATAGGAGAGTCACAAAAGAAAATGCTCTAAAGAGGGAAAAGAGGGTGCAAAGACTAAAGTGGAGGGTGGAGGGAATTATTACTTTTTATTATTTATTTGGCTGTACTGGGTCTTAGTCGCAGCACGCGGGACCGGCGATCTTTGTTGTGGCACGTGGGATCTTTAGTTGCAGCGTGTGAGATCTGTTTTTCTTAGTTGCGGCACGGGAGATCTAGTTGCCTAACCAGGGGTTGAACGGGGAGCCCCTGCCTTGGGAGCATGGAGTCTTAATAGTCCCTGGGAAGTCCCCTCCACTCTCCACCTTAGTCTTTACTCTCTGTTGTCCCTCTTTTGCATCCTTAGAGCATTTTCTTTTGTAACTCTCCTATAAGCTGGAGCAGAAAACACTTGTATTTTCTTAGTGTCTTTTAACCATATGACACTCTGCTGTTTGCCTCCCAGCCAGGTGGTTTTTCTTAACACTAGACCACGTGGTATTTTTAGAACCTGTGTTTGTTACGGCTCCCTTTCAGGCAGGGGCACTCATGTCATGCTTGAGCTTTCGGTCATAAGTTTGACCCTCATTTCAAGTGGGCAATTACCAACAAAGCCGGTGGCCGGACTTTCCTGGGCCCCGTTTCTGTGAACACTTCTCAAGTGGGTGGTAATTTTTTTTTTTTTTTCTGCTCTCCTGAGCTATACATGGCTACAAGCAAAACCTGGCTGCTTTGCATGTATTTGGGGACCTCTCAACCAGCTGGTGGTTCAGGAACATTCCAGCTAGTCTCATCCGTGTGAAACCCACCTCGCCCTCCAAGCCACACGAGAGGCCAGGCAGGTGTGTAAAAGGGAATTCAGTCCAGACGGGGCTTTCCATGTTCTTGTGAGACCCACAGCTCTCTGCCTGAGAGGGAAGCTCAGAGAGCCTATCTTACATCAGAGCCACAAGTCTGGGCAGGAACGGAAAGAGGACATGATCTGGAGGCTGAAATGCCAGGGGGGAAGTCAGGAGCTATCTGAGCAGTGGATCCTGGGGGAGATAAGTGAGGAGTCCCTTCTGCGGTGGCAGGGTGGCTGCTGGCAGCGTTGGGCTCCAGCTCTGAGGACCCCCTCTCTGTGGTTTCCCGGGCACGGTGCCAGGCTGGACTCCTCACTGACGTGGAGCATCTTATCATCCAGACGCAGACACACAGACAGCGGACCAAAGTCTCTTCATCTCTCAGTGCTTCACATGCCCAGCGATGACGTGGTGGGGTGGTTGGGGCATGGCGGTGGGGGGGTGTCTTCACAGCCTCTGAACACACAGTAGGGCCAGAAGTGGTGGGCCACAGTGGGGGTGGGGGTACTGAAGAATGTGTTCTCCACCCCACCTGGTCCCCCTCACTTCCATAACACTAATCAACCACATGTGGGGACTTCCCTGATGATACGGTGGCTAAGAATCCGCCTGCCAGTGCAGGAGACACAGGTTCCATCCCTGATCCGGGAAGACTCCTCATGCCTTGAAGCAACTAAGCCCATGCGCCACAACCACGGAGCCCTTGCTCTAGATAGAGCCCTCGAGCCACAGCAAGAGGAGCCTCCACGAAGAGAAGCCGAGCACTGCAGCGAAGAGTAGCCCCCGCTCACCACAAGCAGAGGAAGCCCGCGCACCAGTGAAGACCCCGCACAGCCAAAAGAAGCACACACATCATTAAAAAACAACACACAGGCCAGGCCAGTCGGGCCAGGCCAGCTGGCTGGTGACACCTGCTCCAGTCCCAGTCTCGCATTTCAGACTGTGGCTCAGAGAGGGTAAGGGGCCATATGTGAGGTCACAGCCAGTTCTTGGGGGAGACAGAAACTCAGATCCAGGTTCCTTGGTGGCCACGCTCTGGCTCTTTCCACTCAATCTCTCCGCCCCTTGGTTTGAGGCAAGAGTGAAATTCCTGGGAGACTTTTTAGAAGATTAAAGAGGACAGGTTCTCTGTGCATCTTCAAGCACACGTAAGAGAAGCAAAGGGAAAAGTGAGGGACCCCTGTAAATGTCCACGTGGAAATCTGGCACTATGACCTACGGGACCAGTGGGAGCTCAGAAAAGTTTAATCCAGGGTCGAAAAAACAATACAGTTAGCTTTTCCAAAACACTCAGCAGAGTTGAGAAACAGCCTGTTCCAAAACAAATACATTCTGTTGACTGAGTAAATGTATTTTTTATTCATTTCATTGTTTTTGACCTCACTGTTAACTCAAGACTTTTTTTTTTAAACAAAGCTATTATCATTGTTCAAAATTTAGATTCCAACATGGTGAAGTGTTTTATTTAAATTCCCAAAGTCAAAGCATTCTCTGTTCTTGGATCAGAGTTTCCTTGAGGTCAGAAGAGGGAGCAACCATTTGCCAGGAAGTGGTTTTCCATGTGGCTCTAGAAAGGCTTTGCCTAATCTGGAGTGGGAGTTGGTCCCGGTCCACTGAATGGCTCAAAGGCAGCCCCGTCTCCCTCCTTCAAGTGCTCAGCCAGGAGCTCTGTCTTTCTCAGCAAAGGATAAGGATTGTTTTGTGACACTTTCGTTTCACTGTATTTGTTCCAAGTTTTAATGTCAAATAGATTTCTTACTGTGGGTTGCCATCTAGAAAAGTTTGAAAGTCTCAGTTTACCAAAGAACCAACCAAAACAGTTTAGACACATTATTGAAAGTGAAGGAAGTGAGAGGCAGTTAAATAAATTTGCATTATTATGGAGGTTCAAGGGGCCCTGTATTCCTCCCGTAAAGGCTACAGGTGCATGCGGGGTGCCCACTCGCTTGACGTTGGAAGGGCGGGGCGTGTTTAGGGGGTGCTCCCAGGAAAGGTCTGTAGAAACTGCCAAGACACACATCTAGAAGTCTGACTCAAATTTGTACACAAATCAGAGACTGAAATCTTAATTTGTTGTAATCAAGAGTAAAAGAAAACTTGAAAGGGATATGGACCCGCCAGATAGAACGGACAACTCTATCTGCTACTTCTTTAGCCCATAAAAACAAAACCCAGAGCACACGTCCAATGCAAGTGAGGTCCAGCTGATGTTTGAAAATCTACCAACTTCTTCCACCAGATCATCAGATACTACACGTGACAGGGTATGTTTTCTGTGCCTGTGGACAGGTGGGCATCCCCTGCGCTCAGGCTTTGGGCAGGTGCAGCCAAGCCCGAAGTTACTGGCAGTAAAAGGTGAGCACGTTCTCCTGGTTTCCTCGGATCAGGATGACTGGAGGTCTGAGGTCCTGGGACAGCGTCTCCAGCCAGGCCATGTAGAGCGAGCTCGGGCACTTCCCCTTCCTCCCTATGGGCAGGGTGCTGTGGGGCAGGAAGAAGCAGCGGATGGAAAATTAAGCAAGGGCCTTCCCCATGTGGCCCAGCTCTTGGTCTGCTTCCTGAACAGCATCTCTGTTTGTTGGCCCCTTCAGCGCTCCTTCTTCCTAGCCACCCCAAGAATGACCTGTGGCTCTTCTTGAAAGCGTGACTTGAAATGTTAAGTTCACCCACAAAGCATTTCTAAACAAAGCCGTGGCTTGTGAGGCCCCCATGATCCTGGCCCCACCAGCCTCCACAACCTCCCCTCCCACCGCCCTCAGGCTCCCTCACACCCCTACAGTCACAGAGGCTTCCTTTCCACTCCTGAAATAAAAGGCCAGCTTGTTCCTGCCCCGGGGCCTTGGCCCATGACATTCTTTTTTTATTTTTACTTTATTTTACTTTGCAATACTGTATTGGTTTTGCCATACATTGACATGAATCCACCATGGGTCCATGACATTCTTTCCACCCAGATGGCAGAGCCAGCCCCTAGCTCTTCACCTTGCCTCCCTCGGGTCTTGGCCCAAGTGCACCTCCTCCTTGGATCACCCTCTTCAATCCCATCTCCCCCTCTTGATCATGTCACCCTGTTTCATTATCTTTGTAACACTTCACACTCTCAAATCCTCTTTTCATTTATTTGTTTGTCGTCTGTCTCCCCCCACTAGAACGTTTGTTCACGCGTGGGCAGGTGGGGTCTGTCTGATTCGCCTGTATGGAGAACACAGTCAGACTCACGGCGAGGCTCACGGATCCCACTCCTGCAGCCACTCGGATCACGCCAGCCTCGCCTCTCCAGCCACCCCTGCCTGCAGCCAGAGAAAGTGATATGCTCA
Organism: Capricornis sumatraensis; assembly: GCF_032405125.1. Lineage (NCBI taxonomy): Eukaryota > Metazoa > Chordata > Mammalia > Artiodactyla > Bovidae > Capricornis > Capricornis sumatraensis. The sequence goes on along the minus strand of NC_091088.1, from coordinate 30,698,889 downwards.
TGCGTTTCAGCTGAGTGGCCTAGTCCTGGCTCCTGCCACACATGTAAGGCCTTGGGAGCAGGACTCTGCCGTCTCCCTGAACTGTCTTGTCCGAACTGCTATGCTGAGCAAATAACCACATACCCTGGGAAGGCTCTTCAGCCACATTTTCATGGCTATTTCAGGAAGCGACGTTTCCACCACCTTGAGATTCCGAAGACGTCTGGTGATGACTGCCACCACCCTGCTTGCGGCTCTTGCGGGAAGGTGGCATCACACCGACCCCGCTGGTGTTGCACAAAGCTGGGGCATCAGCATGTTATGTGGGCCTGATCCTTGTTTGTTTTCCCAAAGTACACCCACAGGTACTGTTTCATCTGAACCTCAAAACTACTCTGGGGGAAAAGCTGAGGGAACTGGCCAGACAGGAGGATGCTGTGCAATGCTGGGCTTCAGAGGCTGGCTCTGGGTCAGAGAAGCTGCTAGAGTCATGGCTTGCCCCTTCCTCAGCCATGTGGCTGTGACAAAAGGCTCATTGACCCTAAGCCTCAGTTTTTGTTTCCCCAAAGTGAACACACATGATTCCGTCACAGGCTTGTGAGTTCCAAAGAAGCCCCAGCTCATGAAGGGTACTGCACAAAAACACTGGCGTGGAGTGAGCCCTTCGTAACGTCAGCAGTATTGTCACCACTTATAACTATTTACCAGCTCAAGATGACCCAGCTGGTGAGTGGCAGAGCTGGGACTTGACCCTGGGTCTTGGGATCTTTCCATCCCCGTGATCCCAGCTCACTGCAACCCCTCCTCTGCTGAGGATCAACGTCCCCAAACAGCTGTCCCTTTTTTTAAAATTCCCTTCTCAAAGCTTCGTGTGGGACAAACAGGATCCTCCCTTATAAAGCAAGGTCCCCAGGATTGCGGAACCCCATGGGAACAAGGACATTCCATTAAGCCAGTGTCACCTTGGTTAATAGAATGAGTGTGTGTTTTCCTGGTGCCTTTCCCAGGAAAAGGGAAGTGGGAATATTGAAACCAAACTTTCCTGATTTGACAGTTACACTAAAGGCTGGAAATGCCCACTGGTAACTACTCATTGGAAAAGACCCTGATGCTGGGAAAGATTGAAGGTGGGAGGAGAAGGGGACGACAGAGAATGAGAGAGCTGAATGGCATCACCGACTCGACGGACATGAGTTTGAGTAGACTCCAGGAGTTGGTGATGGACAGGGAGGCCTGGCGTGCTGCAGTCTATAGGGTCACAAAGAGTCGGACACGACTGAGCGACTGAACTGAATTATTGGTATTATACATCCTTTCCAGGGACTGCAATTAGAAATGTCAAAGGCTTGGGGGCTTAGTAACTGCACTATCCAGGGCAGGGGAACCCCATCATTCCTGCTGTGGCTTTTCTAGCCCCAACAAAAAGTTCCCTCTCAGAGCAGAGCCTGTCTATCTGTCTGCCTGTGCAAAGGACAGGCTCCCTTGGCACTCTCTCCCAGTGCCAGCGAACAACACACTCTGTTTCTTCTCACAGGATGTGTGTGGTGTAAGCGACTAATCTTTTGAAATCAAGCTGCTCTAGAACAAAGGAGCTTTTTGCTCAGAATTGCATCGCTTAGCCACAAGGAAAAGCAGCCTTGGATCTAACCTAGATGCGGAAAGATAACCGAGCTTCAGAACCAGCGTCTCGGGCTTCAAACCCCAGTCACCACCTGGCAGATTCTGAATTTCTCTGAGACTCAGCTTCCTCGTCTCCTAAGGGTGTGTGCTGCGGTGGGGATGGGGGTAAAACAGTCACTTCATAGAATTCTGAAAATTAATAAGGCCCAGTGGATTTAGGAGTTTGGGATTAGCAGATGCAGACCATTATGTATAGGGTGGATAAACAACAAGGCCTTACTGTGTAGCACAGGGAACTATACGCAATATCCTCAAATAAACCATAATGGAAAAGAATATGAAAAAGAATGTATATATATATGCATAACTGAATCACTTTGCTATACAGCAGAAATTCACATAGCATTATAAATCAACTATAATAAAATAAATTTTTTTAAAAATTAGGACTTCCCTTGTGGTCCAGTGGTTAAGACTCCATGCTCCCAATGCAAGGGGCACAGATTGACTCCCTGGTGGTAAACCAAGATTTCACATGCTACTCGGTACAGCCAAAAAATAAATGAAAAAAAAATTTTTTTAATTAATAAAGCCCAACGCCTTGAGTGTCACAGAGGCTCAATCAATAAACTACAATTTGATTACTGTTATTCTGACTATTACTGTTTGTCTTTGGTGACTTCCAGGTGCCACTAGTGGTAAAGAACTTGCCTCCCAAAACAGGAGACACAGGAAACCCGGGTCTGATCCCTGGGTCGGGAAGATCCCCTGGAGGAGGAAATGGTAACCCACTCCAGTATTCCTGCCTAGAAAATTCCATGGACAGAGGAGCCAGTGGGCTACAGTTCATAGGGTTGCAAAGAGTCGGACACAACTGAAGCAACATGCATTTAGCACACACTCGTTTAGCTTTGAGGAGGGAGTCTTTACAAGAAAGAAGAGGGGCCTAGACCCAAAAGTTACGCCAGAAATATGTGCTTAGTGTGGTAAAGGTTGTTGGGCTAGTTACAAGGCTGGTTTACTAGTGTGCAGTTTAAGTGGAGCTCAAAGAAGGACTGTAAATCAGATAAACCATTGATAAGTAGCAGCAAACAAGCCAGTTCTGCCTCAAAGCTGCTCTAGAAAACAGCCCATGTGTGCTCTCTGATGTGCTAGAAAATGTGATTTTTGTCATTTCCTGGAGGCTTGGGAGGATTTTCTCATTCTTGGGATTTCTGGGAAATGTGGGCTCCTGGGCTCGACCCCAGACCCTGATCTAGAAAGAATTGAGGAAGTTGCTGTTTTCCACACCTCCCCGTGCCCTCAATGGTTCTGAGGCAGGGGACCCTCAGGGTGAACTTTTAAAGGCATGTCTCCGGGTTGGAGACAGCAGAGCAGCTGCTCCCTGTGGTGCTGGCTTGACATCCAGGGCCCTTTCAGGCAACAACTGTGGCAGACGCCATGGGGTGGACCCTGTGCACAGGCCTCTCCTCTAAGGTGACTGACTCCTGTTTAGTTGTATCAGCTAATCCCAGAAAGGCTGGTGGGTGGGGATGGGTTTCCCCTGTGAGATCCAGAAGGTGGGGGAATGGGGGGGGAGAGGTGACAGCAGCTGGTCCCCCCCCAGATGAAGTTCCTCCTCTTCTAGCTTGAGAGACTGACCCTTTTTAGTGGCGAACTTAGGGTCATAGCATGTTAGAGTGAAAGAGAATCTTGGAAATAATTAATTTAACTCTTCTCTATAATCAGGGAGGGACTTCCTTGGTGGTCCAGGGGTTAAGAATCCACCCTGAAGTGCATAGGACATGGGTTTTATCCCTGGTCAGGGAACTAAGATCCCACATGTCTCTGGGCAACTAAGCCCAAGGGCCACAACTACAAGTCTGGGGGTCTTAACTAGAAGAGAAACTATAGAGCCCATGCGCTCTAGAGCCCACGCACCACAACCAGAGAGAAGCCCGCACGCCACGATGAAGAACCTGGGTGCTGCAAGTGAGACCCGACACAGCCCCAAAAATAAACATTCAAAAAAATGTATAACAGGGAAGCTGAGGCTCAGAGAAGGAGAGTTACTTGCCCAAGGCCACACAGTGGGCTAATGGCAGAGACAAAACGCAAATCTGCTTCTCTGAACAGAGGTGGCACTCAGGAAGAGGTGCACACCTGTGCCCCAGATGGCACATCCCAAGTACCACACCCAGGGAAAGTCGGGGAGCCATCCCAGCATGAAGCCGCTGTCACCATCTTACCCGCTGACCTGGCTCACAACCAGGCTAACCTGGCCCTAGAAACATTCTCTGCAAGATGTTGGCCAGCGGCTCGGAGATCAACCTGCTTCCCTTACACCACGGTTCCCACACCAAAGGAAACATGGAGCACTTTCTTTGTAGAAAAGATTATCTCCCCATGAGCCCCAGAAAGACTGGCTTCAGGCAGAGCCAGCTTCGTGGGCAGCCACCTGTGCGGCCATGAAGCCCCCACTGAGACGGGTCCCAGGCTGGGCTTCACGCTCTGCTGTCAGCATCCTGACATTCTTAATCGCCTGTGAACAAAGGGCCCCACATTCTCACTGTGCACAGACCCACAAATTGTGTGCTCCATCTTGGTCTCAGGGTGTGAACAAACAGGTTCGGCTGGCTTTCCCGCTGTCCTGTGGAGTCTGCGGGAGGCTCGCCCCAGGAAATGTCAGGGGCTCCTCTGAAGGCCGCATTCCCTCTGAGCTGGCCTGTCCCTGGGAGAGGGGGCTGGGGGGCCTGGCTGACAGTATTGTGCCTCTTGGCCTCCATGAGACTCTCCGCGCCACTGTCACCTTCCCCTCTTCTTCCACTTACTCAGCCTGGGGCAACAGCCAGCAGAGGTGGCTCCTAACCAGACAGGGCCAGCAGCAAGAGAAGCTGGAGTGTCTGACGGGCCCAGAGGCTGGAACAGCCCCGGCCAGGGCAGGGGTCTGATTCCACTGCCCAGACCGGGCAGCAACATCAGCTGGGGGTGGCTGGTGACCAAAGAGGGCTGGCCAAATAACTAGGAATCAATTTTCTTCCAGAACAAACTGGGTCCCCTTTGCCAAGCTGAGTTTGGCAAGAAAAAGCAATGGACAGGGGAAAGCAGGGGTCGGGGGAGTCGGTGAGGCCTGGGACACAGGGACCCAAGACCTCAGCCAGCTGGTGCACAGGCGTGGGGCGTGGGGCATGGGGTGGATGCAGGCCTGGTCACGGAGTAAGAAGCCACCCAGATAGTGTGTCTATGGGCCTGGAGCCCTTCATCCTCACAGAGGAAGGCTTGGGTCCTCAGCCAGTGACCAGCCCTCTAAAGCTGACACTCTGGCCTGAGCATCAGGCTTCTCCAGCACACAGGTCACTACTTACATGACAACCAGAGCAGCATCTCGGGAATAATCCAGCAGAATCTCATTCAGCCTCACCTGCCGCAGGGACTGGGCAAGGAAAAGCCATGTATGTGGTCATTCCCCACGTCCTCTGAGTGATCCCCGCCAAGCCCAAGTCCACATCCTTGAATATCTCAAACTGGGTGTGTGAATTGTCCCCCCTAAATTATGATGGATTCTCCCACCTCCGAGAAGGTGACTGAGTGCCAAGCTTTCTTCCTGGCCTTATTATTGTGGGATTGCGGTGGGAAAGAGCACCTCCCGTGGAGTGGGGAGGGCTGGGTTCACATCTCAGCCCTAAGAGTTTCCAACATTGAGCAGGCACCTTGCCTCCCTGAGCTTCACGGTCCTCAGCTGTGAAATGGGCGCAACAGCGCCCTCCTCGGGGAGTCTGGGAAGCCTGAGTGAGATGATATATGCAAAAGCTCCAGGGGAAGCACTTGCTAAGGTGCACCCAGCAATGGCGATGGCTCGATCTCCACTGTGACAGAGTAGGCAGGAGCCTTCTGCGGACACGACGCATTACTCAGCCTTTTCTCAGGACTGGGTGACTCTGGAAGGCTCAGGGGCCAGGTCAGGGAACTCCCCAAAGCTCAGATGCAGCTGAGCTGTGGGGAGAACTCCCTCCCCCTCTCCGAGGCTTGTCTCTGAATTGTTCGGAAGTGGTGGACACTCAGGGTCTGATTGTGGATGGATACCCCATTGGAGAGAAAGGAAAACTGAGCGCAAGTGAGTTCACCCAGATCTCACGGGGGCAGCATCTGGGTGGAATCACTGCATTGTGGAAACTGTCCACTGTGGGCTGCAGGATGTTTAGCAGCATCCTGGGCCACTACTCGCTACGTGACAGCAGCCGTTCCTGCTGGCAGGTGACAGCCAAAACTGTCCCCAGAAATCACCAAATGTCCCCTGAGTCCTCAGAACTACCACCATGGAACTCCCAGGGAGCAGAACTGCTCTCCCCACCTTAAAATGGGCATGGCAGCCCCCACTCTCCTTTAGTCCTGAGCAGAGTCCTGAAGACGCTGCCTGGGAAGGGCATGGGGTCCATAGTGAAGGGGAGAAGCTCAGGCAGCTTTGTGGGCCCACAAAGGACAAACTCTACCTTGACTTTCCCCACCTGCCTTATGAATTCCTTCCTGCAGGCATGGAGGAACAGGGGAGGAGAGGGAGACTGGCCATGGCCAGGGAGACTCAAAATGGACCGAGGGACCAGGCTCCCACACCAAGGATGGCTCTGAGATCAACCCCTGGGTCACTCATCAGCCTGTGGTGTGCGGCTTGAGGACACCTCAAAGGCTTGGTGTGGGGAGACTAGAGTTGAGGGCCAGGGAAAGGGGTTCAGGAAGCCCAGGACAGATGGGGGCACAGGCCCTGACCCAGGGGAGCACCCAGACCCCCACCCCCACCCCAGCAAGGCCCTTCTTTCTCCCGCACCTTGATTCTATTCTTGTTAATCTCCTCATCCGAGATCTTCCAGGGGCAGTCCCGCCTCATCTCAGTGACGGTGGCCTCGTCCTTGAAGCCATCGTTCAGGCGGAAGGGTGCAATCATGTCCTCAAAGCGCTTGATGCTGGGGGCAGAGAGAGCCAGTGAGACTGGGCGAGGTGCCCACGTCCAGGGGAACGGGGTCCTCAGAGGGAGATGCAGGTGGTGGCTGTGGGGACACACATCTCAGGCTGAAACCCTTTCTGATGCTGCTGTTTACGTCAAAGCAGCCTCTGTGTTGAATTCAGCCCTGACAGCTGCGTCTGACTTTGAACAGGACTTCTACAAGTGGTCCATGAAGCCTGACTGGGGTCCACCTCCACCCCCTGACCACTCCCGCCCCAGGGTGTTTACTGAGCACTGCTCTGTGCTACACAACCGTGAACAAACCAGACAACATCCCCAGTCCGCACAGAGCTCATGGTCTGCTGGGCGACAAATAAGCAGGTCAATATAGATCAGAAGACTTATGAAAGCATACGCTGAGTCCTGGGATGGGAAATAATTGGGCAGAAAGTCCTCTCTGGACCCAAGGATGCCCGTCCTTCCGAAGCTAGCTACGCACAAGGCAGGGGGTGTTGGAGCAAACAGAATGGAAGGTGCGAAGGTCCCGAGGCAGAAGTGTACTTGTGCTGCTTGAGGAGCAACAGAGAAGCCTGTGTGGATGGAGCAAGGTGAGTGCAGGGGTGAATGGGAGGCCGTCAGGTAAGTCAGGGAAAGGAGGCAGCACCAGCAAAGGAAACTGAAAGAAGGATCCCTGAAGTGGGAGGGATCCAGCAGTGGGCAGCATCTTGGATCCAAAGGGGCTGTTTCAAGAAGGACTGCTGGGTCTAATGCAGCTGCGAGGCAGAGAACGAGCAGGACAGCAGCGGGCCCTGAAGATCCGGTGGTGCAGAGATCACGGCCCAGGCTGGCGAGAGGGACTTCAGCGGAGCTGCAGGAGGGCAGCCAGACTGAAGTGAGCTGGAGAATGAGGGAGGGGTGGGAGGAAGCAGCCACAAAGAGGGTAGCATTACTTTGGAGTAGGTTGGCTGTGCAAAGGAGGAGAGAAATGGTCCAGGAGGTGGAGGAAGATGCAAGAGCAAAGATGGGGTTTAAAGACAAGATGGGCTGGGGGCTTCTGCATGTGGCTCCCACTGTCCTCTCCACGGGGGAAGGTCTCCCCCTCCCATCTCTGTTCACGGCCTTTCTCAAGGTTCTGCTCCTCCACTAGCAGAGATGGCCCTGTTCTCCTTTGCATTCCCGTCCTTCTCTGCACCATTCTGATGTCTCTTGACATCCTCCCTGTACCTCAACCAAGGTAAACCACGCAGGGCAGGGCTGCAATTTACTCATCTCTGTCCCTGCAGCTCAAGCACAGCCCTGAGAGAATGGGGGAGTCAGTATATCCGTCACTATTAACTAGTTCCTTCCTTCAAAAAAATATTTACTTATTTATTTGGCGACACTGGGTCTTAGTGGCAGCATGTGGGATCTAGTGCCCTGACCAGGGATTGATCCCAGACCCCCTGCACTGAGAGCTCGGAGTCTTAGCCACAGGCCCACTAGGGAAGTCCCCTTTCCTTTCTTCTTGATGTCCTTCCTTCTCCAGGTAAACAAGGGCTAAAGAGGTCAGGACAGACCTTACTTTACTGAGAAGACAGAGTCCTAGAAAACCTCACTTGGACAGATTTACGTAAGGCAATCCTACTGTAATATGTCTTCTTTTAAGAATATGCAACTGAATCTAGGAAAGTAACTCATTCCTTCTGGCCCCACAATTGAGCCCTGCTACAGATTCACACTGGGTCTGTGAAAAGCATGAATGGGAATTTTCATTGACCTTCAGCCAGGTGTGTTTTTGGCAAAGACCACAGCCCTGATATGCAAAGGACCACCGGGCAAGGGGAAAAAACTCAAACAAAAATTAACGGCTGTAAATTCTTTCTTTCCATGAGCCCAGTGTAGGCGGGGTCAGGTGAACCAGGTTGCCCTTGGTTCACCAAAGAGAAAGGGCCAACCCTTCTCCCTGGAACCCTCAACAGAAAACTCACTGCTCAGCCCGTGGCTTCTGGTTGATGTCGGGAAGGACGTGAACTTCGTGGAATCCCAACCGGAACTTGCTCAGCAGAGAAATGATCCTGGAAGACAGAGGTTTTTTTTTTTTTTTTTTAACACATTCATTCCTTCAGGATATGTATGTTAGTTGCTCAGTTGTGTTCGACTCTGTGACCCCATGGATTGTAGCCCACCAGGTTCCATGGGATTCCCCCAGCAAGCATACTGGAGTGGGTAGCCATTCCCTTCTCTAGGGCATCTTCCCAACCCCAGGATCGAACCTGGGTCTCCTGCATTGCAGGTGGATGCTTTACCATGTGAGCCACTAGGGAAGATATAGCAGCGAGCAAAACAAACTCTGCCTTCGGGGATTTCACATTCTAACCTGCGAGGGAGGCAGACAATAAGTGGAAATTGATAAAGCAGGTCAGATGACGACGAGTGACAGGAAAAAGGAATTGTCCTAAGTCTCCGGTGGCCGTCTCTGGGCTAGAGCGCCTCATATTCTAACGTCTGCGCACCTGCTGGGGAGCTTGTTACGATGCAGGTTCTGATCCAGCTGGCCTGGGTTGGGACCTGGGATTCTGCATTTCCTTTTAAAAAATCTTTAGATTTATTTATTTACTTTTGGCTGAGCTGGGTCTTTGTTGCTGCACGTGGGATCTTTCTGGACCAGGGATCGAACCTGTGGCCCCTGCATTGGCAAGTGGATTTCTAACCACTGAACCACCAGGGAAGCCTGGGATTCTGCTTTTCTAAGAAGCTCCCAGGTGATTTGAGACTGCTGGCTCACTGGCCACACTTTGAGAAATGAGGGTGTAAGGAATGGGAGGTGAACGGCAGGAAATTCCTCAGAATGGCTGAGGGAGCAGGTAACACATATGAGCTGAGTATAGAACCAGGAGTGGCAAGCCAGGTAGCCCTGACTTTGCATCCACAAGGAGGAAGCAGTAACTGTGGTTTGAAGCGGTCAGGGAAGGCTTCACAGAGGAGGTGGCGGTCTGGCTGGATGGTGAACGGTGGGTAAGACTGTTATAGACTGAAGAGGGTGGATAAGGGTGTTCACACTGGAACCACACAAGGAGGCTTCTAAACAGTACTCGTGCCTCGGCCCTAGCCCGCCCATTGCATCAGAATCCCTGGGCAGGACATGGTGTTAGTGATGCCCCAGGACTAGCCAGTGGGGAGCAAGCACCCCAGGAGGAGAGTCTAATAAGCAAAGACATGGGGGTGCATGGGATGGGGTGGGAGCAGCCAGGGGCTGCTTGGGACGGTGTGGAGCTTGCCAGGGGACAAAAGGAGACGAACTGCCATTGGTGGTCCCGGAACTTGGGAGTGAACTTAGGAAAGCAGAGCTGGGGGCAGCACAGGGGTGCCCTGGGGTCACAAGGAAGGCAGAGGACTTGGGCTGGTCCAGAGGCAGCCGGGAGGAGAGGAGATTTCACAGTCTCTGCTTGCAAGACATCCTGTGACCCCACAGTGCCGCGGCCTCGATCTGGACCAACGCTCCCTGAAACCAGCTTTGAGTGGGAGACGGAACAGGAAGCCAAGAGGGCAAATCAGCCTTTGCGGTGTGTTTATCTTCTGGAAAGGAGCACAGAGAAACAGATGCTGTGTTTCCCGGGCAACGTTCTCTGCATTGAGAAGGGCCCTCCAGTGGAGAAGCTCTCAACAGGGGTGAGGGCAATGAGATGGGGTTGCTGGTCACCCTTAACTCATGCAGCAGGGGTCATGGGGATGTATGGGGTCCTGGCATAGGACTAGGGTGGCACAGGCCACGGAGTCCTGCCCCTGGGGTGTCACAGCAGGCACTCAAGGCTGTGCAGGGTTTTCTCTCTGGCTAACTAACTGCACAATTTGGGGCAAACCACCCACCCCATCCTCCCCAGCCTGCCCACACCCTCCAGCAGTCCTTGGTCCTACGGCCTTCGACCTCACTTGACCTTGCTCTAAAGCCACAGGGGCCTGAATCTAGCCCACGTGTGCCACCTGCCCGATTCCTGCCACCTCCACACCCGTGTACGTGCCTGACTGTTTACTTCTGTCTCAGCTTAAGTCAACTCACATTCTCACTTAGATACGTCTTGAAAGGAAATGGCTTCACAATTTAATCAGCAAATCAGCAACTCTTGCCAGAAAGATGCGGCCAATAAAACCGGTAAACCAACATCACTCAGTTCTGGCGGATGCCACCACCTGCCAAGCACTTGAACCAGGCTGCCTTCCTCTTGTTTAGACAGAGAATCACCCATGGAGTTGAAGAATGGAGTCCCTTCTCACCAAGAGATTCCGGGGGATTTGCTGCCCTTCATCCTGGCCACTGAAGTCACCTCTGGCCTCACCAGGGGCGGCACCTGAAGCTTGGGAGTCGGGGGGTGCAGGGGGTGGGGTCTGGAGTGGGGGACGTTGCCCTGAAGGATTCTAAGCTCTGCCCTCATTTCTGAGGGGCAAGGCCTTCTCCATCCTTCATTTCACTGCAAATCTGGAGATTTGTGGATTTAAAATTTACCAGCCCTCCCTGCTATGGCCAGGACTAGGACATGCGTATCTTATTAAAGGGGACGGGACACCAAAACCAGTTCTGAAGAGAGAAACCTGCTCCTGTCCTGAACTCTCTCACCACTGCTGTGACCGAGACCCCCGAGGGGTGGAATGGGGAGTAGGGGCAGGTGGGGGCAGGTAGGTCGGGGCAGGCAGGTCAGCGCTCCCCACTTACGCCTTTCTCTCCTGGTCCATCCTGTTGATCTGGCCCCCCACGAACACGCGGATCCTGCATTTGCTCCATCTCTTCTTGCGGCCGAGGAGATACGGGATGAGGAGGGTGAGGCCTGGCAAGGAGGGTGCCGTGAGTTAAGACAAAGATGCTCTCAGGATACAGCCTTCTCTGGGTCCCGCTCCACTCTGCCTCTAGCAAACCCCATCCCTTCTCTTGACCTCAGTGTACTCATCTCTATAATGAGTTTGCCAGGTGAAACCAGGGCGAGACATGGGCTCTGTGGGCTGGGGTTTATTTGAACGGCATGATGCTTTTATTTATTTTTTAAAAATCTGAGGGGCTTCCCTGGTGGCTCAGTGGTAAAGGATCTGCCTGCCAATGCAGGAGGCATGGGTTCAATCCCTGATCCAGGAAGATCCCACAGGGCTTGGAGCAACAAAGCCTGCGTGCCACAACTATCGAGACTGTGCTCTAGAGCCCGGGAGCTTCACTACTGAGCCTGCACACCCTAGAGCCGGTGCTCCGCAACAAGAGAAGCCACCACAATGAGAAGCCTGCACACCACGACTAGAGAGTAGCCCCTGCTCAGCACAACTAGAGAAAAACCCACGCAGCAACAAAGACCCAGCAGAGCCAAAAATAAAAATAAATTTTAAAAAATCTATTTTGGCCTTTCAGAATCTTATTTCCCAGAATCAAGGATCCAACCTGTGCCCCCTGAAGTGGAAGTGCCCACCAGGGAATTCCTGTGCACAAGGCTTTTAAATACATGAGCTGGCATTTAGGGGGGGATTTCACATGCAAATCTAGACCGCTGTCATTTATCACTGTATGATCCACACATGACTTCCCCACTCTGTGCCTCAGTTTCCTTATTTGTAAATGAAGTTAATAATCATTTTCACCTGGGGACTGTATTAGGTTAACCTATGCAAACCCTTGGCATCAAGCATATAGTAAATGCTCAGGATATCTTCTCTGTATCTAGGACTCTATCAAGGTTGGGAACAATAAAGCTGAGAGTCACAAGAAAAACGAGAGAGCGTGTTTTTCTTTGGTAAGTGGTGAATATGCCTGCAGCTTTGCTGCGCTCTGGCTCATCTCTCCCACTTAAGTCACGTGCCCATGACCCCGACGGCCTGTCCAGTCTGAAGGTCCCTCCTCACGCTGACCTCACCTGCTCCTTTAAGTCCCTCATTTTACAGCTGAAAACAGAGGGCCACGAGAGGGACCTGGCCAGGCTCCCGTGAGCCCAGTGGCGGGCCCAGGGGCCCCATTCCTTTTAGCTGGGCCCCGAGGTCCCACCAGTGGCCTTGTCATCAGCGGCCAGTGAGGGAGGCCGAGAGAGGAGGTCACGGAAGGGAGACAGCCAGGGGAGAGCCGGCATCCTGGGGCGCTGACCTCCATCGTCGAACAGCCAGTAGATGTCGATGGTCTTCTTGCCCTGCTCCGACTGGAAGACTGTGCTAGCCTGCTCCTCCTGCACCAAGGCCTCGGGGTCCACTGCAGGAGCAGAGGGGCAGGTCAGGTGGGTGCGGAGCACAGGGAAAGGCCTAAGGCTGTCTGGGAACACAGCATGGGCTTGCGCACACGGTGGCTGGAAGCCCTTGCTGTACGTGTGCGCAGGGGATGCCCTCCTATGGGAGACACCCTCCTGTGGGGGACGCCCTCCTGTGGGGGATGCCCTCCTGCGGGGGACGCCCTCCTGTGGGGGACGCCCTCCTGTGGGGGATGCCCTCCTGCAGGGGACGCCCTCCTGTGGGAGGCTCCCGGGGCAGGGACCCTGGACAAGCAGTGCTGGGATGTGCCCCTCCTCTGCTCCCAGCTTCTCTCTCCCTGGATTCTGGTTGGCTCCAGGGGGTGAGACCATTCTCTTAAAAACTCCCCTGTGTCCCTCACAAATGCCCACAGGACGCTCCCAGCCCCTGCACTGTTTCTCTGCTTCCCAGAGTGTTTTTGCCCCTCTCTATCGGAGCATGGCCGGGGGGCCCTTGGAGGGGCAGGACTTGGGCCCCAGAGCCTACTGGATGGGATCCCATGATCCCTGGACCCTGAATTCTCCAGCAGGGGTGGCAATCTTTATCTCGCCCCCAGTCCCACTGCCCTACCAACTCCCTGTGACCCAGTCCTAGGGGTCTCAAGTCACTTCCACAAACAAAAACCTCCTGCCCTTGGCTGAGTTCCCCCGTGGCCCACCACTCAGTGTCCCCCAGGGTGAGAGCTCCCTGTGCCTCTGAGTTGGGGCGGGGGGACTGACCTGTGCCAGAGACAGACAGTTGGGCTCCGCTGACCCTGGCTTCCTTGCCGTCCTCTGCTGGATCAAACACAGGGTTAACTGAAAAAGAGGGGGAGCTTTGTTCCCAGGCTTCTCCGGGGGCCCTCTTACCCTGGGGGAAGGTCCTGACTCCGCAGCTTCCACTGATCTGGTCTCTGCCTCCCTGCACGCCCATGCACCAACACCGCCCCCCCCTCCACCCCCACTACCAGCTTCCTGTCTGCTCAAACAAGCCATGCTCCTTCCCACCAGGCCTCAGCGGTGGGTGGATGGCCCCAGAGCCAAGAGCCCTCTTTCCCCAGCCCTCCCCTTCTAGAAATAAGCCCCCTCCTCCGAAAGGCACTCCTGCCCGCATGCCCTCCCCCCTCCCCCCCGCCCCCCCCCCCCCCCCCCCCCCCCGCCGTGTGGGCCTCCTCAGGAGACATCATGAGCTATCAATGCCTGCAATGAGTCCTGGGTCCGCTGCGTTTCCCCCACAATGTCAGCTCCTCCAGGGAAGACTTGGTTATGTTCGCTGCTGCACGCCCAGCACCTAGAGCCACCTTGGTCAGGAGTGTGGCTGCTGCTCTGCAAATTCCGGTTGTATAAATATTCACTGAACTACCAGCTGCCAGGCACGCCCTCAGCCCATCGGTGCCCTGGGTGAGCAAGACCCAGGCTGGCCTGCGGCCTCTGCTCCTCTCAGCCTCGCAACCCCCACCCCTATTTGTCTTCATATGTGTTATTTCTATCATGCTTCTAAAAGTAACTAATTCAGATGTTTACGTGTGAACTTAAACGTAGCTCACATCCCTACTCTATGCCCCAGCTTTCATGGCCTCTCTGTGTGTGTTTTCATGCTCTGGAGTCTTTATGTGGCTCTTCTCCCCCATCTTTTTCTCTCTCCTGTCTTAGTTCCTCTTTATCCCCTCTGGTTACGAATGCTCTCATGGTGATTCACAGAGCTGTGATCCAGTCAAGCAAGGATCATCCCCTTTCAGGACTAGTCACATCCCCTTTCAGGACCTCAGTTTCTCCATTTAGAAATGTGATGATTTCCATCGAAAACTGACTTTCCGCCTGTCCTCCCTGAACCACTTGGGAAAAAAAATGGGTTCTAGCACTTCCTGGGATCCTGTTCTGTCTGTGGGTCGAGAAGGGGGGGTACTCACTGTGTGCCTGCATCACCTCTGAGATGTTGAGGCCCTCACGCATCCTCATGACACAGACACCGTAGTTGAAATCAAAAGCGTCGCTAGAGAGAGAGGTCATGGAGTCAACCTTCTCTCGGTCCCGCCCCCAGCCCCTATCCCCCATCCCCCAGGAGGCCTGTCTAGAGCTGACCCTGCCTCCCACCATACCCTTCTCCTCTCTGGGCCTCAGTCTCCCATCTGTATAATGTGCAGGCAGGACTGGAGAGACAGCTAGGACCCCTCTAGCTCTACTGTCTGAGGCACTATGGATTCTGCAGACCCTCTTGGGGGAAACTGAGTCAGGCCAGTCTCAGAACCAGCCCTGTCCGCCTGATTGTTGCTGTTGTTCAGTTGCTAAGTAGTGTCCGACTCTTAACCCCATGGACTAGACTGTAGCACACCAGGCCTCCCTGTCCTTCACTATCTCCTGGAGTGTACTCAAACTTGTGTCTGTTGAGTCAGTGATGCCATCCAGCCATCACATCCTCTGTCACCCATTTCTCTTCCTGCCTTCAATCAACCTTGCCCAGCATCAGGGTCTTTTCCAATGAGTCAGTTCTTCGCATCAGATGGCCAAACTATTAGAGTTTCAGCTTCAGCATCAGGTCTTTCCAATGAATATTCGGGGTTGATTTCCTTTAGGATTAACTGGTTTGATCTCCTTGCAGTCCAAAGGACTCTCAAGAGTCTTCTCCAGCACCACACCTTGAAAGCATCACACGTGGCTAATCTTCACAACTCTACCAACAGAGGTGGGGATGGGAACTGCTACTCCCATTTGACAGATGCAAAATCTGTTTTAGGGAGTAACTTGTCTATGATTACACGCTAAGGAAGTGGCCAGTTCAGATCAGAATTAAATAGCTGAAGATGGACATGCACACAGGAATGGCCTCACTCATGAAGACAGCAATGGGCTGTCTGTATAGTATGTCTGGAAGACTCCCACGCCACAAGTATATTAACTGCCTGGTTGACACGGTGCCCAAGAGCCCATGACCAGGGCTAATCTACTCGGCTAAGCACTGCCCTCTCTGAACTCTAATCACAAATCTCTGGGACAGGGCCCTTTAGGCTTCAGCAGTTTGGAGTTTTGGCATATTGAAGCCAATATGTAGGGGTTCCTACAGAGCGGGTATGTACTGCCTCCTGCTGTGATTTTGCTAGAGGCAGTGAGATGCACTGCTCGGTCATACAGCTGGTTCCCAGCAGACCTGGAAGCCAGGCCCAGGTCCCCACCCTCAGCCTCATGTTTGTTAAATGCTCCAGCACACTGCCTCTCAATACCCCACCAAGGCACAAAGGCAGCTCAGGCAGGCATTTTCTGGAGTTTGCACAGCAAGAAACGAAAGAGAAAGGGTTTGGCGTTAACCCTGAAATCCCCAGGGAGTTTATCCCTGGGTCCCATTCCCCAGTTTGTCGCCTCCTTGGAGGCCTGGTTTCAGTGGTATCACCTCACAGCTTGAGAGCTGGGCATTTGCAGGTCTTTGCAGCCCCCAGGTAAGCAAACGATTTTCACCTAAAAACTCACATTTTCGACTTCTCTGAAAAAGTAGAAGATCTGGCCACAGTGGGTCCTCGTTTCTGCCTGGGCGCGATTAGCTGGAGCCAGGGAACACCTGTTCTCCTCCGTTTGCCACAGTCCCCACCGTTCCCTGATGCCCCACACCTGGCCCACTTCGCTCTGTTACTTGCCTGTTCTCTGACAGTCTGGGTGTCTATGGCCCGCAGGGCAGAGGGGGACCCTCCATCTGCCTCTTTCTTCCTCAGCTTTGAACCCGCAGACTCAGCTTCTTAGAGTGTCCACTGCCTGCCCTCTACTTCCCAAGGCCCAGGAAATGCCAAAGGCCCAGATCAAGAGGCCTCAGGCCCTGCCCCGCCCGGTGACCTCACTCACTGCAGGATGCCAATGTAGTCTTCCACCGTGGCTGGGTGAGCCGACTGCCAGTTCTTCTTGAACCCGACCACCAGAATGTTGGGCTTCATCCTCCCGAGACCTGCAGCCTGCCAGGGGGTGGGGATGAGGTGGCGGGCCAGGCCTCTGTTCTGTGACTAGGGTGGAGCTTGGTCTCAGCCCAGTTTCCCTCTCCGCCATGGGGTGGGGGCTCAGGAGAAATATCACCCAGTTCAAGGTCCTGGCTGCCTAGATCCACTCATGAGAAAGGTGAAGCTATAGCCAGAGTTGCTCCCTGAGGCCTCTGCAAGCAGGGCTAACGGCTGGGCTGTCCCATCAGCTCTGGATTATCCCAGCTACCGTTTCTTTATGGAATTATTTGCCGTAACAGGGGACTTGAGTTTGGATGTCAAGCTTGGAGTATTCCTGGGTCACCTAATCCAGACATCTTTTATATTTCTCTTTTTTTTAATGTAAAAAAATTTTTTTTTAATTTTTGAGGTAAAGTTTACATAACATAAAATCAACCATTTAAAAGTGTATAATTCAGTGGCATTTAATACATTTAAAATATCACACAATCATAACTTCGACCTCTGCTCCAAGTAGTTTTATAATCCCAATAGGAGACCTTGTATGCTCTTTTTAAATTTTGAGATATATTGGAAACTATTGAAAAGGAGCCCCCTATGTTGACTCAGAATTAACAATTGTTATTTTATCCATGCATCCCCACTTTACAAATAAGAAAACTGAGCAATAAAATGAATTGCCTGGAATGGAATGTTCTAGAACTTGACCCGAGTGGTGGTTTCCTGGCACTGAGTGGTGTCCGCATTTGTAAACATATATTAAACTCTACACTGTTTCACTTTGCTGTCTGTAGATTATATTGTTAAAAAGTCCCCAAACCACAAAATGTGTCATCAGCTCCCACCGGTCTCCAAGGCAGTGTCCCCGGGGTCCTGGGCACTTGGAGAAAGTGCCCTGAATCAGCACATCCAGAGAGGGGGAGAAAGGTGGACTCCTATCGCAGCAAAAGGGGCTTCAACTAGCCCACCAGGGCATCCCACTTCAGGTTGCCACAGCAAGTAGTAAGGCCTGTGGGGAAGCCCCAGGCCCGCCCACCTGCATGAGAACCTGGACACCGCTGCGGAGGTCCTCGGCAAGGACGTCGGAGTAGAAGGCCTTGATCTTCCTCTTGTTCAGCCACTTGGTGTGCCCACTGGCGATGAGCCGGAGCTCAGGCATCCTCTGTTTGCGGGGGCCCTGTGGGTGGCAGGGACACATGACCTCAGGGGTGCCTTTACCCTCTGACCTGAGACACAGCTCCTCTCTTGCCCTGGAGGTTGTTCCCTGGGCTCACTGGTGGTTTCCTTTACGGAATTAGGGGAAAAAAAGAGGAGGAGGAGGGCTTCCCTGGTGGCTCAGCTGGTAAAGAATCCGCCTGCAATGCGGGAGACCTGGGTTCGATTCCTGGGTTGGGAAGATCCCTGGAGAAGGGGAAGGCTACCCACTCCAGTATTCTGGCCTGAAGAACATAGCTCATGGGGTCACAAAGAGTTGGACATAACTGAGCAACCTTCACTTTCACTTTTTCACTAGGCAGGGGGAAGGCCAGGAGGAAGATGGAGAGAGCAGGTGAGGGGTGGGGCAGTGAGGAGAAGCCTGTGAGAGGAACAGGAAAGGGGAGAGAGCCTGTCCAGGCCCCACAGCCCCTCCTCCGGTCCCTACCTCACCCCACCCCACTCCCACCCTCGGGGGTGGACCCAATGCCCGAGGCTCCTCCAGGAATACAGCCCCACCCTCTCTGCAGAGGACACTCACCATGAGCACGTGGCCACAGATCATCAGGCTGAGGTTCCGGGTGAAGGTGCCCACAAAGTCCACCAGGGCCGGGCGGAAGTTGGGGGGCCCCGTGAGCACCAGGCATTGGGGGCTGAGGAGGGGAAAGGAAAAGAGCTATTAGGACAGAGTTGGGGGTGTGGATGCCAAATACAGTTGCTCCAGGCGTTGCCCCAGCTCCAGGACTCCCCTCCTAGACAGAGGAACCACCCTGTGGTCCTCCCGTCTGTGACTCCTTTCCAGCTCTCTCTGTGGCCAGCCACCACACTGGGTGTTCCTTGTCCTTCCTGCTCTGACCACCACAGGCTCCTCTGGGTAGAACCTCCCTCCTGCTGCTCCACCTAGGGCCCCCGCTCCAGCCAGCACAGCATGGTGTGAGCAGAATCAAGACTGCGAGTGGGGAGGCCCCTCACTCATGAGATCACTGTGTTACCGGGTAAAAGAGGCAGCCAAGGCTCACAGTCAAGGGTCACTACCAGACTCAGTTGGAACCAGACAAAACTGGCCACTCACCAGCTGTGTGAGTTGGGGCCAGTTACTTAACCTCTCCTTGCCTCAGTGTTCTCATCTGTGAATGGGGTTAGCGGTTTTATACACCTCAGAGGGTTGTGCCGACACTGTGTAGGTCACCTAGCATGGGACTGAAACCCAGATATGTCCGATTATTAACATTGTGATCTGTTGGGAAAGGGATCCTGGAGGCACAATTTTCCTCACTTAGGAGGGGAATCAGCTTCGAAGAGTACTTGGGACAGGCTCAGAACAGTCAGCCTCACGAATTATAACATCAGAGCACCCTTACGAACACAGGTGGCCTTAGAATCTGTAGGTTCTACATCTGCAGGTTCAACCAAGTGTGGCTGGGACTTCCCTGGAGGCCCAGTGGCTAAGACTTTGCACTCCTAATGCGGGGGGGCCAGGTCCACCCCTGGTTGAGGAACGAGAGAGATACCACATGCTGCAACTAAAGATTCTGCACATTGTAACAAAGATCAAAGATCCCACGTGCTGCAAATAAGACCCAGTGTGGCCAAATAGCTATTTTTAAAAAAACCAAGCATGGAGATTGAATCTGGATGTGGGACCATGGACAGCAAGGGCCAAAGGTACTAGGCTTTCTACATAAGGGACTTCAGCACCTGAGGATGTTGGTATCTGGGCAGGGGATGGGGAGGTGGGGCTGGATCCAGGCCCCGGTGGACACAGAGGGATGTCTGTGTTGTCTGTGTTTGTATCGCCCAGAGCGTATTCCACTGTGGAAACTTAGGTACAGAGAGGCCACTAGACTTGCTTGGGCCCCACTGGGCAGTGTCTACTCTGGTCTCCTGACTGCTGGGCGATGCTCCCCGACCCTGCTCCCTCTCTGAGAAGGGGCCGTGCCCATCCTGGGTCTGCTGGTCAGGTGTCAGGTCTTGGCTGGGGATCTCCAGAGCAGGGTCAGGGCCAGCCCTGCACCCCAGGCACCCCGAGGCTGTGCTCACCGGTAGTTCTTGATGTGGTCCTCCACCTCGTTGAGACCCACAGAGTAGCTCAGGGCCAGGTTGTAGGAGCCCGCCTGTACCGAGGAGCCCCAGTTCACCTCTGAGGTTAGAAGTCACGGGAGAAACCAGACATTAAGTACGAGGGAGGGAACGTTGACTTTTAGGAAGCAAACACTCATGGGAGCAGTTGACAGCATGTAGTTCTGTTCCTAACCTTTGCACTTACAATATGGCTACAAACTCAAACATTATACATTACATCAAGCTATTGAACTCTACAAACTAGTCTCCTCCTTTGACAAACAGACCTTCACAATGGCCTGGAAGGCCAAGTTCAACTTGAGAGTTCTAGGCTTTCCTGGAGTTCTTTATCTCACCCCAAGAGTGCTGTCTCCTGGGATCCTTGCCTTCCTGTGTGTAGACACCCCTGCCCCCGCGTCCAGGCTCTGCCTGCCTGCCTTTCTATCAGGCAGCCCCTGGTCTGATACGCACACCAGCAGGCCGTCCACTCTCCGGAGGTTGGACCTGAGCAGGCAATTCCAAGCCCTGGGTGTCTGGCAGGGGGTGGTGTGGGCTCTGAGTGGGCACACTCCCTGGGGGCTCCTCACCCCGTGGGGAGGGATGAGGCTGGAGGACCAGAGGGAGCCCTTGGGAGCACAGACTCTGAGATGGACCCTCTGGCTGAGCTGACGGGCAGGCTGGCTCAGCAGCCTCAGGGCGAGAAGGGGACTCCTGACCGCCAGGGGCCGCCTGAGACACACACCTGGCTTCTTGTAGATCACGTAGAGCAGGAGGAAGAGGACCACGCCGATGGCAATGAGGGCCGCCCACCAGGTGAGAAGGAACATGATGACCACAGAGATGATTGCCCCAAACAGCGCTGCCCACTTGCTGTAGTATCGGAACGAGGGTCTCCACCCTGGTGGGGGGCACAGGACACGGGGGTACCCTCAACACTCTGGAGTCTCCCTCTGAGCCAGCACAGCTGGGCAGGGTCAGGGTGGCAATGCCCATAGTGCCCAGAGCGGGGGTCCCAGCCTTTGCCCACCCATCTTGCTTCCTGGGATTGGCCTTGGAAACACTGATAGGGCCACATGCCTGCCTTGGTTGGCATCCTCCCATGTGAACAGGCTGTACCAAAGGACAGACATCCAGCTCTGGCCAAATACGGCCACAGGACATCCAGCGTCAGCAGAAGTGCTGGCTTCCGGGGCTCGCACAGAGCCGAGGGGGTGAATGCAGGGGAAGGAGTTGACTCTGCATGGCCCACATCTGCAGCTGTGCCAGGGCCACCCCATGGCACAGCTCCAAGGCACCATGGTCCACAGTCTAGGGAAAAGTGGCTTGGGGGCCAGCTTATCCGCAGTTTCAGGCCAGTTGGAAAAAGTCTTCCTGGAAGACTCTTTGCTGCCATCCTGCCAGAGAGTATTCATAATAAACATATAAATCTATGACGTCATGAGTGGTGCCCCCTGGAGTTGGGCAAGTGCAACCTGCAGCCACTCTGTGACCGGTGATTTTCTTCTCTCTCTTGGGAACCAGGTTCCTGACTCCCTTAAATCTGAGGGAGGAAGGCACGAGAAAAGTCTCTGCACACTGTAAACAGTGTATGAATCCATGCAGAGTGTACATTGTGAGTGCCTGATAAAGGATAGCTGTTGCTATTATTATTATTGGAAAGTTGCCTTTAATTGACTTCAGTTTGACAGGTGACCTTGGTCTTCCCACCTGCATCCATGTCTTCCATGCCCCCTCTTCATACCCCAGCCCCAAGTGTCACTTCCCATGGAGAGATGAGGGCCTTGCTTACCAGGCGAGTTGGTGATGGAGGCATGGAAGCAGCTGAAGTTGATGAGGGCATAGGAGCACAGGAAGAAGTTGGAGATGATGGGGGCGATGGTGTTGAGCTCAGCTTCAGGGACCCAAGGGAGAGAGGAGACAGTCTGTTGGGCACCTCCATCACAGAGTCCCCAGAACCCTCCCTCTCAGGGTAAGGGAATGCCAGACGGGCCGCCGAGGCTCAGTGAGTCTCAGCTTTCTCATCTGTGAAAAGGGCCCATCATTTTGTGAATCTCAAAGCCCATTGTTTCATAAGCTGTAAAGTGTCAGCTCTATGGAGGATGGAGAGGAATGCGAGGGTGGATCCTGTCAAGCTACAGGATGACCCAGGACAGAGACCGTCACTTCTTTTGTGACCACAAATTGTAGTAAGAAATACATCTTACAATATGACCCAAGACCCATGCCATCTGTTATCTGAAACCTTGAGACCACATCACATTTCCATCCACAGTGGAAGCCTGCTCAAGAACTGACTCCTGCCCTTCCCTGTCTTGCGAGCCCCCTGCGCTGGCACCCCAGCAAACTTCTGCACATGAATCCTTGTCTCGGGGCCTGCTTCTGCACGATCCCCGAACAAGATGAGTGCCTCTGTGTGCTGTCTTCTGTACACAGGTCCATTGAATCAGCACCAGAACCTGCCCAAGAACATCTGAGATCACTGTCCTCTGTCTGAGGTACAGTCAGAACAACCCAGATGAAAGGACATCAAATTGGAGGAGGGGGTGGACTGAGGGTGATCAGGAAACAAGCGGCAACACCTGGGACTCCCGGCCTGGCCAGGCGCTTCCAGCCCTGGGTGTGGCCCTCCTGCCTCTTCCTCTGGTGTAGGACCCAGTCTGGAAAGTTTCCCTCGAGTGAAAGTGGGGCTAGACCACTAGGCTATGTCTCCTGGGTTGGTGGTGCCAGCCCAAGTTGCAGGGATTCAGCTGTGGCAGGAAAGCGCCCCCCAGCCAGGGGAGGTTCACCAGTCACTGACCCTGGCCCCATTCCTGCATCAGGAGGAGGGTCAGCGGTCTTCATGGCCACTGCTCTTGCTCGGTCAGGTCACCTCTCTCCTAGCACTCTCTCCTAGCAGGTTCTGCCTTGTTGGCTAAACTTCAGAAAGTACTGGGGAGTGGGCACACATGAGTGTGTGCATCTATGAATGCGTGTGTGTGTACATACGTGGTCTCTTCCTGCCCATCAGCAACACACCCTTTACGCATTGTTGCTCCCATTTTGCAGACAAAGAAACCAAGGCTCTGGGAGGTGAAGTAACTTCTCCAAGGTCACTCACCTGGCACATGGCAAAGCCAGGATAGAGGTCAGTCTAGCTAACTGATTAACTGGGATCTTTCTCCAAGGGCATCCCCTGTCTCGGACCCCAAGGGATCCAGTAGCTCAAGGTCTGAGAAATGAGGTTGATGTAGCTTCTGCACCTACAGAGATAGTGACCCAGCTGCTTGTATCAACTCCCGAGGAGCAATCAGTCGCTTGCCCTGTGCTCCCGGTGTTTCCTGGGGGCTGGTTCAGACCTGGGGGCGGGGAGGGCCCAGATGCTAGCACACAGGAGGGCAGAACCAGGGAAAGCAGGTCGGGCCCTGCCAGGTGGCCAGCTGGAGAGGTGGCGGCCCTGCGTGCCCTCGGCTACTCACCGATGATGATGAAGGCCACGGCGATGGCATAGGCCAGCAGGTAGCCGCGCACCGGTTCATTGTTCTTGCCGTAGCCTTTGCCGAAGAAGCCGATCAGCGGGTACAGCTGGTCCAGGCACAGGCACTGTGGGCACAGGGCGATGCGCTCACCCCCTGGCCAGGACCTGCCGTCCCCTCCCCTGCAGCCGCCTGGGCCCCAGCCCCTGCTTGCTCTCTCGGTGACCTCAGCAGGGCACTTCCTGGCTTCTGTCTCTGTGAAAGCTGGGGATCTCCTGCCCTCCCCACTTCACCATGAAGACTGAAAGGGGGCTGATCACATCGGAGGGAGACTGGGAGGGTGGGCTGCAGACAGGGTGCCAGACTGTGAGGGAGGGTGCGGGATGGGAAAGGTGGGTGCTCATCAAAGCTCAGCACAGCCAAGGGGCTGCTTCCTGCAAGCCTTTGCTTTCCCAGCTCCTTTCCCTCCCAGCCAGACACCAGGTCACATGACTCCTCCGGCCTCTGGAGGTCACCTGGCCTCCCAGACCCTCCTGCCCCCTCCTGTGGCCTCACCTGGAAGACTTTGGCAGCAGAGACGAGACACGCCAGGGCAGAGGAGAGGGTGGCCCCAAAGATGCCGGCTGTGATCAGGGGTGCGAAGCCCGACACCATGCTCATAGTCTGCAGGGACATGTGGTTCAGACCCCTGAGGTGAGGAGTGGGCCCAGAGCCCCCACCTGGGTCACCCCAGTCCCCATAGCAAGCAGGGGCTCTGCCTGGAAGCTTCCACCTGAGCCTGCAACCCTCACTGGGGCCCCTATCTGAAGCTCTTTCCCTAGCCTAGAGCCATCCCCCAAGTCTTGTCTTTTCCAGCCCGTTCCAGCCTCCACCCGGCCCTCCCGGCGTCTGGCGGGGCCACGCGTGCCTGGTAGTAGTTGATGAGGCCGTAGCGGCAGCTGTGCTGCTGGGCGCACTCGGTGAAGTTCCAGCCGTAGCCACAGGCCAGCCCCTCGCAGGCGCCTGAGCCAGGGGTCACCGTGTCATTCAGCCCCCCAGAGGCATCTCGAACCACACAGGAGCCTGGGGAGGAAGGAGGGCATGGGGAGATCTCCCTCCCCTCCTCCCTCCTCCCCTGCCACCCGGAAAATGCTGGTCGCTTCTGCAGAGGGCGAGATGCTGCTGCTGGGCCAGCTCTTCCTGTACTTTGTAATAATGATGATCATTTTAGCTCTATGCAGGAGCACTTTTCACACGCCAGGCCCTGTGTTAAGCATGTTAAACACTTCTGGGAAGCAGGCATTTCTATTATTTTTGTTGTTGCTATTTTATAGAGGCACAAGGAGCCTAAGTGACCCAAGGTCACAGTGTCCTCCTTATGATGGAGGCCTGACCCTTAGGCCCAGGGTGGCTATGACTGGGCTGTGTCCCTTGGCCATCTGTGAGCAGCTCACCTCACACAGGGGTTACTGAGAGCAAGAACGTGTGTGAGGGTCTCAGTGAGAGGCAAGTGTCAACAGCCCAGGCCTGGGTCCAAGCCCCACCTCTACCACTCAGGCTGTGTGACCTTGGGCAGGTCACTTGACCTCTCTGAGCCCTTGCTTTCTCCTCCATCAAAAGGCAGAAATGACCAGTGCCTGGATTAAATGTAATAAGGCATGTAAAGGACTAAGCACATGATAATAAGTCAGTTGCTAGAATCATCTTCCCCGTCCTCAGCATCACTCTTTTTATTATTCTTAGAGTTGGAGCTTGATTTTTCCTACAGGATTTTACACGCTTGAATCTGTAACCTGAGGTTTGAAGGGATCAGAGGAGCCTCGTCTGACCCCACATCTCCACCACAAACTACCTCCCACCATAGAGATGTTCTGGTTGCCACCACGGTGCCCAACACAAAATAAAATCCACGGCTCCACTTCCTGGTGTTGCCATGTCCTCCCGGCCCAGCCCTCCCTGTTAGAGAACTGACTGCACCCTGCGGCCCCTCCAGCGCTCTGGGCTGGCGGCTTACCGATGGTGGCCGAGATGGCCAGGTAGGAGACTGTGGTCCAGAAAATGGCCATGAGTGTTCCCTTGGGGATGGCTACTGCAGGGTCCTGGAGGAGAGAGGGAGGGAGAGGGGGGTCAGGCAGCCCCTCCCAGGCCCTGGCCTTGTCAGGCTGAGGGTGGGGCCGCCACCCCTGATCTTGGCCCCTCAGAGCCCCTTCCCAAGGGGCACCTAGAGATTGAGCATCCACAGAGGAGGACGGGACAGAATGAAGGTGGCGGCTGGGACCACACCCTGGGCCCTGGGAGCCGGAGGCAGGGAGAGGAACTCCTAGCAATTCCTCTGGTCCCTGAGGACACCTGGCCAGTGCTTGCCCTGAGGGCGGCGAGGGGGAGGGCTCCTGAATCAGCCTTTGTGCGTGCATGAGTGCTCAGCTCTGTTTGACTCTGTGCGACCCCATGGAATTCTCCAGGCAAGAGTATTGGAGTGGGTTGCCATTTCCTTCTCCAGGGGATCTTTCTGAGCCAGGGATTGAGCTCATGGCTCCCTCATCTCCTCATTGGCAGGCAGATTTCTTATGACTTAGACACCTGGGAAGCCCCTTGAGTCATCCTGCCTGCGGTCAGATTCAGGTGATCACCAGGTAGCCTGCCTGTCCTCCCACACCTCAGCCCCTCCAGCCTCACAGGGATGCTGGCGAAACAAATCCATCCTTGTTAAGCTCCTAGACCAGGGCTCAGCTCATCAGTTGGGTTCGCTGCGTGTAATCCCCATTACGCATCAAGTGATTTGTTTGATTACATAGCCAGGAATATATAGACCAGTCCCCAACTTCCTCCTTCCTCTCAGACAAAGATCTCTGCTGGTGCTTTCCTGGCAGTAACAGCAGACCTTCACACCCACATCACATTCACTCTTCCAGGCACTTCTCCAAGCATAGCTTCCTGAGAGGTGGCTGGTGGGGAAACTGAAGCCAGGGAGCCAGGAGGAGGGCCCAATTTGCAGAGCCTTAAGCAGCTCAGGCCTGACATGTCAAGGTCCATAGCCTCAGGCCCACCTCTTGGGGGCACTGGTCCTGGGTGGAAGGATAGAGGCTGGGGGTTTTACAACAAGTTTCTAGTCTAGGTATGGACCCCAGCCTGGAGGGCAAGGCCACGTCAGCCATGGGAAGTCAATTGGTAAACCTGCCCGCCTTCCCTGGGCCATTCTGCTTGCCACTCAGCTGGCAGATGCAGAAAGCATCAGAGGTGACACAACTTGGATAACTTGGAGGGACCGTGACACTGTTCAAGTTCATGGACAAGTCAGACAAAGCTGACCATGGTCCAGCTGTCTGCCTGAGACACTGGGGGCCTGAGGTGGGACCCGTGGACGCTCTATGATGACGAGGCCCTGAGGCTTGGCCAAGGGAGGAGGTACAGGTGAGATCCTGCCCACACAGGGCAGATGGTGTGCCCACCACAGGGAGGACCGCAGTGCACTGGGGAGCAAGGTTGGGGAGATGCACCCAGAACCCCGGAAGGCCTCATGGTGGAGGGGACGACTAAGGTGACTCTGAAGGTGCTGGGTGAGGAGGAAGGGGGTGGCAGGCCAGAGAAAAGTGGGAGTAGAGGTGCCGAGCTGAGGGAGGCTGGAGTCTCTGGAGCATCCTAGCTCTGAGGTCTCTGCTCTGCAGCCGTGGTCCAGCCAGCCCTGCCCTGAGAACCAGGAGGGCTCGCTAGGTCAAGCACACAGGGTCCCTGGGCCCAAGGCCAACAGACCAGGTCAACGTCCATCTCACCTACGATGGGATGAATAGTCTCCAAAAATTCACATTTATCTAGAAACCTTAGAATAGGGCCTTATGTGGAAATAGCATCTTTGCAAATGCAGCTAGTTAAGATGAGGTCATACAGGCTGAGGCGGGTCCTCCATCCAATGACCTGGTCCTTGTAAGAGGAGGCGAGACCACAGAGACAAGCAGGGGAAAGAAGGCCATGTGAGGACAGAGGCTGAGACTGGAGGGAGGCAGCTACATGCTGAGGAGCCCCGGGATTGTTGGAAGCCTCTAGAAGCTGGGAAAGATTAAAGGCAGGAGGAGAAGTGGCCAACAGAGGACGAGATGTTTGGATGGCATCCCCGACTCAATGGACATGAGTTTGAGCAAAGTCCAGGAGATGGTGGAGAACAGGGAAGCCTGGTGTGCTGCCGTCCATGGGGTCGCAAAGAGTCGGGCATGACTGAACGACTGAGCAAGAACAAAAGAAGTTGGAAGAGGCAGTGAAGGACTCTTCCCTAGAGCCTTCAGAAGGGCATGGACTCTACAGACAACTTTGTTTGGACTTCTGGCTCCTAGAACTGTGTGAGAATAAATTTCTGCTGTTATCAGTAGTCACTAAGTGGGTGGTAACGCATTATAGCACCCACGGGAAGTGAATACATGAGGTCTCCATCCCGCCCCTACATTGGTCTGAAATCTCAGAGCCCAGCTCACAGATCAGGGATATCTGGGTCCACATCCTGCCTAGCTCTTTCTGGCTGTGTGCCTTGAGACCAGTCCCTTACCCTCTCTGGGCCTCAGCAGCCCTCCTTCCTCACCTATGAAATGAGAGAGTAGGCTGGCACATAGCAAGTACACAAGCAAGCTCACCAATGTGAGCGGTTAGGTGTGAGCTGTGTGGTCACACAGCCTGGCACAGATCCCACGGCAGTCACTAGGAAGTCCCTCGTCTCAGTCCCCATCTCCCCATCAGAAAATTGACTTCATAATAATGCTTTCCTTGGCCTTAGCACAGGGTGGTTGTGAAAAGGAGACCTCCCTGATATTGTGGTCATGAGACTGCTCTGTAAGTACTAAAGGGTTGGGGGACGTACGGGGTGAATGGAGACAATGCCAACTTTGTCATCACCCCTTTAGGGCTCGGCTTACATGTCACCTTCTCAGGGGCTCTGGCCACCTTAGCCCCACCGCCGCCCCAGGGATTCCGTCCCTGCTTCTCTGCTTGATTTCTCTCCCCGTCACTCAGCCACCGTCAGGCAAACTACATGTTTTACTTATGTATTTGCCGATTGTGTCTCCGACGAGGCATGTGAGCTCCGTGAGGGTAGGAATCTGTGTGTTTTGTTTACTGCTGCTTACTTACTGTCAACAAGACACTGCCATCAAAGCAGGTGCTCAAAAATACTGGTTGAATGATGAAGTTGTAATGAAGGTGAGCCTTCGGTATTCTAGAAACTTGGTATTCCAGCTCCTCTGCCCCTGTGTGCAGGGCCCTGGGCAAGCCCCTGACCCCCTCAGAACCGGGTCTGCTCCTCTGTAACGTGGGGACGTGATGCTAGAAGACTATGGTGGCACCAGGATATTATTTGTAAAGAAGGAGGCACCCAGACGTCCCTGGTGGTCCAGTGGCTAAGACTCTGAGCTCCTGATGCAGGGGGCCTGGAATTGATCCCTGGTCAGGGATCTAGATCCCACATGCCTCAACTAAGGCCTGGAACAGCCAAATAAATAAATTAATTTAAAAAAAAATAAGGAGGCATTGTGTTGGCCACAAAATGACACTGACCTTGACAACTGGCCCTTGGCACTTCCTCTGGGCTGCGCGCCGTGCTAGCAGTTTATGTAAATTAGCACGCTGAGCCCTTCCTGCCCTGTGAAGACATGGCTGCGTGAGCCCCATTTTACAGCTGGGGAAGCTGAGGCCCAGAGAGGTTTTAAGAGACTTGCATAAAGTCCACACGAACAGGACTACTCTTTGCTGAGGACGTGCTGTCCCAAGGAATGGGCAAGGGACCAGAGCCAGAAGGAAAGGGCCCCTTTAAGGCTCAAAGGCATTTAAGACAGAAGAAGGTACCCCTACCACCCCCAGCTCTGAAACAGCTGCTGGGCCCTGATGACTGCACACTGGGCTGATCAGCAATCTAAGAAGCTTGATGAAGCATCTAGATAAATCCCCAGGCTACGATTTTCTACGACAGGGCTGGGAGGGGGCACCAGGCCACTGAGCACATGCCTGAGCTCTGCCAGGACCTCAGGACAGGCAGACCAAGCCCCTGCTGGCCGCTGCCCAGAGAAGGGAGGGAAACAGCAAACCCAGCCTCCCTCTGAATTCCAGAGCCAGGCTGTGTTCGAGAATGCCAACACACGATTCCTAATTCACTCAAGAACGTGATCAGGGAGCACTTTCAAGCAGAGCTGGCAGTGGAGGGTGAGGGTTCCCGGCACAGAGCCAGGCTCCTCTCTGTCCTCCTCCACGTGAGTACCAGCTCCTTGGGTAACCCCTGCTGGAGAGTCCTCCTCCGGCACCAGCTTCACCTCCACCCAGAAGTGTTGCTGGAGCTCCTGCCACCTCAGCCTGCACGTCTGCCCTACTTTATTACACACTCAACTTCTGCTCTTACACTTCCTGTCTGCCATATCCCAGCACTATCCACTTGACAAACTGGCACCAGGCACCTAGTGCTAGTCAGACTCGAAGCTGGGAATGGGGACACAGAGTGAGCCCCAGCTCTCCAGATGCAGGGGGACAGAGACGCAAGTGGCCTGACACCCCTACCCTAGGGGAACTGTGATGCTGACAACAGGGCAGGGAGAGATGTCAGGATGGAGGTGTTAATCTGCAGGAGGGACAGATCTTTGTAAGGTGAAGAAACGAAGAGGGGGAGCCCCAGGTGGAGAGCACAGCAGAGGCAGCGGTGGGAAGGAGGGACAGGGGAATGGGGGCAAAGTGGTAGATCCTGAGGACTGGGCAGGGGTCATGGAAACAGCAAAAGTTCCTGTGGGGCTGGGACCTCCCAGGCCAAGACAAGGAGCCTGCCTGATCAGGAGGGTGGAGGGCCCGGGGAGGCTGTGCCTGAATCCGTCTGAGTGTTGGAAGTCAAGCTAGCTCAGTCTTCCCCTTAGGCTGGGAGTGTCAGGGTCAATGGAGGAGGAGACCAGCCCATTTTGGGGGTGGCATTCAAGGCCTTGAGCGCGGTGGTGCCAGTAAACGCCCTTGGAACTGAATGGGCTGAACAGGATGGATCTGGGCTGCTCTGGATTGAGTTGAGCTGAAGTTTACAAGCTCTGGCTCTGGGGGCTCAGTGCCCAGCCCAGTAGGACATCCTGGGAGGATGGAGCAGGAAGTGGGAGGGATGGACGTCCTGCTCACCTTGAGGTCCCCAGAGATGTTGGCTCCTGCCAGGATACCTGTGGCCGACGGGAAGAAGATGGAAAACATCCCGAA
Organism: Capricornis sumatraensis; assembly: GCF_032405125.1. NCBI lineage: Eukaryota > Metazoa > Chordata > Mammalia > Artiodactyla > Bovidae > Capricornis > Capricornis sumatraensis. The sequence goes on along the minus strand of NC_091088.1, from coordinate 30,668,372 downwards.
GAAGCTGCCGTCCATGCCTCTCCATTCAGGCACCAAGTTTTGGACAAAAATGTCCGCTGGAAAAATGAGGCCTGAGTCAGGGCCTCCTGGAAGGTCTGGCACCCCTTGCTGGGCCCAGGCAAGCAGGCAGGGGGCTCCCATGGCAGCTCGCGCCTCCCCGTGTAACCGAGCAGGATCCTACGAGGCCTTCCCGGAATAGACCCCTGCCCACGTCCTCTGCCTGCCTTTTGTCTGGTAGGGAAAAAACCTTAGTCAAAGAAGAAATTTAATCAGAGAAGTGAGAAGATGCAGAGAGAATGGAAAACAGTCAAGCAAGACATAATAATAATAATTTGGCCATTAAACAAAGTACCTCCTCTTTTGCCTCAAGGGCTGTAGATAATATTCTGAGCCAAATCCTTTCAACTGTTCTGCAGCCACTGACACCCCCAGCAGGTGGGAGAAGTTAACTGCGTGCTGCCCAGAAGTACGCAGACCCCAGACCAGCTGGAGCCAGAAGGTTGATGATGCTGACTCCCAACCCACCTTACCTGGTTAGGCACCCACAGCCCCCTCCCTCTCCCTGTCTTTATAAACCTTTCCCTGAAAGCCTTCAGGGAGTTTGGGTCTTTTAAGCATTGCTGCTGCTGCTAAGTCGCTTCAGTCGTGTCCGACTCTGTGTGACCTCATAGATGGCAGCCCACCAGGCTCCCCCGTCCCTGGGATTCTCCAGGCAAGAACACTGGAGTGGGTTGCCATTTCCTTCTCCAACTTTTAAGCATTAGCTGCCCTGAACTCTTTGCTTGGTACCCTGCAATGAACACTGCACTTTCCATCACCACAACCTGGCATCAGTAGATGGGGTTTGCTGCACACAGGCAAGTGGACACAAATTTGGCTAGGTAACGGAGCCCTCAGAATGGGCCAGGTTGGTGGGCAGACTGTCTCTGTCTCCGGAGCCACAGGCGGGGCCTCAACCCACACGTACCTCGGTAGCTGAAGAAGCCTTTGGAGGCCTTCTCCTCAGATGGGGGGATCAGCGTCCCCACCAGATAGTTGGCAAATGAGACCATGATGACGAGGAAGAAGAGCACCTGGGCCTAGGGGAGAGGAGCCTGGAGGTCAGACAGTCTGGCCCTGCCTGTTCAGGGAGCCCCAGCGGTGAAGAGCTTGCCCAGGTCCCTCACTCTCTCATTCATTCATTCATTCAACACCTATTATGCTGCAGCCAAGCTCCTGTCTTGCAGACAAATAAGGAAGATGAATCTAGCGAGTGAATGGGGGTATCACAGGGGCTGGGTTGGGGCTCCTTTAGGAGGGTGGCCTGGGAAGATGTCTTCAGGTTCCTAGAGGAGGAGAAGGGAGCAGCAGCGTGACAGGAGCAGTAGCTTGCTGCATTCAGGTAACTGGGAGGAGACGTGGAGTAGGAGGTCAGAGGGTGAAGGTGAGGAGGGGATACAGGGCCATGATCGCCAAGCCTGCCACTGAGGCCCGACTTCTCTCCCCTCGTTTCATGCTGAACCTCTGATCTGGGGCTGGGCACAGGTTCAGATGATGCTCACATTTCCCTAGGCCCCCTTGCAGTAAGGTGTGGCTATGGACCGCATTCCGGCCAATGGGATATGAGCAGAAGGAATGTGTATAACTTCCAGGCTGGGCCGGAAAAGTAAAGGCGGACAGGGATTTTTCTCCTTTTCACCCTCTTTCCCCTTCCTGGGGCTTCCCTGGTGGCGCAGTGGGAAAAATCTGCCTGCCAATGCAGGAGACACAAGATTCCATCCCTGGGTTGGGAAGATCCCCTGGAGGAGGAAGCGGCTGCTGGCTGGGCTGTGGCCAGGGAAGTGGGGGCCGTCACGGGCCAGGCAGGTGAAGGCCGCACCCCAGGGGTGGAGAGGCCACAGGGTGGAAGGAGCCTGGGTATCCCCCCCGCCCGCACCCTGGGGCCACACACACGAGAGAGAAGCAAACAACTCTGGCTTGAGGCTCCCTTCCTTGGGGTCTCTGTCACAGCGGCAGAGCTCAGGACCCAGCTGATACACACCAGAGGCGGAACCAGGAGCAGGTCCCAGGACTCCGGCTTCTACACTTGACCTTGCCCAGGCCCCTCTCCAACCTCCTGCCCTCACCTTGGACTCCCACTCCATGCCAGCAAGGGAGATGGCCAGCAGAACCGTGACGGTGGCCACGCCGATGATGCGGATGTCATTGGTGGGGTCCACGATGGGTGAGCCATACTCCTGGGGAGGGGACAGGCCAGGCTGCGTGCTGTCCCCGCACACCCCACCCCTCCAGGCTCCTCCACCTTGATTTCCCTCATTTATGGGTGTCTGCTCACAGGAACACACACACTCAACCCCCTTCCCTGCCAACAGGTCCTCCGTAGCAACTACTGCACGGGCCTGGACAATTTGGCCCTAAAGGCAACATGCACCCTAGAAGGTGGTTTCTGGGAATAGTCTTTATTTGCTGAGATCATCATAGTCACCTGCAGTGGTCAGACTGTGGCTTTGGTCCCTGATGGGAAAGCTGGACAGAGAGAGGGGCAGGAAGGCCTGGCACAGATGGGGTGGGGGCGGATGCGGCAGGCCACCTGGGCTCCCTCTGCCCAGGCTCCCACCCCTGCCTCACCTGCAGCAGGTCCCGCACAGTCTCTGCGAAGCCCACGGTGTGCATTGCCACGCCCACGGCATTGGCGAAAGCAAAAATGAGGCCAATGGAGCCGCCTAGCTCTGGGCCAAGACTCCGGGAGATGAGGAAGTAGGTGCCACCTGCAGGGGACAGAGCCAGGAGCCATGGCACAAGAGGAATCATCTGGCTGGGATGGACTTGGGATGGGCAGAGCTGAGGCTCAGAGGAGGTGAGCGTGGGACCCAGTGGTCCATGGGGGAGGAGAGACCCAAGGCCACCCCGTGGGTGTGGAGAGACTGCCCAAAGCCTACATCTGCAACCAGAAGAAGCATCCTCTATTTGGGCCCGGGTGGAGGGTAGGGAGTGGTTCAGAGATCTGCCCCCAGGGTGAAGACTCAGGGTCCTACCAGAGGAAGGTCTGGAGGCTGGGGTGGGGCCCACCTGACTTGACCTTGCCATTGGTAGAGATGGCGGAGATGGAGAGGCCCGTGATGGAGGTCACGGTGACGGACAGCAGGATGATGATCCAGGTCAGGACTGTGGGGGTGGGGGAATCATTGCCCCAAAACTCAATCAGAACATTTCCAGAATGAGAAACCTGAGTCAGCCAACTGATTCACCATGGGACTTGAGTTACTTTCCTTCTCTGAGTCTCAGTGTTCTCATCTGGGAAATGGGTCTCTGTCTACCTCATGGTATCTTCTGAACAGCCAGGGAGCTGATAAGGCAACATGTAAAGGATCTTTACATATGGATAGGGAGGCATTTTTTTCTTTAATAATAAGAAATACAGTAATAGTTACCTCTTGCTGAGCATCTCTGGTGCCAAACCCTCTGCAGTTTTATGCACATCAGAGGAACAGTTATTGCCACATTTTGGTAATGAGGAAACTAAGGCTCAGAGAGGTTAAATGCTTGTCCAAGGTCACACAGCATGCTATGGAACCAGCAGCTGCTCTGTCCTCAGTGAGAGATCCTAACCCAGAAGCTCTGTGGGATAAATTTGGCTCCAAGAGGTTGACTTCCTGAGGGCAAACTGAGCCAGGGAGAGCCCCCAGGCCTGCCGACCCACATGCAGTGCTCCTCGACCGCACTGTCCTCAACCACGCTGCCCTGACCTCGGCCACAGCAGGGGCCTGTGGGCTCCATAACCCGAGTTCAAGACTGGGAGGACCAGGCCCCTTCCCCTGCACCCCAGAGGCAGCACTCACCAATGCCCGCTTGGGCGGTAATCCAGGGGAGCCGCAGGTAGAGAATCACACCCCAGATATTGAGCATGCAGCGGATCTGGGAGGAGAGGGGGGTCAGAGGCCACCTGGGGGCCGGGTACCCCAAGATCAAACACATACATCCCTGTCCCCAGTCATGGCCTGGCATCAAGCACCTAGGGGACACCTGGGCTCTTTCTTTGCTTCACCCATGTGAGCGGGTGCCCTCTTCAGTGCCTCTCTGGTTCTATGGGGCAGGGAGGGGAGGGGTACCCAGAGACCCACCTGTCCCTCCCACCACTCTCCTGCCCTCCTTCCATCGAGGCCTGAGGATGGGCAGCAAGTCTATCACCCCTCACCCTGCTCCAAGCCCAGGGTCCTGTGTCTGCCGGCCCCAGTCATGGCCCAGTTGCCAGCTGTTGGCCCACAGCCTGGCATTTACGGAGAACTTGGCAAATGCCAGCTGAGCTGATGCCCCACATACAAGCAGAAGTCAGGGCTCAGGTTGCTGTGACGTCAGCTTCCAAATTTAAAGCCAAGCTGGAGACCACAGCTGAGGCTGGAATTCCCACATGGGAGGGATGCGGTGGTCTTTGGAGTGGGACAGGTGGCAATTACAAGTCCTGGAGATTTTTTTTTTTTTAAGTCTTTAAAAATTTTAAATTTAATTAAAAAAAATTGAGGTATAGTTGATTTACAATATTATATTAGTTTCAGGTGTACAACAGAGTGATCCAAAATTTTAGGCCAGATGGTGAAGACCTGCATATGTGCTGAGGCACTGAATGGGGCCCACACAAGGCTCTGGGCACCAAGGGAGGGAGGGAGGCCAGACGCTGGATCTAGAGGGAGGGGTGACCATTCAGATGGAGAAAGAGGCACAGCCCGCAGGGAGTTGAAAGAGTTAAGGTCAGAACCCAGGCCTCCTGCCTCCCAGAGTGAGGCTAAAGCTTTCTCCTAGACCTCATGTGACCCCCTCTGTAAAGTCCCATAAAGTCTTTCAAAGCCAAGTTCATTAGATTGTTTGCCATCTCGGTGGGACCTAACACGGCAAACCAGCTCCTTCTCATCGTGGAGAACGAGAGCACAGTTGTGGAGCTGTGTGTTAGGTGCTGCCCTCTCGTGGCTCTTAGGGGGAAACGCAGTTTCTCCCAATAACTGCAAGGCAGGCAGTGATTCATGCACTTTGTGTCTATTAACTTGTTTAATGCTGATCACTTCATAGATGAAGAAAGTGAGGCATGGACAGGTCACATGATGAGCGGAGCAGTCAAACAGAGATCCACCCCAGGGCCAGGCCTCAGTCTGGGGGGCTAAATGGAGGTCAGGAAGCAAAAAGGGAGAGAAAATCTGATATCGCTTTGCAGAGGGGGAAACTGGGTCGTGGGTCTGCTTTGACCACTGCCTAATGAGAGTCAGAGCTGAGCTTGAATGGAGCTCTGTCTCCCCAACCCCCACTCCTGGAAGACCCATCCACTCACCATCACCCCTTTGACCCAGCCAAAGCGCACGGGCTCCTCGGGGTTCTTCTCGCCATTGGTACCTGCCTCATCCTCCACCAGCCCATCAGTCATCTCATGGCTGGGCCTGCTGTCAAAGGCGAGGGCATGCAGGTGGCTGCCTTCCTGCTGGGAGCCCAGAGACCATGGGTCAGGCAGGCCGGGGTCAGGACAATCCAGCTCCCCTAGCTCCTCCACCATTCAGCCTCCAAGGCAGCAAACCTAGTAAGCCCCCTCTCTGCTGCAGACCTTCCCTACCCTTCTTTCCTCATCTCCTTTAAGTGTGAAACCTCTCTAAACTACTGGGAACTCATTACTTCTCTGGGAAGTCAAGATTGCTTGACTGGGTTGCCAAAGACTGGGCAATAAACATTACAACAGGTGCCCAGAGGCTTACAGCTCCCATGCCCACATTTCACACGGGCCTCTCAGCCCATGAGGAAGACCGTTGTCTTCCATGGAGACCGCTCTGTGTCCCCACAACACAGATGACAGAGCTGAGGCTTGGAGAGGTTAGGTAACTGGCCGCGGTCACACAGCAGGAAGGTCTGCTCCTCTGGGACGGTGTTTACCTTAAGGAAGGAGTGCAGGTCGGCCAGTGTGGGCCGGGCCTTTCGGGGCTCACCGGGCAGGGCGCTGTTGGCATAGTGCTCGTAGGCGGGCACCACATCGATAGTGTTGTAGCCAAAGGTGCGATTGTAGAAGGTATTGCCGTGGGTCAGGTGGCTGGGGTGGCTGCTGTCATAGGCGGCTGGTGGGGGGGGTTCTTCGCCCCCCAGCAACGTGCTGATGGTGAAGCGCCCACTGCAAAGAGCAGGGTCCCTGGGTGTCTCGGACACTGGCAGCTCTGCCATCGTGGGCTCTGGGCATCAGGGGAGGGGGCCAGGGTCGGCGGGGACATGCAGGGTGGCTTTATAGGCTGGGCCCACAGCAGGGAGGAGACGGGGAGGTTGGCCCAAACCGCCCACAGCTGGTTAGCAAGGTCCCTGGACAGGGTGGGAGGCAGAGCACGTGTCCATTGCTGTCCTGCCCACCATCTGATCGCAGAGATAGCAACTGGCCTTGGACTGGGAGCTGGGGCTGGCCCAGCCCCTGGGTCCTAGGGAGGCTCTTCTGAGTCTGAGGGCAGCAGACATCTGCAGCTGAATCCCAGGAAGGAGTGGACCCACAGGGACACTATGAGGGACCCCGTTAGGGACCCCAGAGACAGCCTGATGACCCTCTCAGAAACTTTTTGTGTCAGTTTTATTTAGTTAGCATTTTGAATAGCTGAGTGGTATGACATTTAAAACAACATGTGTGTGTGCTCACTCAGTCATGTCCGACTCTTTGCGACACCTTGGGCTATAGCCCTCTAGGCTCCTCTCTTTATGGGATTTTCCAGGCAAGAATACTAGAATGGGTTGCCATTTCCTACTTGAGGGGATCTTCCCAACCCAGGGATCAAACCTCCATCTCTTGAATCTGCATTGGCAGGCAGAGTCTTCACTGCTGTGCCACCTGGGAAGCCCCATTTAAAGCAACACACACACACATATATAAAAGGTTAGTCTCTCTTACTCAGACCCGAGTCTAGTCTTACTCGTCCTCCCAGAGGTATCTCAGAATGTTTACACCCTTAGGTGCCAGCAGCTCCAAGCAGAGTTCAGCAGGTACCAGGTGTGATCTGCAGTCACCTGGGGACCACTGAGCCCCTGGGGCTTGTGGCTGCAAGACTAGTGGACACTGACCCCTGCACACCACTTACAGGGCCACTGGGGTGTGGAGCCCAAGGAGCCAGCCCTCACCCCCTACCCTGGGCCAGCCCAAGAGCAACCAGCTCCCACGGCAGGCAGCGGGCCAGGCGCCATCCTAGTATTGAGCCAGATCAGCCTCCAGTTTTGCCAGCATCCCTGAGGTCAGCCTTTGAATGCACAGTGGCCATGAGGGCGTCAGTCTGGTCACCAGAGACACCAAAGCCAAGGCAGGGTGGGGAGCTGAACTTTGAGTCATAGGGGATGACACAGAAGTAGCTCAGGGTTTGAAGAGATGAGTTAGTATGGTGGATGCCTGATGCTCTGCCTGAAAAGGACATCCCCCAGCTGCTGGGAGGAGTCTCGGCGTCTGCCCCTATGGGAACGGCCTTGCCTATGGCCGAGCTCCCCAGTGGAGCTCTCGTCCAGTGATGGGTGTGGGATGCAGAGGCCTGGTGCCCTGCCCCCGGCTGTAAAGGCCCACCCCAGCTCCAGAGGCGCCTGGGCTCAGCTGAGGCTTTGTCTCCACAGCAGCCCGTGCCTCTCTGTTTCTGTCCTGCTGCCTCTCTCCTCCCCACGCCAGCTGCCAGCGGGGTGAAGGCTCCATGGTGAGGACTCCAGGGCCAGGACTCTGGGTCAGTTTTCCACCTTCCTTGCAGCCCCCACCCCACCTGCCAATTCCTCCTTCCCTCCCATGGGGCCTCAGGGCAGAGCTTACAGATCTTATCAGCCTCTCCATCAAGAGAGGCTGATTAAACTGCCACTTGACTGGTGAAAATCACAGCTGCCCAACACCCCCTCACACTGTGTCCCCGAGCAGCTGTGGAAAATTCCTGATTAAGATCTCAGGAGAGGAAGTGGCTGGATTCCAGCAGCACCTGGGGCCCATGCCGAGTGAGGGGCCACCGCTTTGCTGGGTGACCTTGAAAAAGCCACTTCCTCTCCCCTTCGCCATTCCCAGGCCTGGGTCAGCTGCGAGGTTCCTCCTAGCACTGGAAGCATTTGCTGTTTCAAGAGGCCTTCCCCATAGTCCTCCCCATCCCTACATCTCTCTAGGATGGGGTGGGATTTAAGCAGGAAAGGCTAACCAGTCAGAGAATTGAAGGGACTGTCAGAACTCTGTCCCAAGGCACAGACTCCCCACCCACCAAGAAAGGGGCCTCCTGCCCTTGAGTGGGCATCTATCACTTTGAGAAATGTTCACAGGGGCACTCTTCTTGATGGGGGCACAGCGTGGTCACACACGACTCCTGCCTTCCAGGGGTCTGAGACCTGGGAGAGGGAGTCGCAGGAACCCTGAGCGAAGCCCTGGGATGTGGCCGCGGGGGCTGTCAGTTGATCCGGGGCTCTGAGCAGGTCACCTGGTCTTGCTGAACCTTTGGAGTCACTAGACACACGGAAGCGACACCCATGCTAGTACGGCTCTCACTCACCCAAGGGCCCCTGGCTGGTGACTTAGGGCCCCTGTCCTCTCCTGCTTCCCGGAGGAGGGAGAATAGGGGCAACAAAAGACTCACTGCTGGAAACTCCCTGGGCACAGGGGGCTGAAATGGTGAGGGCAGGAGGGCCTGGGTATTCACGGCCTCAGAGGCGCCTAAGTCTTTATTAGAACTGGTGTTCACAGCCTAGCCTGGCAGATGAACCAGCAAGGAGATGGCAGCAACTGGATGGTAGAACAGGGAGGCTGCCCCGGGAGAGAGGGGAGCTGGGAGGGGAGATGTAGGCAGGGATGGAGGGGGTTCTGGGACATGGGACCCAGGAAGGCATGATCGGTGGAAGGGACCAGGCCGTGGGACTAGAGCTCACAGAACTGGGGGGAGGCGGAGGGGAGAAGGGGTGGTAGATGAGGCTGAAAGGGGTCCAATTGTTTCTCCAGTCACACACATTTATTGAGTGCCTACTGCATACCATGCCATGTGCTAGGCAAAGGAGGTACCACAGGGAACAAGACAAAGGCCCTGCCCTCCTGGAGCTCACATTCTAGTGGGAGAGAGACAAGCAGTAAACAAGCAGTCATTACAGTACATTCAGTGGTAAGTGTTATGAAGAAAACATTTTTTTGTTGCTGTTGTTTTTCTAAAGGAGGGGCACTTAGGCTTCTCTGAGAATGAGAAATTTGAGCTGAGCTCCAACAGTAACGGGGAGCCACCCGTAAGTGAGCAGGTGTGAGCACAGGGGTTCCAGGCAGAGGAGAGATCATGTGCAAAGGCCCTGGGGTAGGAGTGTGGCTGGGGCTTCAAGATGGCCAAGGGACGAAGGAGACGGGTTTGAGACATGGAAGCGGGGACACCAGGCCTTAGAATCTGGGTTTAGAAGCTTCATGTTCTATTATGTGATGGGCAGATTTATATTTCTCAAAGGTCACTTTGGCCATTGTGTGGAGACTGGACGTAGGGAAGCAGAGTTAGCCCAGCGGGGCCACTGTGGGTACGTGAAAGTGGTGGCTGGGCAGTAGCTGTGGGTGACAAGGTTGTGAGAAGTACTGGGAGTTGAGATACACGCTCGGGCAAAGCCAACAGAACCAGCACACGGATTCATGTAGGAACAGGGAGGACTCTGTGGGGAAAGGTGGTGTCATTTCTGAGCAGGGAAACCCGGTAAGGAGGACTCGAATGCCAGGGTAGGAGGCTGGCCTTCGTCCTGGGGAAATCAGTTCGTCTGCTTCTGGAAAGCTGGTGGGGGGCATGATGAATGGTGTGTGAGCAGTGCCAGAAGAAAAACAGGGTGAGGGAGAGCCAGGAGGGGTTATGGCAACAGTCAGGCAAGAACAGACAACTGCCCAGCTCCAAGCCCCTGACTGCACACACACTTCACCGTCTCACTGGAGCCTCCGACAGATGCTGACTCTGTGGCTCCCACTAGGGATTCTATGGGCCTGGGGCCCAAAGGGGGTGAGGGGTTGGCGTGAGTATTCTCGGAAAGCTCTCCAGGTGGTCCTGAGGGGCAGTCAGACTGAGACCCAGTGGGCTAAAGAGAACGATCTTTCACACACAGCCTGTCCGCTCCCGCCCCACCCCATGTCCACATCCGCCCAGGTCCCACGAGGCTCGCCTGGAGAGGATGGGTATGATGCAACCCTGGTGTCGTGAAATAGCCGGGTAAGAGGATGCGCTGCTCGTCGGCCTGATTCACAACACCAGCTGCAGCAACGATACCAGAACTCGGCGCGCTTCCTCCTCTGGCTGGTGCTCCGAGGGTTCAAGGCAGCGATGACGGGCCCGTGCAGACGCCCTCCCTGACCCATGGCTGCCCCGGGCCAGTGCCATGCAGAGGCCTAGGGCTGCCAACGAAGGAGGCTGGGTCCCTGCCCCCCAAGGGGTGCACAGACTTGGGGTGAGCAAACGGGGACAAACAGAAGGCAGAGCAACAGCAGAGGGGTCAGGCACCAGAAAGGTCTGGAAGCCACAGGCTGACTGCAACCTCTCCAGCAACCAGAACCATGAAACCTGGGGTTTCTCTTGGGCCCTGCAAATAACTTAAGTGTGTCTACTGTAATTCTGGTCTTTCTATCCAGCCAGTGTAATAGCAGTTGAACACTGAATTATCTTGAAGCTACTGGCAGCTAAAGCAAAAGGGAAACATGTTTGATGATTAAGATAGTTTTGGTATTAAAGGAACAAATTCTGGTTCCTTTTTCTTCATGGTCTTACTTAAAAAAAAAAAAAATCTAGCCAACATTCACTCCACAAGTAATGGCAGGTATTAATGATGTATTAGACTCAGTCCAGGTTTTTTGGAAGGTACACAGAGATACTGCTCTCAAGTGTCATGTAGTTCATCAGAGGAGGTAACAGCCACAAACCGAGGCATAAAGGCATAAACCCCTGGATAAAACACTACAAGGCTTCACAGAAGGGATGCCTTCCTCTGGCTGGGATGATGATGGAGCAGGATGTATGACATACCACAGTTAGAAAAAAGCAATCATTTAAGGAGGGAGAGTGCCATGTTAGCCCGGAGCTTCCTGGCAGCCCAGGCAAAAAGTAGAACTATAATCAGTAGTCACTATCTGATAAAGAGTGAGATTTCATTTTCTCCTCTCTCTTTCCTCATAAAGAAAATAAATCTCCCTCAACACATCATCCCCCCAAACCCAAGCTTGGAAAAGCTGCCTGAACGAGAATGGCTTGAGCACATTCCTGCTGCATCAACACAAACTGAAGCAGTGATTCTAATAGAAACCTTGGTCCTGTAGTCACAGGCATACGGCCACTAAGTCTTCAACCCAATGACTCTGCCAGTGTGTCCTCCAAGAGACCAATCCCATTGTTTTTCCTACCCCTAGCCTTTCACTTTTAAACACAACTTTAGTTTTTCTAACTTTCCTATAAACCTTTGTACCTTTCTTAAAAGCAACAGAGGAGACATGTGGTCATTGTGCTCAATCTTGAATTCCACGGGTACATTTCTCATTGGAATCCTCTTCAGTGGCGTCTTTTGAAGCTTAGGAGTCTCTCAGAGGACCTGATCCTGGAGCTGGGACCAGGGGCCCTGGAATCATGGAACCACTGTACTAGCTCAGCTTGCCCCCCACCCTCTCCCCCAAGCTGGGCCCAGCCATGGACACATGGGGAGAGGGAGAAGGATAGGAGTCAAGGGAGGCCTGGACCACCTGGCTCTGCACCACCTACCTCACGACCTCAGGCCTGTGTGCCTTAGTTTCACCATCTGTCAAATGGGTAACTCTTCTCAGTCAATGAGTGTTTTGCTGATCAAGAGAGGGAACTTGTGAAAGAAGCATTTCAGAAGACATCAACAAAGTTCTGCAAATATATATATGTATTCTGCCCCCCACCCCTCCTCCAGCTCTTCAGCTACCAGAAAAGAAAGGTGGGGGAAAACCAACTCACCCTTGACTATTTAAGGGGATGCTTTTTAGTAAGGGCAGGTGCTAAAATTTATTAACAGACAAAACAGGGCATTAGGAGGAGTTGAGGGGAAGAGGTGCTCAGGATCAGAAGGTGGAAACCCAGGGAGTTGGCTTTGGTGGTTTGCATTCATCAGAACTCAAGCTTCAACAGAGCAGACAGAGGATCCTGGATGCCCAGGGAGACTCCTGTCATCTCACTGCACCTTTACCAGAGACTTGAAATAAGCTACTGACCTCCTTAATATATATCCCAAAGGCTCTTCTGTGGGTGGTCACCCAGGTTTCAGAGGCAAGATGACACTTGCATCGAGGCTGGATGCAAGGAGAGGCTGTTCTCCAGACGGGGCCCCTCAGGCCTGGTGCAGGTGCCCTGGGTGTGGAGCCCCCCAGCAGGAGGGCTGCATGTGGAGCAGACCTCGGGTTCTCACTCCCTGGAAGCTTAGCTAGCAGCAGCACTAAGCACGCTGGAGAGGCTCCTAGTGAGCCTGGTAAGACTAGTGCCCGCCAGAGGTGGACATGGGAGGCTGGGGGCAGGGGGACACTGGGGAAGAGAAGCCTGGATGAGGGCCCAGGGATTCAACCAGAGCTATCAGACGGTCTTTCACTTGTGATTTACTGGGAAATGGGACAATGCCAGCCCCTCTGATTCTTTCACCCCCTTGCCACCCACCCCAACAATAATGCACTTCAACTGGTGCCATTTTTAATTGATGAACCACCACCAAGAACCATCCTGGACAACTGGCTTTGACACTGGTGGGTACACAGTGGGCTAGATGACCCAAGGGGCTGTAGGTATGGTACGTGTTTTTCCTAACTAGTTAAAATTTTCATCTCCCTGTTTAGTGCATCTCTGACACTCTGATTTATTGACAGCCTTCCTTGAGGAGTGGGGAGGGGGAGTCCACATTTAGAGGGGCCCAGAGGCCTCCTTCACCCCCTGCTTCCAGTCAGAACAAAGGTCTTGACCCTGTTCTTGACTCAGGACATGAAAATCACCTGGGGAGCTTTAACAACCCAATCAGTACCTGGGCCCCTCCAGAGACCAATTATGTCAGAAACTCAGGGGGCAGGGGCTTGGAAATCAGTGTTTTTGAAAGCTCCCCTGGTGATTCTAATACATAGCCAGGGTTGCAAATGGCAGTGTTGGGGCCGAAAGCCGCAGAAAGATGTGTTGACTAAGGCTGTGCACAGCACAAAATCTGGCTTTTCTTGATAAAGATAATGCTGACTTAGGGTTTCTTAAAAATAATCTTTCATGTTGTAAACGGATTTTAAAATGTTTTCTTGTCCTGGGTAGATTCATGAATACATAAGTAGGCTATCAGCCCTTTGGGTTCCTTGCCTAAGTCCAACAGACACCTGTACAGTTACTGATTTGTACAGGTAAGTGTGTGTCCCCCATCAGACCGTCCCTCATCGCTCTGCCTGATGGACTACACACCCCAGGTGCAAACCCCACGTACTCACCTCTTGGACAAGGTGGATGCCCCACAATCAGGTTTCTGCTCCAACAGGAAGGGCTGAACATGAGGCCTGCGACCTCTGGCAGGTCTCCACCTGGCTTCAGAACCCCTCAGCTCCCCTGAGTCCTGCTGTCTCCCCAGCTTCAAGGTCACAAGAGAGATTAACAGTAGCAGGAGATGCTGGGGCCCCAGGGGGAGCTGGAGTGGAGCTCACTGTTACCATTCTGGGCTGGCAGGATGGCCGCCCCCAACCATGCTGTCCCACCCCCCAGCCCCCACAAGTCTGTGGGTTTGGATCCTGGTCGTGCAGATGGCTCCTGCATCCCCCGGCCACAGGAAACCCTGCCTCTGATCTTTGCTTGGCCCTTTCTTGTGGCATTTCCAAAAGGCTTCCTGTTCTATTATGGTGTCTGTGGGTACACATAACTACCTCTCTTTCCCTAACCACACCATGAGCTTACACAAGAGTGGCTGCAAATCAATCTCAAAAATCACCACATAGCTCTTGGCCCCAGGTCCTTGGTAGGTGCTGCAGGGCTTTAAGCTCTTGAGTTAGCATAGGGTGGGAGTAGGGAGTGGGGGCAGAAGAGGCCCTTTCCTGTAGGTCTCACCTCAGTAAAAGGTAAGCTCCTTGAGGGCAGGGATGTCGATTCATCTCAGCTCTGTGTCTCCAGCACCTAGAATAATGCCTGAAACAGCACAGATGCTCAAACATTCGCTGAATTGCGTTATCCATTTAGCAGTCACTGAATCAATAAGAATCACAAGTTGAACTTGACATGCCAAGGTCTGTCCCCTAGTAGCAAAATTTTGGCTTACTAATTTTAACCCTGTCTTCTTGTTAGGAAAAAAAAAAAAAAGCTATCACCGGGGTGGGGATAACTGATTCCACCCTGCACCCATGTGAAAAACCTGTTGTGAAGGGCAGAAGCCAAATGGTAGAGGAGCCCCTAGCTTCAGAGCCCCAACTAAAGGTTGGTAGCAGAGTGGCCAAAATTAACCTTGAGGCCCAGAGTGTGTCAGGCACTAGGTCAGTGATTTCTAGAAATTAACTTCACCTTCTCATTAGCCTGATGGAATAGCAGTTGGACCCCTGCTTCATACCTGAGCAATCTAGTTTGCAGCAGTCAATAATCTGCCCTCAGTCACATGACTACCAGATTGTGAATGGAGGATTTTAGCCCGACTTTCTGGCCACCTCCAAGATTTATGTCTCTTGAAAATGCTGGGTCTTGAGGCCTGGTGGGCTTGTTTCATCTAGGGCTCTGTGCTTGGAGAGCCTTCAAGCCTGAACATCAGGCTGGCCCTGTAGGAGAGCGAGGCATCTTCAGCAGCCGAGGAGACTTGCCCCAAGGAAAAGGTCTTCCCAGCAAGAGCAGCGCTGCCGCGTGAAGCCCCAGCTCCAGGCCTCGCGGCCCACTGTCAGTCCTGCTTCCCTGCGCTCCCTGGGGCTTCTATGGAGACCTGGGGCCCCACCCCGGGGATGACCAGTGGCCCTAACCTGGTCCTCTTTCCTTGCCACCTGGGTGGCTTTTATAAGTATTTTAACTGAGGACTCCACTGAAAAGCCTCCAGTTCCGAGACTTGTATGAACAGGGCTATACTTCACAGCAGCGGCCAACTCTTCATCTGGCCCTGCTCCTTAACAGCCCCCGGCTCCAGGAGGTGCTGCAGAGCCCAGAAGAGACCACTGGGCCCTACACAGGGTCGGGGGCACTTGTATGAGGCCCAGATTTCTGGGTGACTCATCAGGAAGTGGCCTCCCCTAGGCCTCGGGGACCAGAACAAGCTGAGGGGCCCCAAGCAAAGGGAGTGGGCTGCAGCTCTTCCATGTGGCCCCTTCAAGGAGAGAACATTCAGGCCACAAGGCAGCTGGAGCCCGTCTCTCCAGGGCTTCTCGTTAGGGCTAGGTACCCCAGGTGGAGAGAGATGAAGACCCCCGACCTCCTTAGCCATTTGCACATCCCCAGACAGAACCCCAGGCTCCAGACCCTGAAAACCCCTCCCGGTCAGAAACACAGGCAGATATTGCTCGAGAAAGTGGGAGTCACCCGTCCCATGACAGGTCCAAGTCTCTCCCCTCACCAGACCCATCCTGCATCCCCTCCCCCAAGGCCAATAACTGGCTCTCAACCCCCATTTAAAATTCTTTCCACTGAGCACCCAACACCAATGGTCACAGACTTTCCACAGCTCCCAGCCCTAGAATGCATGCCACATGTGGGGTTACCACACATATGCTCTGGATGATCTAACTCCCACCACGCTTCCAGCCTGACCCTCCTCAGATCCCTAGCCAGGGACCTTAACTCCAAAGCTGGTGGGGGAACAGCGAGACTTCAGAGCTGGTTACTTACAGAAACCCTGGGGGCTTTGCAGACCCAGGGGCCCGGCAGGCCTCAGTCCTCCTTGCAGGGAGTGGAGGAGGGGCCTGGTGAGGTCACCCCAGAGACGGGGAAGAGGTATTTCAGCTGCCTTCTGAGGAGCCCCAGGCTGCGCCTCAGCTAAGGACATCCCCAGGAAGGGAGCCTGAGAGCGGTTCCTGCTCCACTGAAAGACTGAACAAAGGGGGCACTTGGGGAGAACATTCTGGAAATTTACCGGCTACAGACAGGGGTGGTGATGTAGGAACCATCCTAAACACAGTAAATGCAGAAGTTACTGGAAGGAGCATGAGAACACATTCACCAGCTCTCTCCCACCCCGTCCCTTCCTCCCACAAACACCACACAGAGTGACAGTGTCAGCAAAGCAAAGACGAAAGGAAAATGATCAGCCAACTCAACAAAGCAAAACATTCTCCCCCCGTGCATTTCTCATCAGTTACTGACCAACTGAGCAAAGGTTGTACTTCGCCTCTTTGCGCCCTTTATAAAATACACACTTGAAATTCCGGGTGGAAAAATACCTAGTAGAGGCTAGCAGCTGAGGTCAAGGGGGGCCCACACACATCGGCTCAGTCAGCTTGCTTGGCTCTTCAGAACTGAATTCTTGTTTCCGCCCTTTCTCAGGTGGTGCAGTGATAAAAGAATCCGCCTGCCAATGCAGATGTTAGAAATGTGGGTTCAACCCCTGGGTAGGGAAGATCCCCTGGAGGAAATGGCAACCCACTCCAGTATTCTTGTCTGGAGCATCCCACGGACAGAAGAGCCTGGTGGGGTCCATGGGGTCACAGAGTTGGACACGACTGAAGCGACCGAGTATGCATGCACGCCCTTTCTCAAGTGACTGTGTAGCTATCATTTCCGCTGCCCACAGAGGCACAAACAGTGCAACAAATCAGGGCAATCAATTTAGCTGGAGAGCTCCTGGCAGCCTGTGCCAAGCCTGGAAGCCTCTGCACAGCAGATGCCAGCAGAGGCAAGCCTGAATAGGGTAGCCAGATAAAACTGGGACAAACTTAGAGAACTATTGGTTGTTTATCTGAAATTCAAATGTAACCAGGTAGCCTGTATTTTTATTGGCTAAATCTGGTGCAGATGAAGGGGCCTCCCTAGGCTGGCTCTGCTGGGGCCACCCAAGAGGCTACGCTGTGTCTGTTTCTCTCTTAGAAGTCCCCTCTGGGATCGCGTGCTCCCCCACTTCCTGCTCAAACAGAAGCCACTGTTTGAGGCAACTCTTTCACCCTCCCCAGAATCTCAAGGACCCCAAAGGCAAAGGCAACAGGGAGGATAGATAGTGCGCCAATGCATGCTGGGTTTCTGCCCATCCCTCAACCTTTAGTTTTTTTAAAGATTTGACCTTTTGCAAAGAGTCAGACACGACTGAGTGACTTCACTTTCACTGTTAACGGTGAATCAAACCTCCATCCCCTTCTTCTCAACGTTTCTCTGCAGACTGTGCAGCTCCACAAATTTCCTTCTTTGAAGGATCAGCCCTGATCTCTCTGACCCCAGGAGACACTCCCCTCTACCTTCTTTCTGGCTGAATGCCTATTAGAGGCCCCTGAGTCTGAATCCAGGCATGTGGAGCTGGGACAGAGGATATGGGCAGGGGGCTGATACAGGAGACGGAAGCAAAGGACCTGCTTGTTCAAACCTTTGCTAAACTAGGTGGGTGCTAAACTAGATTCCCCAGAGAGGGCACATGGAAACTATTTCAAAAATCAAGGTTAGGACAAAAAACTTTTCCTCCTTTCCTGGGCTAGCAATTTAGAACATATAGTATTTCTACTAGGTGGTTCTGGACAAAAAAGGAAAGGTCCCATTGAGACTTCTGAATAGATGGGGACTTGATTACCGTGGCCATTCCCAGTTCCTGAGCACAGCTCGGCACGTGCAGGACTGTAACAGCTGAAAGGAACTAAGGCGGACTCATCAATACACGGGACCTGTTTGGCCAGATCCTCAATTATAGCCAGTCACAAGGCAAGGAGAAGTACAGATCATTTGAAATTAATGTTCAAAACATTTTAGGTAGTGGTTTTAAGTTTTTTCCCCACCAACCTTTTTAGTTAGAAACAAGCGGTAAGAAGACAGATTTAGTTCCCTCCTGTCCCTGTCCTGTGAGGGACACCAGGATACTATGGAGCGGTCAGAAGACGGGCTGGAGGCAGGTGATGTCCCAACTCCACCTAGAAGAGCGAAGAATGGGGGACATCCGGGACCTCAACACAGCCTCACTGCCTCATTTCTCCAGGGAGCTACATGATTTCTGTTTAACGAGTTGCTGACTTCATCCTGATATTCTGAAAGGCAGGCACAAAAGTTTTTTTTTTTTTTAACTGATACTAAACAAGCATCTTGAATGATACCATAAAGTGTGCATTTCCGTTAGGAATTTTATAACATTTTTTCCCAGTCTGCTGGACAGAAGTCTCAGTCTCCAAGACTGACTGAGGCTGAGTGCGAGCCCAGTCAGGCTGGAGCTTGCCAGCACTTTGGCAGGCCTGGGACAACGCCCCAGTCTGGGCTTTATGCAGTCTTTGGCATGCTCAGTCACCTCCTGAGTGGTGTGATGTGGACTGCTGAGTGAGCTGGACACAGATTCTGACGCCCAGTGGAGAGACGTGGACTGTGGTGGTCCATGTAAAGCGGCAGGGCACTGGCACATCTGCATGTAATGGCTTCACTGAACATCAAACAGAGCGGGCAGGGTGAGAGTCCAAAGAGGACAGAGTCCACAGTTTTTCCCCTCTATATCAGCAACTGTGGGATTCTGTGGGAAAGTCTATAGTATTGTGCTTAAAGTAACCTAAACCCTAGACTTTAAAGTCATTCATCAAAATAACAACAGGAGTGATAAACCCAAATGATTCACTCTGAGAGCACACTACTCCCACTCCAGCTTTCCCTTAGAAGTCAGGTGGCCAGGGCTGTTAAAAAAAAAAAAATCAAAGGAACAGAATCTTTGTAATTAAATCTTGAGGCCTCTGAAAAGGCCCTAGACCAAGTGAGTACTTCCCTTTGAGTGTCTCAGTGAGTTTATTATAAGCCATTTGGAGGCAGGCACTAACCCCATCAAGCTCCAAGTGCCCTTGATTTTGTTAGAAAGATTGGAATCTCATCCGGGGAAGACGACAGACTCCCAGGGCCACTTTCTGTGTTTCTCTAGATAAATGGTGAAATCACAGACCAGTATCAAGGGAGAGGATTTAGTTCCGTGACCGAGTGAGCTGAGGATGACTTTTAACCTAATAACCTGTTAAAGGACCATGAATTCTGAACACAAGCTGTAACCATGGGTACACGGTAACCTGTTGATGCTGTGGCCTTGCAAACTCAGCCTCGTGTCTCCTGCATCTCTGCACCCAGCTTTATTTTACCAGTCAATAGGATAAGCACTGGGGTTTGCTCCAGGAGCCTGGCCCTCCTGGAATAAACAGAGTTATCTTATTTCTCCTATAAGTGTCTCTCACTAGGCAGGCCCTCAAATGCCAACCAGGGACTGAATTCCTCTCAGTTCCACACAGCTTCCCCATCAGGGCGGTTTTCCCCTCCCTCTGTCCAAAGGCGGAGGACCTTACCCCCTATGCAGGGCTCCCATGCAGCTCTGCTGTTTGGAGCCAGCAGAACTGCATGATACAAAGAAAGGCAAATCCACAATTAATTCCCATGATGTAAATGACAAACAAGAGAAGAACTAGGGAGTAAATACATATTTAAATCCCTTGAACCTTCTGTCCTTTATGGTAATGTTACATTTCTATCTACAAGATCTAGCATTAAAAAAAAAAAAATCAGAACTCTTAAGTCACATTTATGAAAAGTCCTCAGAGAACTCTTTTAAGGCACTGTTAAAGCAAACTGTTTGCTTTGTTTAAAATATAAATCAATGCCTATAAAGAGGGTACAACTTGCTAAATCAAGTCTCCTGCAGCACCTGTCTTCTGAGACTTTCTTAGTAAAGCTCAACTGAAGGTGAATAGATGCGAGTTGAGGAGGGAGACAGCCCCTCAGGCTACATCCTTGATAGATATAATGGGATCCGACTGAGGAGCAGCAGATGGCCCCATTATCTATAGACGAGCTCTTTACTACAAGCAAAGGCAACAATTTGTATTTAGAGAATTATGAGGGTAACTGTGCCCTGTGAGCAAAGTTTTCTCTCTAGAAGCAAAAGGTACCTTGGGAGACTCTGGGGACTTTAACATTCTCCCCCTGGGAGAGCTGCTGCAAGAGCAGTCCATAAAACCAGCAGAGCCGACCATACCCGATCCTGTAGCCCTGGCTGGCACATTCAGGAACATTCGTCCTCCCGTCCTCTCCAGCTTAGCCAAAGGCCTCAGAATAAAGAGGGCCACCGATGGGGGACAACCTTGCTCAGGGACCACATACCGATGGTATTGATGCCCAGTGGAATGAGACCCATGAGCTGACCTGGCCAACTGGCTTTATGAATGGAGACAGGGAGAGGAGGCTGTCCAAGGAGAGGAACCAACTGGTGGAGAAGAGAGAAGAGGTGCTGAGAAGTCCTCTTGAAGAGGGGCACGCACAAGGCCAAGCAGGCGCCTCCCTGTGGAGCAGCCAGAGGGAGAAACGGCCAGGTCTGTCCTGCCTTGAGCTCCAGCTGAGACCCCGACAACGTTCACCGATCAGACTATGGGTCTCCAGGACTATGTTTTCATCTCCAGGGGGATTTCAGCAAAACAGCAAACATTAATCCCGGCATCAGGGCAGATAGTTTGGAGGATGGTCTTGGAGAAACATCAACAACCTTAGATATGCGGATACCACTCTAATGGAAGAAAATGAAGAGGAACTAAAGAGCCTCTTGATGATGGTGAAGGAGGAGAGTGAAAATGCTTAAAACTAAATATTAAAAAAAACTAAGATCATGGCATCTGACCCCATTACTTCATGGCAAATAGAAGGGGAAAAGGTGGAAGCAGTGACAGATTTCCTCTTCTTGGGCTCTACAGTCACTGCAGATGGTGACTGCAGTCATGAAATCAGAAGACAATTGCTTCTTGGCAGAAAAGCGATGACAAACCTAGACAGTGCGCTGAAAAGCAGAGACATTACTTTGCCAATAAGGGCCGTATAGTCAAGGTTATGGTCTTCCCAGTGGTCACATACGGTTGTGAGACCTGGACCGTAAGGAAGGCAGAATGCCAAAGAACTGATGCCTTTGAACTGCGGTGCTAGAGAAGACTCCTCAGAGTCCCTTGGACAGCGAAGAGATCAAACCAGTCAACTTGAAAGGAAATCAACCTCGAATACTCATTGGAAGGACGGATGCTGAAGCTGAAGCTCCAGTATTTTGGTCATCTGATATGAACAGCCACCTCATTGGAAAAGTCCCTGATGCTGGGAAAGATTGAGGGCAGAAGGAGAAGAGGGTCAGAGGATGAGAAGGCTGGATGGCATCACCAATGCAATGGACATGAACTTGGGCAAACTCTGGGATATGGTGAGGGAGGCCTGGTGTGCTGCAGTCCATGGGGTCACAAAAAGCCAGACATGATTGAGCGACTGAAAAACAACAACAACAACAACTTGGACCTCAAAGCACACCTTGGGGAGGTAAGAGGGAGGAGGATGTGGAGTGCCTGGTATTTCACACACAAATCTTAACTCACCCAAGGCTGAGGCTGGCTCTCACATTCAAATAGAAATGTGAAAAGCTAACCGTGACCCTGCTATAGGGAATGTTATATCTAAATAAAAGCAACTCCCAAAGGCTTCATTTCCTTGCTCATTTTGGGTCAATTTTTAATAATATCAGGTCAACTTTAATCAACTCCTGGATGCCTATACAAGTCTGTCATTTTCTGGCCCAAGCACTAGTGAAGACAATTCCTCTCACACAAATAAAAATTTCAACAAAATTCCAAAGAGGGGGAAAAAAAAAAAACGTGAAATTAAAAGAATGTGAAAAAAAAATACAAATCAAAGAAATTTATTGGTGTTGACAAAAATACATAATACAGAAAATGAAACAAAACAAACACAACAGAAACAAAACCAGAAACCACCCCTACCCTGGAGGGCCCTGAGGTACTGACAGCAAGCAGCCCCATGAGCCCCTCAGAACATCACACTTAATTCATGAGGACCTCCATCTGCACCAGCCTCGCGTTGGTATCCCCAGATGTCCTGTAGGGTATCATCCCAGCAAAGGTGATCAGGGCTCGGGCTTGGCTGCGGAGTTGCTGAGAGAAAGGGGAAGAAGAGAAGGAACCCAGTTAAGTTTTGGGTCAGGGCCCTGTCCTGGGAACCAGCACTGCATCCTTCCATTTTCTCCCCTCGGTGGTGTAATGACAGATTCCCAGTGGGTGGACGACCGTCTTGCCCTCCACTGTCACATTCCTCCAGTGTGGTGCAGAGTTAGCAAAGGAGGGCCGCCAGGCCTCCAGTTCCAAAGCCCTTTTACTTAGCAGAAGATGGATGGGTCTGCCAGGCAAGCCGCCCCATTTGAGCAGCTGCTGACCTGGCTCTGTGCTTCAGACTGCCTGCTCCACTTTTCCGAACCTCTCCCTCCCGACTGGTGAGGACCTGAGTTTCTAGGACCCCCAGGAAACACCTGCACTGCCCAAGTGCAGCCCATTCCAGGTCTTTCCTCTCCTGTGTCGTCCTCTTTCCTCCCTTTCACTTCTTTCATTTCTCTCTTTCTAATGGAAGTGAGTAGCCCTCTTTTCTCAGGCAACAATATTTATGAGATTCCTGGACTGCTCCAGGAGGGAAAAAGATTTTAACTCAGGTGTTTCCAATATTAGAAATAATAACCTTCACTCTGATTTCCAAGTGATAAATTACTGAGTAAAGAAAAAACGAAATCTAAGAGAACAGCTTCAGGTTGCCCACACTGAGCTGCACTGGATGCTTACAGAAGAAAGGCAACCACAGCTAGGACAGAAAGGGTGGCGGGGGTGGGGGTTCTGGACTAGTAACAAGACTTAAAAGGAAAATTCAAGGGTCGCTTACTAGGCCTCTTAAGGACCATTCAAGAAGAAAGTTGAAAGGCGGGTGCCTTTTCCCTGGTATGTGAAGTAAACTGGCAAGTCTAAGGTGGAGGTTCTGACAATGACAGGACCTGTGGGGGTCATAACAGAGAGCCCACAGACATCTTTGGAGGCAGGAGATAGATTTTCAAGGCCCTAGTTTCTTGATTGCCAAAAGCAGGTATGGCTCTTACACACCATACTGAGAGCCTCATTAAATGTTAAGGGAAAGGCAATTCTAAAATGCCACCAGTTTTAATGTTTTAATGGGTCAAACACGTGTCCCTTTTTGTCAAATCAACTGTACAGCATACGCTGTTTGGGCCCAAGGGTTCTATCTGCCTGGACTCCGTGTGGCCCAGGTAATGCTGGAGGCCCCACAGGCAGTGGAAGGGGCACTGGCCCCGGTGTCAGACAGACATGGCTTTCAGACACAGCAACTGTTGACCAAAAGTATGGTTTTCATGGAAGTGCTGAACTGAGACTCATAAAATGACTATATTTTAAAGTGGGCAGGAATTCTTATGGAATCAATATAAACTAGTATTTTGATTGATTTTTTTTAAGACCTGATATTCACTGACTTGGCACATCATTATTTTTTAGCTTGAGAAGAGGAGCAACCCCAGTAATGTTCAATTTATTCTGGAAGCGCTCAACATAAGCTTTACCCAGATGCCAGGTAGTAAAGAAACAAGCACTTTGGGTCATGAGCAATGGTCTCATGAGGAGCAATCGAAGGCAAACCAGAAAGGCGGTTCTCAGCGATGGCTGTGGCCAACGCTGGGATCTTACAGAGTCACGGTCCTCGATGACTCGCTGAGGCCTGGATGCTGAGGATGGACTTGTCCCCTTGAGCCTCTTAAACTGTGTGAACAAGATGTTCATGGTGGCGAGAAGCACTTCTGAGAGGTTGTGCCTGATCTGCAGAGAGAGACACAAGGAAGTAAGAAGAAAGAACCCAGCCCTGGAGCCAAAGACAGGGTGGGGAAGGGGGACCGGTGCTCCAGGAAGGCCGGGTCAGGCCATATCCCCACAGTTGCCAGCTGGTGTACTATACAGCCACCAAAAAGGAGCCGATGGCACTGGAATGTCAAGTGTGAAAGCAAAGCCCAGGCAACACTATTCAGAAGGTCAGATCGGTCCTTCTTCTGCTCTTTTTAAAAATATTTATTTGGCTGCACTGGATCTTGGTTGCAGCACTTGAGGTCTTTTAGTTGCAGCATGTGGGATCTAGTTCCCCAGCCAGGGATCGAACTCTGGATCCCCTGTATTGGGAGCACGGAGTCTCTCTCCAGTCAGCCACTGGACCACCAAAGAAGTCTCCTCTGCTCCCTTCTTTATGCAGGGACGTGAGCAGAGAGCATGCTAACTATGTCTGCGCAGCAGAGGGATTAGCAGAAGTCCGCATCTGAACATCAGGAGGTAGGCACGCACACGCTGGCTCTTCAGTCCCCATCACTGCCCATCATCTCAGACCCACCACACTGTCTCAGACCTGCACAGC
Organism: Capricornis sumatraensis; assembly: GCF_032405125.1. NCBI lineage: Eukaryota > Metazoa > Chordata > Mammalia > Artiodactyla > Bovidae > Capricornis > Capricornis sumatraensis. The sequence continues at coordinate 30,644,100 of NC_091088.1, read as the reverse complement.
CTGAGCAGAGTCCTTGGGAGTGTCTACGAGGACAGGCCCTGGTACCCCACTTCAGTCTATAAAACAACGGATGATGTAACCAGGGGTCGGCAAGAAACAACAAAAGGAGGAATAGCTAGGGGCAGACTTGTAGTAGGTATGAAGGGAAGGTTGGCAAGAGGCAAGATTTCTTAACTGTCTATACCATAGCAGGCAGCCACCCCACATGCGGAAGGTGGCCTTCCTTCTTCCTTTAAAACAGACACGAGCTTCCATAAAAGGAATGTGCTCATTGAGTAATGGTTTTAAATTGAAACACTGTCAGGAACATCCTGGGACCAGGCAGCTGGTTCTACAGAAGAGTCTTACTCTAGCCACACAGGAATAACCAGGGGAGTTCTGGGCTGCAGGCTCAGATCAGAGAAACCAGAATTTCTGGGCCTTGGCATGAGGATTTTTTTTAAAGGTCTCCGAGCAATTCCAGTGTGCAGCCCAGCTGAGTAGCCTTGGGCTAGGCAGTGGCAACATGCTAGAAACCCTGCATAGAGAGGAGCTCTTGGGTTCTTGGGCTGATAACTGAGACCATGGTCACTGTAGCTGCTTCTTGAGACAAAACTTCTCTGCTTCTTCAGAGAAGGGAAAGAAGGAAGTGAATCACAATGTATGTTTCATGTACCCGAAGGAGCTACTTAATAAACGATCACAGTTAAGCACTGACACACCCTCCAGAACAAGTAGATAATAAACAATTAAGCCAGATTTCATAGAATCAGTAAGAAACCTGTTTCTCCCAAGAATATGTCTGATCACTAAAGTGAGAGTATTTTCTGAGTCAGGAATTCAGACAATAATCTGATGGGTATATGTGTACTCACAGGAAAACCAGTCCAGGATTCCTGAAACTGGACTCGTTTTAGAAAATTCAGTCTGGATGGTGACTGTACTAGGACTCTTAAGAGTTATTGGCTACATTAAAACAAAAGCTTTCAGCAGAAGTGCGGAAAAAAGAATTTTGTAATTCAGGCAGAGAAGGACTCACCTCATCACTGAAATTTCTGAAGGCAGCCACTCTCTCTTCGACACTTTCCTGATTCAGGGGCACCAGCTTCAAGCGATCAATTATCTGTTTAACACAAAAGCCATCACATATGATACAATCATCACAGTCATTCCATCTCTTCAAACACATGTCAGCATCTAACATGTTCATAGGTGGCTTCTTAGTAGGAAATTCTACTCCCCTTGTTCAAAGGCTTTGATTCCAACTTGCTGACTGACTCAATTCCTATCCTCATTTTCTGAGGCAGTTTTTACAATTCAGAGACTTCAAATTATTTTGAGAAATCCCTCTGTTTTTAGATTAAAGAAGAAAGGAAAAGAAAAAAGGGGAAAAAAGAACAACATAGAAATCCCTTTTAAATTGCCAGGATCTTACTTGTCCTTTTTCACTTAACAGGCATACTGGTGACATTTCCTTTGTTTTAAATGAATCCCACAAAATGTTTTGATTTTTCAAGGGCATATACATTAAGCAGTACTTCAAACACCCCTCCTGAAACTTACATCAAAGGCTCTGTCAATATGCCCACTGTGATACTCGTCAAAAAAGGTGATCAAGTCCAACAGAAGATAGAATGTCGAGTCCACAAATTTATTTGCACTGATTCCCTGAGCCCTATACCTGAAGAACAAAAAAGAGGGAAGGGAGGCAAGGGTATATTAGGAATTTCTGTGCAATTTGTAATTTGAGGACAACATCTAAAAAATGTCAGAACCTCTTAGGCTCTCTAGATGAGGTGAACTAAGGAGTGGAAAATAGTGTCTCTTTTATAACGGCCGAGCATTTGATGGTGGATTTGACAGAGATCGACCTATAAACGTTCTGTATGAAGCCCAGTTCTCCAGCTTTGGCTGCCATCTCAGCAAGCACCCTGACCCAGTTCTCAGGCAGATTTGGAGAGGGCACAAAAAGTAACGACTGCTGCCCAGCCAGGGAGTCACACTGGTTGGAGTGCATCTCCACTCATGGGGAGAGGGGAGATTCTGAAACACTGGCCACCACACCTCGGAGAATCCCCCATCCACCCATCCATCCATCACTAGCTGTTACCAAATCCCTTTGAGATGGCTGCTAATGGCGCAAAGTGAGTATAATGCCTAGAATTAAACTGCAGTATTAGAATGCTGAGATATTCTTAGATCCCCTTCTTTTTGGCAAAAATGTTTACCAAGTGACGGCAGGTTATGATGGTTATTAAGAACTCTCGAAACTGCCAGTGCCAGTGGGATGGTGGAGCCCCTCTTAGGGACTGTGTGACGTTACAGTGAAGCTGAAGACACACCTGGGTGGGGGCTGGGAGCCTGGGGCCCCAAGAGCTTCTTCGGCCTTACCGTTCTGCGATGGACAGGGCCATGTTCTTCAGCCGCTCCTTGTTGGACTGTGGTGCGCTGATCTGGGGCACAATGGGGCTAAGCAGTTTGTTCATCAGTTCCAGCACCTTGTCAGCATTCTGTTTAGATTTTTAAAATTAAAGAAGGAATTCATTAAAAATAACCAATACGAAGAAAAAAACTAAATCATCAAGACAAAGAGGGAACTTTTTGTTCTGGATCTTGACCTGGGTGATGATGACACAGACATATACCTGTGGAAAATCCATCAAGCTGTTATGTATGCTAAGTATCTACACCTTTTTCTATTTTTTCCCTAGACCTCAGTCTCAATAGAGGACTTCCCTGATGGCTCAGCGGTAAAGAATCTGCCTACAATGCAAGAGACCTGGGTTCGATCTCTGGGTGGGGAAGATCCCCTGGAGAAGGAAATGGCAAGCCACTCCAGTATTCTGGCCTAGAGAATTTCATGGACAGAGGAGCCTAGTGGGCTACAGTCCATGGGGTCACAGAGTCGGACATGACTGAGCAACTAACACTTTCCCTTTACTTTCAGTCTCAATATTTTTAAATTAAAAAAAATGAATTACAATCCTGTTTTGCGAACTTCTATGAGGTGATAAAAGGAGAGAATGCAATCTTCTCCAGGCTACAGTTACTAGTATTTCACAAATGTTCTAATGCAGAACTCCTAACTCCAGGGCTCTCAGCACACCTTGGCTGTGGTTTTGTTCCCAAACATCCATCCATCCCCAGTGGGTCTGCGGCTGCTTGGAGGATGAGCACCAGGCACTTTCACCAGCAGCTTTACTGTCGAAGCATGAGGGAGGTTTATTGTGCTGCTAAGTGAGACTACAGCTCAATGCCCGCAGGACAGCCTTTCAATATATCGTGCTCTCGGCTGGCCAGTAACACCTTATGGGCAGAAATAATTCTGTAAAATGGGAATTTCACCCTGACTGGATCATTAACTGCCTAAGCATTAGGAGACAATGCCTCAGCAGACAGAGGGGTACAATAACAGCACCGCTGAAATGGTTGTGCATTTAATGCATCAAGGCTGACAGATCTATTAGGTGCAGAGGCAAGAAAAGGACACATTTACCTTGGCAAGGTCGTAAAGCTTTGCTGCTTCTTCAAACAGTCCTTTATTTTCTGCCACGGAAGCAACTTTGTTGATAATAGGCTTTGTGTCACTGGTAAACTTATCTATGACTCCAGGCTGACAAGACAAATTATGGAAGGGAGGAAGAGAGAAACGGAGGGACAAAGCTGTCATTTTAAACACAGAGAAGCAATTGGGGATCGGAAAACTAACTGAAAATGCTTGCTCTGGGCAATGCATATATTTTCATCAGCCAGACTCTGGCTTTCCTGAAGATATAAGGGCCTATTAAACATATGAAAAGGACCAAGATGAGTGCCCATGAAGAGGCAGACTCACAGGCAGCCCAGAGGAGTCAGCGGTAAGACTCCATGCTTTCTCATTTTGCAAAATGACCTACAAGTATGTGAAATCATCAATGATTTTAATTTTGCAGATGACCCTAGTGGGGGCAAAAAAATCAGGAGGCTCAGAGAAAATATCTGAAAGATTCTGGATGTGCTTTATAAGACAGACAGCAAAAGAAACCTACTCCTGAAAAAAATACACGGCAAGTGGTGCCAGGATACTAAAAACAACAACAAAAATATCTGCGTCATCACTCAACAGCAACCCAGTGGTCAAGAGAGTATGAGACAGGCCTTAGGTAACACAGACTCCGTGACGTCTGACTGGCTGCCCGACTCTTCATCAGCCCTGGACCGAGTCAGGCGACCGACCTTCTCTGCCACCCTGGCAGCACAAGAGGTCAGTGAAGCGCATGGGCTGTGGGGTCAAGAAGGACTGGGTTCCAATTACAGCTCATTTTCTTACTAGCTGTGTGACCTTGAAGACAAAAATTAACCTCTCTTGTCTCCACTTCCTCCCTTGAAAAGCAGATAATAGTTCCGACTCAGTGGGGCTCTTGTGACCACTAGGTGAGAACATATTCATCGAACACTCAGCACAGGGCCTGGCAGTTGTCACTGCTCCATTAGCATGGCCATCATCACATCATCACCAGCACCGCCACTGGTCTTCCTGAGCTGGATGGTGTAAGCAGTGTGAGCTCATTTCAAGATTTCTGGGTCTAAACCGCCCATTTTTGTAAGCAGGGAAAGTGAGTCCCTGAGAGAGGCACAAGGAGCCCCAAGGCGGGTCAGAAGGCGCCTCCATGCCAGGGCCCCTGCCCATCCACATGGCCCCAAGTGGGGTCAGGAGAGGCCTCCATGCCAGGGCCCCTGCCCGTTGATATGGCCCCCAGTGGGGTCAGGAGGGGCCTCCCTGCCAGGGGCCCTGCCCAGTAGCCATGATGGGTCTCAGGGAATCGCTGAGGCTCATGGGAGCAGCTGTATCTCTGGGGTCAGTGCAGGGTTCTGAGCCCTTGAAAACTACCTTTGGAGAAAGGTCAAGTGCATCTCTAATTTCCCATCTGGGGAGAGTAGGCGTAGTAATCAATTTCTTTCTTCCATATTTTCTGAGCCAAGAATGGCAGGAATGTAGCCTTCTCAGATGAAAAAATGGCAGGTGTAAGCAGATGAGTATTTTGAACATAATTTAAAAAGCTATCTCACCACAAATTTACATATTTCAAGGAGAAATGTATCTAACATCAAGGTCATCACTTGGGACCTGCAATTTTCATTCTGTTTTTTAACACTAAGCAACTTCATTCAGATCTGCCTCTTTAGTGCCTTGCATCCTAAAACGGTACTGTATTTTTTGGGACAATTGTAAATCCCCACCTGCAAACTAACACATCTCCAGGGGTGTCTTTAACCTACCTTTCTGCTTCCATCATTCTCCAGTTTCCCAAGAATCATATCGAACTGCAGAGACAAAAAAATGTTTACCCAGTTTACTGGATGAGGATATACACATAATCCACAATTCTTAGGAGATGAGAGAGGACTAAGGGAGGTGGGAGAAGTCTCGAGGATACTGAGACTGAATCAACAGTTTCAGAAACCAAAGAATACTCTAAAGCTCCCCGCCTCCCCGCAACCCACACTGAGGTGATCAGCATGAGAACCTGTATACTGGAAAAGTTAGGAGATATACCTCTCGACTTTCTATCACCAGCTCGCTCACACAGCGCAGAAACATGTTTTCTCCTTGACTATCCTTCTCATCCCTAGGAGGAGACAAAAACTGGTTTCCGAAGGTACAACTTTAAGGTCTCTAATCATCATTCTCATAACGGCAGAAACCAAAATCAGCTGAAGTAAATGGTCAAAAGCCAGTCTCACCTGAGGAAGTAAAAGTACTGGAGGGCCTCTCTCGGGTCCGTGGACTCAAACTTCCGGGTGTAGAGCATGAGCAGCCGCACAAAGTTCAGCCTCCGCATGCAGGGAGGGTCGCCAGGCTCATGGCTGACTGCACGGGGTGGGGGGGTCAGAACCGGTCACAACCACACAACCAGGAACTATGGGAACCAAGCCCAAAGACCCAGTGGCACCTACTCCTGCAGCCCAGCCAACGTCTGGCAGTGCGAGCTCAGCCCAGTCCCTTCACCACCGCCCTTGAGTTTGGCCCAAGCACAGAGCGGAGACAGTGGCATTCTGTAGTGAATCACAGTATGCTGGTCTCTGAATGAAAAGGTGGCAACAATCTACTATTATGAAATGTGTTCCAGGAGGGGCGGGGGGTCTGCTGCGCTACTCACAAACTGCAGCCACTTGGGCACATGTCTTCTCTCCCTCCTGACTACCATTCCATGCCATGAGCAGGCATAACTGATGGCTCGTTGGGCCTTCCAGTGTCTCCAATTAGAGCTCCAATGGGAACCAGTCTCACTAGGTTTATATACTGAACTCCCCAGGGAATCTGAATGGGGGAGGGAGGGGCAAGACCCCCTCACACTGACCATCCCGGAGGCCGAACTGTCTACAACCCTCTAAAAATGACTGGCTCTGTTTGCTGGATCCCGGTCGACCGCAGTTCTGTGCCCACTGTCACCTGATGGGGGATGTGTCATGCTGTGGAGGTATGAGGGCCAGCAAATACTCACGGAGCTGAGCACTCTGTCCTGAGGATTTTAAAAGCAGCTTCAGCTCAAAGAGCACAAGCGCCACGTGGACAGCATGGCAGCGCAGCCGCTCCATACGGAAGAGAAAGGCAATGGCGGCTTCAAACTGTGCCGTCAGGAACAGCACTTGGAAGTAGAGGAAGGGCTGCTGGTTCACCGTGAAGTGGGACTCACCTGAGGGAGAGGAGGGATAGCTGACTCAGAAGAAGTGAGTGGAAGGAGCAGCCGACCAGCAGCCCCGAGTGCTTAAAGAGCGGGATGAAAGCACCAGCCTGAGCCGGAATGGACCTGGGGTCTGGACACAGTGGACGCCACTCCAGCTTTGCCCTGTTTCCACAGCCTCCTGACCTCCCAACACAACTGGAGAGTGGGGGGGCCCTGTTGTAAAACCTGGACTACTTGCATTAGGTGGGAAAAAAACAGAGAGTAGGACCTTAAAACAGAATGCAAAGGGTCTGTTTATCTCCTGTGTCCTGATGAGTCACTCAATAAGGAGAGGAATGACTTCCAAGCTGCAGTTCCCTCAGATTCATGGCATTTAACATTGCTGACCACCAGTGGGAACTTCTTTCTCTCTGTGTTCAGATGCAGTCACTTCGAGATCTCTGAGGGAGCTGCAGCCAAGTCCTCTATATCTCTCTCTGAGCCAGTGTCCACCAGAGCTGCTCAAAGAACTGTCCGTGACTATGTAAGCCACATCCACTACTTAAGGCCTCTACTCGAATCTGAAATAATTGTTTTGTTGTGCTGTGTTTTGAAGGTTCACGGGGTTTTGAAGGAGAGACAGAGTTCAGAGATGAAGGATTTTCCCAGAAAGAAGCTAACCAGTGATCTTAGGTGGATGAGAGAGACAGAAGGTGTTTATGCTTAGGGGATCTTACCATAGTCTTCCAACAGCTGTTTCTGGAACTGAGAAAGAGTGAGCCTGTCCTGTGGGGAGCTGGTGCCATCGTCATCAAAACACACCTGGTTCAACTAAACCCCCAAGAGAAAAACATGCATTGGTACCAATGGCAACCCACTCCAGTATTCTTGCCTGGGAAATCCCATGGATGGAGGAGCCTGGTGGGCTACAGTCCACAGGGTCGCAAAGAGTCGGATACGACTGAGCGACTTCACTTTCACTTTCACCTTCTGAGCCAGGAGCGAACTTAAGAGCTGTTTGAGCTCAAGGCTCAAGGCTATGCTAATGGCTGTGTTACTGGCTGGGAATCGTGCACAATAAAAACTGGGCCAGGAGACAGAAAAACCACTACCGCAGTCACCTTACTGGCATCATACATTAACAGTAAAATCTGTGTGCAGAGTGTAAGCAGGGGGAAGGGGCAAATGCCCTGCTGGGCAAGGGGAGCACGCCTGCCTTCAGCCACAGGTAGTCCTCGGTTTTGTCGGCCACCTCGCTCTGGTTGTCCGTGACGTCACATCTGCCAATGATACAGTACACAGCCCGTTTGTAGGGGTCCGTGTTGTTCCTGAGGGCCCTGCGGTAATGCAGTCGGAGCTTGTTCTCCGTAGCTGGGGACAATCTGAAGACACAAGGGAACAGACAAAGGCTGAAGATCCTCAAGGGCACCTGAAAGCACCCAGGGTCCAATCACACAATAACAAAGTTGTGAAGCCTTCCTCCATGGAGAGGAACAGGCACTGTCCCACCCAAATCCCCGGGACCATCACTTTAACCTGACTTGCAGCTCCCAGGAACTGCATCTCTGCCTGCTGGCTTCCTCCAGCGGTGGCCTTCAGGGCAGAAGGTCTGGGGAATTGACCCCCCAGCCCCCCACCCCCAGTAGCCTCCAAACAGTGATGAACAAGACTGAGTCAGTCCTTTAACTGCCTCAGCCCCCTCTGGCCTCTCCACTCCCTTAACCCTGTGACGTCACCTCCCAAATAAACTTCCTGCACTCAAATCCTTGTCTCAGGGTCTCCTGGTGAACCTAGGACGTGGTCCCTACTTTACACTCTGATATGAGCAAGACAGGACTTATGGTTTATCACACTCTCTGGACATGGACACTGCCAAAAAAGTAATCCTGGCTTTCCACACGTATAACTGGGGTAACTACCACTATTTCTTCTATATACATGCACATATTTTAAAACTAGGTTTGAATGTGAATTTAAGTCCAACTACATTAACAAAAACCAAAGAAAAACTAATGCTTTGCAGTTCCTTAATGTAAGAGGAAAAAACAAAACAAAAAACAGCTTAATGAAGTAATTCGATGGTTATATCTCAGGTTTGCCAATGTCTAATTCTGGCCTTCGAGCTATGAAGTACATGACAACATATTTTCATCTGGATCAACCAGAAAAGCACTAAGAGTGAACAAGTGGCGTGTAATACAATAGTTTCATTTTATAAAGCATCTCTGATGTGCCTAGGACGCTGTAAGTCTAGACATTCGTGTCAGAGTGGGGCTCTTGAATTCTTCATGCTTTCCAAAGTTCATTTTTCTCCCAAGCAGAAACTTATTTGGAGCCATGAGCAAGGAAAAGAGAGCAAGGCCAGGGCGGACCACCCTGTTAATCCCACGTGGCTTCTTCTGGACTCGGCAGCTTGTTCACCGTACCTTCTGTCCTTGCTGTTCATGTACTCCTGGAACCAAGTTTTGAACTCTCCCAGTTGGTGCTGGGCTCGGTTGACCACCTGTGAAGCGGCAAGCAGGTCTCCGCAGCGCATGCAGTAATAAATTAACGCCCACACAGGATGGCCTTCCACCTCTCCATCCTAAAAAAGGAAAGGTGCTCAAGTAGACAGACAAATAAAAGCTAACTGATGGCTTTCAATGTGCTGGTCCTCAGCTAAGCCTCCTCTTGTATTAAGTCACTCACTCTCACAACTCCACTAGGTAGGGACCCTGAATGGCTTCCTCCTCTCTGTTTTACAAACCAGGAAACTAAGACATGGGGTTGTTAAATACTTATTCCATGGCAAGCTAGTAAATGCCAGTCTAGCCTAGAGCCTTTCCTCTACAGCACCATGCGTGCCACATGAGTCAAAGCCAGATGGTGGGTTCTCCATGGAACCCCAGGATTCACAGCGAAAGGGTGACATGTTCTTCTGTGATGATTTACAGACATGCACTCTTGCCACCCCAACAAGTAAGGGCTAAAGACATTCACTTACCAATAGGAGACTATCATCATATTAAGAGTTTCACTGTGCTTGGCACTGGGGATATAGGAAAGCGGGTCTGATCCTACTCTCTGAGCAAGAGCATCTCTCCTGAAAGTGGCTGTGTCCCCAGACTGTGCAGCAGCCCTGTAGTTATTCCCCTCTCTGCTCCTCCCCGACTCCTCCAGAAATGTGGACCTCAGACTTCCCTTCTTGGCCCCTCCACCCTCCCCTCAGCAGGACTCCTTCTAAAACTCAGACCTGATCGTGTCACTTCCCCACTTAAACCCCTGTAAGCTGTTTGCACTTTAAGTGCTTAGCCCGGCGCTCCCCAAGCTGGCCCCGCCCTGACACACACCCAATAGGCCGAGTGCTCTATCCTGCCTTGACGTGTTTGTTCTCGCTGCTCCCTCCCCATCGAAAACCCTATCCGAGACCGCTGGCTGGCGAGCCCCTACTCTTCAAGCACTAGTATGGGCCTCACTTCCTGCAGGAAGCCAGCCTCCTGTGTATTCCACCACCCTCGGTACACAGATCTGGTTCAGCACTCTGCACACAGCAGGTATCTGAACTGTGAGCTGAGAAGAAAGGCACTTTCTAGGAACCATATCTAACTCTGTTGTGCTAGCTATTTGAGCCAACAATCTCAGAAGTCATCCCTGACTCTGTGGCTCACACCCACAGCCGAATTCTTCCACCGTCCTATTGGGTCCACTTTCAAAACACGTCCAGAAACCAATGACATCAACCCCCTGCACCCTCCTCCTCCACCGCCATCCCCTGGACTCCTGAGCCACCAGCCTTTCCAGGTCTCCTAGGTTCTCTTCCCGCCCCCTCTGGTCTCTTCTTCATACAGCAGTTTCCACACATAACCTCATTTCAGCTGAAAATGCCTGAGAGACTGACCTGGAGGAGTAACTGATCACATAAAGGTGCTAGTACCTGAAGTCCAGGCAAAGGAGCTGGAAGTTTAATGTTCAGGAAACTTCGAACCAACTGGTAAGTCCCCGGCACTCCGCCCAGCTGGGCCTGATGCAAGTTTCCAAAGACAGTCACAAGGGTGTAATTCTTATAACTGGAAAAAATTTGAAGGCACAAAAAAGGGAGGGGAGTTTGAAAACACATATTACACGTATCTGTGTCCAGACCCACAACATTAGACTGTGAACTCCACATGGCAGGGCCTGGACTTCAACTGAACACAGAAGACGAAACAGAAGTGCATGCTTAATGAAGCAAGCTACATTATTGATTTGGTGGGTGGTGGATCTCTGTGAAGACTTCTTATCACTGTGGATACTCAAAAGAATTCCTGGAGCCACATAATTGTGGATTTCAAATGCAGAAAGGGCTGCTGTGCAGAAAAATAAGTGTTCCGCTCACAGCCTAATGCTCTAAGTGGATCTTCTCAAACTTTTTATTTTGAAAAATTTTAAACCTACAAAAAATTAAAGAATAGTTCGACGAGTGCTCAGATGCCCTTTACTTACATTTGTCAGTTAATATTTACATGCATGCTCTTCTCTCTCTCACACATACATTTTATCTGAACCATCTGAAAATGTTATAAAAATACAGAAATCAGGCGCCACCTTATCTGTAAATATTCTACCATGTACCTACTAATTAGGACATTCTCCTACCTAACTTCAATACTATCATGATATCAAGAAATTTAACATTAGTGTACTGTTACTGTCTAGAATATAATACATATTTATATTTCTTAATGTCAGTTATAGTTGTTTTTTTTCAATCCAGGAGCCAATCCAGGGAATGCATGAAATTTAGTTGTCATGCCACTTCCATTTCCCTTAATCTAGTATAATTCTACTTTTTCTTCATGACACTGACCTTTCGAGAAGAGTCTAGGCTAGCTACCTGGTATAATATCCCACAAGCTGAATAGTTTCTCATGACTTGGTCCAGGTTCAGCTTTTTTGCTGATGCTGGTATTGCCACAGTGAGGCAGGTAATACCATTTTGCCCCATTCTTGGTAACATTTAATTTGATCACTTAGTTAAAGGTGTGGTCCACCAGATTTCACTGCTGAAGCACCTTCTTTCCCCTCTGAAATCAGAAAGTACTCTGTGGGGTACCACTTGGAGGTCATGTGAATATTTTGTTCACCAATAATCTTTCACCCCATAGTTTCCACTGATGGTCTTTGCTAAGCCCACTGTCACACTGGTGTCTGCAAACGATTTTCTATCATTCCCTCTTTATTTGTTAGCACACTTAAAACCCTTTATAATGTTTTAAATTGTTTTTGTATTAGGATTAAATGGTTCGGGTTACAGATACTCAAAAATGGGGTTAATACAATGAAAAACTTTCAGGTGCTTCATATGCACTAAAATGTTCAACATCAGATTAAGTATAATAGCAGACTGAGAGAGAGACACACACACACCTCTCAGAGAAAAACATCTAAATGTCAATTGCAGAAAACAGACTCATCAGAAATTGATGTAGTTTTAAAAAATGATACTGACAAAAAATTTTACAAGCAAACTATATAAAACCACATATCGTACACATTGGGATCATAAGCTATGTAAAAGATAAATATCAAACAAAATATTCATATGTCCCAGAAAGGCGGTGGGGGTGGGTGTGGAGGTGGCGGTAAGGAAATACAACAAGGTACCAGGAGCCCCTGCATGTGAGAGGGGGGCTGCTCCTTTTTTCAGGTCCTCTTTTTGGCATCTTTCAAAATTTCTATAATAATCATGTAGTATTTTTATGATGAAAAATAAACATAATTTGATTTAACAAATATGAGTTCTCTATCACTGGGAGTATTTAAAAGCAGAGTTTGGAAAAGAGATTAGAGAAGAGCCCTGTGGCAACTGGGACAAACAATGCCCATTATGGTCTCTTCCAACTTGAATGAAGACAACCCACATGCTGGAAAGGGCCTAAATTCCTTGAGAGCTAAGAAATGTTACCTTGCTTCAAATTTGAAATACTCAAAAAATAATTTGGGGCCAGGCCTGCTTTGCCATCTGGTGTATTACATCACTTGAAACACTGTATGTTGGGACTTCCCTTGTGGTCCAGTGGTGAAGACTCCGCCTTCCAATGAAAGAGGTGCAGGACTAATCCCTGGTTGGGCAGCTAAGACCCCACATGCTTCGAGGCCAAAAAACCAAAACATAAAACAGAAGCAATGCTATAACAAATTCAATAAAGATGTTTAAAATGGTCCACATCAAAAAAATCTTAAAAAAAAAAAAATACTGTATGTTATCCTCTCAGTGGATTAGTACCAGCAAAAATATTTTTTTAAGTGAGTACAGTTATCTGAAATATTCCCTTTATCAAAAGGGACAACAAATCCTTAAAAAAGATGCCAAGAGAGAGATGCTGTTAGAAAAAGAAAATAAGCATATAATAGTTGTGCACAGGAAACTCCCGAATAGCTCCAAGTGCTGCTAAAGGAATTAATGGAACAAGATCATCCTAAAAAAACTAAATGAAAAGAATAATAGAAGAATTGGGATGGCTTACATATATAAAATCCCAAACTGCAACCCGGTACCTCTGGTGAAGTCAAACACCAACAGTGAGAATTATGCTTACTGAAGAAAAAGCATTCATATACTTAATCCTTAAAAAAAAAAAAAACCCTAATATTGTTTATACACTGTGAGAAATTTTTTGATTCATATTTTGCTAACTTGTAGCAAATAAATACCACTATATATATTAGGTTTTTCATGGCTGAAGACTTAACAAAACTTACATTATAAAAACTGAGTGAAAGCCTGATGTAATACTTTATGAACTCTTTGTGCCTGTGCCAGAAAAAATGAAACACCATTTGCAGTTTCAGATTTTTCTTAACAAAAGAATGGAGGCTAGTGAGTTTAATATATCTGATGGTGTTCATCTTGTGTAGCTATTAAATAATTTGGCACTTGATATAAAAATCTGTTCTCTCTCTGCAGTATCAAGTCTTGAATTACCTTGACTTCCTAACAGAGTATTATTTTGTTGACAGAAGGTGACCACACAACAAGGCCACTGGCAGCTGCATGGGTGCAGAGGCAAAGAGCTGCAACTGAGCAAGCGTATGCAGCTTGCCTTTCTCTTCTCCAGCCAACAGAGAGAGGCCTAGCACCCTGTCTCTGAGATAAAGAGGGTCCACTGCACACTCATGACAACACCGGCTGGTCAATTCAGAGCTAGGAGTGTCCACAGGGCGTGGATGAATGGCACAGCCCCTACCAACTAGGGGGCCAACAGTCAAGATCCAAGGGTACAGCCGCAAACCCCTGTGACCAACTCCAATTAGTGAGGAGGTGGCAAAAACCTAGGCACAAATCAGACGCATTAGCAGCTGGGAAGGATCTGAACTCACAGGATTAAGCAAGCAGAGCCAGAAGGAAAACAAAAGCTCAAGGGGCCTTCCTAGGGTTTGGAGGTGGTAAAATGCTGGGTGGGAAAATTAAAATGTTGAGAGAAAACCAAGAGCCTGAGGAGTAATGGCTGAACCCCGCGAGGGCCCAGGATCCTGACCCAAGGCATTGTGCCCTAATAACCCTGTCTCTGTACTGAGGGATGCAGGGTGGAGAAAGACAGAGAGAAAAGCCTAAGAGGGCTCAGGGCTCCCACTCACGTGGTTTTACACCTGTGCAGAGACAGTTCCCATAGAGAAGTGCTCCTAAAAACAGCGCAACACCTCTCGGACTTCCTCAACCTTGTTTAAATCACACCAGCTCCAGAGCACTTATCTAGAGAACCACTTCAAACAGGGGAACGGCTACCTTCAGGGGATTTTAAAGGCGGCCTCTGTGCTGCCGCCGCCTCACCTCTGCTCCAGGTACCCCAAGGCCTGCCTGACAAACTCCATGCGCACTTCTACGCTGTTGCGGCTCTTCAGGGCGTCAGTCGCTGGCACCAACAACACATCTGTCATTTGTTTCACCATGGCCCACATGTCGGAGATGTTCTGCACAGAAACAACACTGCATGTGACAACGCTGTGGGGCTGCGCAAGCGGCCTGGTTCTTCACGGTGCTCTGACGTGGAAGGGGCTGAGGTTAACGTCCTATCTGCAGCCCTCAGGCTCAAGCCCAGCAAAGAAGATGTGCCTTGGCCTGGCCAGTAGCCAGGCTCTCATCTTCCCTTAAGCAGCCCACGTCCTGAGTGGGTTTTCAGATCAATTACTATTCCAGGTCTGACATAACCACCTACATAATTGAGACCACATTTATTGAATCTCAGTGGGTTATCCCTTAAGAGAGAGTGAACACATTTATAATCGTCCAGAGCTCTAGGATTTTAAACTCAAATAGCTGCATGTCAGTCCTTACAAGGTCATTTGAGTTTTTTAAGACTTAAAATAAGAGTCTAACCTAAATAATACAGGCTTTGTCCTCCCGGAGGCTCTCCACGGGTCCCTGCTCTTACCCTGTTTCTCAGCGGCATGGCCTCTCCTTTTCCTGCCTACTCACTCCCCTCAAAAGGCACCTCCAGTGCAGCCTCCTGGAAGAGGCATGGGTGTGCTTGCCTGTGTGTAACCACCACACAGACGGACTCTCACATCCCAGAACCCTCCTGGTTGTAAACTTTGCCTTAGAAATGTGTTCCCTGAACCCTTTGCAATGTTATAAAGTTAAGATCTCTGGAAGGCAGTAGCAGTTGGAGAAAAAGCAGGTATACACTTTTTCCAAAGGAAAAGAGAAAATCCCGTTTTCATTGTTTCTTGGAAAAGTTAAAAATCTGTAGAAAATCCATCTAAATGTGACTCTTTCTAGGTGGTGAGAGAGTAGATAAATTCTTACTTTCTTCTTTAGATTGGTTTTATAATCTTACACTTTTTTATTGGAAAAAAAAAAGTTGGTTGCCCTGTGAAGGAAAAATGTGTTCAAGTGCTTGCTTGCGTTACAGACTTCCTTCCTTTTCCCGTTCTTCCTGGCCACCTACCAATCTATCCATCCCCTTCTTTGATTTTGATTTTTTCCCCGAAGTGGGAGAAACTGGGCCAAGGATAAGAATTGAGGGGCAGGAATGAAGAGGGGGGAGTCAGAGAGAAACAAAATCAGCGGCATATGAAAAATTCTTGTAAAGACCCCACCTGAGTCGAGTTCAAGGGGCTCACGGTACGAAAACCACATCACCTTTACAATTCACATCTCATGAAAGAGCCCTGTCTGTCTTAGCAGGGAAACTGACAGGGTGGAGCTGGAGCCTGACAGGACTTCAAAGCAAACACAGTTTGGCTGGGCCTTTTGAAGATGCATTAAAGATATATATATATATATATAGCATCGCCATAAAAAAAAACACCTAAAAATTACTTAAAATAAAACTCTAAAGAACACTTAAATTAATCTTCCAAAGCATAGAATTTCTCTCTAGTACACTTCTGCCAAATCAGCAAGCCGCTAATCCCATCAGACACCCGACCCCACATGTCTCCCCGGCCGGCTCTGGGTGCTACCTTATCATCCAGCTCTGTGACGGAAGCGCAGAGGTCCAGGAGGTTAGGCTGCAGGTGTCCGTTTACAATCTTCTCGTTATAGATATAAATCTGAAAGGAAGAGCAGAGTAAATGGCACAAATTCCATTTTCACCTCTCCTTTTCAGAACCTCTTGAAGGAGTTCTGAAACCAACTTCTGTCCAATGGTCAGAAGCTTCAGTCAACCTTTCCTTCCTCACAGTGGCTGAACTATCCACACTGCCTGGAGGGCAAGGCCTCTGGCTAGCTGCTCAGTCCGGCGTCTGAGTCTCGCACAGTGGCATGAACACACACCAGAGCTAACTGCTCCCCCAGCCCTCCTAACCTGGGGAGCAGGAGCAGGGCAGCCCTGGGGGAGAAGCACTGCATGCAGTTCTGTGCTGCTCTGCCCAGCAGACCCTCGGGCCCAGAGAACAAGGACCAAAGTGGAAGACGGGACAGTGGAAGGTCTCTAGCTGCTGCTTCCTAGGAATCTGAGCAGAGTCTGGTCACCTTTCTGATAAAAGGATAGAAGGGCCTCAGCCCAGGGCTGTGTACTGAGTAAGGACCGCCAGGCTGCAGCCCCCTACACGTGTTAGAAGAACACTTCTGCCCATTTGCAGTACCCATTTCTCTCATCAAGAATCCCAGCTCCGTAGTAAAATTTTCTCAAGAAAAAAGAACTCTGTGATGTTTAAGGAATGGAAAAGCCAATATTACTCTGGACTTTGTCTCTAAAGAACCAACACACTGATGGGGAAAACTAGTAAGTTCTACTCTTTGCATTCTGAAAGCCTTGCACTGCTGAGGACTGAACTAGGTAGTGATTTCAGACAAAACAGGATTCTGTCGAATCCTGCCCTCTGCTCTCAATGGGGGAGAGCAGCACATAGCCTCCAGGAGCATTATAAAGACAAGGTGGTGTTTATTCACTCAACCAGCATTTCTGAGGGGCCTTCCCTTGGGTACTGTGTTCAGCATGGGATATAAAGGTTTTCTCTCCACTGGAGGGGACTGCCACGTAAACAGACATGACATTATGGAGTCCTGAGTGCTAGAAAACCTTAGTCTTATAAAGCTTTAGTCTTCACAGACACAGAAGACCCATGGTTTCTCCCCCTCAGAAGCTTGTAATTTCATTAGGCCTGAATTCTGGAGATGTCTGTGACAATGATAGTCAGTCATATGATCAAAGTGAAATTTTTAAAACTGTAGATGGAGTGTGGGAGATCTAAAAATTGGAAAATAAATTTTAGTAAAACATGAGGGAGTTGGAAGAAGGTGGACTTGTGTGTGCAAAGCTGACACAACTTGCACAGTGCTTTGAGGGAAGAATATGTTGCTGCCACTGTGGCCCTCAGCATTACCAACTTCCTTTCTTTCACCAAGTCTCAGGTGGGGTGGTTGGAGGGCCACAGCGGCACCAACACATTCTCCCCTCATAGCACTGTGGAAATCGGTCACAAGCGAACAGATGTTCCTTGGTGACTTCTGGTGCAGGACAATTTAAAGGGGGTGGAAGTCCACCACCTACAATTCAGGAAACAAGACTGTTTTTCCTTCTTGATACTTTATGCAGGAAATCAGCAAATTAGAATAAAGTACACAAGGTTGGTAGTTTTACTCAAAAGGTCAATTCCAGGTATGTACTGTCTTGAGGGCAGTTTCGTGTAGTTTTTACACCCTGTGCTTTAAACACAGAGTGTCTCAATCTATATTTACACTATCACATGGTCATGATACACAACCAGAACCACAACACCCCAAATACTATGAGCTTCTCCAGGGCAGTAATATCCAGTAATGGTGGGTACACTATGCTAACCCAGGCAGAAAAATATTTAGAAAATTTCTTTCTACAACAAGGGAGGGAGCAGGGTTTCTGATAATACCATTTGCCAACCAGGTGATCAGTTAATATAGAACTCCATTTGCTCAGCAGTGCAATTACTCAGAGCTTTACTGTACATGGACTGCTGCCAAATGCAAAATGAGATGCCTTGGTCAGCGTGTGAGGCAGATTTCAATTTCCCTAAATCAAACCTGAGTCATTCTATTACCCAGTTTGATAGACTTCTCCAGGCACCTAGATGGTAAAATATTAACAAGTCCTCTGAATAAAAACCCAACTTGCTTTTAGGGTCTGACTTTCACATGAAGTCTGTGTTCTCTTTTACTCTCCAGAGGGCTCATGGAAGATTTTCCTGGATTTGATCTTCCTTGAGAACATGCTTACCTGCCGGGCGTAGGCCATTTCGGTACTGTCTAGGGAGCTTCGACCAGGGGGTCCTACATCACTGATGTAACTTGGCTGTAGAGAAATATACATTCAGAATTGGTTCAGAACAGCATTCAATCATGTAAAGGAAAAAAAAATCATAAACATTTGTTTGTCTTTAATGGAGCTGTGAGGAGTCTGTTTCCTAGTCAGACTTCCTGAATGATTTTGGGGGTTTCAATAGAAGACAACTCTCTTATCATGAACACATAAGGGAGCAGGCATGGGACCCAATGAACTCCATAACAGGAGGCTGACGAAACTGCAGGGATATCTCAATAACTGTTCCTATCTTTGTGACATTTGGTTTCAATCCCAAGCTCCCACTTCGCCTCATCTTCCTCATCCATGTCTTTACACCAGTAAGACTGTGGTGCATGTGGGTCTTCTGTTTCCATCAATACTAAACAGCTGAGGAAATGGGAGATTATAGGGTCACAATACTGAGGTTCAGATGTTTCCTAGAGTCCACACTAAGGCAATAGCTACTGATGAACTTTCTGCCACTGAAGATACAAAGTCAGCCTACGTTGAGTCATTTATTTATCTATTCATTCATTCAGTAAACATCTGTTAAGTGTCTGCCTGCCACACGCACAGCATGAACGCACCCATCCCTACAGAGATGACAGGAAGACAGCCCACAGAGGCTGCCCACGAAGAGCTTACCATCTGATGGGGAGAGTCAGACACCAACACATGGGAAGGTTTATTAGTCTTTTTAGAGAAAGATTAAAGTTAACCTTTAGCTAAGTTTATTCCCTACTGTAAACAAAAATGGATCAAAAATAGATATGCTCCAATTAGGTACATTCTTAAACTTCCAAATTAGTTTGTAACTGTACTGTAGCAGAGATCAAATTCTTTAAGCTTCTCTCATAAAAGAAAAAAAAAAATCAATGCTCTATTCTCTAAAGTCTAAAACAAAGCAGTTTTAAAGTAGGTTTTGTGGGAGCAGATGGAAGACAGTACCAAAACCTTCCAGCACCTCCAAGGCTGGCAAAAGGTTACCAATGTGAGCATGCGCTGGGGTAGGACAGGGAGGAAGGAGGGCCAGGAGGCAGAAAGGCGGGATGTAAAGCTTCAGCTTCTAGAACGGACACCTGGGTTCCAGGAGGACCACTCCACTCCCTGGTTTTGGGGTGCAGGGAAAAGCACATTCCTTTGGAGCCTCAGTTTCTCATCTGAGAAACCAATGAATGGGCTGTCCTAGACAATCTCGAGCAGTCCTCCCACCTCTGATTTTCTGCAGTCACTGGTATTAAAGGAGCTATAAATAGCTTACTGTTCAAAATACTGAATTTGGTCTCACTACAGTACAGCAAAAACCAGTATATTGGAAATTTAAGAATATAACTAACACCTAGTAGAACACATCTAATTTTGATCCATATTTATTTACAGCAGGGACGAAACTTAGCTAAAGGTTAACTTTGCTCTTTCTAAAAAAAGACTAAGAAACTTGTCCATATGTTGGCCTCGAACTCTCCCTATCAGATGAGTAAATGCTGCCGCTTGGCTGACTCAATGAATATTTCACATCCCCACCTCTTACCTCTAGTCGCTGCCACTTCCCCCTCTGGCATATGGCATTTTAGATATAACATATCTAATAGTGTGTTGGTAAATGTTTAACAACTGGCTTGGGGAAGGGGACTTGATTTGTAGCATTTGCTGGTTTCTTTAGTGTAGATACTCCCACGATGGCAGAATTCAAGCTATTCCAAGTGATATCAATGGGATAGCAAATTTTCTGAAAATCTGACAATAGGTCCTCCTGAGCTCAACCCTACACACTACCCTTTCCAGCCTCCACTGCCCCTGGGAGTGGCCATGCACCACCCTGGCTCTAGCCAGTGAGACGGAAGCACCAGCCTGGCAGTACATTCAGGCAAAGTGTAGCTTCTGCTTTTCCTGACAGAGGGGGATAAAGAGCCTGGCATGGCGTTTCAGCATTCTAACCTGAATGCAAACAGCATGCCTAGAGCAGCGGCAATCATCTTGTGAGCCTGAAGGGGCTCTGCTAAAAAATGTTGGTGTACAGAGACAAAGACGTGTCTCTGATGGCACCACAGAGCAAGTGAACTAAGGCCCACTCTTTCCACACCTGCAGACTTCTTAGGTGAGAAAAATAAACTCCTCTTCAAGCTACAGAAACTCTAAGTTTTCAGTTATTCACAGCAGAAGGCCTTCCCATCTGCAATGACTGAAAACCATCAGGTTACAGTGACAACAGCCACACCTTCTGAGCAACTCCTATACACCAAGCAGAGTCTTAATCCTCGTGTATTAACTCTACAACCCCATGAGAGACACACTTTTATTATGTCAGTTTTACAGAGAAAGATACCAAAGGGCACAGAAAGCAACTTGCCCTAGGACACTCCAGTAAGAAGTAGCAGAGCCATGGTTTGCATCCACAGTCTGGGGCCACGCTGCCTGCCAGGGCAGCCCGGGGCAGCTGTCCAAGGATGGCCACTGGAGAACAAGTCAGCAGTGGTTTAGAAAGCCTGGCTCCACTGCTCACTAGCTAGGTGATCTTGACTGAGTACACTGATTCTTTGGGGCCTGGGCTTCTTTAGCTATAGCAATGACACAGGGGCAGCAATGATATTTACCTTATAGATGAAAAGATTGAATGGGAAGAAAATATTACCCACTTCACAAGGAGTAAGTAGGAACAAGGAGAAAGAACTCATTGTCCAGTATCTGACCAGTGAACGCTAACTGCTATCACAGTAAAAAAAAATAAACCACAAGGAACATGGGGATAAACCCAACGCTGAACAATGGATAGATATGGACACTACAGAAACATAAGCTACAATATTTTACTTTCTGCTGGCTGGAGATTCTCATCTCATTTTTCTACAAGGAGCATGCGTTCCTTGTATGAACAGAATTCCCACTAGCTCATTTTCTACTTCTGAGTGTTCCCAGTAACACTGTGACAAAGACTGTTCTATAACACAGTTATCTTTCTGGAACAGAACTAACTCTCTGAAAGCTGGTGATCCCCAAGTCTTTGAAAGAACAGAGCACTAAGCTTGTTAATTCCAGTAACCTAACTGGGGGGAAACAGGGATGAAAGGGAGAAACGGCACGAAATACTTCTGCAAGAACACAATTGTTTCAGCTAAATATATATAAACAGCCTTGAGAAATATTTTCCGGTACTACTAGAAACCTAATTCTAAAAATTATCCACTTAAAAAGTAGTTGGTTTTTAGCTTGCAAATTTCCATTTAAATGAATTTTGTTTAATACGCTTGTTTTCAAACATAGCTTTCCTTCATGTGCCCTTGACAGAGCCTCTATTTCACCACACACAAAGTCAATTATCCACCAACAGGATGTGGGCACGCACGTGCCTGAGGAGAAGAACCAGCAAACATTCACAGAAATCTTAAAGCCAGGGGCTGCTGGAGGGCTGGGAAAGTGGATGCCGGTGTGCTGTGTGGTGAAACATTTCAAACTTTTCAGGTTTGCCTGACTGGATCACAGTGGGGATACCAGGAGCACGGAGTCAGAGACCAGGAAGGCGGGGAAGATGGGAGGGGGGCCAGGATGACAGCAAAGGGTTCACCTAGGAATCTGGAGACACTGCGGAGAAACCGTCTCTCGGAGCACAGACATGAGAAGGGTTTTCTCAGCATACATGGTGTTCCAAAAGAGTCATTTTCTTTTCTAAAATCAGACTTTAAACTTTATTTTGTATTGGGGTATAGCTGATTAACAATGCTGTGGTAGTTTCAGGTGAACAGTGAAGGGACTCAGCTATACATATACACGTATTCATTCTCCCCCAAAACCCCACTCCCACCCAGGTTGCCGCATAACATGGGGCAGAGTTCCCTGTGCTGCAAAGTAGGGCCTTGTTGATCATCCATTCTAAATAAAGCAGTGTGTACCTGTTGATCCCAAACTCCCTAACTATCTCTTCCCCCCACTATCCCTCCTCTGGCAACCATAAGTTGTTTTCTAAGACTCTGAGTCGGATTTGTAAATGAGTTCATTTGTATCATTTCTTTTTAGATTCCACATATAAGGGATGTCATATGATAAAAGAGCCATTTTCTAAGAGAGCATTCCAGAACTGGGAGGATATGGTTGGAGTGGCAGGGGGTAACTGAAAGCATTTATCAAGCAGCTAGTTTTGTACATAACATATCCAAGGATGGGGCTTCCCTGGTGGCTCAGACGGTAAAGTGTCTGCCTGCAGTGCGGGAGACCCGGGTTTGATCCCTGGGTTGGGAAGATCCCCTGGAGAAGGAAATGGCAACCCACTCCAGTACTCTTGCCTGGAAAATTCCATGGACTGAGAGGCTCCTCAGAGCCTGGTAGGCTACAGTCCACGGTGTTGCAAAGAGTTGGACACGACTCAGCGACTTCACTTCACTATCCAGGGATAAATAAATCTCTTTTTCCAAGGAGGGAGCATTCTAGATAGGAAAAAAGGAATGTAACCAGCATTCACTTTTAGCAAAATAAGTACAGAGGAAAAAGAAAATGTGATGAAACTATTGAAGGAAGAGAGTTTTTAATTTCCAAGTGGAAGGTTTTGGCTTCACATAAACAAAACAGAATCAAAGTAATTAACGTACAGTAGTTGGCTATACACTCTGTACATAGAAGCTAAGTACGACTAGGAAAAAAAACACCAACTGGGGACCAGAAGACCCCGGTTCTAAATGTAACCCAACTGTGTGACTTTGGGTAATGACATCGAACCTCTCTAGGGCATAGCTCTTCATGGAAAAAAAGGGAGGAATACTTGGGTCATTTATACAATGAAATTTATTACAGCCACTAAAATGACAGGCACCTACACATACTAACCAAGAAAAAGCTCCAAAATAAGTTAAAAAAACAAAACGTAATGCTAAGCTATAGCATCTATTATATAAAATCCTGCCATCTGTGGAAAAGATAAAAAACTGATTGTGTGTTTTGTCACTCAGTCGTGTCCGACTCTTTGCGACCCCATGGACTGTGACCCACCAGGCTCCTCTGTCTACGGGATTCTCTGGACAAGAATACTGGAGTGGGTTGCCATTTCCTTCTCCAGGGGATCTTCCCCACCCAGGGATTGAACCAAGGTCTCTTGCATTACAGGCGGATGCTTTAGCATCTGAGCTACTAGGGAAGGCCAAATAAATTGACTGGATGGACATATATGTATAAATGTGCACATAAAGACGTAAGAGGGAACTGAAAGGACAGGATGTCAGAGGTTATGTTTGGGTTTGGGGTGGAGGACAGCGGCTGAATTTTTAAAGCGTGTTCAACCATTAGAACGCTGTGCAAGAAGCGTTCTAATCATATCATATCACGTGTGATATGGCTTGATATCAAAATGAGTTGGTTTTTTAAACTTCTTTTTGAAAGAGCAGTGCAGCACTTTCCATACTTGAAATTCTATTCAAATTCCAGTATGTGGAACAAAACCAGCCCTTTTGGAAACTACCAGGGAGCCATAAAATACAGCTTGGAATCATCTAGTCTGGGGTTTTCTAATTCAAACTTTGTCAGTCAATATTTTTGCTGTATTCTACCAAATCTAACCATCTAAGACATCATGTTTATGTACCACCAAGAAAGAAAAATGCTGACAGTTAAACTATACCATTGATTAAAGACATATCTTGATTTCAGAGATGCTAAAATGTAGAAAAGATGTGTAGCTGGGAGCTGATGAAATATGGTATTAAGTCAGTTATCAAAATTAGAGACTACATTCAACATATACCGTTCACTATCTGTAATGATTAAGCTACAACAGCTTCTTTATCAAGGCTCCTGCTTGAGAAGCCGAGTCATTCCCCACATAATACAATGAAGCACTGACCACTGACTATGTTTAACACCAACAGAGCCATGACACACTGAGGCTGGATAAAAACTTACTTTTAAATACTGTTTTAATGTTGGCTGAGACATATCAAGGATTCTCAATGCTGCTCCCTGCTGTCATGCAAGCAGCACAGACTGGGGGTGTTCTTCCCCACAGGCCAGACGGAAGGTCTGGGGCATGGGGGCTCTTAGCTGGGGGTCTCTTTCTTGCTTTAAAGCCTATCATTTTGATTGAGACCAAAGCTTGGAACATTATTAACAATCTTTCAATTCCTACTTCCTTTAAAAATTGTATCTTTTTTTCAATGATATCCTAAGGAAATTAATTTCCCAAATTGAATTTTGCTATTGAAGCATCATTTTCCTTATTAAAACTTGCCAGGAACAGATATTACAATGTGTTGCTGCTCTTCTGTTATCAGAAGGCTTGAGGGAAAAATGTTTCAGGAATCACCATCTCCTAGTTCATTTTTGTTTAAAAAAATAAAAAAAGCCTCAAGTCTCTCTTCAAATTAAATTAGCCAAATTTAGACATTTTCCTTCAATGTAAGGTCAGCTCCAAATGACTAGAAGCCTCTTTCCTAGCTAATGACTCTCTAGATTCCAACAATCTTATTCTTCAAAATAAAGTACCCAGAAAAGAATGGTTTAGATGGCAAGTCATACTTTAATTATTTCCTCTACTTACTGGGGGCAGGAGAAGGGGACGACAGAGGATGAGATGGCTGGATGGCATCACTGACTCGATGGACATGAGTCTGAGTGAACTCCGGGAGTTGGTGATGGACAGGGAGACTGGCGTGCTTCAATTCATGGGGTCGCAAAGAGTCGGACACAACTGAGCGACTGAACTGACATGATGAGATATTTTTCATTCCCAGAAACACTTCATAAATCGAGGGACAGTTAAAAAGGGACAGATCCATCTTAGAATAATAAAAATAAACTTAACAATGTGTGCATGGATGTGTGCTAAGTCGCTTCAGTCATGTCCGACTCTTTGCAACTCCATGGTCTGTGGTCCACCAGGCTCCTCTGTCCATGGGATTCTCCAGGCAAGAATACTGGAGTGGGTTGCCATGCCCTTCTCCAGGGGGATCTTCCCAACCCAGGGACTGAACCCACGTCTCTTAGTCTCCTGCATTGGCAGGTGGGTTCTTTACCACTAGTCCCACCTGGGTAGCTTACCAAATACCAACCACCACCATAAACATGCTGGGATGTGCTAAGCGTGCACTCTATGCCGGCTCTGGGCCAGGTACCTTAACACACGTTCTATGTTCCTTTCAACCATTCTTTAAAAGAGGCCTTTTACAATGAGGATGAGAACAATGTGGTTCCCAGGAGAGGCCCGGGAACTCAGACCTGCCGAATTCCAAATCCTGTCTCTGTGGTTTCCTACAGAGAGGGTAAAGAAAGTGCCTGCCCAAGTGGAGCTAATACCACCTTTCCATCTTCTGGAAGAAAATTATATGGGAAAAACACATGGTTCTTCCACACATCCACCAGAATGGTTGAACTGAAAAAGACAAAAAATACCAAGTGTGGCAAAGATAAGGAAAAAAGAATTCTCACAGTGCTGGTGGGAGAGAACCGTGAGACACCATTTTGGAAAACTGCTGGGCAGCATCTGCTAAGGCAGAACACATGTGTACCCCGTGTGCCAACAACTGCCCTCTCACGTGTGCCCAACGGATGTGCAAATGTACATTCACTGGAAGACAGGTACAAGAATGCTCTCACTAGCACTCGTTATAAAAGCTAAGAACTGTAAACTATTCAAATGTGCATCCACATCAGAATGGGTAAGTACTGCAGTCATACTATCTGGCCATGAGAATGAACAGCCTTCAGCTACATGTAAAGATACACAGAATGTTAAGCAAAAGCAGCCAGACACAAGGGCGCATACAGCATGACTCCACTTACACAGAGTTTAAAAACAGGCAGAATTAATCCATGGCATTAGAAGTCAGGACAGTGTTTCTCTTGGTGGTTGTGGTGAGGGGGCGGGGATGCTAGGGGGATGGCAGTGTGGTCTCTTCACCTGGGTGTGGTTCATTTTTGGTAACTCACTGAGCTATATACTTAGAATGTGTATGTTTTTCTGTATGTATGTCATACTTCAGGGGAAAAGCTCAAAACAGCAACAAACAATAAAACCTATGAGGGTTCCAGAAATGGCAATTCCCTGGATAACCTGAAGAGAGAACCTTCTGCATTATTTGCCAGCTTTTTCAGCAAAGCTATCTACTCTGCTAGGTGTCACCATAGAGAACAGCAGAAGTATCAGTAAGAGGGAGTCCTCCCTTTCAAGAGCGAGGACTCGAGGTCAAGGAAGAAGTGTCTACTAAATAGACTAGTCTATTTTTAAGACAAGAGCAATCAAGAAAGAATATCTCATTAGCAGCTTATAATTACTTCCAAATCCCAATACAGACTACAACCTATTAACACAGTTTTAAAAAATGAAGTTTATAAAAACCATGAGCTGTTCTACTTCTCTGCCTAGACTTATAAGAAATTGAGAAACATCAGGCTGCCCAAGGATTTTCTACATTAGCTCTTCCCCCCCCCCCCAAGACTCTGCTCTTCTCTGAAGTCTTTGAGTCTAAGAAATGTGGAATAAGGTCCTTAATGAGTAATTTCCTAAGATAAATGACTTTAGCATCTATTTATTTGGGGGCTAATTTAATAGAAAAACTTGGTTTTAAACCAGGAGCAAATCTGTAGACACAGGATGTATAACGTTATCATGCAGGCATGACACTGCCAAGCTACCCACCTTTGACCCAGACTTCAATAGAACGATGGTCCAAATGTCAACAGTCCCCGGTCTCACCTAGCATAGCACAAGTCTTACTGAGCCTTAGGTGTCCAATCTCTTATGAGAAAAGAACATCAGCTAGTCAAAACAACTTTGGAGGAAGCACTGGTAATATTACTTGAAATGTCTAATGCTATAATTTTTATAAATTTTAATACTTTTTTGACATAAATTTTAACTTGCACATCCAAATTGTCTGAAACTACTTTTTGAGATTTTTTTTTTAATGTGGACCATTTTTAAAGTCTTTTAGTGAATTTGTTACAGTACTGCTTTTTTTATTTAATGGCTTTTTTGGCCTTGACACACATGAATCTTAGCTCTGGAACCAGGGATTGAACCAGCACCCCTTTCATTGAAAGGCGAAATCTTAGCTACTGAACCACCACGGAAGTGCCCTGAAATTACTTAACTTTTAAACAATAGTAAAGGATAGTCATTATGGGAGAGGGGCTTTACATTATCATTAATCTTCCCAATAATCCCATTTTACTAATGAAGACACTAAATGTCTGCAGGGTTAAATAACTTGAATATTTAAATAATAACTTGGATGCCATTATCAGAACTAGTCAGTGGTGAAGCTAGGGTTAGAACCCCAAAGTCATTCTCTCCCCATCACTAGTGTGGTGAATGTATGGTCACAGTTCCCACTGGCCAAGGGCAGATATCACTAATCAAGGAAGACATACTTTCCTGCTGATCCCAAGATGCAGCCTCAAAATCCCTCTCAGGAAAGATCGCCAGGATAAGTAAGAGATAAACCCTATGTAACATACCCACTCTAAAATCACACATCCCTAATACTCTGGTTAGCACAAAGTTAGCTAAGGCCAAATGATTTATTCACCAAATATTTTTGGAGCATCGAATATGTTCCAGGCACTCATCTAGGCACTGGTGATATGAGTAAGTACAGTAAATAAAAATCCTTACCTTCCTGGAGCTTAAATTCTTCTAGGAGAAACAGACAATAAGCAATATAAAGACATCATACACACACAGTGATTTTAAGTGGTTTAAAGTGAGGAAGTGATAAAAAGAAAAATATAGCAAGAAAAGGGGATATAGGGAGGGTTGAATGGGGAGAGCGTGGTTTGGATTTCAGATGTAAAGGTCCTGGAAGGCCTCACTGAGATGGCACTGGGTAATATTTGAAGGAATTGAGGAGGACAGGCATGCAATGATTTGGGGGAAGAGCCTTTTAGACACAAGCAACAGGAGGCCCAGATGATCTAAGGCAGAAGCAGCAAGAGCAATGGGGAGAGCAGAATAACGTGAGCTGGGAGAGGCAGCAAGACCAGGCCGGAGAAGGATTGGCAAGTCAGGGCGAAGACTCTGGCTTTCACTCCAAATGAGATGAGTGTCACTGGAGGACCCTGAGAAGAGGTCTGACGTGATCTAGTCTGTGTTTAACAGCATCGCTCTGGCTATTGAGAAGACCGCACAAGGGCAGAAGCAGGGAGACCAGTGTGGTTGACAGCCTCTAAGATGGCTCCCAATAATCCCCAGGTCCTGGGATCCAAGCTCTCGTTTAATCCTCTCTCCTTGAGTGTAGGCTGAATTTAGTAATTTACTTTGATCAGAGAGGTGACAGTGTATAACTTTCAAGATTAAGTCACGGAAAGACTGTAGTTTCTGTCTCAGGGGCCCTTGAACTCTCCCTTGGATCCTTCACTCTTGCCCCAGGAGAGGCACACTACCATGCTGTGAGCAGAATAAAAGAGCCCCACACAGCGAGGAGCTCACGCCCCTAGCCAAGAGCCAGAGAGGGCCTGGGGCTTGTCAGGAAGCACATGAGCGAGCCTGGGCCTGGATCCTCTTCAAGCTGAGCCCTGCGAGGAGTGTAGCCTTAGCCAGTATCCTGACCACCAGGGCCAGGACATCCCAAACCAGAAACACTCAGCTAAGCTAAACACTTGTTTTCAGCTACTATGGTTTGGAGTGATTGATTACACAGCAACAGATAATGGAAAAACCAGTTAGCAGATCAGTCCAATAATCTGAACAAGAGATACTGGTTGACTTGGCCCCAGATGCTAACAGCAGAGGTGGTAAGAAGTGGTTGGGGAGGGGGATTCGGGATGGGAGGGGGGACATATGTATACCTGTGGCTGATTCATGTTAATGTATGGCAAAAACCTCCACAATATTGTAAAGTAATCAGCCTCCAATTAAAATAAATAAAGTTTTTTAAAAAGTGGTTGAATTCTGGGTATATTCTGAGAGGAGGGCTAAGTGGATTTGTCAGCATGTCTGAGAGTCTAGGTAAGAGGAGGGTAGGATAAAAATGAATCTGAGGTGTATGATCTCAGCAAGTGAAAAACTGGAACTGCCTTTTATAAAGACGATAAACTCTGTGAGAAAAGCGGGGAGGGAGTTGGAGGCAGTTGCTACCATGACTCAATTTTAAACATGTTAAGCTTGATGGCTCTGAGACACCTGAGTAGCCAAGATGGCCACTAGAACAAATGAGTCTGGGAGGATTCAGGGCGGTGATGTGAATCTGAGTCTTCAAGTACACAGAAGGTATTTAATACATGAGCCCAGAAGAGATCAACAGGGCAGTGATTAATGAAGAATCAGGAACAGGTCAAGGACAGAGCCCTGGGACAGGAGTCTGAGGACAATTCAGCACAAGAGGTTGAGCAGAAGCAGCCAGCCATGCTGGAGGAATTCAGGTAAATGTGGGCATCTACAGGCGATGAAGAAAGGGCTTCCAGAGGAAGACAGGGAGCAGCTGTTCCAGGCCAGCCAGCGGTCAAGCAGATAAGCATTTTCTGACCTCACATTTTAAATAATGGTTTATTTTCTGGACTCAACTCACCTCACTTTCTTGAGTAAAGTCAAGGGCATCTTCTCCTGATGCCAGCAGGGTGTGGAGAATTCGCTGCTTCACTTGTTCCCACTCGACCAGCATTGACTCTCGATGGTACTCCTCAGCCATACCAAAGGTCTGGGGGAGAGAAGAGAAAGAGGACCCGAGTGAGAAAACAAAGAACACAGTTTCCCTTAACGTGCAACAGAAATTCAAAACCCTCTAGATCTGCCATCTTTCCATAATCAGAGAAAAGGCAAGCTATTTCAAATTATCCTTAAAGAACTGAGAGCTGTTTGCAAACATGCCCTATTTCATCAAGTCTAACACATGAAAAGCAGTTTGTTAATTGTGGTAAAATGTACTTAACCATAAAGCTTACCATTTTAACCACTTAACTGTGCAGTTCAATGGCATTAAGTTCATTCACATGGCTGTGCAAACATCACCACCATGTATCTCCAGAATGCTCCTCATTGTGCAAAAATGAAATTCTGCACCCATTAAACAATACCTCCATTCCCACCGTTCCCCAGACACAGGCAACCGCCATTCTACTTCTGTCTCTAGGATTCTGACACATCTAGGCACTCACAGAAGTGCAATCATACAGTATTTGTCTTTTGTGTCTGGCTATTTCACTTAGCATCACGTCCTCAGGTTCATCTATGCTGTAGCACATGCAGTCTCCTTCCGTGTTAAGGCTGAGTAATACTCCACTGTACACATACACATTTTGTTTATCCATGCCTCTATCCATGGACACATGAGTTGCTTTCAACTTTTGGTTAATATGAATCATGCTTTTGTGAAACTGGGTGTACAAATCTCTCTTCAAGTTCCTGCTTTCAATTCTTTGGAATACATGTCCAGAAATGAAATTGCTGGATCACATGGTCATCCTATGTTTAATTTTTTGAGCGACTGTACAATGTTTTCAATGAGGCTATACTTTTTCATTCCTACCAACAGTGCACAATAGTTCCAATTTCTCTACATCCTCTCCAATATCACTTTCTGGGGTTTTTGACTGTAGCCATGCTAATGGGTGTGAGGTGCTAACTCCTGGTTTTGATCTACATTTCCTCTAATGAATAGTAATGCTTAATTTTTTTCTTATGTGCTTATTAAGATAAGTATCTTCTTAAAACCTTAACCCTCTGAAATCAGGCTACATATTACGATTGATAGCATGTCAAAAGTTTAAACTGAAGTATTGTTTTTTAAAGTACTTTTTCTGTGCAGTACATAAAATAATGATGGTTTGTAAGTCAATGGTATCTTAAGATTTAATGAGCCTCTAAGATGAGACAGAAACAAAAGATTTTCCCAGTGTCTTATTTTTTTTTAAAGAAACAGTAATATTTTCACAGAAGGAAGCAAATCAGTTAAACACACACACACAAAACCTAGAGCTGTCTACAATTAAGTTTCCTATCAGTCTACTCGGGCTTCCCTGGTGGCTCCGAGGTTAAAGCGTCTGCATCAGTTTACTCCAAGTCACTCCTGAAATCTCTGGCAAACCTCACTCCTATTTCCTAGTGATACTGCACGTTGCCAAAGCAAATGTACTCAGGAAGAAAAAAGAAGGAAAACAGAAAAGGAGGGAGGGAGAAAGGAAGGGAAAAACAAACAGCAACAACACCCCCCCACCCACCCCCTCAAAAAGAGACAAAAAAGCCTCTTGAAAACTAAAACAAAACCCTCTGAGGGGGAGATTAAAGCAATTTATAGAGACATACTGAATCATAACCATTCTTAGCCTATGATTCTTTAATTGGCAACCAGGTTTCCCATAAGCTTGAGCCTGCTTTTCAAAAAGCCATTTCATTTACAATCAGATTGGCATCCAGTTAGGCAGCACCAAAGGCATGAGTATTAGTAATGCCTGCTTTATTTCTGGCAACAAAGATAATTTATATACTGATAATATCCATATATATGAGCTCTGGGAAACTCTAAAAAAAATTGTATACTCTTTTTACAAATGTGATGTTTGCGTATGGATCAGTATTTATTAAAACATGGAAAGACAGCAGACAGCCACAAAAATGATTAGGAAGAGGGTTGGCACATCCTGCAAATTTGATTTGGTCCATCTATCAGTGTATTCCTAACAGGAACTCTGAAGACAGAAGAAGAAATGCTAATCAAAAACTTTAAAAATAGACTTTCACTTGGTTTTCTTCTGAGAGTTAGGCAGAAAAGACCATTCCAGTTAGCCTGGACTGAAAAAAAAATACCTAGAGAAAAATCATTTTCTCTTGCTACATTATGGACCTTAAACACGAAAGCTATGCTTTTTTTTTTTTTTTGAAAGCTATGCTTTTTGAACAGAGAGAAGGATGTTGGACAGAAAGATGGGGGAAAGGGGAGGGGAAGGAGCTCGGGTACCTAGAAGCTACCCAGAAATGCTGCACGTGTTGAACCACATTTCTTCTAAACCTCTTCCTGTTTAGTGGTCAACCACCTCCTCAACCTTGCACCTGCTGGAGTAAGGGAAACAGAGAGCTATGTGGCAGGTGGACCAGGGTGGGTTGGAATAGAGGTGGAGAGCTGGAATACCATACAGCTTTCCAAACTCGCAACAGGAAGTGAAGCAAGCGAAGCACTGACTAAGCTGTGGCACTGACCCAAGACACCAGGGCATCACATGAATTTTTTTTTAAGGGTAAGTCCTCCGGCTGGTGAAGAATGGCAAAGCAGTAAAGGCAACTGAAGAGAACACAATCCGTCTCAGAGACACTGCTGATGAGGATGGCACGGGCAGACTTCCGGCATCATGTAAGGGTCAGAGCCATAACAGTGGGAAACAACCATCCCCTGTTAATCAAGCTGCCCACCTGTGTGCCAAGAACTGCTTCAGGAACACAGGAAGTACTCTGAAAATTGGCAGCTTTCTGGGCTCCAGTCCTCAGAGTATCTCTGAGAGGTACGCCAGGCTACTCATTTAGAAACAGCCCCACAACCTGAACAAACAGCACTGTCATTCCATTCATCAGTAGTGTGATAAGGAGCTTCAAATAAAAATAAATGGCCCAACATTAAAATTCTCTTCTCTTGACCATGCCACCCCCAGCTTATCTTAATTACATTAGAGATAATGGAACATCCAATTTGTGGGCTAATCAGGGATGATCAGTAGCCCATCTGCCCTCTTCTAGCCTATTCCCTGTAGACTCACATCTGAACCACTGGATTAGGTGCAAAGAAGAATGTCAACTAGGAGAGCTAATCAGAGAGAATCAACAGAGCTAAGAACTAAGAGGAAGGAGGACAGGGAGGGTCTGAAGCGAGGTGAGAGACAAGAAGGAAAGAAACCCAAGGGAAGAGAAGAGGGATAACCTGGAAGGGTATGCAGAGGTCTACAAATTAAAAGGAAAGACAAACCACAGAAAATGACAAAGCAGGGAGAAACTGTTAAAAACTAGATTTGAATCTTTCAAGTTATGTGGGGAAATAGATCTCTTCAAACACGGTTAAGAAAGGCAGGCACGGAAAGAACTGGGCAACTGAATTAAGAACAGGTGGGGAGCACTAGAACCCCATTTTCATAAAGGGAAGAGGGCAATATGCTTTGACTTCACACCCGCTTATTATTGAGCTGTTGCTGGCTTTTAGAAACTCTACATATGTTCTGATAATGTTGTTCTGTTTTTGCTGGGATGCACCAAATGGGAAAAGATAGGACACATTTGTGGTTTTGTAGCTTGTTTTCTTGGCATTTCAGCAGGACATTGGCAAGTTATTCAAACGTGAAATTACCACCAAAATGCCAGGAAGCTGCTCACCTTTTGTTTGAAAATGATTCTTGCTCAGTGGCAGCCTCCAGGTGTCCAGACAGGTGAAAGGTCCCCCCTCAGGGCCGGCTCCCAACACCGGAACACCTCCCTCACAAACACATATGCACACATTTTGCACTGTGGTATGTCACTTAAATGTTTTGGCTGGCTGCACATTTAGTCTCAGTATGGCACAACGTTCAGAGACTGCCAATTTCAGAAACACATTCCGCAGGGTAAAAGGATTAATAAGGCTCGGTGGCATTCGACAATCCTAATTTAATTTCATTGGTCCTGTACAGCAGGAGAAATCAATGTTGGTGAGTAACTCATTCCAAGTGTGAACAAAAAGGAAAAAAACCTTAAAAAATTTTTTTTTCAGTTCTGGATCAAGTGAATCTCTCTATTTCTAGGAATAAGTACTATTGCCAACAATATAATTAATTAAATTTTAGGGAATTTTACTCTGATAATTAAACATACCAGTCATTCAAATAATGTCTCTGAAACATATTCTTATCAATTAGAGCTGGAAAGCCCCCGTGCTGCCCTGTCTCACTCACATCAGCCCTAATGAGACACTTCCACCTGTATGGAGTATTTAAGAAAGCATACCAAGCAGCAATTTTTTTTTTTTACTCTCTTATTTTTTGAACCATATAAATAATACACAAATTTCACATGATCTATGGGCTACATAAGTAAACAGCAGAACAGAGGTCCCTTCACCCCTACTCGTCCTTGCAGATATAGCGACTGCTTTCAGACTAATGTGAAACCCCCAGCCTCCTTCCTGGGAAAAGTTGCATCTTTAGAACCAACTCCACATAATCACTAAGCTTCTTCTTCCTTCTTCCCCAAAAGACCCAGGGGCCTGAAAATCTCTTACTCCATAATGGAAGGTCTTGGA
This sequence comes from Capricornis sumatraensis, assembly GCF_032405125.1. Lineage (NCBI taxonomy): Eukaryota > Metazoa > Chordata > Mammalia > Artiodactyla > Bovidae > Capricornis > Capricornis sumatraensis. The sequence continues at coordinate 30,609,585 of NC_091088.1, read as the reverse complement.
AAGGTTTTGATCTTTTCATCCTCGTCAAACAACTGAAGATAACCCACATGTCAGTAAAGTAAATGATCTTTGAGGATCTTGTGGGAATGCTTGCTGCAAAATATTGCTGCCCATGTCATGGCTGTTCTGGCTGACTTACGTACTATCCTCTAGAACATCAAGAGGTTTTTGTTTGTTCGAAAGAGCTTGGAGAAATTGCTAATTTAAAACGTGTTGTAGAAAGTCAAATTTTATGACAAAAGGAAAATAAATTAGGGAAAATTATCAAGGATCATAACTGCTCTTCTGAATTGTTGGTTCAGTAGAAACCAAAATGCCATTTATACTATAACAGTGAGACCCAAGAATTGTCTTGTGCTCCCATTTCAAGATTAACTTAATGGTTAACTGCCCAGCCCAGTGTTTCCGATGCAGTCACTGTATACACCAGAGTTACAAGCATAGCATTTTCCTCAAAAATGGTTACTGTAAAACTCCCCCTGGTGAACTACCAGGAGAGCTGGGCCTGGGACAGAGAATCCAGCTTCTAGAACCTGTACACCCCAGCATACATGCTGCTCTCACAACAGCATGCATCTATGCATTTCTTACCCTCTTCCGGGACTCTTCGATGGCAGACAGCAGGGCATTGTCCTTTTCATTCTTTAGGAAGCCCTGGGAAGGAGCAGAGAAATGATATAACTTAGGTCAAAATTAACAAAATTAACCTTTAAAGAATCAAAAGCACACTGCAGGAGGAAGAAGAAGAAGAAAAACAACCATAGGGACATCTGTTGCCCTGCTTACCTTCACCCTCAACAAATGCCCTCAACTTGAAAATATTATATTACAGTTTTGGATATGCAGCCGGTCACAGTGTCTGTAACTGTTCTGGTCTACAATTTCTTCCTAATATTGAGGAAGCCATCAGCCATCCTTCTGTTTGGGTGTTTTTCCCTTGTTTGTCACTGGTTGGGATACCTGCAAAACCATTTATTTACACACTTCTTCTGGGGTTATGCTACGTGTGCCCCCTATTTCAGGCCAGATGACATATACCATTTATTTAACACAGGTAGGGGGAAGGGGAACTGACCCACAAGGCTGATTTTACAGGCACAGGGTGAAATGTTTGTAAAATACAACTTCACAGTAACACAACAGACCTAGTTTTACATTGTGCTCCCCCGATTTACTACTTGCATGGGTGACTTGATTTTAGACAAGTCACCCAGATTCTCTAAGCTGTAGTTTACTCAGCTGTAAAATGAAAATTAAAGGAGATAATGTAATCAAGTGCTTGGCCCAAGGCTCAAAACATGTAGCTCCAGCATTAGGACTGCTTAGATCGAGATCTGCTGGTGACATTACAGCGAGACACCCAGGGTGACTTCTTTGCTGCCACCGTCTTCATTGCTCAACCTGAGATGCTGGGGAGGAGAAGGGACAGCTGCAGAGTGGGCTTCCATGCCTAACTCTAGGCTAGTGCCTGGCCCTTCACAGAGGAGGGAAGCTCACGGCTGGGATGTGGGGGCCAAGGAGGAACAAGGAAGACAATCCCTTAACTAACCGTTGGAGATCAAAGCTTTAGTTGTGATGAAAGAACTGGTATCATCCAATACATTAGATCCGCCTGTACTGTGGAATTTAAGGTACCTGCGCATCAAGAACACTGTGTGTGTATTTATATGTGTTCAAAATCATGTTTCTTTTTTTTCAGAATCAATCATGCTTTTACTTTTCTTATTTTGGGAACTCTTTGGGGAACTATAATACAAAACAGAATTAAGCTAAAAGTTTCATGCTAAATTTTAAAACATTATCTGATAGTTTTCTTGAAAACTTACTGTCATGATTAATTGATTTATTAATCACTTATTTATATTTCAACAATTGTAATGTTTCAGTATATTTTGTTCAAACAGTCCCAGATATAAGGCTATGATTCTTAAAACAAGACAAAAAAACCAAAACAGGGGTGGGGGCTAATAAGACTGAAGACATATATTTAAATAAAATATGACTGATCTTTGTCCGATTCTCCACATCTGTCGTCACATCCCAACCTGGGCTGAGCACTGGGATGGACAACGGCCAGCAGCTCTGGGAGCAGTTCTCTTGTTGGCTTCTCCAGGGCAGGCAGTCCCGAGGCAGCACTCAGGCTGCTCCAAACACCTACACTGACATTTGGGGGAAGTGGTGGGGTGGAGAGGATGCATTGGCCACCTGCCTACTAATATAACGGCCTCAATAAGCCAGAGCACGTAAACCTAGCCCCCCATGGGATCCATTCAGGAGAGGGCAGCTTGTCATCACATGCCTGTTTCTGACCATTGCAAGGGAGCCAGACATGAAATGATGGGAAGGATTTTAATGGACCTTGTTCATACCCTTCACAGCGAATGATTATATCAAGTAAACAAATCTTCATCATGATTCCCTTTTCCTGAGCCGGTCTTCAATGGCAACAGCCAAAGGCTTTAGTGTCACAGTTTATAAACAAAGCTACAGAACTATTATCTTCGACTGCTGTTCCTGAACAAAGGGCAGGCGTAGTTTGTGCTTTGTTGTGCTGTTTCATGCTGCTAATGGTCAGGGTGGTGGTGATAACTACTGCCTGACAGGCCTGGTTTCATTTTTCTCTTTTTGGTTGGGGTGGGAGGGGCTATGCCAAATACCCCACCTCCTCTCTCGGCTTCTCTGCTCTTCCCAGTGACCAGCCATCTCTTTCTTTCAGCTGCATCCATGTCTGTCTATAACCCACATATACACAATTCAAACACAAATGCAAAGCATTAATCAGACATTTGTTTAAAAGAAACATAATGAAAAAAATAAAATAAATAAAAGCAACATAATATTCTGTAAGAAACAATTTCAACATTTCTAAGAAATGAAATTTCAAGTAGTGGTTAAGAAACAAAAAAGAAGGAAAAAAGGCATTGTTGAAGGGGGTGCAGATTACTCTCTTCTTATAACCCTACCTTCCAAAAATCTCACTAAATAAACTAAATGAAGCATTTGTGCATAAGAATCAAATTACAGATATCACCTACATATGAACAAAGGCCATGAGCCATGATGAACCTCAACAATAGAGGTTGTTGAGCCAAGTCTACAAAATATATGGATTTTGAATTTTAATTTTTCATTCTTTATTCACTCCTAAAATGAAATGTTAAAATATTTTAATATATTTTATTTTTTAAAACAATGTGTCAGTGACCTATCTTTTGAAAAGAATCTTAAACGTATTACCCAGTCAGAATAGTGCTGGGGTCTGTGCGCCATCTAGTGGCAGTTAGATTCTTGTAAAGAACATATGTCTTAAGGAAAAATACCTAAAGATCTAATACTTTGGGCAAGAAAACACCTGTCTCAGTCTGAGTTTCCATGGCCTCTTCTTCCACCTCCCTTTTCCATATGCGTGTTTTCTGCTCCCATGAGGCACCTTTCAGAGATACATTTCTAAAGCTTATCAGAAAATGACTTTTCTACAGAGGTGAGCTGGGGTGTGAACAGTGTTTTTAGGAGACGCCTTCTCTCCACGGGCAGGGCTCCCTGCCACACTGGAGATTCCTGGTCAAAGAGAAGGCCCAACAGCTCAATTCCTACCTGGAGATGCCAGCTGTGTAACTGGAACCTTCAGAGATCCTCATCATTAATTTCCCCTTTTTTTGTCAGCAAGTGCTTTTTCAATTGCTCATAGTCTCCAACCCTTCTACTGCTGACCCCCTCAATAAAGAACATTCCATAAACATCTGCAGGCCTGCTAAGAAAGATAACTAACTACCCGACTTCCCATCTATATATGCTCCTCTCTGCCAAACTCCTGGAAACAGACACTTTTCTAACTGGCTCCTTGAATGGGTTTTGGTTTCAAGCTTTCTGTAACATATAATAGCTTCTATTCAGGAAGCAATTAAGGGCCAGACACTGCTCCAAGCAATTCAAAGACATTATTGCTAATCTTTTAACAATATGAAAGAACAGACATCCATTCTCCTCCCTCCCCTCCCAATCACATTTTACAGGTAACAGATTTCAGCATTCAACTAACACTGATAAGGGTTCCCAACCAAGAAGAGGCAGGGGAAGAATTCAAACACAGCTCAAACTCTCAAAAGACTAACTGCTTCTGAAATACTGAGGGAATAGTAAACTTCTAAAATTTAGAAAATAAAAATAAAATTTCCTTTTATCTCTAAAAGCATGGAGTGCAGGAGGGGAGCAAAATATCCTTAGATTTGTTTCCTTCATCAATTATCAATTCCCCTTTATAGATGATGAAGTTAGAGGCTCAGAGAATACCAATTCTTATACCAGTACTAGTAAGAGCGAACACTTACATGGATATGGTTATTACTCTGTCGTAAGTGTGTGTTGCACATATTTGATTCTAGTCTTCACTTTTAACTCAATGCTCAACTGACTCTCAACAGTACTTAACTGGATAATCCTATAAAGTATCAATATGTTCTTAATATAGGTTTAAAAGTTGAAAGGGCTTCTGAGATGGTTTCCAGAGCTTCCATCAACCCTAAAACATTATGGTTCCATATTAAGATAACCTGGTTCGTAGGGAGTCAAGTTCAGACTTGGAATCCAAATTTTCTGACCCCTTTTCTACCTTCTTCCACTCTACCATGCAAGTTAGGATGAGATAAACAGCTATTTTATGCTTGCATATTTACCCCTCCCCTTCCCGACCTCACACAGGTGAGGAACGAAACAATAAATGTCAAGTTTGGGGCATTTCTTCAGAATAGTGTTTTTCAAAACGTGCGTCAGAACTCATAATTGGGCCATGAAATTAACTAGCATTTTAAAAATGAAATAAAATGCAACAGAGATATACGGTATGGATAGATACTGTCTTGTGAAACTTTCAATTATATATTCTTATTTGTATGTAGAAGTGGGTCATAGTGTTACATGTATTTCTTACTATGGATCACAGACAAATAAAAGATGGAGAAATCACTGTTCTAGACTGTCCACTGTATAGTGTCTCAAAATACTCCTTTCATTGCTGTGGAACAATAAACACAGTACATGTGCACAAGTAATATCTCCAGCCACGTGTTCCATCTTTAACAGAGGAAGTGGGCTGCCTTGCAACATATACCGGCTGGGAACAATCTAGAATGCAGCTACAAGGTAAGCCAAGTCTCCTATTAAAAGTGTAGTCACATTTCAGGGACCTGCTAGGCCAAACTGGCTTTTAAATGGCTCAGGTTGAAAAAGACAAGCATGAAAAACTGCCTTATTTTAATCACCATGCAGACTCTGGGTTTCAGAAAATAAATGATTATAGAAAAAGCAAGTGGGTAAAGGATGTTTGTTTTTGTCAAATGGCCAAACTCTTCATTCATTTGCTTTCCAAAAGTAAAACTGTAAGAAATAAGGGTCTCTGTGAGAAAAATGTTAGTATCCCCTTTAGCTAGGGAAGTGTGACGGCAAAAAAAGAGCTTGCATCAATTCTTTCACAGTCCTTTGCTTCCCACCAACAAGTAAGTGGTTTGTCGAAGAGTTACGTAAACAGTTTGAAGTAAAGAACACATAGGTTTCCTGATCATTAAAAAATAAAAACAAAAAAGAAAATAATGAGTCTAAGTTGGCCCCACAAAACAAAAGCCACAGTTTACATGGTGCTCAAAACATGAAAGACCACTCTAGGTCTCTTTCCCTTCAACAGACCAACTGGCAGTCTACCCTGTCAAAATCACAAGTGAGGCAGCCACAGCAGGCCTGACTTTCTGTCAGAAGGTATCTGACACGAGACAAAAACACACGGTGAGTGCTATAAAAAATCTCTCTTCTCTCATGGAATACATACAAATTTAAAGGAAGTCAATAACCAACATTCCAAATCCAAATAATATTAACACAGTTAAGCAGTGACCATACTTAATGGTCACTGTGGTTGGAAAAAAACATTGCCAAGACACAAGCAAGAGCTAGGAAGGCAATGAAGAAGGAAAGAAAAATAAGCAGGGCAAAAAATAAACTTAAGAAACAGAATAATCAAGAGGGTCTATTCCAAGATGAAACAAGAATTTCAATAAGCACTACAAGTATTCCTTAGAACTTTGGATAGTGAAATGGAAACGTGTCCACTTTCTGTCAAGACAGGAATACGAGCTGTACCCATTATGTTGCTTCAGCTCATTCTGAATAAAATATCACTCCCTTAACCTCTCCCAAACCTTCTTGCCAATTTCTGAATGAATGATCTTTTCTGAAGTCTTCTCTTGTAAAATTTTTACAAAGGCAAAACTGCTACTTAAGGAGAAAGTGAGGAAGGACAAAGCAAGATACTGTTTTCAGACAAGCAGCAGAAACCCTGCCAGCACTCTGCTGCTGGGCTTATCAGATGGTGTGGACACGCTTTTCATTAGCTCCCTTTGTGGTGCCTACAGAGAACGCCTCAAGGAATTTTTCAGGTGCAAAGAGATATTCACTACTGATAAACTCCAAAAGATGAACAGAGAAATTTGAAATGGGGGGGCATTTTTCAAAATTTGGGGAACTTTCATTTGGTTTTATAGCATGGTTGGTTATTTTAGTATATCAATATTTAATGCATTAAAACAAGAAGATATAAAAGCCCACGAGAGACCAAACTCCTTTTGTAAGAAATACAGACTAAAGAGCAAATCCAAGCTTTATTCACCAACTCAGATATTTACAGTAGGTTTCACCGCTTGTTTTCTACAAAAAATTTAATATTTTAAATTGTTCACAGATTGTATTAAACATATATTTTCAGATCACATAAAATATATATATATGTATATATATAATTTGTTTTTCCAAGAAATAGCCCTGCAGAAAGCAGTGCTAAGATCTGACACTGTCAACTGTAATACATTTTTAATGCTTCTTGTATGATTTCTCACCGTGCATTTATGCAAAAGCCTAGTCACCCTCATTCAGCAGGTAGCAGCAGATGCTGCAAGAGTGGCTCTGGTGTTTGTCCCCCCATTTGCCAGATCAGCAGACCCACTGGCCCACAGACAGCTCTGCAGCCACAGGTGGCAGACCTTGAGGCTGTGTGAGCACCAGGCCACCTGTCACTCTTTAGGCTGCAGGGTCCCATTTCGTACATGGTTTCTGCTGCTGGGTTAAACAAAGGGTCAAACAACTATGTGATGGATTTGGGTCCATGAAGGCGAAAGCAAATCACTTGCTCCCATATAATTCAAACTGGTTTACAAGATGGTCTACAAGTTCTCACAGGCTGAAGAGAACTCAACATGTGCAGAGAGACTGTAAACCCAAGAATACACAGCTCTGAGCATGCTTCCTCCTGGGCTCACCTGGGGCCTTATGGCAGCACTCTGACGCGAGTGTACTGGCTGGCCTGGTCTCTTTCAGGCATGTCAGTATCACCGTGACACAAATCCATCTCACCTGTGCCCTCTGGAAGAGTCACAGGCCTCTGAGAGAACCACTCATATAAGTCTGTCTAACAGCTTTTTGTGGCTCCTTCCCTATTACCCTCTCCACCGCACAAGAGAACAGAAAAAAGAGGGAGGAGGCGGAAAGGAAGAGAGAGAGGGAACAGGAAGGGGAGTTGAGGGAGGAAAAGGAATGAGGACCTCAGGCCTACCGCTTCAAGAATTAGCCTTCCTGTTTCAGGAGAGGGAGGAGGAAAGATGGGCAAGGGGAAAAATGGAGGAGGAAGGGGAGGAAGGAGAGGTGGGGGGTGGAAGGAAAGGAGAAGGGAAAGGGGAGGAGGGGGAGGGAGGGGGAGAAAGGAAAGGCAGAGGAGGAGGAGGAAATAACTATTATAACACTAACACCCAACTTCCGAGATTTTCAGCACTGGGTAAAGAAAGCGTGTGAGAGGTAGGACTCACTCTGATCCAGAAGGGAAGTCACCTCTGACAAGGGGACACGTCATTCCTGGGGGGCACTGGTGAGGGGCGCACGGATGCACTGCACACTTTCCTTGCCCACACATGTAGGCGGCAACTACTACAGACGCCGCTTCTGGTTCTGCACCAAGGCTCCAAGCTGGGGCTGCTACTGGCACATTTGGTCGCTGTACTTGGAGGATAAGGCCAAGGTTAAGGTCTGCACTCCAGTGAGAGCCATGGTAAGTCTCTTGTGCTCCTGCTTCAAAACCAGTTCTGTCCCTTTTAGGGGGCCCAACCCATCCCCGTTATCTACCTCTGGCCATCTAGGAAAGGAAAGCGTCCAAGTCAGGTACTGGGAGACTCTATGGGGTGGGGGGCAAGCAGTAAGGGCATAATATGAATGAGTAAAATAAAACATGATGGCCATTTAGTCAGCTAGGGGGGACATGTTTTTCAGCAGAAATCCCCCCTCCTCCCAAGTGCAGCAGAGCCCCGCAATAACCTCTCAGGGTTGTGTAAGCAGCTCTCCCCTGCTGGTCACAGGAGGCCTGCGGAGAGGATGTGAGTTGCTTGGCGCCGATACCCACATCTCACTGCTTCCAGAAACAAGCCAGAGCCCGCACCTCAGCGATGCCGCAGGATGCGCCCTGCAGCAGTTGCTGGGCCTCTGCTGGCCGCCCTCTCTCTCTCTCCACTCCTGGGAAGGGGGGCACCGAAAAGTAAGAGCACTGAAAACCAAGGCAGGGAGGGAGCGGGGAGGCCAGCCAGCCAAGTGCTCTCAGACTCGGAGGTGGCCCCATGGGAGACAGTAAGGACAGAGGCTCTGAGCAGGTTCTCCCCTCTGCCTTCCCCTCAAACCTGGCCCCTGGCCCCAAAGCAGCATACCTGTTAGAGCTACCCTTTGAAGTAGCTCTAACAAGAACAGGCAGCTCCCAAGAACAGGGAGGATTCTAAAGAGAAAACTTTTCAATCTAGCTTTGTGAGTAGAATAAACTGTGTGCCAAAGTATGCCCAGCTTCAAAAATCAGCTGAAGAACCCTCTCCTCACCCAAAGGTAAGTCTAGATCTAAAAAATATTAATCCCATAGCCACTCTTAGGTGATGGAAAGATAGATAAGGAGGATATATTAAAGGATGATAAAAATGTTTTAATGTGTCTTTGGGGAGCGGATTTCCATCTTGGAGATGGATTAGTCCACGTTCAAAGAACTTTGGGTACTAAAACCGCACTGCAGTATGGACTGGGAATGTATCAATCACGGCCTTTATCACGGCCAAAGTCCCCTCCCACTGTCCTCCTGCTCCCAACCCAAACTTAAAAGAACTTATGAAAAGAACCCTGTATTATATCTATAAAAAAATACAGGTTGCCTGCTTTGTCAGATTTAGTGTCTTTTCCCCTTGGCAACAGACAAAAGCAAGGCTCGGGGTCTATGAGAAGGACAGGCAGCAGAGGGTGTGTCTCTGAGGCAGTCAGGTGGGAGCTGACTAGTGTTTGCCAGGCTGGTTTCCACTGCGCTCAAGATTAAGTCTGAGTTCTACTCAGCAAGCGCAAGGAGCGCCCTTAGCGAAGACAATGTTTGGGAACCACGCGTCATATTAATTCCCCGCTGGTACACGGTGTCAGTCATTCACACTGCAGTCGAAAACCCCAGCTCCTCCTGCTCTGCAGCACTGCTTATGCTGATGGCTTGGAGCACTCATCATCATGGCTGTCACAGAGAAGGGAGGTTTGGTTCTGCTGCAGTTTCCTTCTCATTCAGAAATTATTTTTCAAAAATTTATTTGTTGGGAGACCACTAACAGACTCTTTTATAACTTCCCGTTGCCCTAGATGGAATCTGTCATGGTACCCCATTTGCTACCAGTACTTGGGGTTTCACACTCTAAAACCTTAATTAAGTCTGGAAGCATTTTGACTTTCCCCTGTCAGAGCTGAGGGAATACTGCAGGATGCACTCGCCATTGTCACTGCGGGTACAGAAAACACCAAACACTGCTTAGCTAAAACGGCAAATGCGAGCAACAGGAGGGGAGAGGGCAAGACCATTCTTCAAATACAAACTGCCTGAAATAGACAGGGAGGTAAAACCTTTCACCCAGCCTATGCATACTAGGAGAAGAGGGGCAACCCTGCCCCGTGGGACCCCTCATACCTGGAGAATCAGGAGTGATCTGCCGGGAGGATGCATCAGAATGCCCATGCCCATGCCAGGAGACGAGTACTTCACCCTGCATGCCAAATCAACAGCGTGTACCTAAAAGCTCAACTTGTAGGATTTACCTTGTTTTAACTGTTTGTTTATAAATGCGTATCGTCTACATCAAAGGATCAGGAGGACTCCAAGCAGAGCTCCATAAAGCTATTTCCGATGAGACTGAGAAGGAACATCTCTGGGAGAAGGTTGCTAAAGCACAGACTTTGCTGCAAGCTCAATCCATTAGATCCATCACCAACCAGTAAGCCCACAAGAGAAGCAGTCAAATGCAGGCAGGTGCACAGCACAGATTATGAGTCTGATGGCCCGAATTCAGGCAAAATGGACTGCTTTCCAGATGTATGACCTTGGGCAAGTTGTTTAATGGCAGTCAACCTTGCTTTACTTAACTGTAACGATGAGCTGATTACAGTACATAAACTCTAAAGCCAGTTTCAGAAATTCTAACTCTATGAAAGGTGGGAACAGGTAAGAAATTAGCATCGTCATGACTGTAGCTCACTTCCAAAATAATCCATACCTTAAATCACAAAAGAAATACAGCAAACTTCGTTTTTGAAGGCCGTGGACATACATTTCATACTTAAACTAATTAAAGCCCACAGAGAGCTAGAAAGAAAATCAGAATCAAAGACAAATAACGTTTTTTTCCATAGGAATGCCAGTTTCATCTTGCCATAAAGGAGAAGCATACTGTCTTGTTTTCTGAAAAACCATGCTATACTGAAAGGAGTACGTTTTCACAATTAAAAAAAAGAAGAAAGCACAAAGCAAGGAAATTCAGAAGTCTTAACAAAATACTTATTTAAATTTTTGTTTTATCCATATTTGCTACCAATTTCTTAAAAGCAGCAATCGGAAGCTATCTAGATACAAGTGCTAGTTAAGTCTTTACTTCAGAAAAATCTCAAAATTTCTACCATTTAACAGAGTAAAAAGTAACTGTAAACTGGCAAGGTAGTGCTGCTAGAGGTATCTCCAGACTTGACTGAACGAAGGTGACCCATGCGGCCCACCTCTCCTCACAGGGCTCCTGGGGACGCCATTTTCCTCCTTCCTCACTGCCATCTTAGTGCCATGAACGTCTCTTAGCGGGCTGGCCGACAAGCTAGCTTATCTACGTTATGGCACTGCCAGAGCATTCAAAGGTTTGATAGGAACATATTTTTTGTGGCAGGAAGAACAGCCTCTGACTCTCTACTACCAGCCTGGCTAAAATTTCCACACTAAAGAGGTACAGGAATCCCCTGCAAGTACCAGAAACGCGAGCCTCTCCCCAGTAGCCTCTCTTGAGTAGACCATGGAGTAGATCATGGTGAAGGTAAAGAAAATGGAAAGCAGCTGGGTGTCTGCTATGTCCTCAGAGTACTTGGTGCACAGCTTACATAAAGCCAGAGAAAGAAAGTGAGACCAGCATCTTTAACCAGGTTTTACTTTAAAAATGTCAAGGGAAGGCTTTGTGATACCCTTTATGTCATCCAACCAAACATTTATGCAGCAAAGATGCAGTTAAGAGTTCTAATTTGCTGTCCTCCTAGTCTTTTATTTCAAAGTGCAAGCCTTGTAAAAACCAGTGGAAAAAAATCCCTTTGCATTCTACTATATACAGTAAACAATTAATATATTAAATGTCTCTTTTAGGGTTAGTAAAATTATATTGAGATCTAGGCTCCTACGCGACAAGCATAAGATTAATGCAAGATTTACGGAATCTTTGTGGGATTCTAAAGAGGGCTTAGGAAAACTGAGCCTTACAATTTCAATGAAAAGACTGATGTGAAAATCCTCCTCTCCCCTAGTTTCAAAAACATCTCCTAATTAGAGAAGACAGCATTCAGTGAAGAAGATGAACGACAGCTACTGCAACAAGACCTGGAAGAACAGCTGGCTGGATAAATTTGGTATCAAGTTAAAAGGTACCTAGTTCTGTGAAGGTTTAACTCCTGAAACAGCTACTACAGTATTCTGAACAAATTCTTCATGGTACAGTTTACTGTAAAATACACTTACTATAAATTCTTCAGGGTCAAGTGCCTTTGAAAAAAATAAACACACAAATCAAAGTTAAAATCCACTTGTTTCCTCTTAGTAACAGCATAAAGGAACAAAGGAATAAGCCGAGTCAAATCCAATTAATTTTAAGAATCAAGATTTCTAAGCTTACAATCACAAACAAGAGTTTTCCACAAGTAGCTTTGAAGTCAACTATTAATTAAACAGAAGGCACTAAAAACTGTCCCCATTAATGGGAGTGAAAGCCCTCCATCTACTGATCTTTTAAGGACAAAATCTTCTTTTGTTAAAACATTTTCCCTTTATATATTAATCAGCCATTATAGATCATTAACATTGGAAGCATTTCCTTAAAAAAGAAAAGAAAGGAAAAAAAAAACCAACCAACAATAAAACCCCTAAATTTCAGCAATTTTCTTCATAAATGGAAAACAAATTGTAAAAGACAGTGAAAAGAAGCCGGAACTCTCATTAACTTAAATTACCAATGAATACTTAATTAAAAGCATGTATTAAAACCACTCACAAAACCTATATTTTAAGTACACATATATATCAATATATATCACACTTGGTTTCCAACACATACATAAAAAAATACATCTAACAATCTCTGTATTATACCTTTAACATTTGCAGTGTTCATTTTAAAGTCTATTTTGTCCATTCAACCAAAGACAAATTTTCAACTTCTCACCGCTAAATGAGTAGGAGAAATACTTACTGTAGACAAAAGGATTCCATTTTCTTTCTGGGAATGCTCTCCACCCTCCTACAGAACTCTTCTATGTAGTGTGTAATTTCATTTTTGACTTTTACAGTAACAAAGCTCTCATGCCACAGAACCTAATGTAAATGAAATGGCCCTGCAGCTGCCTTCAGAATCCAGCTCACCTCAACCATGATACAGCTAATTGTTAAAAATGGTGGCTGAGACATTTTCCATACATTAAATTAAGGAGCTCTGATGAAGGCACTGGCATCCTCCCACTTCAGACAAAGGAAAATAATTTGCAACTGTACCAAGGCACGGATAATTGAGTCATTTCCTATACTGGGTCAGTGTTAGAGGTTTCCTCCATCTTTACAAAATGCAAACCACAGCTCATTGTCTCATCCCAGAAATCAATTCATTGCAATACTGCACTGGGTCAGAGTTTTAAAGCAATCTTAGTCCTGGGTAAATCCAGACCTCCAACACCGAGACAAGTGAAATTCTCACAGTTCCTCTCTTCCCTGGGCTGCTCTCTTCTATTCCTCACTTGACAGCACCTCAAGTCTTCCTATTGTTAAGAGTACAGAAAGTCCCACACCTCTGAAGGGAGCTAAATCTCTTAACTAGGTGAGCAATTTCCAAGTCCATGCTTCGGAAAGAAGTCCAAACCCTATGGGTCCCATGATACAAATACGTTCCTTGGGATAAAAAGCTATGTATCACTGGCTTTTTTTTTTGGGGGGGGGGTTGTTTTTAAGGGAGGACAAGACAATCAAGCTGCTTTTTAATGCTGAATCAAAAGCATTTTATCTCTGATATCAGTCAAGGTATTAACAGTGGTACAAGCAACAAAGCTTTATCATTTTACCACCCTCTAGATAAGGCTTAGAGGAGTTGGAAAGTTTTTCATTTCACTTATACAAATCATGATCTCTGCACCAAAAATTGGAAATATTCTTAAAGTGTTCATATCACACTCTTCTGAGGACAAATCTGGGATAGGAAAAGTCACTATCTCAATTCAAATCACCTACAGTTGATAACACTTAAGAATCCACATCTTTGATGCTGTATTTAATTTTCATTTAAAGTCTTATGCTAAAGCACTACTTGTGAGATAATTCCAGATACCTTGAATAGTACTTTTTCCCTATAACAAAATATAAATGACTGAATTCCTTGGTAAACCATACCACACACACACAGACACAGAGACACACACATACTCTCTCATCTACAAACCCAAAGGATCTGATTTTAGCATAGAAAAATTCTATTTTAATATTTTACCTCATGTAAGAATTCTACACTTCACACTCATCTTTTCAAAAAAAATCCTAAAGAAAGTCCATACTACTTACTACTTAAAGATGAAGTCTGCAAAAATCCTAAATAATCGACTATTTAAATCTTTAAGTGAATGCTTATCTGCCCCACCCAACAGATTTTTTTTTTTTTTTTAAGAAAAATGTTAGAATGACAAGGCACAAATCTGAATAATTCCCAGGAGACTCAAGTACTTTTTCTATCAAATGAGTTAAATGCTTCTGAATTCATCTCAAAATTTTAAACAAACTGAGATCTTATCTTTCAGAGGTATTGCAACAACATGCTATCAATGTATTTACTAGGGTACATTAATCTTTTTTTAAGGTGCATTAATCTTAATTTCTCTATGAAACACAGGCAATCCTACCTGCAGCTCTCCAATTTAAGGAGTTTCTCCAATTTAAGGAGACCGGTCGACGCTGTCGGTCACTGCAGCTCTTCCATACCTTCTATGTGAGATGAGCTCTGTCGGAACCAGTGCTCAAGTTTTCCTCACTACGAACAGCCAGAAATGAGAGGGGGGAGGAGAGGAGAGCGAGACACAGGGAAGAGAGAAAGAAGAGAGAGTACGAAGAAAAAGGAAAAGATAGCACCCTGCAAATGCTGATATGACTGAAGCACTGAAGAGTCTAATTAGACAATGAGATTGCAGGGTCCCCTTAAAAAGGGCGCTCGCAGCCCCCAGGGCAGAGCATCATCACCCGTGTTGCCCCACACAAATTCAGAGAAGTCAGCCATCAGTTTGAAAGCACAAACTGATGGGAGTAACAGTTTATAGGTTACAGAAGGGTATTTTATTGTTAACGGACTGTACCAAGTTAAGATTTAAGAGGGGGAGAGACAACATGTAGGCTAGGAATGCTATGATACTTTTTTTTTTTTGACCCAAGCCACTGCAATTACTCTGATGTGAATTTCTGATGACTTCCGACATCTTGCATGGTTAATACTCGCTTCAGCTGTCATGTTTGGTTAATGTGGAAAATGCATTTGCTGCATTGTGATGCAGTGCTGTGGCCACAGACTGTAACACCAGTTGTGAAGCTGGTCCCTTAACTGAGCAGCAGGAATCTGCACATGCCATGATGCTAAAATAAATGGTAGTTAAAAGATTTTATACAGTAGCAGGCAGATTCTGCCATTTTAGCCTACAGAACGTGTAGATTCTACCTCCACAAGCATCTCAGCTCACTGTGCCCCTATCAACTGCACTGTCCTTCAGACAGAACGGTAAATTCATCATCTTATATGTTTGGCCTCTCAGTAGTTAAAAGATTTCAATACTGTTTAAATAACTATTCAGATTAATTATAGCTTTGAACAGAACCGAGGTTATTTGCATTTCAGGAATATACAGCCAAAGAAACTGTCAGTGACACAGGAAAATGCAGACCTTTTATTAACATATGTTCAGCTCAACTGTCACTTCTCTGTACAACATTTAGGGGAAAATATATGATGTGTAAATAATGAATATTTCCATACTACCGTAATGTTTTTCTTAAATGTTTCTCAGAAAGGGATTTTTTCCTCCTTAGGTTTTAATGTATTATCTGAGAATTAAAGACTACCTCAAAATACTAACATGTGTTTTTTATTGTCACTAAAAGAAATTTAATGCAGCAAACAACTGTGCAATTACAGGAAAGCTTGTGCAAAAGCAGAGATGAAACTGCACTGAGAACCAGGCACGAGATGATTAAAGTCAGGCCAGGAAGGTAGTGGACTGTCATTACAGTGCAGACTGCGAAAGAAAAACCCTTCTTTTCTGCAAAAGAGAACGATCCTTCCACCTTCAAAAACAAAAACCACAAACCCTATGACTGCAACTGTGTTGGCTGCAAAACTAATACCTATACTGCAGAACGTGAAGGACAGACACATGATCTGCCAATTTTACAACATTTTTATACAAATATTAACTTGGCTACTTAGCATCTAGAATTTGGCTACTTAAGGTTCTTATTCATCTGTAACAATCATTTCGGTATTAAAAAAAAGCAGAACCAAGTTACAGACTTTGCTGCTTTAAAAGAAAAACAACTAATATAATCAACTTGTATTTCTTACATCAGAACTTTTGCCAATTAAATGCTCAGAGTTAAGATGTTTCAGACGTTTCTGCCTTGAAAAAAAAGAAAACTAAACGGAAAAAGAATGAACATAAGAACACACTGGTGTCTGCACAGTGAATAACAATGAAAGAACTTATGTTACTAACATAAAAATCAACCCATGATTTCCTTTGTTTTATTCATTGTGATAGCACCAAATGCATAATTTGGAGGTGCATGTGTTAACAAGAGCTGTAAAACTGAAGAGCTTTCTAGTTCTGTTTCTTCTCCTAACTTAAAATTAACTGTACCAACAGTGCTATTTGGTGCCATAGCAGATGTCACAGTACTTGTAGCTAACATTCAACAATTCAAGCTTTTTTGTTTCAGACCCAATACAAGGTACCACTAGCGGCTCAGAAACCACACAAGCAAGGAGGGAGGGAGAGAGGGAATGTGTGTTGGGGGTAGCTTTGAAATTAACCAGGCTCAGCTTATGCTCCAATTACTGAACAAAAGACAATCCTGGGGGACCTCTCTCTGAACCAGTGCAAGAAGCAAACTCTTTTGTTTCTGATCAAATAAATACAGCATTGGCGCATAGTGGATATGCAGCAAGGGGATTTTCTGCCTGGGGATGGAAGGGGCAAGAGAAAAAAAGAACTCAGAGACCCCAGTGTGGTTACAGTCAAACCATGTCACTGATGGTTAAAACCTATTCCTGAGGGAGACATCTAAAGTTCACTACCGGAGACTGAGAAAACCCCCTTCATTACTTAAAAAACCCCATGTCATTAGAGCCACGCTTTTCCATGCCACTGTGGCCAAAGAAATAAGTTAAGAGGACACACTTTATGCTAGAATAAACTGTAAACCAGCTCAGCCTCAATCTGTGAGTATCCCAAGGAGACCCGAGGAGTTGCACGGGATCTTGAATGCAAAGGGCCTGAGTTGAGACCACTGAGAAATGCTAAGTGATCTGCCTCAGACCCCAGCCCAAGTAAGTACGGGGAGGTCGCCAAACACTGGAAGAAGACACCTGACAAAGGAGTGCTTTTCCACCTGCTGTATCACTAGCTGCAGTGACCCACTCCTACACTTAATTCTGCGTTTTGGCTTTATACAGCCTTAAGCCTTAAAAATGAAAAGAGAAAACGGTAGACAACTAGTGGACTCAGTATTTATTCATATAACAGACATAAATGGGCTTTCTTATTTCACAAATGCAGAGACAATATCGGATTCTTTCTAGGATCAATATGATCTTTTCAAAATCCTCTGTATACTGCACCATTCTGAAATACAATGGCACCTAACTTGTACATCAGATACTCATACACTCTGTGTGAAAAATGCAGACAACCCAAAGTGTAAAGACAGATGGATCTTACTACCGCAATGACCAAAGTGCATTAAGGTCCTTGTGTATTTGAAAGATCTCCAAATTTCTGGTGAGGGCTCAAATTTTTAAACCCTATTCCATACAAATTTCCAATGAAGTATGCCTTTATATAGCTCCTTAGAATTCACTGTAATGAAAATCTTTAATAGAAAAGTTTCAAGTTCATTGTTTTTATTTCCATCTCTCTATAGATTTCCCCAGTTAGTCCATTAAGTAACTTTTTAGCAAAGTACAGGTACAGGATCAAGAAAGAAGAAAATTTCCAAAAATAGTAGCAACACTTCCTCTAGCCTCAGATAGCCATATTCCAAAGTCTCTGATTTTCTCCCTCATGCAGTTAACTGGTTTTAAAGATCTGAGTAGGAAAAAATAAAAAATAAAAAGGAGGGAAAAAGTAGCTCTAATTTCCTTAGGCTTGTGTTTGAAACACAACAAGGATGAGGAGACATTTTTTTAAGAGGTGGCATTATATGCCCTTTTTTTTTTGAAACCTGTTACCATTACTAAAGAAAATTACAGAACAGAAAAAAGGAAGCCACTGAAATTCTGTGGTTCAATTAGAATTATGATAATCACTCAGTGAAGTTATCATGTTCAAGCATACAACTGTAATGCTTTAAAGTACATTAACAACATGTAGGGCTTCACCCAGAAATCAAACTCTTACAGAATCCTGATGAGCTCTGTTCTCCCTTCTACTGGGCTGCTGGGAAGATCAAGTAATATCACTGGAGGGCAAGTGCTTTTAAGAGTTAAAAATGAGAGACCATGTGAGGTCAGGCAAGCACTGTCCCCTATTCTAGCCTTCGGAGGCACACAGGCTCCCAGTTCCCTTCCTGGCCACCCCCACCAACCTCCTCCTAGCTCCTCTCTCCCAGCTGAGACCTTGGTCCCTGGCCCCATGCTATATGCTTCCCCTCTGTACAGTAGCTTGTACTGCCACAACTCTTACCTCTAGACCAGTGACTCTGGAAAATTCTGGCTGGAGTAAGTTTCTGAGCAGTGTTTCTTACCCTATCTTCAAATGTTTCAGGGGCATTTCCACGAAGATACCTTGCCAGAACATCGAAAACGGCAATCAAATCTCAACTCCCAATCTAGTTAACCTTCCTAATTTCTCAGCCTTGACCAACAGAGCCCATCCTTCTTGTGCCACAAACCTCAAGTGATTTCTGAACATCCTTCTTAAGCCCATCAGGCACCAACTGACGTAGATGCTCTATTCCACATGTTTCTCACACACCTCTTCCTCTCTGTTTTTCGGCCACCGACCTGGTTCTGGCCACCATCACTGAGCCTGGATTGCTGCAATCGCCTCTGAACAACACTGCAGCAGGTATCCTTCCCCTGGCCCAGCCAACTTCCATGTTTCCACACCCTCCCTCCTTTCTTGTTGACACTTACCTGCTCCAAAACTTTCAACGACATGTACTGCCGACACTCTACTTCTTGGTAGTCACTCCTTTCACATCTGTTCCTCCTACACTGACAGAGTTTATTTTTTAGCATATAACTTCTTTTCTTACCTCCCTGACCTTGTTCAGGTCATTACTCTCATATCCTCTTTCACTTCCACAAGCTAAGCCCATTTAATCTTGCAAGGCCTACTGAGATGGTGACTGTTTCAGGGGATCTTCCCCAATCATCCTAGAATGCATGCGTCATTACCCCCTTTCTCTCCTCTGAACTCCCTATGGCATTTAGAATCTCATGTGATTCCTATTTAGTTTTGCCAGTCATTTTACATGGTCTTGGACAGTTTGACCCTATAATACGAATGTTAGTCTTGGCTCTCTAGGTAGAGAACAATGAGCTTCCAGAGGGAAGCATCCAGAATTTAGGTTTATTCTAATTGTCATCAGTGCCTACCATACTGCAGTCCTTAATGGGCACTCAATAAAACCACTTCATTGATTTTTATTAGTGTTCACTAGGCCCCACCCAGGGAGATGGAGGTACCTACTTAGAGGGGAGCTAAATATTACTTTCACTTATTGTTCGTTCTTTTAAATCTCTTCAGCTCCCTGAGATAACTGCAGCCTTAGGTACTAAGACAGATGCTGAGATGGTTCTTGGCCAATGTGCAGAGGCACCAAACTCGTCTTTGTGACTAAGCAATATTATCAACAGTGTTCAATCCCCAAAGTCGGCTTCCTTCTCAGTTGCATCAAGAGCCAAGGAGGTTCCGGGAAAATGAGATGGTCCTGGCCCAAAGTCAGTGGTGTGGCATTCACAGCTGATCTGTCCTGACAAATCAGCTGAGAATGAAAAAGCAATCTGCTAATTTTATCAATGACATTTCACCTTGAGTATTAAGTGAAGACTACTAGATTTAGGCAGTCATTAAAGAATCAGAGGATCTCTGTTCATCTTATTTAGCAGGAAAATAAATTAAGGTTTATTATCTGTTGTTCATATGCAAACTAGTCTGCTTTGGGCTCAAGAAACAACAGGAAAAAGAAAGCTCTCCTTTCTACTGCCCCGCAGCAGGGTTCTGCCTCCATAAGCTTACCAAGGGGACAGGGTTAGGAGTGGGCCAGAAACTCAAGGCAGGTAGGTGAAGGTAATTTCAGAAGCTAGGCTTCCACTTTAAGCACGTTTTAAGGAAGCAGTGTCTCAGTAAGTGTGGTTATTAATGGGAAGGGGCTGAAGTGGGAGGAGGCAGCATCTCTCCTCAAATTTTCCTTCGGGAAATTCACTGTAATCCCAAGTTCCAGAAATTCAGAATGGGAGTTCTCTTGTCAGTTTGGGTCTGGGTCTCTGTCTCTCTCATAAACACACACACAAACAAATACATTCCCAGCACCTAATCAAGCCTTAGTATTCAGATAAAGGGAACAAGTGATTCTGGCAAGAACTTGGAGATTATATGAAGAAGTTCTACCTCAATAACAACAAATGACATGATAAAGTCAATAAAAACTTATCTTCATTACGGTCATGAAATTTCAGGGCCAGTTCATTTCCCTTGTGGCATAGATTAAGAAAACAGGGAAACTTAGAGCCTCACAGGTCCAAGCCCTGGGTTCAGGCCCGAGTTCCTTGCTCTCAGGGTTCTCTACACACCACTATGACACTGTATCAACACAACCTGGTGAGGGGTGTGCTTGATGAAATCCAACTTCAGGGAATCTGAAGTTCTTCCATTGAGGATGATGGTGGATACAAAAGAACAGCTTCTGGCTTGCTAGTCTTGTCACCAATGTACTTTACACAACAGATGTATTTCTTACCAGGTTGATTGTAAATAGAATTCTTTTAAACAACTTCTATTTTAAATTCAGTAGGGAAGCTGTTATCTGAAGGAATACTAAAGCTAAATATCACCCCAAGAGTTCTTTAATAAATGCAGATATTCAGATTTTGGATTTGCTTACTAAACCAGGGCCCATCATATTATTACTATTATTTTAGAGAAAAGACATTAAAACCTCAATTTTCATGCAGTTTTTTTTTGCTGTATATATTTACCGTTTCTGTTATTAACCAGAAAACACTGATGAGGCCAGAAATTGATTTAAAAAAAAAAAACACTCCTCAATAGAAAGAAAAGGATTACTAAAATTACTCAGTCCTCAAGGATTCCAACAAGGAAACATTTAAGTATTTCATTATCTGGTCTGAGTTTCAAAATCTACTGACATATAAAATATTAGTCCTGAAATCTTTCTAAGAAAAATTTTATAAGAAAATAACCACAGTTAAAAATTACATGCAAAATAACAACAAAATGAAGTATTCCTGTGAAGCTACCTGTATATTATTCTAACTTAATCTAGTCAAGCCTTATGGGTAATGCCCTGTAAAGCTACCTACAGAGGATTTCCAGAGGCAAGGGGGTAATTAAATCTAGTGGAAAGCATTCTGAAGTTGGAGTCAAAAGATCTGTGTTCTAGGTAACCCTACACAACTTATTCACATCATGCCTCAGTTTCCTCATCTGTAAAATGGGAAAATGCCACCAAATCTATATGATGAACACTGTTTATCTTCACCAGCTAATACAAGAGGATTATTCTTCAAAGCAAAGAGAAGATGTTTCAAATGATTTCTAAGACACACAGGCTGCAGATTTTAATACATTTTTGAAATATGCAGACTGATTTAGACATTTCCAAGGAAATACTTATTCTGACTCTCTGCTTTCTTTCATGGCATCTGTTGTTACTAGCAGCTAAGGAAAAGTAAAATCTAATGTCATTAACAGTCGACCGAAGATCTTCAGCACTCACTCAATGCAGGAGGGGCTCACAGAGAGAAACAAATGAAAAGGTAAATAAAATGAGAATGAGAGAAGCTGAGGAGAAAGGCAGAGAAAATCAGGTTAATGAGTAAAAATAAGAAGTCCATCTTTCATCTCTCCTGGCTCCTACTGATGGCAAACAGTGTATTTAATCTGCTGAGAGACCAGATTTAAGGCCTCCCTTTGGTATAGTCCATCCATGAATTATTAATGTTAGCAGAAGCAATAGCACATCCGCTCACAGCGATCACAGAGGAAAAGTGATGATTAACCAAGACGGGATTATTAATCCCTCCACTTCCTGTTCCTCCATCGCCGTCTCTCCTTCATCCCCCACTGCGCTCTCACTGCTTTTTAGGCAGTGTGTATTAAGCTACAGCTTCGAAATCAGAGTCAATTCCTTCATGGTGAAAAAGTAATCAATGACCGATTACAAGTAACAGACTTTTAATATATGTAAGTTTTTAAACATATTTTATTGACCACTGTGCCCTTCATAGAACAAGAATAAAAACAAGGGTGGTGGGGCTTCCAAGGGTGGAGGGCCAGTGGTTAAGAATCCACCTTGCAATGCAAGGAACATGGGTGTGACCTCTGGTCCAGGAAGATCCCACCCACATGCTGAGAAGCAACTAGGCGGGACACAACTCCTGAGCCTGTGCGCTAGAGCCCAGCAGCCACAACTAGAGAGCCCACGCGCCGTAGCTGCTGAAGCCCAGGCACCTAGAGCCTGTGCTCTGCAGCGAAGAGTATTCCCTGCTCACTGAGCTAGAGAAAGCCCGCCATACAGCAAAACAGACCACCGCAGTCACAGATAAATAATCAGAAAAAAGCAAACAAAAACAAACAATGAAAAAAACCAACGCTGGTTTCTGACTCTTTATGGTCTCAAACACTTAGATGATAAATATACTGCTTTGCAGGCTGCAAGTTCAGGGTTGGTCCACAGGTGGACTAAGTGTAACAGCTGGCAGAGACGGCTAGAAAAGAAGGGGTCACTTATTCTAGGCTTCTGTAATAGCTTAACCCAGTGGATCTCAAGCTGCAGGGCTTGTTAGAACAGGTTCTGGGGCCCACCTCCAGAGATTCAGATTCCTTAGGTCTACGGCGGGTCTAAGAGTGAACATTTCTAACAAGTTCCTAGGTGATGCTGAAGCTGTTGGTCTGGACACCACCCTTTAGAATCACTGACCAAGAGCTTCTTTCCTGTTGCCAAATGCATTAAGGGCATGAGAAGAATAGAGAAGGAAATTAGAACCTGAGGGAGAAGATTAATACAAATACAAAGATGAGATATGTAGCTCCTTTCCCTTCCTAACCCCCAATGAAAAACCTGGAGGCCTAAAGAGCTTTTCAATGTCTGCTGCTCCAAAATAACCCCCATTTCCACAACATTCCCTCTCCCCAAAATATGAGATAGTAGGATGAATAAGTTAACACATGGTGAGGAACACATATGAAGCTGAGAACTAGATTAATTTATAACTCCATTCCTAAAACATGTGAAACAAAATCAAATATGCCCTTTTCCTTGGTCATTTTCTTCCCCATCCTTCCCTCTACTTAGGATCTGGCTTTAATGCATGATCAATCCTCAAAACACAAGGAAGCTATAATAGCCTTACCCAAAACAGCTATGTACTGTAAAAGAAAACTCGTATACACCTTCAATATCAAGCTGAGTTAGGCACCAAAAGAAAAAAAAAGAAAGAAAGAAAAAAAGAAAAAGTAGAATATTAGCAGAGGCTTTAGTCAAGGGCCAAAAATAAGGAAATGCACTTTAGAACATCCATTAAGACAGCAAAATAAGAACAGGTTAGCCAGATGGATAAACTAAATTCCACCTCTTTGGGGTTTGCAAATGCAGAAAACCCAAGTAATGATAGCACATGAAGAAGAGCAAGGCCTGGCTCCCACAGAACCAGCTTCTCCACACCAGCTCAACCCCACACCCAGACTCACTTTACAGAGTACACAGCGTGGGTGGGTGCACGCTGCCAGGCTGCAGGAACCATTCTAACAGCCATGATTTCACAGCTGCTACTTGACTGGAAAAAAGGAGGTACGCTCCCATTAGCAATGGCTGCTCCAGATGCCAGCCAGTCTAAAAGGCCGGGGGTGGGGTGTAGACAGAGAAAGAGAGATGCAAAGGACAGAAGGAAAAAAGCAAGAATGAAAAGAAGAAAGGAGAAAGACAAAAAGGACAGACAAAAAGAACGGAAGAAGAGACAATAGTCCAAAGGAAGGAAAGAAACAGGGAGGGGAAGCCAGAAAGCAAAAAACTGGCAAAAACTAAAAATTTCTCCCCTGACTTGCTCTGAACCCTGATAGTCTAGTCCAGCTAAAGTTTCAAATATGACTTTTGCTCCGGTTTGCCACTTAGCATTTGCTTGGCACCAGTGACCTACTCAGACAGCACAAACCAGGCTGACAGGCTCTAGTGCAACAAATCTCAAGAAACCCTGGGCCTCTTCACACAAAGGGCGTCTATAAACTATGTCAGCAGCAGTTACACTTCTGTTCAGTATCACTTTTTATTCCAAAGTATATCTCAGATGGAAACAGTGAGGTTTGTCACCAGTCTATAGTATTGCTCTTCTAAGCAGCATTTTTGTCTCTACAACTGATTTAGTTAACCAGCAAATCTTTCATGTGGAAAGGAATACATGGAAATGTCACTTCAAAGAAAACAAGTAAGAAAATGTCCAGGGGGAAAGACAGAACCAAAACATCAAGAAATTTGACCAGTGGCAAAAGAACTAGCTTAACATCTTTGCAGAAAAATAAATAAAATAATGATATTGTGGAATTTACCCAATCATCCATCCCTGAGGCTTTCCTCAGCAAGGCATGATATGAAGCATCTGGATTCAAGTTCCACCTTTGATAGAAACTAATCAATCCTGATCTTGATTTCTTCCCTTTCTAAATAAAGATGATGCCACCATCCATTCACCTCACCTCAAACACTGCAGAAAGGACTAAGACAGTGACGGACGAAGCCCACTGCAAAGCAGTATACGCGTGGAAGGGTCATCGCACTGTGTCCCGCAAAGCTCACATAAATTTACTAGTCTGCTACTTTCCTCTTGATCTTGCAAATCAGGACAAAGTCGTAAGACTTCTCAATAACAATTTTCCCCAGTGGTTTGGGGGGGACAGTGAAATGACATAATGATCATTCATGAAATCTGTATCAGATCTCTATTCACACATTAGAAAACCTCTTCTGTCACAGAATAAAGGAAAAGACTGTATATTACTTTATAGGAATTGACCAATGGCCTTATGAGGGCCGTTCTTATAGTCTACCTCTAACATGTTTCATGAAACAGTTCCTCACTGCTCTGTTAAAATAAGTCAATTTTCTTTGTCATTTTCAGAGATGTTTCACAGCTTCAAGTATGTGATCCAAACAATTCAACACTCCCCAAATGCTGGCAGTCAAGAAAGTGCACTATGGAGCCATTTCCCAAGTACTCTGAACTAAGCACATCTTGCTTTTGCAATTAGATGGAAAAGTGCATTTCCGCTTCTAATGCCACTGAGTTCTCATTCACACCCTTAAAATCCCAAATTTAATGGTTTCTTGTCATCTAATTCCCTCAGCCCTCATTTACCCTCAATTCCAGTCAAGAGGTATTCAGGTTATGGTAAGGAGGGTAAAAGTCTTTCACAGACATTGATTACTTCTCTTCCAACCATTGTGAGCCCAGCTTCCTCCATAAGCAAGACATTGTAACCGCCTCTCAGCTAGACTCTATTTTCAACTTCACACAGGGAGAGTGGCACTGGGCATGTGCTGAGGACCACTCACAAGGGAGCAGCTGCTTAGCTGGGACCCACTCTGGCACACCACGATGCCCGCCCAGTTCCCTGCTGGTCTTCTGTCAAGATTCTGTTATGTTAGTCTGCATTTATTTCTAAGAACTAGTTAGTCCAGGGGGTATCAATTTGCATGACTTCAGGTGAATGTCAACTCCTCACTTTTGTGCTGGGTCCTAGAAAAGCCTGATTTTGCTATGCAGAAATTCTTTCCTGTATTCTGGAGCACACACACCAAGCGGAGGGCTTTGCCTGTGTCTTTAAAGACCAAACACACATAATACCCTTAGACAGCCAAATCATATTACGAGATGTAAGATCTCAACATTCCGGCACACTGCCAGAACTTAATGGCCAGTCAGACGCTAAGTAAGGAAATGGGTCTGCATTAAACCTACAAAGAAGTCAACAATCAATAGTTCAGGACTACAGTAAAAATCTGATGTGCCCTTTAAATTGCTTCTAGCATCATCCTTCTAACTCCAGCTCAGCTTCAGAAGCAAAACAAAACAAAGATGATCAAGCAAGAAGCTGAACACAACCTATTTTCACAAGCACAAAGCCTTGGCATTTCAAAACTAAAAGCTGCTCCAGGATTTCACAGAAATCCTTTACAGTGTACCTGTAGGGCAGCAAACCTGAGAAATAATAGGCTGGGCCTTAGACAGTAAATTAAACTGACAGCTCAGCAAGCAGAAAACTACGGCAAAAAAGCCAGCACCTGGAGATAAATGGAGGAAGCAGGTTTGGCCTTCCTGCAAAACTCATCTCCCCTCAAAACCAGCAGGGGTTTGTATTACAGTTCAGAAAGCACATTCCAGCTTCTCCCTCAATCAACCTTATTTTACTACTAAGCTTATCTAAATAAGAGAGATGCCCACTATATCCATTCTCTATGAGCTTTACACTCTTCATTTTGCTCTAAATGAGCACTCAGTTATACACTCTATTTCCTATTTCTGCCACGATAGTCTTTAATATACCCTGAAAATTCACTCCTGTGCTATAAGAGTCTACAAATGAATTTAAAATCTCATGGAATAAGGGCAAGGACTGAACTCAAACTGACAGAAGGGAGTTCAAGTCTGGCACACACAGCCTCTTAGGCCTCAGGCTCCTTCTTGGTGAAATGGGGTTAATGTAACCACCTCAGAGGGTTACTGAAAGGACTGAATGAGGAAACCCAGGAACTGCTTAGTACAGTATCTGGACACAATACATTTTTAGTTAATCTTCAGCTCTGCCTCCTTGATTTTAGCTGGAATAGAACAAGACAGAAGTTCAAACTTGTATTCGGTGCCATGTTTCACTGTACAGCAAGTAACGCTTAAAACGAAAGGAAGGGAGGGAGGAAAGGCGAAAAGAAGAAAACACACCTACTGAAACCAGAACTACCCAAGTACAGCTGAAGAAACACCCGTCCACAGTTCGCAGTGTGTAGCAGGTAACTACAAAAACTGAGAATTAGCATTTAGAAATTTTTATAGCAACATGACAAAGTAGTTTTATGTCTACTGACTTTAATTTAAAAAAAAAAAAAAAACCCAAGGCTTCCAGGAATTCCCTGGTCTAGCAGTCCAGTGGTTAGGACTCTGCGCCTTTCACTGCCGAGGGCCTGGGTTCAATCCTCGGTCGGGAACTAAGATCCCAGAAGCTGCATGGAGTGGCCAGAAAACACAAAACAAACATAAAACCAAAACCTAAGGCTCATATTCTGTCTGTGTTTAACTTCACTTTTTCTAGTAATTCATTTCACTTATTTTATCTTAGTCTGGGATAAACTGGGAAAGAAGAAAAAAGAAAGTTGAGAAGCATGGATTCTATTAGCACCTTTTGAGTACAACACCTATCACTCTATTCCTTCAAAACAAACACATGTAGGACCTCATCACAGAACCAAGTGCTACTAGTGAAGGCCTTAAACCTTTAAGGACCCACACAGCCCTGCTCATTTAGAGACTGCTTCTGCTGAGACAGACTGATACGTACTGTGGATAACATAGAATCTAATAAGAAATGAGAAAGCGCTCCCAGATAACATCATACAAGTGTATTTCGGTACCTTGAGCAAATCAAGCATATTATAACCTTCCATGGTTGTTTCCACCTGTCCCTAAGAGAGCAATAGCTTTTTAAAAAAGACAATTTTTTTTTTCATGAGAAGGAGGAGGAATGGAGAAAACTGTGCCCCATATCCTTGCACTTTTGCCATTCAAAGAAATAAATCAAATCAGGTAGCAATAATAAAAATCAGCCAGTGGATCCATACTCCCACTTACATTCTGCTGACCTAATTCTCCTCTTTGTGTTATAAACTAAATGAATGGTTGGGGCTAGTTGTGAATGTGTGTTATAAGACAAGAGGTTTTTTTGTACAGTTTCTTGGAAGCTGTGTCACGCCCAGCCCTGCTCAGCCGATTCTGCCGCAGTGCTTCAAGTGCTGCGGCTTTCTGCAAAGCACAGGCAGGATTCTGCTGATGGCATCTCAGCCTCACAGCCACTCCGTGGTGAGAAGCAGGGACTCGCCTTTCTGTCCTCCAAGATGATTAAAGCCGCACGTGCACTGCTGCCGGTCGTTAGTGTCGCAGACCAGGAGAGTGGGGACTCACCCAACCTCTCCATATCTGAAGTGCAAGATGGAAGCCAACCATTTGAGAGCCCGGAAAATGCTCCAAAAAAAAAAAAAAAAAAAAGGCAATACACACTGGTTCTGAGAGCTCTGCAGCAAAAGAAATTCTAAGTGCAGGTCTCGTCAGCAGAGGATGATGCCCATCCTACCTCCCGGCTTCTTTTCCCAGTCCCTGCTAAAAAACAGACAAGCAAAACCACGGGACTCTCCTGTTTGAAGCCCTCTCTCAGTCCCTTCACAGGATGTGGAATTTTAGTGGAGACAGAGAGAACCTGGGCTCGGAAGTTCAATGACTAGGGAGCCACATTTTGCAACCACAACCAATGGAAGGGGCCAGATCACGTTGCCGGCCTGGAAAGCCTCGGACTGAACATTCCGAAATGGAAATAAGAGATCACAGGGCACTGTGGCAAGCAGATCCGTGTGGCGCCCAGGGTCAAGATCTGCCATCTGAGAACGACAGGCTGGTCTACAGTAAGTGTGTTCAATATCTGACTAGGTTTTAACCCCTATTTAAATCAAACAGTTCAGCCCATTTCTAGTTCCTGAAACCAAGCAATTTAAAGATACCAGACTGAAGATGACAATATATGTTTCCTATCTCCAGAGTTCTTGCATCAATAGGTATTGGCAGGTTAAGAGAGGCTGGTAAAGAGGGAGGAGATGACTCAATTCCAGTTCAAAGGCACCAGAGCCTGGCCAACACTTGAAGTGCTCTATTAAATTGTTAGATAAATATTTTAGCCATGGGCTTCTTCCAAAATACTCTTACAGAACCATTCCAACTTCTTTCTTCTTTAAGTTGGTAATTGATATTCCTCTGCTCACTACAGGATATAAGAAACCTCTGAGAAGACAAAAAAGCCTGTCATTTCCTCCCTGCTCAGAATGCATTCAGCATCCATTTACTTGTTTGTTCTGAAAGCCCTGCATTCAGGAGTAAGTGTGAATGGATAAGTAAAAAGGCTGAAATCTTCTATCCCTGGCTAACATAAAAGCAGTTTTTCACGTTTTCCACAGATGATGCCTCTAACATCCATTTTTACTACCATTTTTAATTCCATTTACAGGACACTTTAATATAACTGCATACTTTGCCACCAGACCACAACGTCTACCTTTCCCCTTATCACAAACAGGCAGGAAAATTAAGTCATTTCAGTACTTCCCACAGCAATCTGCATTAGCCCACCTAATTATAAACACAAAACAGGATGGCACATTAACCTGCCTCTGCAAAGACACTATTTTTTCCTTTTTACATGTTTACTGGCTTTTACCAGCTCTGAGATTTATTCCGGGTCAGGGTTTAATGACAAGGAACAGCAAATATGCTCATTAAGTGGGGGTGATGTGGGCGCCGCAGTGTTTCCATGAGAGACGAAGCCTAGCAGGGCTACTGCCTTGAACAAGAGCACAGGGAGCGATGCACCTGATCCACGTGCACCTCGGCCCCTACAACTGAATTTTTGCCTAAAATATACCCAGTATTTGTTCTAGGAAAGAGTTTTTCTCTCTACTAACAGGCTTTGGATCCAGTGGGAACTGGATTCATTTGCTAGTGAACCCAAGAGTATTACCTATAGGTTGTTTCAAGTCCAGGACAGAGAGCTGTTATAAGGTGGAAAGGGCAAGATTCAAATTTCCATTAAAGTCCTCTAAAAATTCAAAAGAAAGGTTAGCATGAACGTCCCACTGACTCTCTTAGGAGCAAGAGGAATATAACAAAGGAGGTTGGTTAATAAACACAAATGCTTAACTAAATAAATACCTTCACACTGTCAGATTCCATGCAATGGTCTCTTACATTTTTATATTAACATTATGTGAAAACATTTAAGAGCAAAGTCTTATTCCCTCAGAGTCCATCAATTCAAAATTCTAAATCATCCAATATTGGGCAAGATCACCATTATGCTCAAGTATATTTAAGAGCAGAAACAATAAGGCAGGTAGGTATGTTTTGCCTACTTTAAACCATTTCTCAGAATTGTTATACAAATTTCAGTATGCAAACAGATACAACTCTTATGAATGAACCTCATCTCTTTCTTAATGTACTAAACCAGTTTTGGTAAGACCTCTCCTTGGTACACACACTTAGCAGTTTCAATTTCTAGAAACAATGCAAATGACAATGATTTACATTTCTTTAAAAATAATTCCAGATTTAAAGGAAGTCAAGAGATACCTGGAGTAACAGGCAAATTTGGCCTTGGAGTAAACAATGAAGCAGGGCAAAGGCTAACAGAGTTTTGCCAAGAGAAAGCACTGGTCATAGCAAACACCCTCTTCCAACAACACAAAAGATGACTGTACACATGGACATCACCAGATGTTCAATACCGAAATCAGACTGATTATATTCTTGGCAGCCAAAGATAGAGAAGCTCTATACAGTTAATAAAAACAAGACTGGGAGCTGACTGTGGCTCAGATCATGAACTCCTTATTGCAAAATTCAAACTTAAATTGAAGAAAGTAGGGAAAACCACTAGACCATTCAGGTATGACCTAAATCAAATCCCTTACGATGATACAGCTGAAGTGAGAAATAGATTCAAGAGATTAGATCTGACAAGAGTGCCTGAGGAACTATGGATGGAGGTTCATGATATTGTGACACTGTACAGGAGGCAGTGATCAAGACCAGCCCCAAGAAAAAGAAATGCAAAAAGTCAAAATGGTTGTCTGAGGAGGCCTTAAATGTAGCTGAGGAAAGAAGAGAAGCAAAGGGCAAAGGAGAAAAGGAAAGGTATACCCATTTGAATGCAGAGTTTCAAAGAATAGCAAGGAGAGATAAGAAAGCCTTTCTCAGTGATCAATGTAAGGAAAGAAAGGAAAACAACAGAATGGGAAAGACTAGAGATCTCTTCAAGAAAATTAGAGATACCAAGAGAACATTTCATGCAAAGATGGGCACAATAAAGGACAGAAATGGTATGGACCTAACAGAAGAAGATACTAAGAAGAGGTGGCAAGAATACACAGAAGAACTGTACAAAAAAGATCTTCACAACCCAGATAACCACAATGGTGTGATCACTCACCTAGAGCCAGACATCCTGGAATGTGAAGTGGGCCTTAGAAAGCATCACTTCCAAAGCTACTGGAGGTGATGGAACTCCCGCTGAGCTATTTCAAATCCTAAAAGATGATGCTGTGAAAGTGCTGCACTCAATATGCCAGCAAATTTGGAAAACTCAGCAGTGGCCCCAGGACTGGAAAAGGTCAGTTTTCAGTCCAATCCCTAAGAAAGGCAATGCCAAAGAATGCTCAAACTACTGTACAATTGCACCCATCTTACATGCTAGCAAAATAATGCTCAAAATTCTCCAAGCCAGGCTTCAATAGTACATGAACCATGAAATTCCAGATGTTCAAGGTGGATTCGGAAGTCAGAGGAATGAGATCAAATTGCCAACATCTGCTGGATCATCGAAAAGGAAGAGAGTTCCAGAAGAACATCTACTTCTGCTTTATTGACTATGCCAAAGTCTTTGACTGTGTAAATCACAACCAACTGTGGAAAATTCTTAAGAGATGGGAATACCAGACCACTTTACCTATCTCCAGAGAAATCTGTATGCAGGTCAAGAAGCAACATTTAGAACCGAACATGGAACAGCAGACTGGTTCCAAATGGGAAAAGGAGTACATCAAGGTTGTATATTGTCACCCTGCTTATTTAACTTATATGCAGAGTACATCATGTGAAATGCTGGGCTGGATGAAGCACAAGCTGGAATCAAGATGCCAGGAGAAATATCAATAACCTTAGATACGCAGATGACACCACCCTTATGGCAGAAAGCGAAGAACTAAAGAGCCTCTTGATGAAAGTCAAAGAGGAGGGTGAAAAAGTTGGCTTAAAACTCAACATTCAGAAAACTAAGATCATGGCATCCAGCCCCCTCACTTCATGGCAAATAGATGGAGAAACAATGGAAACAGTGAAAGACTTTATTTTTGGGGGCTCCAAAATCACTGTAGATGGTGACTGCAGCCATGAAATTAAAAGATGCCTGCTCCTTGGAAGAAAAGCTATGACCAATCTAGACAGCATATTAAAAAGCAGAGACATTACTTTGCCGACAAACATCCATCTAGTCAAAGCTATGGTTTTTCCAGTAGTCATGTATGGATGTGAGAGTTGGACTATGAAGAAAGCTGAGTGTTGAAGAATTGACACTTTTGAACTATGGAGTTGGAGAAGACTCTTGAGAGTCCCTCGGACAGCAAGGAGATCAAACCAGTCAATCATAAAGGAAATCAGTTCTGAATATTCACTGGAAGGACTGATGCTGAAGCTGAAACTCGAAAATTTTGGCCACCTGATGTGAAGAACTGACTCACTGGAAAAGACTGTGATGCTGAGCAAGATTGAAGGTAGGAGGAGAAGGGGACAACAGAGGATGAGATGGTTAGATGGCATCACTGACTCAATGGACATGAGTTTGAGCAGGCTTTAGGAGCTGGTGTCGGACAGGGAAGCCTGGTGTGCTGAAGTCTATGGGGTTGCAAAGAGTCGGACATGACTGAGCAGCTGAACTGACTGACTGAAGATACTGTTCACCCATTCAGAATGCCCCTTCCCTCAACTAATTCAAGCCAGGGAAAGCTTACTGCATTCTCGCCTCAGTATTAATATTTTGCCAGTACTAATCCTGAAGAACTGCTATTAGCATACTAATCATTCTAGGCAAGTCTGACCCTCTTTTCAACAAACTGCCATAGGATTTCTGGAACCAATTCCCTACCAACAACTTGCCAGTACTACAAACACACAATTATTAATAGCACTCAACCACTTTTCCTCTTAGCTGTTATATATAGCTGCATTTAATCAGCAGTACCTTAATTCTGAAGGTATAAAATTAAAATATAAACCTCAAAAATAACAATTTAGGTGATAAGGGATTATAACACCAGTGATTTGTTTTATACTTAACCAAAGCCATTTAGTTTCTTCTGGTTATTTACAAGATAAGCTAAGAGTGGTTTGAGCATAACTCTACATTTCCAAGGACAGAAAAAGGAAGGACATAATGAATATTTTACTATAGATACAGTGTGGTAAGCAGAACAAGTTTTTAACAAATCAATTATTATTGCACTATTAGTTTTATATGTGATACATCAGTTCCCTGACTCATTTTCTTATAGCTATTTTCCTCTCTTTTTAAGACCTTTTTTTTCTCTTTACTTATACAGGACAGATTTCCATTTGGAAATTTAGCAGACTATGAAGATCTTTAGTTCTGTATAGGGTTTTTGTGTATAGAAGGGGCTGTATTTTCATTTATCAAGATTTAAAGCGGCTGCTAAGTCAATTCCTATAACATAATCTAGGTTGCTGTTTACTTTGTTTCAGAAAGTTTTGTTTTTTTCCTAAGCAGGAAAGCCAACATGCTACATTTGGAGGCGATGGGAAGAGAGATCTGAGACTATGAAAGAGGTGGCATCTAAGGAAGGCCTTAAGAGTGTCAGACTGAAAGGGGGCTCAGACATTTTCAGAGGCGCTACTCCATGCTAGAACAAGGTGGTGAGCAAAGGCCTCAAGTATAAAAGGAAAGCAGAGCGGTTTGGTAACCTGGTTAGCCGAAGGAGAAACCTCTTTCTCACCCTCAGTACTCCCTCCCCTCCTAAATTTAATGCTACCTGTCCTTACCCTGAAAACTAAAGTACTTAAAACTATTTTAAAAAATCAAGCTGTTTCTAGCAGTCAGCCTCACCTTTCAAAGGCCTGAAAGAGAGCTGAAGATGAGATCAGATACTTGACTGAGGTTTGCAGTCCCTGGAACAACTAGCAACAGATGCCTTATCCTGACACTCCAGTCCAGTTGTGAAACATACAATGTTTCATTTCAGTTGATTTATAGTTTTACATTTTCTGGCACTGTCAGTACAGTGGGTTAGAGTAGCTATGTCTAAGTCCCAACTCCTGGTACCAGTGAATGTGATCCTATTTGGAAATGGGGTCTCTGCAAATGTAATTACGATAAGGATCTCTAGCTAAGATCATCCTGGATTTAGTGTGGGCCCTAAATCCAATGGCTGGTGTTCTTAGAAGGGAGAAGTGGATTGACACACATGAGGAAAAAAAGAAAAAAAAACCTATGAAGATGGAGGCAGACTACACCTATGCTGCCACAGATCGAGAGAAGTCAGGAGCAACCAGAAGCCAGAAGAGGAAGGAGTCTCCTCTAGTGCCTTTGGAGGGCTCTGCCAACACCCTCATTTCAAAGTTTTGAGCTCCAGAACGGCGAGAGAATGAATTTCTAATGTTTTAGGCCACTAAGTTTGTGGTAATTTGTTATGGCAGCCATAGGAATCTAAGTAAGTTTAGTAATAATAATATTATATTTTGGTCTAATGCCATTTGGAAATATTGCAGCCTAATGCCAAGAAACTGCAGCTCCCATTTTTACGGCCAGCCCAAGTTATTTCTGCACAGCTTTCTTGAAAAATACATGTAATCTAGTGAAAAAGCCCAGAACACAACTGAACTGTGTAACTGTGTACTTTATTACTATATAATACATATCATCCATGGTACATTAGGTCTGTTCAGACCACAGTAAAAATGTGTAGTCTACCCTCAATGTTTTTTTTCCCAAACTCAGAAGTGAGCAAGATCTCTGCGAGAGGAACCGTACTTGCAAGCACCACAAAGTCACTCAGAATAGAGCAGTAGTTGCTTTAGCACCATATCCTGTTAACAATTATTGCTCTCCATCTCTATTACAGCAAACGTGTAGGCCTTCTTTATGAACATTTCCAAAAATTAAATCAATAAACATTTAAAAAAATTCCACTAGTATCATCCAAACATATATTTAAGTGGGTTTATTTAAATATATTACCTTTGCTGGCCACAGCAATTTAAAAATGCATTCTCAATGCATGCCAAGATCACTGATTATGATAAACAACAAAAGACTTGTATTAATTTCAAGCTCCATTAGAAAGAGAAGGAAATACAATCAATGTTTACCAAACAGAAAAGGACAATCTATTCATGGGAAAATGCCTTTTCAAGCTTATAAGTAACGCAAACATTGGACAATACAAAGTCTTGGGCAGAATCTACCAAAGGCTCCTTCAGCATTTCCTTTTATGAATTTATATGCTGACATAATAAATTCACTCTGACTGATACTCAGTATATGAGATTAGGGTGTGTTCTTATCTCAGAACTACATAGTTGGAAAACATGACATTCATATACAAAAACTGATCAGATTTATACTATGTGAATCATTATTTCAATAAAGCTGGTAAGAAAAATAAGTGAGAAGAAAGTATCCATCAAAAAGCATATCTGAAAAAAAAAAAAAAAGCATATCTGGTTTTTCAAACTGAAAATGTCCAAATTAACTCTTCCTGGATAATCAATACATGAAGAGAAGAATTAAAAGGAGGATCAGTCCTGTGAAGGGGGAAAGCTGGCTTGGCTCTTATATCTGATTACTACACAGGAAGTCAGGCAAGGACATGATACTATATCGTGTACAGGAAGTTAAGGTATAGGTCAACTGAGCCACACGATATAACTTAAGACTTCAAATCTCTATCAACCACTAGCGCTATCTCAAATTAGGCCAAAGACTCAGTCCTTTGAAAGTTAAATTTTCTTCTTTAAGGCTCTGTTGGCAAGAAGATGAAGTCAACAGAGGATTTTATTTTGAAACTAGTTCGTCTTAAATCTTTACTGCAGGTCTAGATGATCAACTCCCAAATAATCAAAACTTATCTTAGAGCAGCCAACTCACATTTTTTAAAATACTCCAGAACAGCTCAACTGAGAGGTTAAATTCCGAAATGGTAGCATCCTTCCTCTCAAAGTTCAAAGGTTTCACAGAGGGGGCAGGACCAAAACTCTTAGCCATGCTCATTCCAAATCAAGAAACTTTCTCTGATGTGACCAAGCATGCACTGCTAGGAAGCCACCTAATGGGGCTGTTGAAGGACAGTGTTCACACATAACGTGGAAGGTTAGAATAAATCATTATTACCTAACATATCTGTAAACCTGTCAATCCCTCAAAGTGAAAAATGTAACACATCAAAGGGAATTCATGAAGTGCCTCACTAAACATTGTTGGGTATTCCAAATATGCATTACAAATATGCCAAAGAAAGTCAAAAAAGCAGTTTTTAAAATAAACAACTTATCTGGCATCTTAAACATTAAAAACAACTCAAATAACAACCTTTCAGTAAGCGCCATCTCTTTCCACACTATTGGGATTCTCCCCTAAACACATGGTGATTATTCAAATTATTTCAACTATCTCCCATTCACCCACCTTGATCCTGTTTTAAGTACTGGGTTGGCCAAAAAGCTCATATGGGCATTTCCACAAGATGTTATGGGAAAACTCGAAAGATCTTTTTGGGCACCCCCAATATTTGTTTACAGGGCATTAAGCAAAATAGAAGGTGGAAAGAGGAACAGTTAAAACTTAAAAAAAAAAAAAAGAGGCAATTATACATGCCATTTTAAGATTACATGGAAATAACAAAGCGTCTGTAAGGTGAGAGGCAAATATAATTTAGCATATAAAACTGGGAAAAACTGAATTTTCATAGTCTGGGAACATATCAAAAACAGAAAATAATGAACATCTGTAGTTATTTAACTCTCAACTCAAAGTCTAGGGTTTTAGGTTTCTGAAGTGGAATAAATGCAATAGCACTGTGGCCATTAGATGGATTAAAACAGTTCTTGAGAAGGATGGTGGGGTGAAGTGTTTCAAATTGAGCCCAAATAATAAAAGATCCATTCGTACTAGGATTTGCCTCTGTAGGACCTGCATCCTTTTATCTCAAAGGTAAATCAATGACAAAAATAGTATCCCACCATCCCTTTACTCTAACACAAATCAGTGTTCCAATTCCTCAAAACTAAATGGATCACAAGATTTTTCCTTAACAATTTTGGACACACACTCACACAGCCACTAGTTTCTGATTAGATTAACATAGCTATCAATTGTGCCAGTGGCATGCTAGGCTAAATGAGGCTGGAGTGCTCTATCAGGCCATTTCCTGGGGCCACTAATGGAGCCAGACACTTCCTAGAAATCACTAAGTGGGTTTCAGTAAATAGTACTTAAGTTTTCCCCAGCTCTTTGCCAATGCATACAAGCAAGATGCAGAAAAGAAATGTAGAAGAGGAATAGTAAAATTATTTGAGATCTAGCAAAGAAAGTAAGCGAAACTTACAACTAATGTCTCTGTGCCTTGGATTAAGCCCAAAGAAGGAAGACAAACCTGTGCTCATAATTACAATAATTTAAAAAGTGCAGGTCAGAACTGCTTCCCTAAATTCAGTCTTGCAGAGCACTCTGAAAATAATCCAATGTTCCTCCAAAGCTGAGCCTCTCATTCTCTTAATATTTGAAGAAGAAAATTAACAAAGAAATATGGAATTACTAAACCAGCTGGTGAACAAAGGGTCAGGGCCCTCAGCCTGGGTTGCACGCTCAGGGTTTCACTGCACCAGTCCTGTGCCTGGCACCCCTTACCTGAATATCTGTATCCTTCACGGGCTCAAGAGGCTCGAAAGTGGTGGCTGCACTCAGACTCTCCAATCGCTGTGAGATGTGGGATATGTCAAGTCCCCGAGACCCAAGAAGAACTGACCTATATGAGGATACAGGACAGGGAGAAAAAAAGAATTAGGACATTTAATGTACTTTCTAAAATATTAAAGAGTATTTTTAGTATAAAACATCTTATAAGCTGCATGAACACTTTTGTATGGTTGCTTTATACCTTTCCAAAAACATCTACCACCTGGTATAACAGACACAACACTGCACTTTTTAGTAAGAGTTTGATCATGCCTAAATTAGCGTGAGGGACCTATACAGGATAAAATGATAGCATATCAACAAAATCATAGGCTAAACTGCTCCAAATATTTTACAGTGAAGAAAACTGTGAGGTGGGTATTATTCTCAATCACCGTTTTCCAGATGGGGGAACCAAAGTGCAAAGAGGTTAACCAACTTATTCAAAATCACACAGCCAGGAAACAGCAGAGCCAGGTCACCAAGCTCCAGAGCACAAACTCTTAACCAACACACTATATTTACAGACTCTGTGCAGACAGATGTAGTGAACCTCAAAGTCTTAGAAGCTTCAGGAGTAACCTAGTTCAGACTTCATTCATTAAGGAAACTAAAAGTCCAGGGCAATCAACAACCTGCAAAGGGCAGTAAAACCAGAATTCAAGGCCAGTTCTCCAAAGATTCTCTTCAAAAGCCAAACATCATGTAAAGTGCATCTTCAAATTCCCCCTCTGTTGCCCAGTCCAACACGTGACTAATAAATGCTTTTCAAGAGAAATGAGAATAATACAGCTGGCTCTATGCCTACTTACTTGAGAAATGTGACAATGGAGACCAAAAAATAACTATAGAGTCTCACTAATATCCAGAACACTTTCTGGCAGAAAGAAACCTAGGAAGATTAAGGTGTTTAGACTGCTGCTTTTGGATTACGGTTTAATACCTCAACATTCCACTGACAGAGT
Source organism: Capricornis sumatraensis (assembly GCF_032405125.1). NCBI lineage: Eukaryota > Metazoa > Chordata > Mammalia > Artiodactyla > Bovidae > Capricornis > Capricornis sumatraensis. The sequence continues at coordinate 30,570,766 of NC_091088.1, read as the reverse complement.
CTCTGCTCATTCTGAGTAACTCAGAAGAAGCGAGACCACCTGGCAGCACAAGTAACCCTAACACCTATGGGTGTTACACTGAAGAAGACCAACTCTGAACACACTTACTGGAGAAATGAAAGGACTTCTCATGCTTATTTCCACTGTGCTAAGTACACTAATGGTACTAAGGGCCACTAACAGGTGATGTGCACCCAGAGGACTCCCCACTGTGGATTCCTGTCTCTTCCATCAGAATGGTCAGCTATGATGCCATCCCTGGCCTCCCCTCCAGGCTATCATTTCAAGCAGATAATCTTGCCTCTCTCTTCTAACAATCCTTGACAGCTAACTTCCTAATACAATGGTTCCCAGTCTTGGTTGCACGTTAGAATCACCTAGACAACTTCCCTCCCAATGATTTTGATAATGCTGGATGAAGACTGGAGATTGGGTATCAATATAATGCTCTTCTTCCTTTTTTAGTAACACCTTTACTGAGATATTATTCACATATCACACAATTCACCCACTTAAAGTGTATAATTTCATGGGTTTCAGTGTATCAACAGGGTTGTACAACCATCACCACAATCTATTTTAGAACATTTTCATCACCCTCCCCCCTCCTAATTTTCCGACAACCCATCAGCAGTCATGGGAATGTAAGATGCTCATGTCTCGACCTCTGGCAACCACTAATTTATTTTCCATCTCTCTAACTTTTCCTATTCTGGACATTTTCTATAAATGGAATTATAAAATATGTGGTTGCTTGTGACTGGCTTCTTTCACTTAGCGTATTTTCAAGGTTCATCCATGTTGCAGCATGTATCGGAACTTTATTTCCTTTTATTATTGTACAGTACTCCATTATATGAATATGCTATATTTTCTATTTATGAACATATCCATTCATCAGTTGAAAGACAGCTGGGTTGTTTCTACTTTTTGGCTATTATAAGAATGCTGCCATGAACATTCATGTACAGGTATTTTTTTTTTAATATTTATTTACTTGGCTGCACTGGGTCTCGGTTATCTTGGTTGTAGCATGTGGGATCTAGTTCCCTGACCAGGGACTGAACCCAGGCTCCCTGCACTGGGAGCACAGAGTCTTAGTCGCTGGACCATCATGGAAATCCTTATCCAAGTTTTTACATTAATATATGTTTTCCTTTCTTGTGAGTATATACCTAGGAGCAGAACTGCTAGATTATATATTAATTCCTTGTTTAACCTTCTAAAGAACTGTCAGACTATTTTCCAAAGCAGTTACACTATTTCATATTCCCATAAGCAATGTACGAGGGTTCCAATTTTTTCCATATCTTTGCCAATACCTGTTATTACCTTTTTGATTGCAGCCATTTTAGTGAACTCCCCCTTTTAAACGATTATAGGAAAAATCTTACTATTTTATTATGAAATAATAAACCTTGTACATATTGCTATTTTTCAGTCGCCAAGCCATATCCAACTCTTTGCCATCCCATGGACTGTAGCATGCCAGGCCTTCCTGTCCCTCACCATCTCCCGGAGTTTGCCCAAGTTCATGTCCATTCCATTGGTAGTACCATCCAACCATCTCATCCTCTGACGCCCTCTTCTACATCTGCTCTCAATCCTTTCCAGCATGAGGGACTTTTCGAATGAGTCGGCTGTTTGCATCAGATGACCAAAATACTGGTACCTATTACTGCTTCAAAAATTAGCATGTTGTAGCCAAGTTTATTTCATCTACATCCCTACCCACTTTCTTCTCTCTACCACACAGATTATTTCAAAAGAAATCCAAGATATCCCTCCAATTATTTAATACTTTTAAGATTTGTGTTTGAATAGAACACAAATTAGTTCTCTACTTGCAAATAACTAATATGCCTCCAAGTGTCTTTTCATCTACATAGGCTGCCCCTCTGTCTCATTTTTTTTTTCTTACAATTGCTTTGTTTGGAGACTCTAGTTCATTTGTCCTGTAGAACAATGCTACTCAAACTTGAAACGTGCATGTGAATCACCTGGGAAACTTGTTAATATGCAGATTCTGTTTCAGCAGGTCTGAGAGACAGCATAAGCGTCTCCATGTCTAAAAAGCTCACAGATGATGCTTATGTTGTTGATCTACGGGCCACACTCAAAGTAGCAAGGATGTAGTTTCCCATATAACAGGTTTTACTGACTGCATCCCCATGATGTAATTTAGCAGGGTCCTTTGGCCTCTCCTATCCAATTTCCTGTAAATTGAAAGTAAGTGCTGACAGTCAGATCAGATTCATGTGGCATTATTTTATTTTTTTTTGGTTCGATTACTTCAGACTTTTATCAAGAGGTATGTAACGTCTGATTACCTCTTTTTGGAATGTTACCAGACGCTGATGATCACTGCTGAGATTCATTAATTCCTTAGAGGTTGCAAAATGGTGGTATTCTATCTTTATTAGCTGGAATATTTCCCCTCAGAGACGGTCTTCATCAACTATGTGGTTACTCTGAATAATGAGTTGATTCTCTAGCATCCTCCAAAGGTGACTGATGAGTCTTGCTTTAGTATCATTATGAACTCATGAATTTAAACATATTTGATGTATTTCACTCCATGCAGTTACTATCTTTATCATGTTCAAAATCATCTCATCTTTGGCTAATAGAAGCCTTTTCAAGTTGGTTTCTGAGATCTTTTGACATGACTCAAGGGGAACTTCATAACTTCCTTGCCATCTGGTATAAGTTCATCTTACACAGACCTGGAATTGGTCAACTCTCCAAAGAGCCCCAGTTACTTTTTATTAAGAAACGGAGTTTTAGAGTGCACTCTCTGGGCACTAAGACTGCTCACTGCTATACTGTTTCTAAGCCTTCAACAGGCAGAGCTAGAAACAGAGTTTTTAATTTTGTTTCAGCTTCCTTGAGATAAATTATATCATGAGTTCATATTGACACTTTAAATTCAAAATTAAAAACCTACAGTTTTGGGTTAACCTCACAGATTCTCTATCTGCATCTCTCCCTTCTCTTATACCAAAAGTCCTAGTTCTCAACATCACCACCGTAACTATCTACTTGCTTTATCCTACACTATATACACAACAGTCTCAAAACAACAGTATTAATCCCTCCACCAACAATACCATTATTGAAGACTGATTAAGATATTACTTGGAAATGTTCCTCTCTGAATGGTTGTGTCATCAACTGAATGAGAATTTATTTTTTGAAATTTAATTGTTTTACAATTATGCAAAATATTTAAACAATTTCAAAGTCCAAAAAGAAAGTCCCTGTCTTCTCCATCTTATTTTTTCCCTTTTCCTATAGGTAACCGTTTGTGTTAATCACATCTTTTTACTTTCTGTATTTGCTGCTTTGACATCTGGGGCCATGCTGATACTGGAGGGACTGCCTCTCCCAGGTTCGCTAATTCCTAGAGGCCTGCAAGCACATATAACATATGCATACTAATCAATCCAGAGCCCATACCTCAACCACCTCCTTCACCGGGACACTATCTTCTTCCCTAATCATCTCAGGGCTAGGTACCAAACAACCAGAGACAGCGCTTTTACCCTAGAGCCCACCAAGGTGATTCAAACTAGCCAATCCTAAGCCTGCTCACCATGCCTTCTTACAGAAACCACAGTAAAGGCTTTTGTCCACGTGTTCCCCTTACTTCATTTGCCCCAACTGACCTCAGTGCTTCCTCAGTGGCCCTGCATAGCACGCTCTGCCTCCTGTTTCTGGAGAAATGTGAGTAGAAACTTCTTCCCTCATGACAGTCATATCCCTGTCTGCATGTCTTATCATACCTTATTATAGCAAACCTTCAGTTCAGTTCAGTCGTTCAGTTGTGTCCGACTCTTTGCGACCCCATGAATCACAGCACGCCAGGCCTCCCTGTCCATCACCAACTCCCGGAGTTCACTCAAACTCATGTCCATCGAGTCAGTGATGCCATCCAGCCATCTCATCCTCTGTCGCCCCCTTTTCCTCCCGCCCCCAATCCCTCCCAGCATCAGAGTCTTTTCCAATGAGTCAACTCTTCGCATGAGGTGGCCAAAGTACTGGGGTTTCAGCTTTAGCATCATTCCTTCCAAAGAACACCCAGGGCTGATCTCCTTTAGAATGGACTGGTTGGATCTCCTTGCAGTCCAAGGGACTCTCAAGAGTCAAATAGTTATATACATTTGTGTTTTCTACTTTTTGAAAACAGTGTTACTGAGACACAATCCACACACTATTTAATCACCCACTGAAAATGTGTAATTCACAGATACATGTGTATGTATGACTGAATCACTTCTGCTGCACACCTGAAATTAGTAACATTGTTAATCAATTATAATATAAAGTAAAAACTAAAAGTAAATTGTAAAAAATGGCAGAATGTTGATATGATGGGTGATGGGTACCTGGTTTATACTGTCTCCTCTACTCTTGCAAATGTTTTAACATTTCCATAATAAAAGGGTTAAAAAGAAGTGTGATGGGGTGAGTGGGAGGAAATCTCAAAAAAAAGAGTGGGTTTTAATATATTCACAGATTTGCACAACCAACACTACAATTAATTTTAGAATCTTTTCATTACCCAGAAAAGAAACTCCTTACCCAGAGCAGTCACTCCCTAGGCCCCCTAATCTATCACTCCCTTGACAACCTCTTAATTACTCTCTTGTTTCTATATATTTGCCTACTCTGGACATTGCATGTAAATGGTACTATAGAGTATATAGTCTTTTGTGACTGACTTCTTTCACTTAGCGTGTTTTTTCAAGGTTCATCCATGTTGGAGTATGTATTAGTAGTTTATTCTTTTTTATTGCCAAACAGTATTCCATTATATGATATACCACTTTCATTTATCAATTTATCAGTCATTAGACATTTGGATTGTTTCCCCTTTCTGGCGACTACAAGTAATGCGGCTATGAACACTCATGTACAGGTTTCTGTGTGGACAACTGTTTTCATTCCTGCTGGGTATATGCCTGGGAGTGGAACTGCTCATTTATATGGAAACTCTATAGTTAACCTTTTGAGGAACTGCTAGACGGTTTTGTAAACTCTGCACCACTTTACATTCCTACTGACAGTATATGAGGGTTTCAATATTTTCCACATTCTTTCCATTTGTTATTACCTATCTTTTTGACTACAGCCATCCTAGTGGGGGTGAAGTGGTATCTTTCTGTGGTTTTGATCTGCAACTCCCTCATGATTAGTGAATTGAACATCTTTTCATTTGTTTACTGGACATGAACAGATCTCCTTTGGAGAAATGCCTATTCAGATCTGCTCATCTTAAAACTGGGTTGTCTTTTGGTGCAGCCACTATGTAAAACAATAAGGAGGTTTCTCAAAAGAAAAAATGCTAAAAATAGAACTACCATATGATCCAGCAACTTCACTGGGGATATATACTTGGCAAAAATGAAACCATTAATTCAAAAAGATACAGGTATCCAATGTTCATAGCAGCATAGTAGCCAAGATATGGAAACAACTCAAGTGCCCATCCACAGGTGATAAAGAAGATGTGGGGTGTGTGTGTGTGTGTGTATGTATATATGTACACAATAGACTATTACTCATAAAAAAGAATGAAAATTTGCATTAGCAGCAACGTGGATGGACTGAGAAAGCATCATACTTAGTGAAATTAGGCAGAAACAAATACCGTATGACATCACCTATATATGATAAGCTAAAAAATAATACAAGCAAATGTGCCTACAAAACAGAAACAGACAGATACAGAAAACAAACTAATGGTTACCAGAGAGGAGAGGGAAAGGGGGAGGAGCACATTAGATTCGGGATTAAGAGACACGAACTACTACACATAAAACAGACAAGGAACAAGGATATATTGTAGAGCACAGGGAATTATAGCCATTATCTTTTAACAACTTTCAATGGATGATAACCTGTAAAAATAGTGAGTCACAATGCTGTACAACTGAATTAATATTGTAAATCAATACTACTTCAAAACAGAGTTGTCTTTTTATCATTGAGTTGTAAGAGATTTTAATATATTCTGGATGTAAGTCCCTTATCCAATATATAATATACAAACATTTTCTCCCCATTCTGTGGGTTATTTCCTTCCCTGATAGTGTCCTTTAAATCACACAAGCTTTTTAATTTTGATGAAGTTCAGTTTATTTTTGATTCTGTCACTTGCACTTTTGGTTTCATATCCAAAAAGGCTCTGTCTAACCTAAGGTCAGGAAGATTTATGCCTATGTTTTCTTCTAAGAGTTTTAAAAGTTTAAAGACAAATACCGTATGATTTCACTTATATGCAGAATCTCAAAACCAAATCAAGTGAACAAACATAACAAAACAGAAATAGACTCATAGATTCAAACAGGTGGTTGCCAGAGGGGAGGGAGGGAGGGGGAATGAGTGAAATGCAGGGAGGGAGATGAGGAGGTACAAACTTCCAATTATAAAATAAATGCATCACTGAAATGAAATACACAGAATGGGAAATACAGTCAATAATACCGTAATAACTTTGTATGGTGAGATGGTAACTAGACGTATTGTGATCATTCTGTAAAGAAATATCGAATCACTATGTTATACCTGGAATTAACAAAGTGTTCTAGGTCAATTATACTTCAATTAAAAAAAAAGACTGTTGTGGCCATTTCAGGTTCCTTGAATTTCTATACAAATTTGAGGATCAATTTATAAATTGCTGCAAAAAAGCCACCTGGGATTTTGATAGGAATTGCATTTAATCCATAGATCAATTTGGGGAGTGTTAACATCTTAATGAGATGAAGTTTTCCAATCCACACACATGGACTTTCTTTCACCTGCTTTCTTAAATAATGGAGAAGGCAATGGCAACCCACTCCAGTACTCTTGCCTGGGAAATCCCGTGGACGGAGGAGCCTGGTAGGCTGCAGTCCAGGGGGTCCCAAAGAGTCGGACATGACCAAGTGACTTCCCATTCACTTTTCACTTTCATGCACTGGAGAAGGAAATGGCAACCCAGTCCAGTGTTCTTGCCTGGAGAATCCCAGGGATGGCGGAGCCTGGCGGGCTGCCATCTATGGGGTCACACAGAGTCGGACACGACTGAAGTGACTTAGCAGCAGCAGCAGCAGCAGTATACACGTTCCTCCACCTTTCATGTTTATTTTACTTAGCAACATGGCCTGGAGACACTCCATCCATGGTGGTGTATATTCACATTCCTTTGTGCTACTGAAAAGCACTCTGCTATGCACATGCACCACATTTATTCAACCAGTCCCTACTGATGGATACTGGAATTGTTTCTAACTTTTGCTGTTACAACCAATGCTGCAAAGAATATCTCTGTGCACACATCTTTTTGTACTTTTGCCAGTGTATCTTTGGGAGAGACCATCAGAAGTGTGACAGCTGGGTCAAGAGTAAATTCACTAACTACTGCCGAATTCTCTATCCCACCAGCACTCTATCCCCACTAGTGATACGTGAGAATGTATTCAGAGGCCAGTGATTTTAAGGCATACCAGGGTTGGGAACCTTGAAATGTAAAAATTAGCTATGAAAATTATAAGGAAAGTTATTGAGGTGGCTGGTGCCCAGAGGAAGTGTGCAGTTCACAGACTGTGTCGTGCATTCGCAGAAGCCCTGACTGGGGTGGTGGGGAGGGGAGGTGGAGGGAGGGACCATGGAGGCAGGCAATCTGGGGTAGGGATGATGCTACTAATACGAACAAAGGCTGTTTCACTTTCTCAGGGTGGAAAAATCCAAAGGTTCCCTGCCCCAACTTTTATAAGCCAGAAAGCCTCTCCTGAGCAGAAAGTCAGAGAAGCTGAAGTCAAACAGTCCAGTCCCAGGAGAACAGGAAGACAAAAGCTGTTCTCAGAAGAAAGTCCAGAGGCCTGGGTTAGTCCCACCTGTCAGATACTGACTGAAAATCCTGGACAGCTCACTTGTCCAAGCTTCCTTTTTCTCCTGCTAAAATGTGGAGGAAAGCTCTGCCTCTCTCACCTCTCACGCCTGTGAAGACCAGTTGGGAGAATGCCCATGATAAGCCTTCGGGAACTGAAAATGCCTCACAAACATGAGGGATTCTCACTGCCCAAGCTAGGTTGGAGTTCTGGTGTGATCACCTGCTATCTGACTCCTCAATACAAAAAGGAGACAGTCACACTTATTTCAAAGGGTTATTTTATTTCACAGGAAAATACATAATGCATGTAAAGTACCTGGCACAGTGTCTGACAAATAAGTACTTTAAAAGGTAGGTTAGTAGTATGAGCACAGAAAATGTTATAATCTGCTGTTTAATTAACTCTGGGCAAATAAAACGGTATACATGTTTTGCCTGATCATGGGGAAAACTGTGAAAGAACAAGCAAGTTAATGGCACTGATCACCTTGGAGGGTAAAGTTAGGCAGAGAGTGATTGCTGATTTTTTCTTTGTATCCAAGGTTGTTTGGTTTCTGAGCTGAATGGAAAAATTCAACGAGGCATCGCCCATGGGAAAAGAGGGGGATGTAACTGACGACGAGATTGGGGTTCACGGCCACTGATAACATTCTATGTCTTAACTGTGCAATGTGCACAGCGGTATTCATTCACTTTACTACTATTTACACCATGAGTCGGCAAACTTAACTCCGTAAAAGGCAGACAGCAAGTACTTCAGGCTTTGCCGGCCATACAGTCTGTCATTACTACTCAACTCGGCTACTGTAGCACAAAGGCAGCATAGACAATACATAAACAAGTACGTGTGGCTGTGTTCCAATAAAACTTTAACAGGCAGCGGGTTGCATTTGGCTCCTGGGTCTTAGTCTGCCAACCCCTGATTTATACCTTCATATACGTTATGCATATTCTATTTTATGTGTGAAGAAATTTAACAATTTAAAAATATCACACACACATGCAAAAAAGCAATCAAATCTGTTCCCTAAAATGAAAAATCCAACACAGTCTATTTAAACAAATGCAATTCAACACAGAACAATTCAATCTTAAATCTACAATCCAATCTTAACTAAAATCTTGAAGACAGAAATTTCTTTCAAAATTTATTTCATGTAAGAAAATTTTCCCTATTCACTTCTTTCCTCTGCCTTCATCCTGTACTAAAATATTCACATCACTCTTTATGTCTCTGCCTATCAGAGAGATGGAAAAATAGTCATCAGCCCTTTGGTTTCTTTTTAAGCACCTGCCCCACCCTATACCCATTCTTTCAACGTTCCAACTTCCTCCCCCCTAAAATGATGAATTTAAGGTAGAAAGAGATGAGGAAGAATGGAAATTTACAAGAAAGAGAGCATGACTGATAATTGTTACCAAGAAAACATTTTCCTTTTTCGCTCTTAATAGGCTGTAAAGCTGATGCAATTAAATTATAACTATAGCAACTCAGCTGGCATCACAGTCCTTTCGCTCCAACAGCATCCTTTCACATAAGCAAAGCCTGCATGCCCGAGCCCCGGGGTAACTGCAGGCAGCCAGGAGCTGCAGCAGCAGGAGCCTGCAGGGAGGGCAAGTTAGTGGAAATGTCTGAAGACATTGGGGTGTTGGGCAATAATGTAGGGGAGCAAGGATGGATAATAAAAAATCCTCGCCAGGGTTCCCCTGATGTGCCTTTACCAATACCAACAGAACCAAGAAAACTTAGTATTTTAAAAAAATAAAATTCTGGGGAGGCCTACATAAGGATTTCTACAACATCCTTACCGACTCAGCATGGCAGCCAAAACATTCAGATCTCAAGATGAGTTGAAAAAAGCAAATGTGGCCGTTAAACTCATCCTGGTGACATTCACTATGTATCCCAAACAATGTCCCCACCTTTATACCGGCACTTAGGTCTTTCTCAAGTTTAAGGAACGAAGACTGAGCAGATGACTGACGATTCCCATGATGTATTTTCCACAGAGAATCTCAGCCACTTTCCAGACCCAGCAAGGTCACCAGTAACAACACCTCTCCATCCTCCCATGACCCTTCCATCAGGGCTAAAGGAGCACACACTCTGGAGTCAACCTCACTGGGTCTGAATCCTGACTCACTACTCGCCAGCTGTGTGATCTGAAAGCGTTATTGCCCTCTCTGAGCCTTAGCTGCTCAACTGTAATACAGGGGTCACAGTCTTACTATTTATTGTGAAAGTGAAAGTATTAGTCACTCAGTCGTGTCCGACTCTTTGTGACCCCACAGGATGTAGCCGGCCAGGCTCCTCTGTCCATGGAATTCTCCAGGTAAGAACACTGGAGTGGGTTGCCATTTTATTGTGAGGACTAAGCAAAATCTTACTGATGTACAGTAAGTAATCAATAAACACATTTGTTATGGAAAGTGGCAAGATTTTTTTTCTGCCTCACTAAGAATAAGTTCCTTGAGGGCAAGGACCATGTCTAATACATGGTTGTAGCCGAGAGATGGTCCAGGCCTGGCACAGTGGGGACCCCAAACATATGTCTGTAGAATCAACAACCCAATGCATGCTGTGTGGCAGCAGCAGCCACTGGTCAGACGGTCAATCTGCACTTTTCTCCCACTGCACATTCTCGGGGCTCACCCACTTTCCTCATCTACAATCAACTGGCAGGCACTGCATTTCCAAGGTCTTTTAGAAGCAGCCTATGGGGTCACTGACAATAAGCAGACAGAATCACTACTCATGTGGATGGCTTCTCATCACTAACTGCTCATCAATTTCTTCCAAGTGCTCTTAAAAATGGTGCCCATCACTTCATGCTCTCTGGCTTTAGAGGGAACACTTATCTGTGTGACCCACATTTACCAATATACTATGTGAACCATTTATGACCCAACAGTCAGTGAACCCAAGCAGGAAAATGACTGGGATGCTTCTGCATGGCAAAGCTCTACACCCTTTCTCACCCTGATCACCTCTGCCTGTGACAGGGACTCACAGCTTGGTCAGGCAGACAGGCTGGAAAAGCCAGGAAGGTGGGGGACAAAGCAGCGCTGCTGATCTGTTTCTAAAACCTCTCTCGAATTCCTGAGGATCTGGCTTGTATCTGAATTTTACAGACTGCGGCCAAATTCAAGGCAGGAAAGAAGGAACAGATCCTGCCCCCGAGTCCCCAGTGCCAGTGCTCCCTCCCCAGCAGTACTCACGCCTTGACATCTGCTGTCTCCTGGGACGTGCGTGTGAGGGTACGGGAACGCAGACGCTCGCCCGCCTGCTGGATCTCCTGCAGGTTCCGTTCCACATGGGGAAGCTCTGAGATGCCCTCGGTCTCTGCAGCAAGCTGTTCAGCTTGCTGAAGGAGCTCACCAAATCCCTCAGTATCCATTGGGGACGCAGATCCTAGGTGGGGGAGAAGGAAAAAGAGACCCAAGTCAAGGGACGGATGGGCTTCACAACTGCCTGAACCTGTCACAAGCTCAATGAAACACTGGGACTTTCTGAAAACAGACAAGGAGACAGGTCCTCAACAAGCAGCGTTGGTTCCTGAACGTAGCCCAAGAACAACAGGTCTGACAGAGAAAATGAGTCAGACTGAGAAGAAATAGATCATTTCTGTCCATATTGACAGCCCCAAGATTGAATTCTGCCACCAGAACAAAAGCAAAGATATTAAGGCACAGACTAGAATTCCTGTCTCCCTCCACAGACTCAGAGCTGACAGGGGACAGAAGCCACGGGCAACCTCTGAGAGGCCCAAAGAACCCTCAGCTGTGCCTCCCTCCTTCTGCCCGTCTGAGACAGGAAAACGCCCTGCCTGCAGAGGCCTGGGCAATTAGGCCCTTATCTCATATGATTCCCAACAACTCTGTGAGGACCCTGAGAAGACAGAGAAGCAACGTCAGTCCACAGGGCTCAGTCCTGTGCCCACAACAGTCTCTGCAGCAACGAGGCAGAACTGAGGCCAGAGGAAGACAGGCTTCTGACTGATCCCTGTTAGTCTCTACACACCTGCTCCTTTGCTAACATAAAAGACAGTGTTTTAAAATTCATGTCCAAGTCTCCACTCATTCTTCTTTAGCTTCACCTCTGAGAGCAGAGATCCATCTGTGTTATATATGACACTCAGAATATTAGACTTGCTAATACATCTACTACTTTCAGAAATACCACTGCAACTAATAATTATACAATAGTAGCTGGCTTCTAGATGATGAATATTATTAGTAAGATCACCTGTTTCTCCAACAACTGACTGAGAAAAGCGCTTTGAACAGCGTTGATATTTAATGCACATTACACATTTATGAATCTTCTATATACTGTACCATCCTAGTATAAGGTTCATGACCAAGGAGTTTTTAACTACTACCACCACTGAAATCAACAGAAGATAAATAGTATCAACATCATTTAAAAAAATTTCACTGCTAAAAGGTTAACAAAATTATTATTTATTAAAAAAGAACAAGTCTTTCAAAAGTAGCTTTTGTTGATAATTTTCCTCTTTGTTCCAAAGGCATGGCTTCTATTGTACTTTTGAAATCCCTTGGTCTAGAAGTGTAGTTACAATGTTAATGTAATATACAATTACGTCTCAGCTATGAAGCTCAGGTTAATGTTAAAAGGGCATGGTCTCCACCATAAATCCACAGCAAGAGAATAAGGAGTTTTAAAAATGAACATTAAAGGACGTTAACTTTGAAGGCAAGGGCACAAGGTTAAAACAAAAACAGCTCAGCTGTAATAAACATGGAAACATTTCTATATTCTTTATGAAGTGCCAAGCTGACTTTAATATTTAGATGAAAAGTCATGTACACTATAACACTTTATCTAAAGTTTCTAGATATTCATTTTTTTTTTTTTAAACAGGCTTCAGCAATACGTGAACTGTGAACTTCCAGATGTTCAAGCTGGTTTTAGAAAAGGCAGAGGAACCAGAGATCAATTTGCCAACATCCGCTGGATCATGGAAAAAGCAAGAGAGTTCCAGAAAAACATCTATTTCTGCTTTATTGACTATGCCAAAGCCTTTGACTGTGTGGATCACAATAAACTGGAAAATTCTTCAAGAGATGGGAATACCAGACCACCTGACCTGCCTCTTGAGAAACCTATATGCAGGTCAGAAAGCAACAGTTAGAACTGGACATGGAACAACAGACTGGTTCCAAATAGGAAAAGGAGTACGTCAAGGCTGTATATTGTCACCCTGCTTATTGAACTTCTATGCAGAGTACATCATGAGAAACACTGGACTGGAAGAAACACAAGCTGGAATCAAGATTGCTGGGAGAAATATCAATAACCTCAGATATGCAGATGACACCACCCTTATGGCAGAAAGTGAAGAGGAACTAAAAAGCCTCTTGACGAAAGTGAAAGTGGAGAGTGAAAAAGTTGGCTTAAAGCTCAGCATTCAGAAAATGAAGATCATGGCATCTGGTCCCATCACTTCATGGGAAATAGATGGGGAAACAGTCAAAACAGTATCAGACTTTATTTTTGGGGGGCTCCAAAATCACTGCAGATGGTGACTGCAGCCATGAAATTAAAAGATGCTTACTCCTTGGAAGAAAAATTATGACCAACCTAGATAGCATGTTGAAAAGTAGAGACATTACTTTGCCAACAAAGGTCCGTCTAGTCAAGGCTATGGTTTTTCCAGTGGTCATGTATGGATGTGAGAGTTGGACTGTGAAGAAAGCTGAGCACCAAAGAATTGATGGTTTTGAACTGTGGTGTTAGAGAAGACTCTTGAGAGTCCCTTGGACTGCAAGGAGATCCAACCAGTCCATTCTGAAGGAGATCAGCCCTGGGATTTCTTTGGAAGGACTGATGCTAAAGCTGAAACTCCAGTACTTTGGCCACCTCATGAGAAGAGCTGACTCACTGGAAACGACTCTGATGCTGGGAGGGATTGAGGGCAGAAGGAGAAGGGGACGACAGAGGATGAGATGGCTGGATGGCATCACTGACTCAATGGATGTGAGTCTGAGTGAACTCCGGGAGTTGGTGATGGACAGGGAGGCCTGGCGTGCTGTGATTCATGGGGTCGCAAAGAGTCGGAACTGAGTGACTGAACTAAACTGACTGAATGGAATCAGGCTGTAACTGGCCATCTATACCTGTGGGAAAATGCAGATTACAGAGTAAGAGGTACTTTCTGGGACAGAAGAATAAAGAAACAGAATATTATTACACAATGGCTCCTGCCTAATGGAGAAATGTTTTTCCTTCAGAAACCTACAAGGCCAATGACATTCTATGAAGTGTCAGAAACATGGTCTCTCACCACAAAGAGGAAAGAAAAGAAACATGCTGCCTCCTCCCCCACATTTTTTTTACTCTAAGATAAAAATAATTTGTCAAACAGAGCCAAGGAGAAGAAAACACTTTTTTTCCTTCATAAGGAAAATTTTGGAACTCCTTGAATAAACCACTGAATGAAACAAAACTTAAAGTTTAAAAAAAAAGCAGAGAGAAGAAAATACATCCAATATTTCACATAACATTTCCATGTCAGAGAAATTCAGACAAAGGAAATGTTCAACTTCTCAAATGACTTATCCATACAAAGACTTAAAGTGATGCATTTGAGGGTAAGTAATAAATGTAAAATAAAAGTCATGCTTTACTTCAATATGGTCCAATATGATTTGTCAAAGTTAATGAAGAATTATTCTGACCATAGTAAAATAAAGGCTGAACTTCTAAACAACATCCTAAACTTCAGTCAATTCAGTTCAGTCACTCATTCATGTCCAACTCTTTGTGACCCCATGCACTGCAGCACGCCCAGCCTTCCTGTCTATTACCAACTCCTGGAGCTTATTCAAACTCATGTCCATCAAGTCCATGATGCCATCCAACCATCTCATCCTCTGTCATCCCCTTCTCCTCCTGCCTTCAATCTTTCCCAGCATCAGGGTCTTTTCCAGTCAGTACTTCGCATCAGGTGGCCAAAGTACTGGAGTTTCAGCTTTAGCATCAGTCCTTCCAATGAATACTCAGGCTGATTTCTTTTAGGATTGACTGGTCTGATCTCCTTGCAGTCCAAGGGACTCTCAAGAGTCTTCTCCAACTCCATAGTTCAAAAGCATCAATTCTTCAGTGCTCAGCTTTCTTTATGGTCCAACTCTCACATCCATACATGACTAATGGAAAAGACTAGACAGACATTTGTCGGCAAAATAATGTCTCTGCTTTTTAATATGCTATCTAGGTTGGTCATAGCTTTTCTTCCAAGGAGCAAGCATATTTTAATTTCATGGCTGCAGTCACCATCTGCAGTGATTTTGGAGCCCAAGAAAATAAAATCTGCCACTGTTTCCCCATCTATTTCCCATGAAGTGATGGGACCAGATGCCATGATCTTAGTTTTATGAATGTTGAGCTTTAAGCCAGCTTTTAAATTCTCCTCTTTCACTTTCATGAAGATGTTCTTTAGTAGTTCTTCACTTTCCGCCATCCTAAACTTAACATGCCCCAAATTGAGCTTTAACCTCTTGTCTATAAAACTTGCTCCACCGCCTTCTCAGCGTGGAGACCCTACCAGTCACTTGGGTCAAAATCCTTAAGTTCAGTTCAGTTGTTCAGTCGTGTCTGACTCTTTGCGACCCCATGAATTGCAGCATGCCTGGCCTCCGTGGCCATCACGAACTCCCGGAGTTCACTCAGACTCACGTCCATCGAGTCAGTGATGCCATCTAGCCATCTCATCCTCTGTCGTCCCCTTCTCCTCCTGCCCCCAATCCCTCCCAGCATCAGAGTCTTTTCCAATGAGTCAACTCTTCGCATGAGGTGGCCAAAGTACTTGGAGTTTCAGCTTTAGCATCAGTCTTTCCAAAGAACACCCAGGACTGATCTCCTTTAGAATGGACTGGCTGGATCTCCTTGCAGTCCAAGGGACTCTCAAGAGTCTTCTCTAAAAATCCTTGAAGCACTCCTCAATTCACATCCCACATGAGACAGGCCAACAAAGCCTTTCAATCTACCATCAAAGTGCACCCAGGATCTACCTCTTCCCACCATCTTCCCCATCCAAGTCACTATCACCTCTTTCTGGCTCCCCAGCTTAAGCCCTTGACTCCTACAGTCTCAACCTGACAACTAGTGGTCCTTTAAAGGTCTGATCACATCCATCCTCTGTTTAAAACCTCTTGTGTTAACACAGAGTGAAGTTCAATGAAGCAACCCACCCCTTCTCTCCTCCGAGACTCGTCTCCAGCCCCGTCCCTCCTCCTTTCCTGCCCCCCAGTCATTCTGGGCCTCTGTGCTGCTCCCCTATGAATCAAACACCGTCCTGTCCTTTTTCTGTACCCTAGCTCTCTCAACTGTCACCATGCCTTTGATGCCAACCTGGGCTTCCCTGGTGGCTCAGATGGTAAAGAATCGCCTGCAGTGTGGGAGACCTTGGTTTGATCCCTTGGTTGGGAAGATCCCCTGGAGAAGGGAACTGCAGTATTCTTGCCTGGAGAATTCCATGGACAGAGGAGCGTGGCAGGCTACAGTCCATGGAGTCACAAAGAGTCAGACACAACTGAGCGACTTTCACTTCACTTCATTTCATAGGACAGAATATTTAGGAGTACTGCCTGTTCCCACCCTCAGCACTCCCCCATCTCCCTACGGTCTGTCACCCCAGCCAGAATGTAAACTGCACAAGGATGGCGATTTTTGCCTATTTTGTTCACTGAGGTTCACCCAGTCCCTAGAACAGTGCCTGGCACACAGTAGGTGCTCATCTGTTGAATGAATAGTAGGAGTTTTGTTCTTCCATTTATGGAGACTGTTTTTCTTGAAGGCTTCCTACACATTCTTGCCAAATCCACTGGCAAGCAGAGACCAGAGCAAAAACATTCCCTTCCGACTACCAACTGATACTTAACATTTCCGAGGCTGCACAGCATAAGGCAGTGACAGTATAAATGGCATGAATTCAGATCACACTTGGTCCAGGCAAGTGCTTTCCCTCTAAATACCCAGACAAAAACCCAGTGGTATTTTAGAAGAAATAGCCCAGTTTTCAGGTGGACAAATTCCAAACTAAAAGAACAAATAATACATAGAATTGTAGAAAATAAGCTTGTTCCATGTCTGTCTGAAAGAAGACAGTAATATATATAATACTATATTTGGGAAAAACTGGATTTGTCCTGCATTATAACTCAACCAATGGAAACTGATTTATCAAAAAATGCTAGTAAAGTTTCCAAGTCTATACTTTGATGCAGTTATCATCCTGTTTCATTAAAATTTTCAAATGCATGGTTAATTTAACAAGTTTAAAGACAATTTTTAACCTTTCTGCAAAAATAAGTATCAAATTAGCCACAAAATATAAGGGGTGAAACCAACCACATATCAGTATCACTTGATCCAAGATATTGAAAACTGCTAGGGAAAATAACCTCACAGGCTTAGTCCAACAGAGAGAACTAAAATGGGATGGGGAAGAGGGAGTTGTCAGGGTGAAGTCTCTGTGCTGGGGAAATCTGGTCAGGACACACGCAGAGGCTGGACGTCAGCTGCACCGCGGGAAGCTACGGAGGAGGGGGCCACTTCACGGGAAGAAGCCACTGAGAACCCACCAAGTGGGCTGCGGCACAGCCAGGGCAGCAAATCCGGGGCTGGACGGGAAAAGACCAGCAAGGAGAGCTCACGGCACCGGGGCCCCTCTCCGTCAGTAGGACTCCGTGCCTGACTGCAAGGGGCCCCTGGAAACACTGAAAGGCGCTTCAGAGAGCACAGCAGGGTACGAGGGCTCTGTGCCTCTAGGAAGGAGTCCTCCAATGACCTCCTCAAACACCCGGTGAAGCTTAAAATGAAGGGCAAACTTATCACTGCTGTCAGAAGGCAAGGCTGGTTGCCCTTTGGGGGGCAGGGGTAGGGAGAAAGGAGGCTCTGGGGATTGGTAATTTTCTTACACTTGGTGCTGCTTAATAGTGTGTTCAATTTGAGCAAGACTCATCGTTTACGCACATTTCTGATTGTGCATCACACCTGAGTAAAAAGTTCCCCTCCAAAACAAAAGGCAATGACCCACTGGTGAATGCTTCTTAGGTGAAAGTTCCCCAGTTCAGACCTCTTCACCACACCTAGAGGATGCTGAGAAAATTAACTAGAGGGAAAAATTAAAGCCTGCAGCTTTAGAGAGACAGCTCCTATCTAGAGCTAAAGCCAAGGACTGGGCAGATGTCCATTCCCTTAAATTAGTTAGCACTCACCTGTCCATCACTGTGCAAAAAAATGCCCCTTCTATGCACATAAACATTTTCAACAAAGAGGAAAAAAAATCTCCAAATTGCATATAGGATGAAATGAACTTAAAAAAAAAGAGTAAAGCAAAAATGTATCAAATAATTTTGGTCCACTTGCTATTAACATGTTTCTTAATTATGAAAAATATGGTCATTTCCACATAATATAACCATGTTAAATATTTAATCAAGTCAGAAAAGAGTAGTGTAGTATAATAAATACATTTGGTCTTTGTCCCCAAGTTCCTGGCACAAAGCTTCTATAACCCCTGGAATGTCCTGAAGTTCTGAGTTTTCTGGAACTCAAAATGAACCCTTTTAAGCACACCTGAATTTATGCAAATGAGGTAACTTGGAGGTGCTATGCTAGGCGGCCTCAGGATGGGGCCGGTCACCAGGAAGACCAAGTGATTAGAAGGTTGGAACTTTTGGCCCTACCCACCAACCTCTGGCAAGGGGAAGCGAGGGCTTAAGCTCTATAGAAACTCCTGAACAATGAGATTTGCTGAGTTTCTGGGTTGGTGAGTCACCTACATGCTGGGACAATGGTTCCAGGGGAACAGGAATGGTACCCAGGTTCCACAGAGACAGAAGCTCCTGGGCTAAAGACTCATCTGGACCCCGTCTTATGTACCTCTGCACTTGGCCATTCATCCTTCGTAACAAACTGGTGAGCGTTAAATAAATGTTTCTCTGATTTCTGTGAACTGCTCTAGTGAACTAATTAAACCTAGAGATGGGGGGGCGGATACAAGAGCCTCTGATCTGTAGCCAGTTGGTCATAAGTACAGGTAACAATCTAGGAAAGATTAAGGGTAGGAGGAGAAGGGGGTGACAGAGGATGAGAAGGTTGGACGGCATCACCAACTCAATGGACATGAGTCTGAGCAAACTCCGGGGAGACCGGGAAGTCTGGTGTGCTGTAGTGCATAGGATCGCTAAGAGTCGGACATGACTTGTGACTAAACAACAACCCTTGCAACTACTCAACTCCACTTTAGAGCAGTTAACAGGTAAGTAAGTACAGAGGCGCTCTAATAAAACTTTAATCATGGCCACTTGAATATGAATTTTATAAAATTTTTACATGTCATGAAATAGTCTTTAGATTTTTTTCCCCCAAATGACTTAAAGACATAAAAAATAAAAACTCTTCTCAGTTTCTCTGGCCCATAGCTGTAGTCTGCCAACCCCCAGTTTGCCGAGGGTATCTGAGCTAGACCTGCTAAGTGCTTACCAGCCTGCTTCAGTGTCCTGCCAGACTCACCCTCACTAGGCCTTAGCAGTGACAACCCTCATACAGAGACTGAGCGACACAATCGGCCTGCTGTCACTTCCCTCCCCTCTTTAAGCTGTTTGTTTGGAGAGTACATCTGGGAGAAGAATCTGTTTGGTAAATGATGAAATGTGTCCAGTAAAGACACATAGAATGTGTTCTGACCTACCGCACAGAATGCTAGTGGGAACTCACTGCCCTGTTCAGGTATACTGCAACATACTGAACAACCCAAGTGAATTTTTCCTTTTCCTTATCACCCAAAATCCAAACAGCCTGGCTCTCCAAGAAACACCAAGGGCTGAGAAAGAGATGAAAGGATAAAGACAAGGCCATCCATTTTTCCTTCAGCATTAAAGAACTCTCAATTCACTGAGGTGCATGGGGAGATGATACCAGCTACTTTCCCTGCAGAATGTCAAAGTACTCAAACAATACTTTATTACCACTCACTGTGGAATTCTAATTTTACCATATACTCAAATATTATCTCTTTCAACTACAAAGATCCTGCAATCTAATAAACACACATTAAGCACTGCTATACATTTTCTGGATGTTGCCAGAGGAGGATTTCATATACATGAGGGGAAATAACTGATGTTGCAGTTTATACCTTTTTTCTTTAAAATATACAATAACAATGTTATTACTTCTTTCTATTATTTTTAGAAGTTTTGACAGTAATAAAAAAATATTTTAAAAGGAATTGGTAAACAGGAGAAGACTGAACTCTGAGCCCACACACCTGGTTCAAATCTAGAAGGTTCACTTACTAGCTGAAGGTGGGTTGACCTACCCTGGGATAGAATCCCAATCTCCCCCACAATTTTCTCGTCTCTAAAGAGGAGAGAACAATGCCTATCTATTTCAAGGCGCTGATGACAGACAGGAAGTATTTTTATTAACTCTTGTGATTTACGTCATCATAAAATGGTATTTTAGCTTCTTTCCAAAGTTGCCAATTTGGCAATATTTTGTCAATTGCAAACATCTCTGCTTCAAAGAAATCTAGTAAATATATGATACTAAATTATGACTTATTTAACCACAGCTTCATATCATTCAGTAAGAACTTCTGGGAGACAGCTGCAATTTTTACATGTACAATTTTTAAATTTCCCACTATCAAATATGGTTTTAATTATAAATCCAAATTTCCACAATGAAAGTGTGACTCAAAGGAAATTTAGCATTGAATTTGAAGCGGAAATCTTGCCCTCAAACCTTCTTATTAATTAGACTGTAGTAGGATTAAAACATAAGAACAGTGTTCAATGTTCAACACCAAGATTAATGAGGAAAGCCTCACAGGAAGTGTCAAAAGTTGAAGACTGGCTCTGTTCTCCACTCTTCTTCCGAATATATAAACTATGGTTAAATGACAATAGCATTCCACTTTATGCTGTATCTGTCAGCTGTCAATTACAACAATAACCAAAATAAAATTACACCCTAACAGATACTATTGTTTCAGACACCTCTAGAAGACTAGAAAAAAAATTATTTTATAAAAGTGTTTTCAGATAATTTTTTATAGTCTTGTGAAACTAAGTGAAAGAGTTAGACCTAATCGTTATTCAGAAGGTAGACACTGGAGAAAGTAAAGAACTAAAATAAACTACCCTAGGAAGAAGAGAAATTGAAGACCTGGTGATTCAGTACAAGTATGGGGCTGGATGACTCCATCAGGAGTGTGCAGTGTCAGCTTTCCTGATACGTAAAATAACACTTGTATTATTTCAAGGAGCAGAGAAGCAGAAACCAAATATCCACACAGCCCACTTCCTGACAAACTCTCACAGTGGAAAGCCTGGGGTAGAATGTAGACCCAACCTGGCTTTGCCCCACATCAGCCCTCTGACCCTGGGATCTGCCCTTCCTCATCTCCAGATCCCGGCTTCATCACCAATGAGACGAAGGGGTTAGCTCAGGTGATTTCTAAGGTCCTGCCCACCATGAAGAATCTATAGATGTGAGATATTTTAATTGTCTCTAAACTTAACAGAGGATGAGATGGTTGGATGGCGTCCCTGACTTGATGGACATGAGTTTGAGCAAGCTCCAGGAGTTGGTGATGGACAGGGAAGCCTGGAAGCCTGGTGTGCTGCAGTCCATGGGGCTGCAAAGAGTAAGACATGCCTGAGCAACCGAACTGACTGAAACCCAATGAACGTGTCCTCGGAAGGAGCAGCCCCAACTCAGTGGTGATGAAAAGTATCTGTATGTAGAATCTTGGGAACATAAACCAGGGCAGATCAACAAGCCTACCCCTAAAAAGCTTTGGCTCTCCTCTCTAAACTAAGGTTTCTCAGCTGGGGGCGGCTTTGCCCCCTGAGGAGCTCTGGCACTACGGAGAGGCATTTCTGGTTGTCACGACTGAGAGAGAGACCACGTGCTACTGACATCTAGATGGCCAAGGCCAGGGGTGCTGCTAAACGTCCTACAGTGCACAGCACAGCTTCCACAACGAAGAATCATTCAGCCTAAAATATCAACAGTGTCAAGGCTGAGAAACCGTGCAGAAACTAAGGAAGGCTTCTTGTCCTGAGGGCCACGACACTAGCATCAAAGGCACCCGGAACCTCTGGAAATATATGCATGCGTCTTAAAAAATATACAAGAAAAGCACTACAGCTGTTACCGGAGTCTACCGAAAGTCTGAGTCCCCTTCCCACTCCGCCTCAAATAATCTTAAAGCACTGTATAACTCAGAATTATACCATTTGGGTTTTTCATGGTGGTATATTCATGCCCCAGCATATCACACGGCACTGGAAAAGACCAAACCGCAGCTATGTGGAACAACAGGGATAAAAGGACCTACAGCAGCTACATACCAAAAAGGACATATTCATGAGTCCATTTCCATGGATTTTAAGAACAGAAAAAACTAATCTATGGTGCTAGAAATCAGAACACTGGTTATTGGGGCGGGGGGCGGGCGGTTAAGGGAACAGGGAATGATTGGGAGGAAGGACAACAGAACTCTCCTGTCACTGCAGACTGAAGCGTGTCCCTCCAGAGGTCACCGTGAAAGGCACTCAGTCCTGTCCAACTCTGCGACAACCATGCACCATGGAATTCTCCAGGCCAGAATACTGGAGGGGGTAGCCCTTCCCTTCTCCAGGGGATCTTCCCAACCCAGGGACTGAATTCAGCTCTCCCGCATTGCAGGCAGATTCTGTACCAACTGAGCTATCAGGGAAGCCCATAAAAGTCATTATGCTCAAGTCCTAACGTGGAAATACCTTGAGAAGTGGTCTCTGGGAGGTAATTAGTTTAGATGAGGTCATGAAGAGGGCATCCTCAAGATGGGACTGGTACACTACTAAGAAGAGCCGCCAGAAAGCTGCTTCCTCCATCTCCACCCCCACTCCACACACACATTCACCCAGCAAAGTACACGTGAGCACACTTGAGATGGTGGCCGCCTAGAGCCAGGAAGAGAGAGGACCCTCACCAGAACCCACCATGTGGCACCCCAGTCTCAGACTTCCAGCCTCCAGAGCTATGGGAAAACACACTCAGGCCGTGGTAATATGCAGCCCAGGTGAAGACATCGGGCTATTGGAAATATTCTATATTTCAAAATGGGTGATGGTGACAAGACTGAATAACTATGTAAAAGTTCATAAGCTATACTAAATATATATTAAGTGTATATATTATATATATATATATAAAAGCTTGTTCACAGGATAGTATTTAGAAGACATAGCAAGAAACTTAGCATTACCTTGAGAAAGAGAGTAAAGCTAAGATTTGGGAGATTCCTACTTTTCATTTTATACCCTCTGTCAATCCAAATTCCTGTCCATACGTGAATGTGACCCTTTCTAATTCTTCACAGCGTGTCCATCTGAACACTGCTCTCAACTCCATCTCAGTGTTTGTCTCATCGCTGCCCCTGCACCCTGGATGGCAGTGAATGCCAACTCCACACCCCCACCCTGCTCCTCGCACTCGCACTCCAACCCAGGAGTCTCGAGGCACTGCCTGCACACGTCCACTCACTCCCATAACTGTCACACCCCGCATGTCTCCAAATGCAGTTATTCACCGCCGCCGGCGCCACCGCCTTCCCAAACCCCTCCACTTGTACCCTGGCTGCTCTCTCAGGTTCTAACTCATCCTTCTCCTTGCATCTGTGCATGGATTGTTTATTTGTAGGTATTCTCCACTGTCCAGACTCAGAAACCAAAACAGATGCAGATACACTTTTGAGAGGCAGCAGGGAGGTATTCCTCATTATCCAAACTATTGCTAACAAAATCTCAGGAAACCAGTACTACAGATTTAGATGACATGACATCCCTCCAAATCCCTCATTACCTAAACAGATTAGACAGCAAGGGACACTATATTTTTACAGTGTCTTCTGTTGCTTTTTTCTTTTTCCAGCTTTACTGATATGTAACTGACCCTCATACAGTATCATTTTAAGGCACACAATGTGATGATGTGATAGACATAAATACTGTGAGATCATTACCACAAGAAGGCTAGTCTAACTGTTGCTTCCATCTTCATCACCATCGCTCTTGGCCAGACTTCCCGCACTTTAAACCCACGTTCTTGCTGGATGCCAGTTCCAGCCCCTCCCAATGCCTATCACTTGCTCACTGCAACCATGTCCATCTTTCCGCCATCACTTTCCCTCTGTTGCTCCTGCACAAAAGCCCTCACTACATCCCACTCATGGGATCCAACTGAGGCACTCTCTTTGCAGAAACCCTGTGTGCGAGCAACATGATCCGCTCTGTCTCTGACCGTCTTCACCCACTCCCTGCTCTGTGCTCGTGCCCCATTTTTCACAGCCAGGAACATCTACTCGCCTTCCACCACCCCGGGACCCAGCTAGGCACTGTGCCCCCAACTGGGTGACTTCAGGTAGTTAACCACTCCTTCTGCGCCTGGCCTATGAAGTGGAAACACAGTTGTACCTTCCTCACCTGCCACACAATAACCACTCAAACATCAGCTACCGTTACCACCAATTCAAGTCCTACCTGCCAAACGGTGTTCCTCCACACCAGTCCCCCAGGAATCTCCCCTCAATTCCTCTCAACTCCATTTATTTATTTGTCGTGCATGTTTGCATGTGGCCAATGGTCTGTTTCTGTGCTCCACGGGGTTTCTGTAGCCTCCTTATTTCACTCTGGAGTTTTCACAGAGCTATTTTTCATCAACATCTAGTTGTTTATTTGTTTCTGTGGGAGGACAGGCATTAGGACCTGTTAGTCCAACACCCTGCTAACTTCATTCTCATTTGCCTTGTTATTGTCTATTAATATCTAGATTCCTTCTCTCTCAAACAGCTTAAAATTTAAAGTATTCTGGAGCTTTACCTATTTAAAAAAAAAAAAAAAGCCTTCAACTACAATTCTCACCAGTGGCCATCAGTCTTCCAGATGGCTACAGACCTCTCTGAATCCATTCACATACACGTGGGCATCCAAGAGAAACACACACTCTTGAACAGGCAGTATCAGGAAATTCAATGTTGCCTTTCCCCAGAAAGTCAATCCAAGGACCATGGCAGTCTATCTGGGCCCAGGCAAGGAGCCTCATCTGTCAACACAAAGGTGACTTCCATATCTCTCTGTCTAGCCGAGCTCTCTCCCTGGGCCAGTATTTCCAACTGTCCACCTGACACCTATACCTGGCTGACCAGTGGGTGCCTCAAGCTACACATTATCCCAAATGCTTCATTTCTCCCGCTTCCTAGCTGCCACTGCAACTCCCACCATCACCACCTCCTCCTCCTCCATTCCCAGTCTCTCTAACCTCATTCTTTTCTCCTGATCACCTCAACAATCTAAGCCTTCTCGTTCCTCTAACCCACCCTCCCCTCAGCCAGAGAGATTAATTCTTTCTGAAATGCTGCCCTCCTTTGCACTTGACCCACTCAAGGCCACCTCCCATCCCCTACAAGCTCTGATGCAGCCAACTGAGGTGTCCTCCAAAGAATTGGCGCAACCACCCTTACCATCCTCATCTGTTACTGCCCGCCCCCCATAGATACCCCAGCAGTTCGCTACTCCTTGGGGTGCCTCATGCTGTCCCCTCCCTTCACACCCCAGGACACGCAGGTGCACACTCTGCTAGAACACACACCTACCCTGTCACACTCTTAGGTTGCTTGCAAAGTGAACTGGGAGAGTCCTAACTACCTCAAACTGCTCCCACACAATTCTGAACCTTCAATTACTATTCTTCCCTGGACATCTGGGAAAATGGTGATGATCTCTCCCTGAGTCTGTCTCCTTCTCCACATGGAGAATTTTGGTAGGGTAAGGTTCACAGCCTGCTCAGCTCTTAATTTTCAGTTGCTAAGTTTGGCACAAAAAAAGTACCAAATCAATGTTTGCCGAATGAAAGTGGCCAGTTCCCTGAGGACCTGTACCTCAGGTCCTCCGATCTTAGCTCTGACCCCTCCCTCTCAGTGTTATGTCTTTCTTTCTCTCTATTTTCTCCTTCAGCCCGTCAGGAAGCAGGTGCAGACACTCAAGTTCACTATCTTGAATCTCCAATATTCCCACCTCAGGGTATTTGCACTGGCTGTTTCCCTCCAGGAATGCGCTTGCCCTAGATATTACCCTCTCAGATTTCAATCAGGTCTCTGTTCAGATATCCTTGTCCTCTTTTTAAAAGGGCCCTGCCACCACATGCTATCCCTGTAGGCTCACCGCTGGTGCTGTGCCCCACAGAAACAGCAACTCAGTGAGTGCAGGCCTATCTCAGGCACCACTGGATCCCCAAATCTTTATTGGTGTCAGGAACATGGCCTTATTTCCCATGTGTTGAGTACATACTGTGTGGCAGGTCTAGGTGCTGGAGATACAGTAAGGAACAGAACAGATAAAAATTCCCCCTTCATGTTCCCAAGGGGAAAAATAAACAATACTTAAGATAAACAAGAAAAATATAACAACAACAACAAAATTGATAAAGGAAGACAGGAAGTGGAAGAAGTCTCACTAGGTGACTCGTGAATAAAAATCTGAGAGAAATGAGGGAGCAAACCATGTGAATACTGAATCACAAGCCCAAAGGTTCTGAGGCTGAAGAATGTCTGCCATGTGGAAAGAGCAGGGAGCAGAAACTAAAGTGCAAAAGTAACAGTGGGTCAGATTATAGCTCCCTGTAAGAACTTCATCATTTGTTTGTTTTTTGGTCATGCAGCACAGCCTGTGGGATCCTAGTTCTCAGACCAGGGATGGAACCTGGGCCTGAGACTTGAGTCCCAACCACTGGACCACCAGAAGATTCCCAAGAGTTTATCTTGAAATGAGATGGGGACCCATTGGAGGGCTTTATGATCTGCCTTAAAGGATCCTTTTATCTGCTGTGCTGAAAACAGGGGTTAGGGCAGAAGCCAGGAGAACAGATGGGAGACTACTTCAATAATCCAGGAGAGAGGTGATGGTGACTGGGCCAAAGGCACTGGACATGAAAAAGCAGTCAAGGATAACTCAAAGGTTGTTGATCAGAGTCTTCTATGTTACCGAGAAGAGACAAAAATAGCAAGAAGAGCGGTCTGGGAAGAGAGGTAGAAGGGAGCTTGCTAGCGCTCTCCTGACATGTTCAGTCTGAGTTCCCTACCAACCATCTAAGTAGGCAGCTGCATACAGGCGAAGGGAGAGGCCCAGGCTGGAGATATTCAGGTGGGATCTGTTAGCCTAATAAACACGTATTTATAATGATAGCCTTGAGTGACATCACCAGGAATGAAAAATAAAAATGTCCCAAACACAAATTCACAAAGAAGAATAACTGAAAAGAAGAATAGATATGATGCCTAAGGACACCCTCTCACCCCTCAAACAGAACAGAAAGGTGACCCTTGCTGAAAGACCTTTTGGTCGAAACACAACCTCCTTCGCACAGCCGGCAGAGGGGCAAACCAGGACCAACTCTGTCAATGGGTAGTCCAAACTTTGAACAAAGACCCCTGCGGTCCGCCCCATAATCTCTTAAAAATGAAACCCAGTAAATGTAGGTTTTGCCTTTGTAAAAGATGGGGTGCTGTGGGCCCAGAGAAAGTGAGGGCCACGTCCAGGTTCTGATCACTGGCATCTGCCTGCACGGGAAGGAGCATTCTGCGGGATGCAGACGGAGGAGATAGGCCACGGCTCACAGGGTTGTCCTTCTCCTGGGAGGGCACCGCCTCCCGACAGGGTCTATCCATCCCTGAGGGGCGAGCGAGCTGGCAGGGCGCGGTCAGGAAGGTAATCAGGCACAGTGGGGTGCGGGGGAGGGGCATCGATACAGACAAGGGTGGACTCGCGGGGCAGGGTTGGACGTGGGGGCGTGGCGCGCCTGCAGAGCGCTGGGGTGGGACATGAGGGCCGCCAGGAGGCCGCGGCTCCACGTTCGGAAGGAGGACAGACAGAAGGCACCGCGGGCGCACCCTGACGCTATAATGAGGGGCGGTTCGACAGGGCGCTGTGTAGCCGGGGTGAGGCGTGCCGGCTGACGTGAGGCGAACGGGAAGCGTGGGCAGCACGGTTCTGAACATGTGGACCGGGCTCCGCCCAGCCTCGAGGACCTGTGTTCAAGGATACGCCGCGTGTCAGAAGGACGGGGCAAGAACCACCCTTACCTGGCGCATCAGCAGCCGTGTCCCGCTCGCAGGTCCCGGCTGGAGAACGCGGCCGCCGCTTCTCGCGCCGCTCGTCCGCGCTTCCTGATTGGCCGAGGCCGGCCCTCCCAGAAGCCCCCGCGCGGCGCGCCGCCAAATGAACTTTATGGAGACCCGTGGAGGAGGACACGGACACGGGCGGGGGTAGGGGCGGGGCCTTCGACTGAGCCGTCACTCCCCACACTCCCTCGGCCGCGGCCCTCACCCTTCCCACGTGGTTAGAGTGAACTCGGGCGCAAGAAAGCGGTCGCACAATGGCCTGCGCGGATTTCTTACCCTTTACTGAGCACTGTCCAAGTGCCAGGCACTATTCTAGGCACTGGGGGCACAGTGGTGACCACGACAGGCAAGGTCCCTGCTCTAATGGAGTTCTCTAGGTGGTGGGGGAAATGAAAGTGAAAGTCGCTCAATCGTGTCCGACTCTTTGCGACCCCATGGGCTGTAGAGTCCATGGAATTCTCCAGGCCAGAATACTGGAGTGGGTAGTCTTTCTCTTCTCCAGGGGATCTTTCCCAACCCAGGGATCGAACCCAGGTCTCCCGCATTGCAGGCGCATTCCTTAACAGTTGAGCCACTAGGGAAGCTCTTGGTGGGGGAAAGATAATAAATGACTGCCAGTTTGTAAGGAAGGCAATGGCGAAACAAGCAGATTAACGGGAAATAGAATGCCTGTGTGGTTGGAGACGGCCTCTCGGAGAAGGTGATCGCTGAGCTGAAACTTAAATGATGAGAAAGGGTCAGCCTTGCATAGCCTTGGCTGCGGAACATTCCGAGTAGAGGGAACAAATCTGAAGGTTCCACGGGGAAACAGCTGGTGTTTGAAGAATAGAAAGAAGTGGGGTATGACTGGTAGAAGATGATAGAGCACAGGTGGGTAAGACTCACAGTTGCCTGGGACCAGACTTTACAGATCTTTCAGGCTGCAGCGAGAAAGTGTAAGTTATTCCTCATGCAAGTGGAAGCCACTGAAGGGTTTCATGCTGAGTTATGACACGAGCTGGTTTACTTTTGTAGACAATCCCTCTAGTCCTTTTGGGGGAGAATGGACAGTAGGCAGCAGAGAGGAGTTGGGAGGCTACTTCTGTGTTTAAGACACAAGCAGAGGACTTCCCTGGTCCTCGGTGGTTATAAATCCACCTGCCAAAGCAGGGGACACGAGTTTGATCCCTGCTTCAGGAAGATTCCACATGCCCCAGGGCAACTAAGCACCACAGCTACCGAGCCCAAGCACCGCAGCTAGAGAGTAGCTCCCTCTTGCTGCAACTAGAGAAAGCCTGCACATGGCAATGAAGACCCAGTACAGCCAAAAAAAAAAAAAAAAGTAAATAAATAAAATGAAAACAAGAAAGACAAGAGAGTGGAACTAGGATTGTTGCAGTGCCCAGTCATGAAAAACAATTAGTGCTCACAATATGCCAAAAATGTGTAAGACCTAGTCCTTATGATCTGATGAGGAAGCGGGTACAGAAAGAGTGTATTTCAATGTAATATGTAAGGGTGCTAAGGGAGTTTAACCCAGTCTGGTGGGTTGAAAGGAGCCTTCCTCTGGGGGGGTGGGTGGGTGGGGTGATGCCTTAACTGAGCTGTGAAGATGAACAGGGCTCAGACTGGCAAAGAGAGAAAGGAGCTTTTTCCTCGCCAAGGGAATAGAATAAGCAAAGGTGGAGAGGAAAGAAACAGTGTCTGCCCATCCTCTCCATACATTACCTCTCATTCTGAGAAAGGGAGCCTCTACCCAGGCTCCTCTGAGACCTGTTCTCTTCTGGCTTTCAACCTGCACCTGTAAAGACTTGAGCAAAACACTAACATACTTTCTAACAGCTATTAAAATCAGATATGAAAGTGCGGACATTACTGCTGATTCTACAGAAATAAGGATAAGAGTACTGCGAATAATTGTACCCCAACAAATGATGGATGGTGTGGACCAATTCACAGAAACATAAAACTTACCAAGACTAAATCAAGAAAAAGTAGATTATTGGAGTAGATCTGTAATTAATGAGATTGAATCAGTCAAAAATCTCTCAACAAATAAAAGCTTTGGATCCAATGGCTTCACTGGTAAATTCCACCAAATATTTTTAAAACTACTACCAATCCTTCTCAAATTCTTCCAAAAAACTGAAGGGGAGAGAACACTTTTTATGAGTGTTCTGTGAGGCCAGTATTACCCTGATTCCAAAGCCAGCCAAAGATACCACAAGTAAAAATTCTTAGCAAAATACTAGCAAACCAATTTCAGCAGCATATTTTTAAAGAGATTTTTTTGGATGTGGACCATTTTTTTAAAGACTATTGAATTTGTCACAATACTGCTTTATGTTCTGCTTCTCTGGCCCTGAGGCATGTGGAGTCTCAGCTCCCTGTATGTGCGTGCTCAGATGTATCTGACTCTTTGTGACCCTGTGGCCTGTAGCCCACCAGGCTTCTCTGTCCATGGGATTTTCCAGGCAAGAATGCTGGAGTGGATTGCAATGTCCTCCTCCAGGGGCTATCCCTGACCCAGGGATCAAACCCACATCTCCTTTGTCTCCTGCATTGCAGGCAGATTCTTTACCACTTGAGCCATCAGGGAAGCCCCCAGCAGCATATTAAAATGAGTATAACACCATGACCAAGAAGCATTTATTTCTGGAACGCAAGACTGGTTCAACATATGAAAATCAATCAATGTAATACACCACTTGAATAGAATGAAGGAGAGAAATCATGATAATCTCAACTGATGCATAAATACATTTGACAAAATTCAACACCCTGTCATTATAAAAACACTTTGCAAACTAGGAACAGAAGGAAAGTACTTCAACAGAATAAAAGCCATATATGAAAACCCCCACAGCAAACATCATACTCAATGGGGAAGAGCTGAAATCTTTTCCTTTAAGATCAGAAACAAGGCAGGGATGCCTGCTTTTGTCACGTCTATTCAGCATAGCACTGGAAGTTCTAGCCAGAGCAGTTAGACCAGAAAGAGAAATAAGAGGCATCCAAATAAAAAAGGAAGAAGTTAAATTATCTCTGTTCCCAGATAAGATTTATATGTAGACGATCCTAAAGATCTCTCACACACACACACACACACACACACAAACACAAACCCTGTCAGAGTGAACAGATTAATTCAGCAAAGTAACAGGATACAAAGTCAACACACAGAAAACCAGTCACATTTTTATACTCTAACAATGAAAAATCTGAAAAGAAAAATCCCAAAACAATTCAGTTTGTAATAGCATAAAAATAATTTAAAAATTAAGGAGGGAAAAACTTGCCCAATGAAAACTACAAAATAGCTGAAACAAGTTAAAGAAGACGTAAATCAGAGAAAACACGTTCCATGTCCATGGACTGGAAGACTCAGTATTGTTAAGATGTCAATATTCCTCACAGAGATCTCCAGAGTCAATGCAATCCCTAACAAACCCCTTATGACTCTTTTTTGGAGTAGAAAAACCCATTCTATATGGAGAAGCCTCAAAACTAAAAATAGAATTTCCATATGATCCAGCAGTTCCACTTCTGGGTATATACTCCAGAGAACTGAAAGCAGGGTCTCAAAGTGACATTTCTACACCGATATCAGTTCAGTTCAGTTCAGCCGCTCAGTCATGTCTGATTCTTTGCGACCCCATGAATCGCAGCACGCCAGGCCTCCCTGTCCATCACCATCTTCCGGAGACCAATATACATAGCATTATATACAATATTCAAACTACAGAAGCAATCCAAGTGTCCATGATGGACGAATGGATAGGCAAATGTAGTATATACAGAGAATAGAACAGTATTCAGCCTTTAAAAGAAGGGAAATCATGACATATACTATATATAACTGGATGAACCTTGAGGACATTATGCTAAATGAAATAAACCAGTAACAAAAAGACAAAGACTACGTTATTTCACTTAGAGTAGGTAAAGTCATGGAGACATAAAGTAGAATGGCAGTTGCCAGGAGCTAGGGAGTGGGGTGGGAATGGGGTTATCATTTAAGGGGTACAGAATTTTAGTTTTACAAGTTGAAAAGGGTTAAGAAGATAGATGGTAGTGATAGTATTATAATAATCATAAACACATTATGAAAGTATTTAATACTACAGAACTCTACACTTGAAAATTAAGATGGTTAATTTTATGTTGCATATTTTACCAGAATTTAAAAAAAAATGTTTTTAAGGTTGTGGAGCAACTGAGACCATCATATACTACAGAGGATTTGGAACATCCATTTGGAAAACTAGCAAAACATATTCAAGTTAAATGCACACATACCCCGTGATTCAAGTTTTATGTATGTATATGTTTGTATGTTTTAATCTACCTCTTGCATAAATGTGTACATATTTTCACTAAAGCCATGTACAACAACATTTATAACACCATATTTTGTACTAGCCCCAAAGTGGGAACTACCCAAATGTCCATTAAAAGAAGAATGTGATAAATAAGTTATGGTGTGATACTGCAAAATGCTGCAGTAAATAAATGAATATGTGAACTACATCCACATATAATAACGTGGATGAATTTCATAAACATAGTAATGGTAAGCCAAAGCCAGACCCAAATGCATGACTCCATTTATATAAAGTTCAAATCAGACAAAACTAACCTATGGTGACAGACTGTCGGATCAGTAGTAGTCCTTTGAAGGCACATCAGTAGTTATTTTGAAGGGAGGAAAGGTTGCTGATTGGGAAGGGAAATGAGACAATCTTCTGAGGTTTGTTAATGTTCTGTTTCTTAATCTGGATGCTGAGTGCATGGATGTATTCACTTTTTAAAAATTCATTGAGCTGCACATTTAAGATTTATATACTTTACCACACATATATTATTCATTATACAATAAAAGTTAAAAAAGGGAAAATATCCCCTTCACTGTGGAATATTTGATATTTTTGCTACCCAAAATTCCTATCACTTCTCTTTCCTCAAGTATTTGCAGTTTAGAACCTTGTTTTACTTCCTTGGTATCCACCACAATCCTTAGCATGTAGTACATGGAAAGAAAGCTAGAATTATTTCTTAAATGACAGAATTCAGCTCCACAATTGCCCCCTGTCTTGAGCTGCTACTGCTAGAGATGGGCTCTCAGTGGGTGGCAGCAAATTGCATAATGCTTTGTGATCTGTGGCTGAGTGATCAGCAGTATTCTTTAATAGTCATTAAAAGCTTAAAAGGGAAGCTTCTTACTTTGCTTTTTAGATGAATTTAATTTCAGCTGCACAGAAGGTGACTTGGCATTATCAGAGATGGCAAATAGGCTTTGACTAGAATACTAACTTCTGTGTCAGCACAATTGGTTGGGTCTACCAGAAGTCCTGTGTTAAAGATGCTGAGGGTAGTTCCAGGCTCAATAGAGGAACTCTGAGATCATTTAGTGTATCAGTCAGGATGTTTGGGCTCCAAATAACCAATTGAATTTGGCCTGAACCAGAAGGAAATGTGCTATTAACCTAATTGGAAGTTTGGCAGTAGATGTCAGTTTGGTTGATTCAGCAGCTCACAGTCTCCAGGGACCTTCCAGCTCTCTGCTGTGTCATCCTAGGTGTGAACTCCATCTTGAGGCAGTAAAGATGTTGCTGATCTAACAGGATAGCCAGTTCTTACCCTATAAAATGGGCTTCCTTGATGACTCAGTGGGTAAAGAATCTCCCTGCAATGCAGGAAACGTTGGTTCGACCCCTGGGCTGGGAAGATCCCCTGGAGGAGGGTGTAGCAATCCACTTCAGTATTCTTGCCTGTAAAATCCATGGACAAAGAAGCCTGGTGGGTTACAGCCTACCACAGGGTTGCAAAGAGTCGGACATGACTGAGGCGACTTAGCATGCATGCACAGTTACATGAATATGTAAAAATTTGTTGAGCTGTAGGCTTATGACTTGTGTACTTCACCAGATGTAATTATCTCTCAATGAAAAGATTAATAAGTTTGAAATTAGAGAAAACATGACTCACATCTAATATCGCACTTGGACCTTACAACAACCCAGGGGTAGGCAGGGCAGGGCTGGTGACTATCGTGCATCCCGTGGGAATCCAAACTCCAGGAGGATTAAGTGATATACACAAGGTTACAGAGGGAGGTAGTGGCAGACTGGAGCCTACACTCAAGTCTTCCGATATCAAGGCCGGTGTTTTCTAGTCCAATGAAAGCCTCAGAAGTGAACTTAGAAGCCTTTGTGAACTGTAATAAGAGCTATGCAGTGAAGTTCTTAGATGAACTTTCTTGCCAAGTTTCTGAATTGGGATGGGAACAAACCTCACATTCTCATTAATCAGCAGCTAACTCTCAGATGACATTGTGTAGATGGTAGGATTTTTTTAAACATCTGGTTGTTTTATTTGTTATTAAACAAACTGTTGAGTGAAAGGAAAAAAAATCCTACACATTTCTTCGTTGCTGCTGTTTCAAAACAGCTTTGCCGACATCTATCAACTTTGTTTATGTCAGATTGCACAATTTGTCACTGATGCTGAATTTGCCAAAAGTAAAGTGAATTTGATTGACAAGGCCCCAGGGCTTCTCTCTCTTCCTTTTCAACATTCCAGATGTTAAAAAAAAAAGTTGGATCCACCCCCAAGAAAGGCTCATCTGCGGGTGGAGCTTGGGGGATATGGTTATAGTTTGTTAGTTTCTGTAGAAACTTTGCCTCCTAGAAACCCCATCTTCTTGATTGGTTCAAATTACCCTCCATTTTCAATTGTTGCCTTTCAATGGAGCCATCTGTTTTGAGGCTCATCTGTCAGGGGCTCTGTTGTGGTTGATTATTAAACATATTTGCAGCTGGAGGTTCCAGAGAGAAAAAAAAAACCTTAAATGACAAAAGAAAAGTGTCCCCAAGAATGAAAGTAGAAAACAGAAACAGACTTCTAGCTATTACCACTCTTAGAAATCAGAGGACTTAATCCTTCTCTGAAACCCAGGAGAAAATTAATATAAATAAACAAGTGTCGTGGACAGTAATGGACATTGGGTGGCATTGGGGCTTTCCACCACAAAGTTTCTTTGGAAACTACACCCAAGGACATGCAGGCTAACTCTGGGGGGATTACCTCTTTCACATTGTGACTATTCTCATAGGGATAATGGTAATCCACCATGAAGGGCTGTCTCTAAGGATTAAATTAGTTAATGCATGTTAAGGGCTTAGAGCAGTCTTAACATATATTAGGTGCTCAGTAAACACCTAATTAATTGTTTTTATTTCTGGTAGAGCTTGTTGTTACAATATTCTAGAATTGAGTAAAGGTTTCTCTGACCCACCAGGACCAAGCCACCCTCTGCCCTCACCCACCACATCCCACTCCACCTAAGCTCATGCTAGGCATCACAGGACCTGGCAACTCTCCATAACTTTCACCTTGAGAGCCAGGTCACGGCACGTTCTGCTTTATGTCCACCAGGGGGCGATCAGTGAATGTTAGTTGAAAAAGGATCAACCTGACCCCCTGGCTGGGACTCTCAGAACAAAGGCTCCAGCGTCCCCAAAGCGTCAACTCCCCTGAGTTGAACAAACACAGAGCCTGAGATTCTCAAATAGAATTAGCAGCCTCAGCATTTGGTTCAGACTAGGGTTAACAGTTGGAGAAGGCAATGGCACCCCACTCCAGTACTCCTGCCTGGAAAATCCCATAGACAGAGGAGCCTGGTAGGCTGCAGTCCATGGGGTCGCTAGGAGTTGGACACGACTGAGCAACTTCACTTTCACTTTTCACTTTCATGCATTGGAGAAGGAAATGGCAACCCACTCCAGTGTTCTTGCCTGGAGAATCCCAGGGACAGGGGAGCCTGGTGGGCTGCCGTTTATGGGGTCGCACAGAGTCAGACACGACTGAAGCGACTTAGCAGCAGCAGCAGCAGCGTTAACAGTGGTATGTGTGATATAATGAGATCGTACGTGTATCCCCATCTAGATGGTCAGGGGTTCTGTAATATTCCTAGGCACTGGAAACATTTCCTGAAACATGATGCAGCCAGACCTTGTCTTGCCTTGAGATAGAAGACTGCTGAATACTCAGACTTCAGTGAAGCAATGCCAGAGTTTACCCTTATGAAAACCATTTCACATAACACTCACCAGTCTACAGCCCCTGGCTGAAATCTGTCTTAGATGTCTTATCCTTTTTTTAGAGTAGAAAAAGAAAACACAGTCCTCTGAAAGTCAGAGAAGAGAGGCATTTAGGGAAGAATAAAACTTTTTTTATCCATCTGGTTGATAACGTAATTTTAATGGAAAATGTTTGTTTATGTTTTTAATCCATGTGTCTTCACAGCATTTACTTTTTTGTAATGCATTTAATTTTATATTATGAAAAGTATGACCTTCAGTTTCATGGTTCAGTTTAAACCGGAAGATTTGAAGGGAAAGTTTTTATCCAGTATGGTCTCAATTTTTAAAATTATCCATCAATTTCTTTGAAGTTTTTGTGAAAAATCTATCCTGGCAAGAATCAGTGTTTCTGTTTGTTTGTTTCTTTTTAAATGAAATTAATTCCTGCAAGTAAAATATATTCATTTCAACTCAAGGTCTTGTATAGAATAAATATTTAATAAATGTGTCAAGTGAATGAGAGAAATATTAACATGAAAGCCTGCGAAGAAGTGGGGTAACTTCTGTGTTGCGGAATTGACTGTGCTGGACTCAGCCCATTGTTTCATTTCACCCACCAGCAACACTTAGGGAGGATCTGTCAGGATCTATTTTGGCAGAGAGGGCTCTTTGCTCTTTGACTTCCATTCAGCCTGCCAGGAATCGTTGTTTGACAATCAGAGCACGCCTCACTGATAGCTGGATCAGGGTTGTTTTATCTCTACCTGGTGAATAATCTTAGCATCATACTTTATACCCAGAAGGTGTGTGATTAGTGTAATGAATTAACAGTTTCTTGCTTCTCTGGGAAAATGAATACCAGGAACCCTATTATCATAAAGGGCAATTGAGGGGAAAGGAACTCACAGGGCAGATACTTGACTTATGCTGTTTAATTTAATCCCTCCAACAGCGCTTTCAAAGTATTTGTGTGTTTCAGAGCAGAAAGGAAGCTGAGCAGAGGAAAATGTCCAAGGTCACGTAGTGAAGTAACTAGAAAAGGATTTTTTTTAAACCAAAAGTTTGTCTAATGCTGCGGCCCATGGTCTTGCCACCATATCATTCTCTTTGTAGAAGAATGAGGGGCTGCTGTTTAGAGACAAAGAATTGAGCTGAACATTCCAGAGCAGGGACTCAGATGAGGCAGGACCCTCATGGAGGCTCATCCCACGGCACCTGACAGCGGGTAGCCCCTTGCTTGACC
This sequence comes from Capricornis sumatraensis, assembly GCF_032405125.1. Lineage (NCBI taxonomy): Eukaryota > Metazoa > Chordata > Mammalia > Artiodactyla > Bovidae > Capricornis > Capricornis sumatraensis. Next base: position 30,533,383 of record NC_091088.1, on the reverse strand, counting down.
TGAGCCTTAGCTCTGGCACACTCCACTGTCATCAGCAGAAAAGGATTTCATCCTTGCCCTTTGAAATGCTTCATGCCCAGACATCCCTGTACCATTGTGGTTCTCAGGCATTTCCACAGTGCCGTGGGCAAAAAGTCAGGGGATCCCAACATTGCCTGTGGTCTGTTTGGGCCATGAAGGGGAGGATTGGGCAAGTTACTCGCCTTCTGAATCTCAGACCTTTCCTGTGTCAGGGGAAGTCAATACTGCTTGTCCAAATACAACCCACCTGGAAGGATGCAACGAGACTCTATGAAAAGTATGTGTGGAAGTGCTTTGAAAACATTAGAGGCTGTAGGAATGTTCTTCCAGATTCCTCAACTTCTTTCCAAAAAAGATGTGACCGAATTCCTGAGAAATTAATTGGAGTCGGTTTTTCATTTTGTTTTCTTTTGCCTTTTTTTCCCCTTCTGGTCTGCATCTTCTAACAAAGAATGGAGAGTTCATTTTCTCCATCTCCCTCAAAGGAAAACAGCCAGGTGCAGAAGTTAGTATTCAATTCAACTGCAGAAAACAAATAAACCCAAACACAGTAACAGCTCCAATACCCGAACAAGGTAAGATATTTTTCTGTCACTTAAGAGAAGTCTGAAGAGAGGCCATCCAGACAATGTGGTGGCTCCCAAGTCATCAAGGACCCAGGCTCCTTCTACACTGTTGCTCCACCATCCTTAACATCCCTCCTCACTGGCCAAGGTGGTTGCTTAAGATCCAGCTATTGCATTCAGGTTCCAGCTAGCATAAACAAGGGCAGGACTCTGAAGAAGCTCCTCATTCCTTCAAGGATATATTCTTACAGTTTTATATCCACTTCCACTTACCAGTCATTGGACAAAACTTGGTTACATGGCCACCGCTGGCTGCAAAATAAGCTGGGAAATGTAATCTTAGCGGGACGTTCACCTCCCAGACAATTGTGGGTTCTTATTACAAAGAGGGAGGGGGTGCATAGTGAGGGCAAACCCATTGTCTACCCATCATATCTTGGGTTCTTAAGTTCTGGATTCCTTGTCCAGGTATGTGTGTGTGTGCATGCGGGCGTACGTGCACACATGTGTTAGGAGGAAGGGAGCCAACAGGGGAAAATACCCAACAGTGCACCATTAAGAGCTCAAATTTTAGTGCAAAGCAGAATCACATGAGAAGCTTACTAAACACATAGTCAGTAGGCAGATTCTTCGTCAGAAAACTAGCACTAATCAAAATAGGACAAAATAACAAACTGGTCTTCAACACAAATTAAGATGTCCGATCATCAAAAGATACCACTAAGAAAATGAAAAGGCAAGCCTTTGACTAAGAGGAAAACTTCCTAATATTTATCTGTGACAAGGGACATATGACCAAAACTGTGTGCTGGTCTCAGCCTATCGATAACCAATATTTTGGTTGGACCAGTCCATGTGGTTCTTATGATTGAAGACACCCTTTGGCTACAACCATCAGGAAATTTTGAAAAAAAAAAAAAAATTGAGGTTTAAGACTGTTAAGATCTGGAAATGACACATCACATCTGCGGCCACACAGCAAGGTCAAGGGGAGAGAGAGACTGCATGGGCCTGGGGTTCCTCTTTTATTGGGGTTGAGGATGGGGTGGGGATGTATGTTTTCCTGAACTCACTCCTTATTGATGAATTTAAAGCATAAAAGTGGGAATTTTAAAACATAGGAAGAGAAAAAAAAAGGGTAGCTCCAAAGGTCAGTTGTTGGCATCAACCAAGATCTCTAAAAATAAAGGAACCTTGGTGGGGGAGGCAGCCTGGCTCTTTATCTTGCTGTGTGGCTGGTAATGTGCTGACTCTAAATTGTTGTTTTTGAAGTGGATGCTTCTTTGGAATAGATGCCTCAGTGATCAAAGTGTGTCAGGCACTTGCACTATAAAAAAGAAAATACTGTCGGAGCTTATACTATAAGAATATATAAAAGAATATCTGAAAATTAATAATTATTAATAATGACTTAAAAGATAACCAATTTTTCTAAATGGTCAAAAGACTTAATAGGCACTTCATGAAAAGAGCATAGAAAATGCCAATAAACATGAAAAAATAATTAATATTCTTAGTCCAGGGAAAAGTAAATTCTGGTCACAATGATCCACCACTTCTTACCCACTAAAATGACTACAATTTAAAAGCCTGATAATACCAAGTGTTGACAGAAATGTGAAGCAACTGAAACTCTCATATTCTGCTGGATGGAGTCTTAAAGGTTACAACCATTCTATAAAAGTGTGGCAGCTTCTAATAAAGGCCCAGAAATTCCACTGCGAGGTGTCTACCCAAGAGAAATGAAAGCATACTGTCCACAAAAAGACTTACCTACAAACGCTTATAGCCACTCTCTTCATAATGGCCCCAAACTGGAAACAACCTGAATGTCCAGCAAAGAAGGGATAAGCTAACTGTGGGGCATGCATACAATGGAATGCTCTCAGATATAAAGGAATAGACTATTGATATATGCAATAATATGGTTGAATTTCAAAAACACTGGGCTGGGTAAAAGAAGCCAGAACAAGTATTAACTATAGGATTCTGTTTACATGAAGTTCATGAATAGATGAAACTAATATGGGGCAGAAATCAAACGGTGGTTGTGGGGGGCTGAGACGTGGGTGGGTGAGATGTATTGATTGGAAGGAGGGCTGGGGAATTCTTAGGGTGATGGACATGTTCTATGTCATGTCTGGTGTGTGAGTTACATGGGAATGTTCATTTGTCAAAACCCATCAGACTATGAATTTAACATTTGCACATCTTACTGAATGTAAATGTAATTTAATCTCAAAAACTGTGTGTACAAGTTGGTGGTGTGAATGTATGTGTGTGCGTGTGAATTGTCAGCCCTCATCTCAGAGATTTGGATTCATGGGATCTAGGAAACTGACGTTTTTCAGCTTAGGAACTGGCATTTTAATCACCCCCCTCCTCAGGGTGTCCTGATGCAGGTGGACAGGCCTGATGTGGTTTCTGGAACCGGGGAGGGAGCCATGAAGGCCATGTGGCTCAGATGCGAGTGGCTCCCTGAGTTTTGGAGGACCCCAAGGTGGAGGGTGGAGGAGGGGAGAGGGTCCTGGGTCCACAGTACACAATCCCCTGCAGGGGGACCTCAGATGGGGAGGTGCAAAAATGCTCGTGACCCTGGTACGCAGTGGCTGGGCCCTGGGGGAGCAGGCAGGGCCCCATCACAAAGGCCTGTGGTCAGTGGTGAGGACAACTAGGAGAATGTCCTTGTGGCCTGCTTGGAGCAGCTAGAGATGATGGCCAGTGGAAGAACAACCCAGGGCTAGTGTTACGGAACCAAACTCGGATCTGCTTACCTGCGTGCAATTAGGCCCATCTACTGACACCAGGTTGTGGTGAAGGAACTTGCAGTGTTTATTGCAGGGCACCAAGCAAAGGGTTCAGGGCCGCTAATGCTCGGAAGGCCCAAACTCCCCATGCCTTTCAGGGAAAGGTTTATAAAGACAGGGAGAGGGAGAGGGTTGCTGGCGTGTGGACACTCTTCTGATTGGCTGGTGGTGAGGTAATTGGGAGTCAACATCACCAACCTTCTGGTTCCAGCTGGTCTGGAATCTATGTGCTTGTGGGCAGCACACAGTTAACTTCTCCCACCTGGTGGGGGTTCAGTCGCTGCAAAGCATTGGAAAGGATTTGGCTCAGAATAGTGTCTACTGCCCTTGAGGAGGAACTGAAGATCGTGGACGTTAAGGCTAAACTATCACTTTTGTCTTGCTTGAATGTTTCCCTTTGTTCCTGCATTTTCTCACTTCTCTGATTAAATTTATTCTTTGCAACTTGGGGGAGGCCGAGGAGGCTAAAGTTTTTCTACAACCAAGAGGCAGGTAGAGGACATAGGGAAGGGAGGTCTGTCTCAGAAAAGCCCATTAGGATCCTCATTGGTGACAATTCCCTCTCTTTTTTTGTTCCTCAATCCTGAGAAAGAACAGGTGTGGAATGAGAAAGGAAATAAAGTTTTGGATACAGAGGTTAATCGTAAACTCAGTGGAGAAGCTCAGTTTTAGGGTGGGGGGGAATTCTGTTTCACTAGGGATCAAAGTAATAGTTATCGTTCATTGAGTGCGAAGAGGTTTACATGTATTGATATCTATTCATTTCGTTTCCCCCATATTATAAGTGAAAAAACTGAGATGCCAGGGGAGCCAGGATTTGAACCCCGACAGCCTGGTTCCAGGGCTTACATCCTCACCCTCCATGCTGACTTCCCCTTCCACTGACCCCCACCCCTTGTATCCCTGCTTTCCTGGGCATCAGACAAATTGCTGTAGCCAGAGGTAGAATATGCAGCCTTGAAAGGAGATTGAAGAAAAAGAAATGAAACTGAGGTTGGACTTCTCAAAGGCTTGGTAAGTGGGAAGCCACAGCCCCTTGCAGGGCCAGGAACTCTCGCTCATGAGTAACAAGGCAGGTGTGAAACGCTGGGGAGTGGAGGGGGGCGCTGTGGCACAATCACTTTGCAGGGGGCAGCCGTTACTGAGATGGTCCCCTTGGGGACATGCAGCAACACTGATTTTTAAAGATTCTGATCCTTCTGGTTCACATTCCAGTCAAGTGAAACGTGGGCGGGTGGGATGCAACCCTGGGGCTGCTGATTGCAATGTCTGTTCTTCTCTGCTTCCTGGGTGCCCTGTGGCAGGATGGATGGCAGGCCAGTGGCCTTCAGAAGGTTGGCCTCAGCCTTCTCAGGGTGAGGATATTTAACTCCGTTAGAGCCCACCCTCCCCTGTGTCCTGAGCCTGAACGTTCTGAGGTGGCCAGGGGAGTCCCGCACTGCCCTTGTGTCGGCGTGCACCCTTCCTTCCGGACAGTCAAGAGCTTTATCCCAGAATCTAACCACCCTTCCTCAGGGGCTCCTTTGCCCCATGCCAGTTTTCCCAAAGGCCCTCACGTCTGCCAGAGCTGCCTCTCGCCTTATCCCCCCACGACCCACTCCCTCCCACTCCGTTTACTGGCTGATACACATTTTTGGTTTCATAAATTCCATTTGAGCCATCATGCTGCCCAGTCTCTTATCTCACTCCCTATCTAGCTTCAGCCTGAGCTTGGGCATCTTGTGGGCTTTGCAGCCAGATATGAAAGGAGGAGAGATTTATTTCCTGCCTCCTGCCTCTCCTACCCCACATCTGCCAGTTTAGTTTACAAGCTCTTTTTCGGTGTAAACAACAGACATTCGTTTCCTCACGATCCTGGAGGCCACAAGGTCCAAATCAACGTGTCAGCAGGATTGATCCCGCCTGCCTGCAGCCTCTCTCCTTGGTTTGTGATGGTGGGATTCTAGCTGCATCCTCACAGTCTTCCTTCTGTGTGTGTCTGTGTCCTGACCTTGTCTTGTGAGGTCAGCAGTCACACTGGACGCAGGCCCACCTTCATGACCTCGTGGGAACTTCATTCTCTCTAAAGACAGCCTCCAAATACAATCACATTCTGAGGTGCTGGGGGTTAGATTTGCTTTACTGTCACACATGCTTCTTATTTTTATTAAAAATGTTTTAATATAAATTTTAAAGTTCACACTCCATTTACAGTTATTTTAAAATATTGGCTATAATCCATGTATTGTACAATGTATTTTTAAAATATAATAATGTCTTATTTAATGCAACATATCCTATTATTTCAACAGGTAACAAATGTTAAAATAATTTTTAATGAGATCTTATTTTTTCATACCAAACTCTGAAACCCTATGTGTATTTTATTTATTTATTTTTAAATTTTATTTTAGTTGGAGGATAATTGCTTTACAATGTTGTGTTGGTTTCTGCTATACAACAATGTGTTTCAGCCATAAGCATGCACATATTCCGTCCCTCTTAAGCCTCCCTCCCCCCCACCCCCACATGCTTGTTATAAAACCTCTCTCACCAGTAGGTGATGGCTGGGTCTCACGATGCGCAATGTGGGCGTGTTGCCCTTCCAGACCCCCTTACAGGCTGTGACCATTCTTTGCCTGACACTGGGGCCTCTGCCTTTCCCTAAGATGCTTGGCAGGTTGCATCTCACTCCTGGGCAGACCTGAGGGAAACAAAACCCTTGCTCATAGCAGGACAGTTCAGTGGTATAAGTTCTGCCCCAGAGCACCCTAGTGGGAGAGGTCGAGGATGGAGGGTCCCTGACAATTATCTGTGCTCAGCCCCCTCCTTTCCTGTTCTCACCCTCCTTCCCTCCTTCTCACCTTCAAAAAGTCACCTGCATGAAATTCTTGTCTCCAGCTCTGAATCAGAGAAACCTGAGGGCAGAAGAGGGCCAGTGGTGGGCTGAGAAGAGAGCAGGGCAATGCCCAAGACGGCATGGCAAGGAACCCCTGTACTCCCAGTGCTGAGTTCAAGATGCCAAAGTCCCATTATTACAGCGAGAAAATAAAGTCTTAGCTTTCCAACAAGAGACGCCAGCTTGATAAATTACAGCTCACTCTTACAATGCATGCTGCTGCTGCTGCTGCTAAGTCGCTTCAGTCGTGTCCGACTCTGGGCGACCCCAGAGATGGCAGCCCACCAGGCTCCCCCATCCCTGGGATTCTCCAGGCAAGAACACTGGAGTGGGTTGCCATTTCCTTCTCCAATGCATGAAGGTGAAAAGTGAAAGTGAAGTCGCTCAGTCGTGTCCTACTCCTAGCGACCCCATGGACTGCAGCCTACCAGGCTCCTCTGTCTATGGGATTTTCCAGGCAAGACTACTGGAGTGGGGTGCCATTGCCTTCCCCAGATTCCACCATTATTAGCAGTGCTGTATAGAGCATGGCAAAACGTTGACATTTGTTGAAGCTAAGGGATGGATATTTCATCTTACTATCTTCTTTACTTTTATATGTTTGAAATTTTTCATAATAAAATGCATATAAAAAGATGGATAAAGAAAATGCTGTTGTACTTGGAAATTATTCACTATGTTGTCAAGTGAAAAAAAAAACTGGCTGCAACTACTAATCCAACTATTTAAAATAATATATCTATATGTGCATTTTAAAAATATTAAGAAATTAACCATTAAGAAAATAATATTTTAAAAAGAAATTGAAATGTACCTGCCCAACGACCCAGCAATTCCAATTCTGGGTAGAGAAACACATGTGAGAAAGGAGATGGGAAAACAGCTGAAGTATCTATTATAGGAAAATGGCTTTTACAGTGGTACTATAATCATTCTTTGAAAATTTGGCAGCAGACAAAAAGAATATTACTAGAACACTTAAGTTCAGGTACCCTTCTAAATACTTAGGCATGCTAACATAATTCTCACCCTGTAAAGTAAGTATTGTTGTTAAGCCATTTTATAGATAACAGAAAAATTAAGAAACTTGCCCAAAGTTCACTGGGCCAATGGTGGTTCTGGGATTGGAACCCAGGGAGCGGTCAGCCTGACTGCACAGCCCATGCTCCAAGCCATTATGCTATTCCACCATTCAAGGATGAAATGGTCCTAGAAATATCAACACATTTATCAGACCTAACATTCATTTGAAGTCGCCCACGTGGCAGGCCCTGTTCTTAACAGTTGGCGTGTATTGTCTCATTTTGTCCTCATGACAACTCTTTTAGGAAGGGAGATGAGATACTAACTACTAAAAGCTCCTTTTTCTAAAGGAGACAATCAAAGAACGGAGAGGCTAAGTAATCTTCCCAAGGTTACACAGCTAAGAAGTGGCAGAGACAGGATTCAAACCTATGGAATCAGGTTCCAGAGCCTAAGCTCTCAACCCTTTTGCCCTAAGTCAATAAATCACGACAGGATAAATAAAAGTTCAAACAAATGAAAAAAACCAACAAAATAATGTATTTTCTAGAGGTACATGTGTGAGCACATAAAATAAGGACTCAAATGTGAAATAGAAAGATGCACCCACAGAACTGAATTTACAATATAAAATATATAGATAAAGAATTGGAAAACAAAACAAAACCCAGGTCTCTGCATCTCCACATACACAGAAAATGGTCTGGAATGATACTTACTACCCTGATGAGTGGCCATCTGGGAGGCAAGGGCTGGAGCCAGCTCCAGGAGTGGGGCTGGCTGTCTAAGGGGACTTGAGACCTATCTATAATCTTTTAATTTTTGGCAAGAAGACTATATTCATGTATTATTTGTAATTAAAAATTTAATAATGCCCCCAATAGTCTACACTAAAACGGCAGCAAGCACTGTCTCTGTGTGGTGAGGGTTTTTTTTAGTTCTTTCCTATAATTTATAAATTTTCTACCAAGAAAATATGTGACTTTAGCCATCAAGGTGGGGAGGGAAGTAGTAGTGAAGTCGCTCAGTCGTGTCTGACTCTGTGCGACCCCGTGGACTGTAGCCCAGCAGGCTCCTCCCTCCATGGGATTCTCCAGGCAAGAGTACTGGAGTGGGTTGCCATTTCCTTCTCCAGGGGATATTCCTGACCCAGGGATCGAACCCAGGTCTCCCGCATTGTAGGCAGATGCTTTACCGTCTGAGCCACCAGGGAAGTCCGGAGGAAGGAAGGGAGGGAGCAAAAAGAAACAATTGTAATATTACTGCCCCCAAATGATGCCCCAACTCCTCCTGGATCATCTCTGGTTCATTCTCCTAGGCCCACTGCAGTGGCCTGGTCCCCAGCCCCTTCCCACGGAATGGCTCACTCCCCACGCAGTGCTCTCTGAGCCCCACGGGGGCACAGAATACGTTGTTCTGTTCTGGTTGGCTCTGGGGGCTGGGCAGTGAACTTCTCCAGGGTAGGCCCTCCTGCTGGCCTCTGACCTCCCTGCTGGCTCCTCCACTCCAAGCGCTGGCCCACAGGCGTCAATAAGTGTTGGTGGAACTCACAGTGTTCAGAATCCATCACAAAAGGAGTGGAGAGGATCCTTCAGGCCCACCTTTCTCTCCCACCTGGGACCCCCTGTAAATCGCAAGGGTCTTCTGACCATCCACTCACATACCCTCAAGATGCATTGCCAAGTCCAGCTTTCTTTTCACTCCAAGGGATCTTCCTGACCCAGGGATCGAACCCGCATACCTTATGTCGCCTGCATTGGCAGGCAGATTCTTTACCACTAGCTCCACCTGGGAAGTCTTAAGAGTGGTTTCCTTCATAAACGCCCCTGTTTCAGAGAGAGAGACCTTTAATTCACAAGTTTGCTTGTCTGGCTTATTTCTTATGTGCACACTCTGCCCATTAATGTCTGGAGAAAGCGAGGATTTTTCCATAATAAAGTCCCTGCCCTCGTGGAGTGTGCCTTCTGTTAGGGGAGGCTAGATAATGACAGGTGCTCAGGAAAAAAATAAAGCTGGAAAGGGGAAGGGGTAGGTTTCTGAGGGGGAGGGGGCTGAGATTTTAAAGAAAAGACGGCGGGAGTCCACTGACAGCATCACAGGCACAGATGACCAGAGATGACAAGGGTCCAAGGCAGAACATTTCTGATGGCCCTGAGGTACAGGACTTGGCAAATGGAGCAAGTGGGAGGGAGTCATGTAGGGCCTCATGAGCCAACATAAGGACTTTGGTTTCTACTCCCAGAGAAGTGCTGAGCCATTGGAGGGTTTGGAACAGAGGATGACATGTTCTACCAGGATGAGTCTGGTTGCTGTGTTAAGAACAGACCAAAATCCCAGCTGAATTCTCCTGAAGCCTCTTGAAACACCATTGTTATTGTTATTAAATATTATTCATATTAATAACAGTTGTGGAACATCTGTTGTGGCTTCTGGCCAAGACTGAGCTCTGAACAACCATTTTATCTGGGCCCAGAGGGACAGGGAAGTGGCAGAAGACCGGAAACTGTGTCTTGGGAGTACTCACCATCCTCAAGGTCAGCCAGCATCCTGTCACCATAGCGACAGTGTCGACACTTTCTGACGCTGAGGTCCCTGGGCCTCCTTGCTACTAACAGTCCCTGAAAGGTCCTGCCTTGGGCCTGCTGTATTGCTGTTTCTAATGTCAGAAAATTTGGAAAACAGTGCTTTAATACAAGATGTTCCCAGTATGGGGCATCCTAAATACGTCATTATAGGGGACTGGAATGCAAAAGTAGGAAGTCAAGAAACACCTGGAGTAACAGGCAAATTTGGCCTTGTAGTACAAAATGAGGCAGGGCAAAGGCTAATAGAGTTTTGCCAAGAGAATTCACTGGTCACACCAAACACCCTCTTCCAACAACACAAGAGAAGACTCTACACATGGACATCATCAGATGGTCAACAGCGAAATCAGATTGATTATATTCTTTGCAGCCAAAGATGGAGAAACTCTATACAGTCAACAAAAAACAAGACTGGGAGCTGACTGTGGCTCAGATCATGAACTCCTTATTGCCAAATTCAGACTTAAATTGAAGAAAGTAGAGAAAACCACTAGATCATTCAGGTATGACCTAAATCAAATCCCTTATGATTATACAGTGAAAGTGAGAAATAGATTTAATGGACTAGATCTGATAGACAGAGTGCCTGATGAACTATGGACTGAGGTTTGTGACATTGTACAGGAGACAGGGATCAAGACCATCCCTATGGAAAAGAAATGCAAAAAAGCAAAATGGCTGTCTGAGGAGGCCTTACAAATAGCTGTGAAAAGAAGAGAAGCAAAAAGCAAAGGAGAAAAGGAAAGATATAAGCATCTGAGCGCAGAGTTCCAAAGAATAGCAAGGAGAGATAAGAAAGCCTTCTTCAGCGATCAATGCAAAGAAATAGAGGAAAACAACAGAATGGGGAAGACTAGAGGTCTCTTCAAGAAAATCAGAGATACCAAGGGAACATTTCATGCAAAGATGGGCTCGATAAAGGACAGAAATGGTATGGACCTAACAGAAGCAGAAGATATTAAGAACAGGTGGCAAGAATACACAGAAGAACTGTACAAAAAAGATCTTCCTGACCAAGATAATCATGATGGTGTGATCGCTCACCTAGAGCCAGGCATTCTGGAATGTGAAGTCAAGTGGGCCTTAGAAAGCATCACTACAAACAAAGCTAGTGGAGGTGATGGAATTCCAGTTGAGCTATTTCAAATCCTGAAAGATGATGCTGTGAAAGTGCTGCACTCAATATGCCAGCAAATTTGGAAAACTCAGCAGTGGCCACAGGACTGGAAAAGGTCAGTTTTCATGCCAATCCCAAAGAAAGGCAATGCCAAAGAGTGCTCAAACTACCACACAATTGCACTCTTCTCACATGCTAGTAAAGTAATGCTCAAAATTCTCCAAGCCAGGCTTCAGCAATATGTGAACTGTGAACTTCCAGATGTTCAAGCTGGTTTTAGAAAAGGCAGAGGAACCAGAGATCAAATTGCCAACTTCCGCTGGATCATTGAAAAAGCAAGAGAGTTCCAGAAAAACATCTATTTCTGCTTTATTGACTATGCCAAAGCCTTTGACTGTGTGGATCACAATAAACTGTGGAAAATTCTTCAAGAGATGGGAATACCAGACCACCTGACCTGCCTCTTGAGAAACCTATATGCAGGTCAGGAAGCAACAGTTAGAACTGGACATGGAACAACAGACTGGTTCCAAATAGGAAAAGGAGTACGTCAAGGCTGTATATTGTCACCCTGCTTATTTAACCTTTATGCAGAGTACATCATGAGAAACGCTGGGCTGGAAGAAGCACAAGCTGGAATCAAGATTGCTGGGAGAAATATCAATAACCTCAGATAGGCAGATGACACCACCCTTATGGCAGAAGTGAAGAGGAACTAAAAAGCCTCTTGATGAAAGTGAAAGTGGAGAGTGAAAAAGTTGGCTTAAAGCTCAACATTCAGAAAACAAAGATCATAGCATCTGGTCCCATCACTTCATGGGAAATAGATGGGGAAACAGTGGAAACAGTGTCAGACTTTATTTTTCTGGGCTCCAAAATCACTGCAGATGGTGACTGCAGCCATAAAATTAAAAGATGCTTACTCCTTGGAAGAAAAGTTGTGACCAACCTAGATAGCATATTGAAAAGCAGAGACATTACTTTGCCAACAAAGGTCCGTCTAGTCAAGGCTATGGTTTTTCCAGTGGTCATGTATGGATGTGAGAGTTGGACTGTGAAGAAAGCTGAGTGCTGAAGAATTGATGCTTTTGAACTGTGGTGTTGGAGAAGACTCTTGAGAGTCCCTTGGACTGCAAGGAGATCCAACCAGTCCATTCTGAAGGAGATCAGCCCTGGGATTTCTTTGGAAGGACTGATGCTAAAGCTGAAACTCCAGTACTTTGGCCACCTCATGTGAAGAGTTGACTCATTGGAAAAGACTCTGATGCTGGGAGGGATTGGGGGCAGGAGGAGAAGGGGACAACAGAGGATGAGATGGCTGGATGGCATCACTGACTCGATGGACGTGAGTCTAAGTGAACTCCGGGGGTTGGTGATGGACAGGGAGGCCTGGTGTGCTGCGATTCATGGGGTTGCAAAGAGTCAGACACGACTGAGTGACTGAACTGAATTGAACTGAACTGAAATACGTATAATTATCTCCAATTGTACTACAAAATTCTTGAAAACATCTTCACAGGGTGAATTCAGCCATGCTTGACTATAAATTTACAAATGCATTTCAAATAGGGTTTTTAGAAGCAGGGAAGCTGGGGGCAAAGTCAAGGTCCTAAAAATTCAAACTAAGACCCTAGGGGAAAAAAGGGGGTGGGGAGGGGAGGTCACTACATATACCAGCTCATGCTAACTCCAAACTGTTTACTCAAGGGCTTGTCAGCTGTAAACTTAGAACCACGTTCTAGGATCTGAGCAAAGCAAGTCTGATGGTCTCAACTTTTTGACGCGCTGGTTGGTTGACTCAGTTCAGTCGCTCAATCGTGTCCGACTCTTTGCGACCCCATGAATTGCAGCATGTCAGGCCTCCCTGTTCATCACCAACTCCCGGAGTTCACTCAGACTCACGTCCATCAAGTCGGTGATGCCATCTAGCCATCTCATCCTCTGTCATCCCCTTCTCCTCCTGCCCCCAATCCCTCTCAGCATCAGAGTCTTTTCCAATGAGTCAACTCTTCGCATGAGGTGGCCAAAGTATTGGAGTTTCAGCTTTAGCATCAGTCCTTCCAAAGAAATCCCAGGGCTGATCTCCTTCAGAATGGACTGGTTGGATCTCCTTGCAGTCCAAGGGACTCTCAAGAGTCTTCTCCAACACCACAGTTCAAAAGCATCAATTCTTTGGCGCTCAGCCTTCTTCACAGTCCAACTCTCACATCCATACATGACCACTGGAAAAACCATAGCCTTGACTAGACGGACCTTTGTTGGCAAAGTAATGTCTCTGCTTTTGAATATTCTATCTAGGTTGGTCATAACTTTCCTTCCAAGGAGTAAGCATCTTTTAATTTCATGGCTGTAATCACTATCTGCAGTGATTTTGGAGCCCCCCAAAATAAAGCCTGACAGTGTTTCCACTGTTTCCCCATCTATTTTCCATGAAGTGATGGGACCAGATCCCATGATGTTCGTTTTCTGAATGTTGAGCTTTAAGCCAACTTTTTCACTCTCCTCTTTCACTTTCATCAAGAGTTTCCAATTAGTTAAGACTAAATTGGAATTTCCCATAGCTTGCAATGAATTACCACTAGGTGGCAGCAGACACCCAGTAAAAGTCCAGTCCTTTTTGACTTATAAAGTCCTCACTTGCAAACTCAAAAGACGAGTTCTATGACATTGGAAAGGCGAGTACTTAAAATTCTGGATAACTATAGCTAAATTATGCTACTGATTTAAAAAAAATGTATCCAGCTTTCAACCTAATATTTTCCTTTCCCTCAGCTTCAGTAGGTCTTCCCCAGGGCCCATAGGAGATGGGTTTGCTGCCTTTTCCCAGCGGTTAAGAGATTTCATTTCTTAGGAGAAGTGTCTGAGCAGGGCTTCTAGCCTGCCCTCCTAGGACAGGCTTTCTCTGATCTTACCACCTGTTACCAGTATTTCTCAAAGCTCTCTGATAGAGGTCCAGGGAGAAGGGCCTGCAATGAGCAAACACCTCTGTGGGTCCTTGGTTTCTGAGGATTGTATACTCCCATACTCGCTCACAATTGGCCTTTAACGCTTGATTTTCACTTTAAGTCACTCTACTCACACACACAGTGACTCCATTTTCCACCTGTCAGCAGACAGTCCGCCAGTGTTCATGTCCCATCTCTCCTCCACAGTGCCCATCTTCCTTCAGACTTCAGGGTAATTGCCCTGCAACCTCTTTGAATGAATCAGAAAAAGTCATGAAACTGGGAATAATCCAGATTTTTCTTGCAGAAAGGGTGGCCGTAATTTCTTAGAGATTTCTACATCCCAGGAGAAGCCAGAAGTCACCCCAGGGAAACTGAAAGAGACCGTTTTCAGGTGACACTTCAGGGACTCACTCCAAAGTGGTCACTGCTTGGCCCTGATGTGGTCCAGGTCGCAGAGAGGGTTCATATGAGTTGTTGGAAGAGATGGCCCCAGGGAGGGGCCTGGAAGGATAACACGTAAGTTGAAGAAAGCAGTGTAGACCTGTGGGAGGGCCAGTAAGGGCCAGGCAGCCATGCCACATGTCGCCATGCCCAGTCCCCCTCTTTCCCACTCCAGGACATCCTCAGTCTGTGTCGCCTCCATCTCTACAGGCAGCTCCGCAAGGAGGAGGGGGACACGGCACTCTGGTCTCCCACATCCTCTCACTGGAGTTGTGGATGTCCCAGAGGCATGGAGCAATGCAGCGGCCCCCTCAGCACCTCCCAGGGCCCAGCCCGCTCCACTCTGCACGTCCAGAGGTCAAGCCAGAATGGCCAGAGCACCTTCCTGCCAATGGTGCCCACTGTCTTCATCCTTCTCTCACTGAGGAGGATGACTTTATTTCAGCGCAAGACAAAGACATTGACTTGGTCTCCAAAAGAACATTTATTTCCAAATTGAGGCCACAGAAACAGAAACTCCCCCTCCCGGACCTCTGCCACTCCCACTGGATAATTCCTCAGCCTCCACAATAAGACACCTCTTTGGCACACAAACACTTCTAGAGAAACCCCCGTTTACAGCTCAACATGTTTTGATTGTGGGACCTTCTTTGCTGCCTCCTGGGACAGAAGCTCGTTCCAGAAAGCCACTTTCTCACTTTTCAGCTTCTCAGCTGCCCGAGTGTTGACACCAATCTGAAGGTACCCTTCTTTCTGGTCATACGCTGGCCAGTGGGGAAGCCCCTTCCCATTGGGGTTCCTAGAACAAAATCAAACAGAAATTCCCCAAAGCTGCTGTATGGTCTTAGACCTCTTAGATTATCAGGGACCCCCTGGCTTCATTTCTGCCAAAGGCTCATATGCCTCCAGAGATAGGAGGCTGACCATGTCCTGGGCAACCAATCTATCATGGGGAGCTCTCATCTCAGAGGTCACAGGGCAGGGCGTTTGACCATCACATGTTGGAAGCTCCCCCCACCCAACAGACAAGCCCAACCCCGCTCCATGTCTGCCAGCAGCTCACCCATTCCGAGCAAAGTTGGCCCAGAATTTCATCATCATCTTGCTGAGATTGATCTCTTCTTCTGAGGCACCATCTGTGGGG
This sequence comes from Capricornis sumatraensis, assembly GCF_032405125.1. Lineage (NCBI taxonomy): Eukaryota > Metazoa > Chordata > Mammalia > Artiodactyla > Bovidae > Capricornis > Capricornis sumatraensis. Next base: position 30,517,853 of record NC_091088.1, on the reverse strand, counting down.
AGGAGACAAAGCCAGTGCTGCTCAAAGAGTGGTTCATGGGCAGTAGCAGCACTTGAGAAATTGTTAACAGATTCAGAAATGGGGGTCTTACTCCAGACCTACTGAGTCTAAGCCTGCATTCTAAGAAGATCTTGGGAAACACAAGTGGACTTCAAACTTGACAGTTACCGACTGAGGCTGGGCTCAGTGAAGGGCTGCAGTCGATCCATAAGCTGACTGCCTTGTCTTCTGCACCCACCCGACTGCCCTTCCGCCTTCAGTGTTTCAGGGACACACCCCAGGGTTGCTGCTAGAGTAACCCCACTCCCAGGATGCTCTCCTTTGGGTCTTTTCTCGGTGTTCTTGATCCACACACATTTTCACAGAATCTGGAAAATAACCAAGCTGCAAGATCCCGCAAAAGCCACCCAACCAGGAAATGCCCAGAGGCATTGGGTGTAACGAACATTTCTGCGATGTGTCAGACACAATTTGTCTGTAATTGCTAATGGTTAAGGCATTGAAGACATCTGTGACTTTTTTTTTTTAATATTACACACCTAGATATATTATGATATTAAAAAATATGAGTTTTAGACAGATAGATGATTGGATAGGCAGACACACGTTAGTCCTGATTCCAGGTTAATAACAACTCTAACTTCACCCTCACGCACATTCTGATGTGTTCTTGTGAGGGCAGAGTGAGTGGTGGCCTTCTAGCCCTGAGCAGGGCCCTGCGGGTGACCCAGCTCCCGTCTTGCTGATGCCCAGGTCTGGATTCTTCGAGCGACCATGGGTTAGGGCACAAGGATGCGCATTCTCCATCAGGTTCATTAGAGCAAGAGAATGGTTGGGACCTTTGTCCTTCCATCCTGTTATGGTGAATTCAGGAAAGTAAGACCTGCAGAGAAGGAGGAACCTGCCCAAGGTCACCAAATAAACTTGAACCCGGATCTCCTAACTCCAAGTTTATAGTCACCAAAGGGCCATCACCTTGCAAAACTGGAATCCCGAAGACAGAGAAGACTTCATCCCCGTGGTCCCCTATCACTGTCTTGGGTTTCACCTCTGGTGAGAAGCTTGGGCGATACTGAAACTCGTACATGTAGGTCGGGACTCCAGCATCTGGGAAACAAGGATTCATACACGGTTCATTTCAGCAGACGCACACTTGATGGTATCAAGGTCTCCACGGGGCTGTGAGCAATCAGGAAATTGGGGGCATGCCTAGTCCTGAGTGAACAACAACAGTATTAATAGCAGCTGCCCATTGTGAGAACCAACTGTGTGCCAACCTTGTGTGTTCCTACAGGAAGCCCCTGGTTATGAGCACATGAAAAATTTTGGAAAAATTTCATCACTTGCTTAAGGGTGCATAGTTGGGAGAGGTGGAAAAAGATTTGAGCTGGGTATTTATTGAATGAGTAAGTGAAGAGTGAATGAATGAATGTTCAAATCTTGAGTAGCTCCATTCTAAATAAATATAGGGGCACTGGGTCAGTTCATATCAGCCCCTTTTGATCACCCATGCACAAGGACGTCCATACACACACACTTTATTGCATTTCATCGCTAACAGGCTAGTCTTCATCTCCTTTGAGAATACCTGCAGCCTGACAGCTGTCTTCCATTATGTCTATTTTTGAACCTTTCCACTGATTTTCACGTGTATTCCAAGAAGAGTGAAGTAAATTCAATGTGTGAGCCTGAGAGTGCAGATTTAAATACAAACCTATGCAGAGAGGGGAAAGTTTGCTCCCGCGTCTCAGGAAACCTCAGTCTGGCATTTCCTATCCTTTGTGTCCGTCCTCTTATGTGCCTTGCTTCCTGCCTGGCCCAGGAAGTGTGCAGTGGCGGAAGGGAGAAGGGGCTGAGGAAAGGGACAGACCCTCTCTCCTGGCCTCTCTCCTTCCCTCTCCTCTCCTCTCTCTCCACCCCCTCTTGAAGCCCCAAGAAGATGTCAGTTTTCCTGCTGATGCTTCAGGAGAGATGTCCAACTTGCTCCTTCAGGGCTAACTCGTGGGTCCCCTACCTGGGGACTTCTGTGCTTTGCATTGATAGTTATGCCACAGCCAGTGACTCTAATGCGGAAGGGTCAGGCCCCAGGGCAGACTGGTGGGGAGATATCACAGCATTGCCTCCCTTCCTTGGATATACTATCACATTTGGAAAATGCCAAAAAAAAAAAAAGGAAAATGAACAAAACGATCACTTATAATCGCACTGCTCAGAGAAACCTCCGTTAATATTTCAGAACTTATTCCATTTCTGCATATGAAACTATGACACTATTGATAATTATGTGTTATCACATATGACCATAATGATTGCTTCACATCATTAAAATTTCCCCACAAAGTAGTTTAACAATATATGCCATCCCAACAGGAGGATGTAAAACAATTTAATTGCCTCCCTCATCTCCCATCTTTGCACTTTGGTTTAGCAAGAGGTGGTTTTTGGAAGAAGCAATCCTCTGTGGTCCCACAGGCCACTTATTAAACAGTTGCTTCAAGGCTGGGGGCTTCCCTGGTGGTTCAGATGGTAAAGTATCTGTGTGCAATGCTGAAGACCCGGGTTCAATCCCTGGGTGGGAAGATCCCCTGGAGAAGGAAATGGCACCCCACTCCAGTACTCTCGCCTGGAAAACCCCATGGACAGAGGAGCCTGGTAGGCTACAGTCCATGGGGTCGCAAGAGTCGGATACGAGGGTCACTTCACATTACCTTACTTCAGGGTCAAGCAGAGAATGCCGTAAGAAGGGGCTTTAACCTTGGCTCTGCCATTTTAAAGTTTTAGAAAGAACTCATGATCCAACCATAGGGGAAAGAACTTTCATGAATGGGAGAAATTATTTTTGGGAGCATGTTGCCCAAAAGATATATTTGTTTATTTTTTTCTTTTTAAAATTTCTGCCTTAAACTTCTGAGATTTATTAAATTCCTACAACCACAACCCAAGTCTTCAAAAGAATAAGTAGGGCACAGGTTTGAATAATAACATTTAGGAACAATAAGAAAAGCAGAGGGAAGGAAAGAGCTAGCAATAAAAAATACACAAATTTAAACAGTGTGAGGTTCTTTTTTCTTTATTTGGTAAGGAGGGGCTTATGAAATTGGCAGCATTATTTTTATTTTTTAATCTGAGTATCTTAATGAAGGAATTAAGAAATATTCATTCTTATATACTGGAAGGAATTTCACAGTATGTATCAAGAACTTTAAAATGGTCCTACAAGCTAGCCTAGTAATTAAACCTTTAGTAACCAAATCTAAAAAAAAAAAATCATCAGAGATTTGGTTAAAGATATATGCACATAAGGCTGAGCATAATGTTTTACAGCATCAAAGTACGGTCAGCCTGCCTCAATATCCAATAGGACAGGAATACTAAAGTAAATTTTAATGTATTATTCCATGAGATAATGGATGCTTTTTATGAGTTTTCATTGACATTGAGGAAATGCTTACCATATAGGATTCCATGAAAAAAAAACACAATATAAAATTAATATTTAAATTATATGTAAGACATGGGAAGATTAATGAAGAAAATACGTCAAAAATTTATAGCAGATATTTCTATGAACTTTGAAGGCTTCCAAGGTCAGAGCTAGCTTTGACTAGAAATTTGACTATGTGTTTCCGTATTTTCAAAATATTCTACAACTGTAAGATGTTAATTTTTATATTCAGAATAAGTTCTCTTCTGTATAAAAAAAGACTTAAGACAAGTACAAAAAGTTTAAAAAAGGAAAGCATAATGTTGATAAAGCCTGGGAATTCCAAGCAAAAATTACTCTGATGCGGGTCTGACACGTCCTGACACATCCAAGATGACTGGGTCAACAGACAATGAAGCAGAGGAAACCACATGTATGGAGAGACAAGACCACGTCTGTGAAAGAACAGTTCTGACCCCAGGCCGCCCCTGGCTGAAGAGCTTTATCCAGACCCTAGGGAGGAGGAAGGGTAACCAGAACCTATCCATGACTGTGTTGAACTGGGGGGACCTGGTAGGTCAGCTGTAGCTACTTTTTATTATGCGCATAGAGTCCCAAATTCTAAAACCCTTCTAGCATGGTTAGAAAGAGTGATCTGGGTCAGAGACCCACGTCCTGCCTTGCAGACTAGATGACAGATAGCTCCTTGAAAGGGAGGGTCCTGTGAGGACCTCAGCAAGGCACTCCAAAAGGACACCTCCTGTCCATGTGAGTTCCTCCATCCTTGGCCCCATGCCCCTAGGGCCCCCTCACACACAGTCTTGGGATATGCTGAAAGGTCCTGCGATAGACCCCGCACACACTGGCATGGAACAAGGCCAGCTGCAGACATCAACATTCTCCAGCCCACTTGCCCCATACCTCCCTCTGCTCCGTCCTTTGGGTTTTCTTGGTCCCAGACAACATTCCTGATCCGACATGTGGCCTCATGCTATCTCCAGCTCCACAAGTTAACAAACTAGTTTGAAGCTATCTCTGACCTTGGAAGGCTTCTAAGACAAAACCGCCAATATTTGCCCTGTGGCCCCACAGACTACTGTAGTTCAGGTGAGGGACCCCGGGGCAGAGACTGTTGGTGTCTCCCCATGTCCCCTGCTTCTGGGCACACTGGCCAGAGTTCCAGCTCCTGCATCTGGAGCTCTTTGCCTGAGGTCTTCGGCAGCCAGAGACCACTCTGCCCACATGTACAGCAGATCAAAGCACCAGGGAATTAACTGCCCTTGGGAACAGCCTTCAACTGATGACTCATCAAAGCTGGAGGATAAATAGCCCAGCTCTCTTGCCGCTGACTGGGGAAAACCCTGAGCCGTGTCTTCTGCTGGTTTCCCAGCTCCAGGTGTCCATGGCGGACACTCGCTTGGCAGCACAGGGTAGACTGACTTCCTTCTCCATTCCTGTCACTTCTCTACTCCTCTACCAGGGTTACCTGGGGTCACCCCCAGATACACTGCCTGCATTTCAATCCTTTCTCAGAGTCTGCTTCTGGTGGAAACCAAAATAGGACAGTGCCCCGCCCCCGGCTATCTGGAATGGATCTTGAAGTTTCTTATATCTTTCTATGCTGAGGGTTAAGACAGAATACAGTGTGAAGCGGGTGGGGTCAGTGTCTCTCTCCTGTACAATGACGAAGACTCACCTCTGTGGTAACGGGCCGTGTTCACAGATGGGACACCAAACAACCCATCTCCAATCAAGTCCAGGAGCAGGTCTTCCTTTTGGGCAGGGTCTTGTGTCCCTCCTAAATACTTGTCAGTGACCACTGGAGCCAGTTCCTCAGGGATGTTCTGAAATAGATCAAAAGGTATGGTGACCACCAAGCCCTAGTGAACAGCCCTGGCTTCCCCAGACAGCGAGGAAGGCTTGCGTTAATGGTGAACCTCTCAGGCCCCATGCCGCCACTCCCGTCTACCCCTGGTGCTGAGGTGGAAAGGCAGAAAAATAGGAGCTAAACTCCCCCATCCCTAGCTCCAGTCTTCATTTTGCCATTAGCTGCTCTGCAATTGGGAACAACCCCCTGCTCATCTTTGGTGCTCAGCCAGTTTCCGTGATTTGAGTCTTACAAGGATGGGGTAGGACTTCCACACGAGTGACGTGGCCATCTCCTGGTCCATCTTGCCTGCAGAGAGTGGGAAGCCCATGAGCTGTTAAAACAAAGGTTAAGCAGTTGTGAAATCATCAGGAAATAGCAGGAAAAACCAAAGTGACCAACAGACCAAACTAAATGGAGGCTGAAGGTCACTTCATCATGCGTTTGTTGGGCATGGGTTTTGGATGAGTTTTGGACTCAAGTGGACTTTCATATCCAGAGACCAAGGAGGGTAAAGGGGATAATGCAATTGTTATGGGACGCTGTCCTAGTCTGGTGTGTATGTGTGTGTGTTTAGACACACACACACACAAACAGTTGGAGTCCCCAGAGTGGTCAAGACAGAGAGGGAAGATTTCGGCCAGCCCAGTGTTGAAGTGAAGGGCTCTGGGGCAGATGACACGGACCCCACAAATACCCCACCTGTGTCAGATAACTGTAAAAAAAAGAGTGGAAGTCTCAGTAGCTCAGTCATGTCTGACTCTTTGCGACCCCATCAACTGTAGCCCACCAGGCTTCTCTGTTTGTGGAATTCTCCAGGCAAGAATACCAGAGTATGCGTAGCCATTCACTTCTCCAGGCGATCTTCCCGACCCAGGGGCTTTACAGGCAGATTTGCTAGTCACATAACTGAGAAAGCCCCCAATCCTGCCATTATGACTTTTGTCCTTTGGTCTAACCTTGGAAGTCATTCTGAAGAACCGCAGAACTCTGCACATAACAACTCTATTAAAACTCAGCCCTAAGAGACTTGACCAAACTCCAGGACAGCTAAAGGAGGCTTAAGGCCATGTCCCCGGGATGACTGCAGGCCCCCTTCAAGAGCTCTGGGCTGCCAGCAGATTTTACTGTTTGTTTCAGCCAAAGCGCAGTGATAGGGCGGTAGGTCCCTGAACTCCCTCTTAGAGCAGTTACTTTAGAATTCTTGTAACTATAAATCTTTTCTTTGTCCCTTTACATGTAAATCTACCACCCAAAGCTGTTTCCTCAAGGACCTAAGAGCCATCTCTATGAAAAACAAACATCCAGGGGATAATTCTCGCTCTCTCCTCCAGTCCCTGTGAGATGATAAAGGCCTAACTTCAGTGGGGGCCTGATTCTACTTACACCGCTGCCTCCTGTTGTAAAGACAGAGGTTTGTTTCTTCTCCAGATAATGCCAGCTAACAAATCCAAGTAGGTAGTCCAGTCACACGGACGATCCACCCCACCCCACCTCACTCCCACCCACTCCTTAAATAAGCTCCAGGCTTTCATTTCAGGGATTGGGTTCAGTTCACAATGGATCATTTCCCTCTAGCAGGGGTGTAACTGAATCAAATCTGTTACCACTTCACCTAGTGTCTGGCTTTGTTTATCTCTGTCAGAAAACTTTTAGAAGTCAATTTTAACTCGGGGAAGCAGGCTCCTCCCACTCTTTCCAGTGAGATGAGGGAGAGCATGGGTGAGGCGGGGGTAATTTATGGAGAAAGCATGAAAGCAGCAAGCCTGAGGTGAGAGGCTGCAGGTTCCAGACCCCACTCTCCATAACTCCTGAGCCCCTTGCCCTGCCCAGGCCTTGGGTTTTTCATCTGCCCAATGATGATCTCTATCAGCCCTCCTGGAACCGACATTTCAGGATTCATAGATGGGAGGACAATCACAGAGTGTGTGGGGACATGGGTCCCCAGAACTGCACCACCCAGATGACAGTGTGGACCATAAGAAATGGTTTCCATGGACATATCAACTTGTATGAAGGGGACAGCTGGCCTGGTCCCAGAGAGAGGTCTGTGACCACAGACGGGAGGGTGATGTGATGGGAGCCAAGTCTACAAGGCCTGCGCTTTCTCACCAGTGGAATAATCCAGCCAAACTCTTGCTTGTTGATTCCGACGATGTATGGAACGGTGTTGAAGTTCTTTTCAGCCAGCATCTCTTTTGGCATCTTTGGCAGCACCACTCCGTCAACCACGGTGGGCAGGAAAGGATAGGTCTGGGGAAGAGGGCAGAGTATTGTCTGTGCCTCCCCTTCCAGGTCACACCCGCATCCCCGTCTCCACCAGCCGGAGCTCACAACCATTATCACACACCTGAGTCCTAACCAGGAGGGATAACTCTGTGGACCCCAGAGGGTAGAACTCTGACCAGGGGACAGCAGTGGTCAGGTGATGGGGAAAGTTCTTCAGTCAATTTGGTATAAAAATATATAATATGTGCATATATTTGAATTATATATATATGTATATATCTATGTCTCTTTCCAGTCTCATTCAGCTCTCAATATTTGTGGTACTTAAGCTCTAAAAAGTTACTGTGACGGACTTCCCTGGTAGTCCCCCAGTTAAGAGACTGTCTGCCAATGCAGGGGACATGGGGTTCAATCCCTGGTCTGGGAAGATTCCACAGGCCTCGGGGCAACTAAGCCCAGCTGCTGCCGTGTGCCTCGAGCCTGTGCTCCACAACAAGAGAAGCCCCAGCAATGAGAAGCCTGCACACCACAGCTAGAGTAGACCCCGACGCTGCAACTAGAGCAGAGCCCGTGCAGGGGTGAAGACACAGCACAGCCGAAAATAAACGAACAATAAAAAAATGAGCTGGGAAGAAACCAACAGCCACCGAGGACTCAGTGGTTCCCTGGGTGATGCGGCTGTAAATCCCTTGGCCATCAGCCTCAACAGTGCCGCCCACTACGCTTTTTTAAAAAAATCCGCCTTCATCTCATAAAGTCACAAACATAGCTTGTTTCCCATGGCTTCGTCACATGCCACAGATGTTACTTTAGCATATTCCTAACCAGCTCACCGAACTGATCGACAAATAGTCTTTTCCTTATTCTGGATGCTCTGCGTTGTCGATCCATTAACACTGAATTCTTGACCAGCAGCACTGTCATCCATGCCTGAAGGCCGTTTGTCTAATACTCGTATTTCTCACAAGTCAGACACATCGTAGGCTGCCTGCACTTTGGCCCACCAGACAGCCCTTCTGTCTGTGCTCGGGGATTATTTTAAACAGCAACACTGACAGCACAAAACTCAAGAACGCAAAAGCTGGCACTAACTAGGACCACGAAAAGATACATTACTGGATTTAGAGATGAAACAAAAAGACAAAAAATGTAGCTCCTTGTCTGATCTCTGTGAAGAAAAGGGAACCCTCCTACACTGGGAATATAAATTTGTCCAGCCACCATGGAGAACGGTATGGAGGTTCCTTAAAAAGCTAAAAATATCATTATTATATGACCCTGCAATCCCAATCCCAGGCATATATCCAGAGAAAACTCTAATTCAAAAAGACACATGCATCTCAATGTTCACAACAGCCCTATTTACAGTAGGCAAGAAATGAAAGCAATCTAAATGTCCATCGACAGATAAATGGGTAAAGAACATGTGATGGAATATTGCTCAGCCATGAAAAAGGATGAAACAATGCCATCTGCAGTAACATGGATGGCCCCAGAGATTACCATACTAGGTGAAGTAAGTCAGAAAGAGCAGGACTAATGCTGTATGATATCACTTATATGTGGAATCTAAAATATGACACAAATGAACTTATCTACAAAACAAAACAGACTCACAGAAAGCAGACTATGGTTACCAAAGGGGAAAAGGGGTCGAGCAGGGATGAATTAGGAGTTTGGGGTTAGCAGATACAAATTTCTCTATGTAAAACAGATAAGCAACAAGACCCTTCAGGGGGAGCCATATTCGATATCCTGCAATAAACCGTAATGGAAAATAATATTACAAAGATTGTGTATATATATGTAAAACTGAATCATTTCACTATATACCAGAAACCAGCCCAACACTGCAAATCAACTATACTTTAAAAAAAAAAAAGACTTTGTTGAGTGACTAAGTCTCATTTGATCCTCTCTACACCTTTTAAGGTGAGACTCCCCAGGGAGTCTGCAGAGAGGCCAGGACTTAGATGCCACAGAAGTAATGCCATCAGAACCTGGTGAAGGGAAGCGTTCGAAGGTGGGAGGAGACTAGGGAGATGGGAGGCTGCTGCTGGAGTTTCCCACAGGGCTGGGAGGAGGGTGGTGTCCTGAGGACTGAATTTCGTGGCTCCTTTCCCCACATCCCTGCAAACAGTGCGACTTGCACAGTCCGTCAACCTGAAACCCCCCAGGAGACGATCCAGGCTCCTCGTGAAGGCTCCTCAAGAGCTCCTTACCCAGTCATCTCCACTCCTCACAGTGGAGGTTTCTCGCTCACCTTCTCCCAACAGGGCATTTTAGGGATGTAAACAAGACCAGGGGCTGGCTGGGGACAGGGACACAGAGTTGATGATGGAGAGCACTGGCCTGGGGGTCGGGGTACTGGGTTCTGGTCTGATGACTGGTCTCCTCCTGGGGCCACCCAGACAGTACTCTATCTCTCTCCGGGGTCAGCAGGGTAAACACAAGGAGCTGCTATGGCTTTGCATGGGAGAATTCCTGTCATTCATATGTAAGTGGAACTTAAGGGTGTCAAGACTTCAAACCCATAATTAAGAAGCCAAAGGTCCTTACCTTTGTTGGGTCTCCCAAGAAATCAAGAGTGAAAAAGTTCTGTGAAGACAAAGACAGAGGTTGTGGTGAGGAGGCTTCCTGGGAGGAAAGCTGACCTCTGTGAGCTGTGCCAAAAGGTACCAAGTGCTCCCTCCTGGCGCCACCCTGGCTGGGCTGAGAGGAAGCGGGCAGGACACCCTCCCCCAGGCACCAGCACAGTGAGCAGGGTGGGGTGGGCGAGGGGGCGCTGCAGGGCACTGCTGCTGGTGCCTGCCCTGCCCTCCACCCATTTCCCCTTCTTCTTCCTCCAGGCAACAGAACCCCGATTTTCTGTTGGGGGACCCCCTGTTCCCGCTCTCACTCCATGATTCCAGGCATCTGTATGTGGCCTCAGGTGCACCAAATCCCTGAATACAGGGACTACTTCAGGGGTGGACATGTGCCCACATTAGTTCAATAGAGTTTACCCAAAACTTTTACTGGAGTTATTGGGAAAGGGGGTTTCTAGGCAGATAGGATATGAGACTAGAGCATGGTTGTTTAACTTCCCTAGGGGCCAGAGCTGCCTAAGAGTGAAGCCAACACAGGAAGGGAAAAGCTGAAGGATAGAGACAGAGTCTTAATCGCATCATACGTGCATCCAGATCCAGCCACGCCTGAAACCATCACCTCCTGGGCTTGTCAGGAAGTTACCGAAAGATTCTGTCCCAGCATACTCCTCTCTCTCCTCAAAGCACTGTGAGATGAGCTTCCTCACCTTGCATTAGAAAATCCTGACTCATACAAACCCACTGAAAATGCTCCTTGCTGTAAGTTTATCAGGATTGTACTGACTTTATTGTTATACTGTAGCTAACAGGCCTGACCAGCATGTATGAGGTCACCAAAAATGGTCTCTCCATTACGTGTTGTAGCCCTGCAATCCAGGTGCGTGTGTCATGCGTGTGTGTGTCTATGTGTGTGTATTAGGGTGAGAAGGTAATCATGGAAACACTTCCACATGATCTCAGAAAACTCAGGAGGATTATAGAGGCTCCGGGTTTTACCAAAGTTACCAATTCTCCCTGTATAAACTGGACCTCTTGGGCCACATTGAGAGGTGCTGAAATAAATTTACATCCTTTCAGGCATTAGAAAGCAGTTGTGTTTTCATTCTTTGAACATATAGGTCACATCATGTGAGCCTGAGAAGCCAGGATCTAAGTCCCAAGGCCACACTGGAAAGGGCTCAGAGTCCAGTGTCAGAGACTTGTTGCTGGGGGTTCAGGAATACCCTCCAGAGTCCAGACAGAGAGCCCAGGTGCTCAGGTTACTCTGGGCTTTCTTTCAAACCCTCCCCGACAGAAAGGATAGTTCCTATTGGCCCAGGTGCTATATTTCTGGGTGTCCATCCTGCTGCGGCTTCTCTGTGATGACACGCTGCCGCAGACATCCATCAAGCCTCACAGGTCACCTTCTCTGTGAAGCATCCTTGCTTAGTATAACAAATACTTCCCCTCTCTGTCTTCCTACCACACAGACCCCACAAAGTACGTGGGTGTGTTTCTCCCTGGAAAGTTCCTTGTGAGCAGGGATTATATGTCCGATCCACGTTTGCATCACCCTCGCTGTTACCACCCCTCCCCGCCACACACACACACTTCACATAGACACATGGATGGATGAAGTGGTCAGTACGCGGAGTACTGGTGAGTCAGATGGACAAGTGGATACATGGAGATGGGTGATGGGTGGATCACTGATTTGGAGGGATGGATGATGGAGTGACAATATTGGTGTGGTGCATGGATAATTAATAATAGATGAATGAAAAGTTTTGAATGGATTTGTGGACTGGATAGAGGAATAATAAGACAGATGAGTAAATGGATGGATGGTTGGATAGATTAATGGGTTGATGTATAGTTTTCCTAGAATAACAACTGAGGCAGAGTCTTAAAAAATCTAGAAAAGTGGCCCACCATTGGCTTAAAAATGAAATGGTTTCTAAGCTAACTAAGATAAAAAGTGATAATCTTTCCAAAAATATTTGGTTTTCATATTTCTGTCCCTAAAGTTCAGGATGGTAGTTACCTCTGAAATATATGATATTTAATTTTTAAAAATATATCTAAAAATGAGAATAGAAAAAAAAGTTTTGATAGATCTAGAGGATTATTAACTGTTCGTTATGTTCTTTTTTTGACTTTGCTAAAGTTTGAGATATTCCATAATAATAAAGACAAACAGTTCCCCATTCAGATCCAGAGGCTGACACTGCTCCTGGGAGGTGAGAAACTGTCCCAGGTAATTTTTCTAGGGCAAGAGGACTGAAGCTGAAATGGTGAAGCCTGGAGTCAGGTTTCCAGGTTCAGGGGCTTGTTTTTCCAAGAGAATGGATGCACTTACCATCTTCTGTGTTACCTCCAAGAGCTCGTCCTCCGTCTTCTGGCGCAGGCAGTGAACAAGGACAGCCGAGGTGATGGTTTTACACCCAGCAAAGGCAGCAATTTGCTGTAGAGATCACAGATGACAGTAGAATTCAAGAGCCATGCCTTTCCCTCCATCAGTACCGAGGTGTTCTGTCCCAGCCTCAGTTTCTAAAGGCAGCCCGTGGTAGCAGAAAACACCCCAGACCAGGACTTCCCTGGTAGCCCAGGGGTTAAGAATCTGCCTGCCAGTGCAGGGGATCCGGGTTTGATCCCTGGTCTGGGAGGATTCCATCTGCTGCGGGGCAACTAAAGCCCCGCACCACAACCACTGAAGCCCCTGCACCCCACACCCCATGCTCCGTAACAAGAGAACCCACCACAGTGAGAAGCCTGTGCACCACAACGAGAGAAAGCCTGCACACAGCAACAAACACCCAGCACAGTCAGAAATAAATACATGATTTTAAAAAATAATAATAAAATTAAAGTTTAAAACACTAAAAAAAAAAAAAAAAGAAAGAAAGAAAGAAAAAGAAGAAGAAGAAAGAAAAAGAAAATGCTCCAGATCAGTTTGTGTGGGTCCTGGGTCCCAGGCATGCCAATGATACAGCCTCTGCTCTGTTACTTTATGTCTGTTAAAATGGGCACAGTATCCTTGAAACTGAAGAGAGGTATCATGGAATGGAGCTTAAAAATGTGGAATCCACAATCCCACTGTCTAATTTCAAATCTTGGCTCATCCAAGTAACAGCCATGTGGCCTCAGGCCAGTCACTGGCAAAGTAAGCTGGGGGGAAGACGCAGCAGAGAAGTCAGGTGCCAGGATGGTGGGGCACTGGAGAGTGTGCACGGCTGCCTGGAGACGGGTCCAGGGTCTGACATGCAATCAGGGCTCAGGAGATGTTTGCTAAATAAATGAAATGACCGTAAGGAGTGGACAGAGTGGGGAGAGAGAGAGAGGGAGGGAGGGCAAGAATCAGAATCTTCGATTCCGTCACTGTCTCAGATTCCTCCCTTTAAGTGTGGCTGCTGGCCCCACCCCTCCAGCAAACCAGCCCGGCCAAAACGCTCTACATCACTGACTCTAAGGCACACTCCTCAGCAGGGCCTTCGTGTTGCTCACCCTTCCCTGTCTTCCTAACATTCTCCAAATAAAGGCAAAGTCCCCACTAGGTCCTATGTAGCGTGGCCCTGCCAATGGCCCCATCCTCAGCTCTTTCCAGGTCCTGTTTGCACTTTCTGCCCTGGCCACATCAGCCTTCCTCACTCTCTCACTTGAGGTACCTCCTCCTGCCACAGGACACTTGCTCAGGATGTTCCCTCTTCCTAGATATTCTTTTCTTACCAAGTAATTTACTGCTTATCCTTCTCATCTCAACTCGCTGATCATTAGTTTTTGCCAGGAGCCTTTCCTGATAACTTCTCCCAACACACTGGACTAAGTGCTCCTTTTGGATTCTTTTGACATCAGGTGCCTCTTCTCTATTGCTCTAGTCACGGTGGACATTTTACAAGTTTTGCAGCTGTATAATTATGACTATCTCCTAAATTATAATAGAAGCTTCAAGAGGTTGCCAGATGTCAGACTACATCAAAACTACTTGTTGAGTGATGGAATGAATGAATGCTCCAGGAACCGACCCCAGTCACAAGCCCCCAGGGAAAATCCACTCCAGGCTCACATGAGGCCAATGAGTTCAGCAGACTCAGACACTGAGGGAGGCAACACAGATGACAGGCCGCTGCCCGCTGTGCAGCCGCTCACCACACCTGGCGCACTTTGGGACGCGTGTTCAGCGCAAAGTGCACCGGGGCTGGCAGTCCAGAGTCACGAGCCCGAGCCCAGCTCTGCCCTCATCACTGGCTGACCCTGGCAAGTGCTTCTGCTCTCTGCCCCAGTTTGATTAGCAGGAGAACTGGGAGGTGGGGCGGGGTGTGTCCTCGCCCTTCCTGGTCAGCCACCCTCACTTCTATGACTCTTTGAGGATGTCAGCCAGACCCTGTGATAAGAAAGGGCCCTGACAACTTCAGCAGAGCAGAGCACGGTGTAGGGACAGTCCAGTGTGAGACCTACCTTAGCTTCAGCCTTAGAGTCCTTCTTGACCAGGCCAGGAATAAGGGCAACACCACTCTCTGAGATGGCCCGGTGGAAAAGATTCTTGGCCAGAGGAGATAAAACCTGGGAGGAGAGTGGCAAGAAAGGGAGTTTATGCTCACAGGGAGTGGGGTCTTCAAGAGCTATACCCACCCATAGCCCTGTCCTGGGCTGTTCCCATGGAGACCATGGGGCTCGGTGGACATGACAGGTCCTTCTTTGACCTGACTGACCTTGTTCCCTAGACTGACCAGAGGGTCCAGCTTCTCCAAGAAAACCTCCACTAGAGGGAACCGGGTGTGCAGAGTGAGGCATGCACCGATCACAACAAAGTATCTGAAAGGCAGCTGGAAATTTCTAGTGTCGATTTAAACACACAGTTCTGATTTCCCATTTCCATTACTCAGGATTTATTTTAAGGAAAATGATCTGGAGGCAAACAAAAATCTCTAAGTTGTTCATGTTATTTATAACGTTAAAAAGTGGAAATAACACAAGGTTTTAATATATGACATTGGGTAAATAAGGTATTTTTCATTCTTACAAGGAAATACTAATGACTATACACACAAAACATAAATAATAATTAACGGTTAGGGAAACATATATGCTATAATGTAAAGGAAGCTTTTTTGTTTAAAAATTCATAGATATAGATAGATGATAGATAGGGGGATTCATGGAAAAAGGGCTGTTCTGGTGGCTCAAATGGTAAAGAATCTGCCTGCAGGGCAAGAGACCTGGGTTCAGTCCCTGGATTGGGAAGATCCCCTGGAGGAGGGCATGGCAACCACTCCGGTATTCTTGCCTGGAGAATTCCATGGACAGAGGAGCCTGGTGGGCTACAGTGCACGGGGTTGCAAAGAGTTGGACACAACCGAGCGACTAAGCACAGGACAGCACAACAGCATGGAAAAAAGACTAGAAAAATGAAGCTGTCCATGGTGAGAATCACTGGCTAATGGGATTGCGGATGAATTTTTATTGGGGGGGGTTATCTATGATTTTCTTTTTTCTCCATTTTATAAAATATAAAAAATTCTCTCTGAATATTCAACTATGATCCCACATGTTTTAAAAATATAGTACTAGTGCTCAAACGTGAGGGAGCTGGAGTGTTTCCCACGGCTCCCAGCACCCTCTAATCTGGCGTTCCGGCTTTGCTTCCCTCGCTGTCTCCCCCATTCCCATTCCCCACACCGCGCTCCCGGGTCCTGTCTGCGTCCCTTGTTCCTGTCCCATCCCCCATCCCTCCCCTTCTTCTCCTTCTCCCCAGCCCAGCTCCATCCCTCAGCCCCAGAGACTGCCGCCCTCCCTCCTGGGCATGGACAAGCCACCAGGGCCCTCAGAGGGGGCCTCCAGTGCTCATGACTCCTGAACTGTAGGCCTGGCTTCAGGTCAGACAAGGACACTCAGACCAACCTCAAGTTGGCTCCTCTGATTAATCATTTACACACACCCCTAATCTCAAGAGAAGTGAGGCGACTCCTAACGTTAAAATGATTAAGAAGGAGAGGATGAGCTCAACAGACACAGGACAGGAAGAGAGTGTCTGTCGCAGCTGTGGCTGCAGCTACGGCCCCGGAGGCTGAGCTGAGCCCTGAGCTTCCTGGGGGCCAAGGGGAGTCTGGCCTTTAACTCTTCACCATCTGATGCTGCACAGAGTCGGGTCAGCCTTGAATGCAGGTCTTAGAAGTAAAGGTCCCAGGACTAGATGGGCTGGTCTGCAAGGGGTCCCAACAGCAGCCACATCAGGGCCAGGAAGACTTACAAGAACAGACACACTTTCCGCTCCTGCTGACTCTCCAAAGATGGTCACAGAGCCTGGATCCCCTCCAAAGTTGGCAATGTTCTCCTGGACCCACTGCAGCGCGGCCACCTGGTCCAAGTGGCCCCAGTTCCCCCGGCTGTGCTCGTCCCCTGTGCTGTGAGTGAGAGGACAGGGTGGGGTTGGGAGCAGAGATGTCCCGGCAGGGCCCTGGGGACCAGAGATGGGGCTAGGGGTCCAGGGGAGCCTTCTGGAAAGGACTGGGCTTCCACAGCCCTGACACGGGGTCTTCACTCTCCTGCTGTCCTGCTCTGCTACAGGGCTCTGCAGAGCCATCCCGCATCTACTGACTGAGCATCTGCTACGGTCGGGGTGCAACCCTGGCTCAGGTGGCAGAGGAGAGGCCGGGGGAGAGGAAGTGGGGTGAGTACGTGCAGTTACACTGTCACTGGGAGCAGACACGGGCCGTGGGGGAAGAGCTGAGGGGTCTCCGTGAAGGGGACACATCCTGGGACACGACTCCCCTGGGACAACCCTCCGCCGGCCCACAGGTCTTTTCAGGGAGGTGACCACCCCTCCCCCGGGCCACCCTCGAGCATCTCAGGGTAAGAGGTCCTGGCACCAGTACATTCGGGAAAAGCTCAGTAACTGCCTGCTGGAAACCTGTTCCTGTCCTCAGAGAATCCACGCAGGAGACTCAAGCCTTCACTCATGCATGTGCCAAATTCCCGGAAGGAAATGGGGTAAGTGGGCCCAAGGCTCCTCCCAGTAGATGTCCCCTGGAGTCAGATGCTCCTTACAACCTCCCAGCTCCAGGCACCCGCTCCTTCACCTACTAGACTTCCTGGAGCTCCCACATGAATCTGCTCCTTCCTTTTTAAAAAACAATTAATGTATTTATTTTAATTGGAGGCTAATTACTTTACAATATTGTGATGGGTTCTGCCATACACTGACATGAATCAGCCATGGGTGTACATGTGTCCCCCATCCTGAACCCCCCTCCCACTTCCCTCCCCATCCCATCCATCCCTCTGGGTTGTCCCAGTGCACCGGCCCTGAGTGCCCTGCTTCATGCATTGAGCTTGGACCGGTCATCTATTTCACATATGGTAATATACATTTACTTCCCCAGGAGGAAAGATGTGTGAGCCTCTAAGTGCTGTGCTGCATGGTGACCGTCATCTTGAAGATACTGCAACATGTCAGGCAGCAGAGTGAAAAGGGATAAGCAGTTCAGATGAGATGACAGCTGGGTTGGGCTTGGTAGGAGTAATAGGAGTGTGTCAGCGAGATTGGGTGTTTTATGTGTAAGAGCTCAGAAGTGAGTGCACCAGGGTGGCTGGGGAACGAGAAGGTAGGTGGAGCCCAGTTAGGGGGGCACTCAGATGTCTTAGCAGGAAGCCTAGCAAGGAGCCCCTTGAGGGCGTGCATGACCAGAGTGGGGTCCTAGCACCCCCACCCTGGGGGCAGTGTGCCACCAGGAGAGTCCAAGGTCTTACCTGAAGAAGCCCCAGATGCCCAGGCGGTACTGAATGGTCACCACCACCACATTTTCATGGGCAGAGAGGGCCAGCCCGTCATAGGTTGACGCTCCTCCCATCAGCAGAGCTCCTCCGTGGATCCACACCATCACCTGGAGGGGGGGATGCAACCACAGGGTTACAGGAAGCAGAGCTGGGGAAGACCTCAGAGGCAGGCTTGGTCACCTACCCATTCTCCAGCTGCGGCCCAGGCCAGCACCCCACTCAGGGCACCCTGGCTGCCCCTGCCTGTCTCCCCTGCCCCAGTGCCACCTGCACTCACTGCTCTTCATGCTGAGAACATCATCATGGGAACAGCCAAGGCTCGAGCATCATCTCCTCCCCAGCACTCCCGCCACCCTCACTCCTGGAACCCTCACTCAGCTCAGAACACTCAGCATGCAGAAGCCCTTGGCTAGAAGCTTGTTTCAGCTTCATCTTAGTTACCTTCTGAGTGGCGAATTCAGCTTCTCAAGTGAATGAATGATCATGTTAAGAAGCCTATGCCCTGGGTGGCACCTCATCTTAATATACCTTCCGGCTGCCTCCTTCTGCTCCCCAAATCTCATCCATCCTCCAAAGCCCAGCCTAAAAACCACCTCCTCCAAGAATTCTTGAGCCATTTGATGAATATGATCTGAAAACCTACTAGGTGCCAAGGACTGTGGTAAGAATTGAGGCCATTCATAATGTACGTCCCCAAATTTAAGGAGTTCACATAGCAAGAAAGTGAGAATAGCTAAAGTAATATTATAATGATTTTGTTATCAAAAATTTTGAAGAACTCATACATGAACTATGTACCAAGTATTATTTTAAGCATTTAAAAATAACCCATCCATGAACGAGGGACTACTATTATCCCATTCCATGGACAGGAAAATGAGGGCACTTAACCACTCTGAGGTCACGCAGCTACCAGGCAGTGGAGGCAGGACTTGAACCCAAGCAGTCTGGTTGCAGAGTCCACATGTTGAGCCACCCAGCACCCAGCAGCCAATGGCCGTGCTGCAGTAGGTTGGCTGTTGGGGCTGGAGGAATTCCTTCCCTTCAACTGTAACTAATGCATCAGGAAGTTGCCTCGTGTGCTGTGTCAGACACTGCCATAAATCTTCATATTCATCACTGAAAACTCATGTGTGATTATCCCTGATTTGAGGAAACAGAGCCAGGTCTCTCAGGCAGCAAAAGACAGAACTAGTATTTACACCCAGACTCTGCAGTTCCAGAGCCTGTGTCCACACTAGAGGTTCTCCAGCCTCAGGTTCCCGGAGCCCCTGCTCCTCCAACACCTCCGATCCTTGACTGCCTCCTGGTGGAGGGACTGAGTTTGCAGTCATCTCTTGAGTCCAGACTGAGCCAGGGGCTGGTCAGCAGCGATTTGCTGAAGAATCTAGTCCAGCTCGGTGCACATCCTCAAAGGCGGGGGCTGTGTGGTCATAGTTTTACGTTCCTCTTTTCTCTTAACCCCCACTTCTAGCTACGTGGGGGAGCACTAAGTATGTAACAGGCAAATGAATGAATGCCTGACTGACCAATGTCCCCACCTCTTCAAGCTTCTAGTCCCAAGTTCAGACACCCTCCTCCACATCTGGGCACCATGCCAAGGATGTTCCTGGGAGATGGCTGGGTGTGCGTGGCCACCCCAGTCTCTACCCCCGATGACCCCTCCTTTTCTAGCAGACCAGCCCCACCCTCTAGCCTGAGTCTGGAAGGCTGCCCTGTCTCTGGGCTCCATTTATTCTGGAAATGCTGACTCACTGAATCACTAGCCTGGGCCAAAGACAATTAGGAAGTGAAATTAACTACAAGAAAATCTTGATAGTTGGCAAAGGAAAGGGCAACCTTGTTGCTCCAGGCTCTACCCCCCAAGCTGTAACCCAGAAAGCTGTCAGAGAAAGCCTCTGTGTGCTGAGGAAAGGCCACACACAGGCTCTGTGCTAGCGCGTGTCAGAGCGCTCCCGGCTGTTCCAGGAGCCCCATACTCCAGTCCTGCCAACCCGACTCTGTGACCGCGCTTTCCCCTCACTGGACCTCAGTTTCTCTGTCTGTAAAGGAAGGGTTGATTTGTTGGCTTATCTCCAAGATTCCTTCCAGCTCTAACTTTATGGAAATGATGTTTTACCCTCTCTGGGTATCAGATTCCTAATCTAGCAATTAAGAGTCATCCTTCTTGTCCATCTGTTAGCATGAGAGGCCCTGGAAAAATGAAATGTGCATTACAGATGTGCAGCAATCTCTGCCAGGGGCCCTACTCTGGCCGAGGGGAAACAGAGGTGTGGGCCACCTGCGCTCCCTGATGTCAGGTTTGGCTGTGGTGCACAAGAAAGCCCTGGGGCCCCAGAAGACCCTTGGCCCAAGACGCCCCCACCCAACACTGCCTTCATCCCCTTCCAGTCTACCCCAGCCTTGCCCAGTGGTTCCCGTCGCTTACCGGCAGCCTGCTTCTCTTCGTCAAGTCAGCAGGGGTGTATATGTTTAGGTAAAGACAGTCTTCAGAAAATTTAGGCTTAACGCTCTCCATTCCATTGCTAAGGAGGTCTGAGGCCATTTCCTCAAACATTGCGTTTTGGGAGCACCTGGGAGGGGCAAGGAAAGAGAAGAACTCCTGATGTTCAATCAGAGCTGACCAAGGAGATGTCTCCTGTAGTGAGGCCAGGTCTTGGACTGGGAGAATTAAGCCTGTAAACAGAGCTGTCTTACCAGATTCCAGACACTGGAATGGGTAGGAGGCTCCCTGGGGGGTCAGAATAGGGGGCTCTAGGGCTCACCAAGGTCTCTGGGGAGAGTGACTAATGAGAAGGCCTGGCACCTCCCCCTTTCAGGAGACTTTGGAATGCATTGTGTCAAGAAGATGCTGCTTATGAGCCTGGAAGTGGATCGTTTCCTGCATTCCCTGCTTGCAGTTGTCTCTCTGCTGCATAGCGAGTGCAGGGTGCTCATGCTCCTCTACAGGTCAAGCAGGAGTTCCAGTTCACGGGAGACTTCCAAAAATGGTGAGAAGCCACTCTGTTGGCAGTCATTCAGGCATGCAACAGGTCAAGGGCTAAAGATTTGTGGTGCAACATTAGGAGAGCTTGGTTCTCGTTCTGCCTCTGCCACTTGCATGCCGGGTGACCGTGGGCAAGTTCCTTCTCTGTTCTGGGTCCCAGTCTGCCATGTCTAAGTGAGGGGAATGATTTCTATATGGGTCTTGCAGCGCTGACATGCTAAGATTCTGTCAGCTCATCTTGTCAAGTGTTATGCATTGCCCAAATAATGGATCTGAAAGATCCAACAGTGGTAACAGGCAATACTTAATATTTAAAAGACACTTGCTACTTGTAAGGAAAGCTATGACCAACCTAGACTGCATATTAAAAAGCAGAGACATCACTTTGCCCACAAAGGTCCGTACAGTCAAAGCTATGGCTTTTCCAGTAGTCGTGTATAGATGTGAGAATTGGTCCATGAAGAAGGCTGAAGGCTAAGGAATTGATGCTTTTGAATTGTGGCGCTGGAGAAGACTCTTGAAAGTCCCTTGGACTGCAAGGAGATCCAACCAGTCAATCCTAAAGGAAATCAACCCTGAATATTCATTGGAATGACTGTTGCTGATGCTGAAACTCCAATACTTTGGCCACGTGATACTAAGAGTTAACTTGTTGGAAAAGATCTTGATGCTGGGAAAGATTGAAGGCAAGAGGAAAAGGGGGTGGCAGAGGATGAGGTGGTTAGATAGCATCACTGACTCAAGGGAGATGAATTTGAGTCCAGGAGATAGTGGAGGACAGAGGAGCCTGATGGGCTACAGTCCATGGGGTTGCAAAGATTCAGACATAACTTATGGACTGAACAACCACAAAATCTTCAGGTCAGGGGCTTCCCTGGTGGCTCAGTGGTAAAGAATCTGCCTGCCAGTGCAGGAGACACAGGTTCGATCCCTGATCCGGGAAGATCCCACATGCCACGGGG
The DNA here is from genome assembly GCF_032405125.1 of Capricornis sumatraensis. NCBI lineage: Eukaryota > Metazoa > Chordata > Mammalia > Artiodactyla > Bovidae > Capricornis > Capricornis sumatraensis. Next base: position 30,496,045 of record NC_091088.1, on the reverse strand, counting down.
CAACTCAGCTTGTGAGCCACAACTACTAAGTCTGTGCTCTAGAGCCTGGGAGCCTCAACTGCTGAAGCCTGCGCGCCCTGGAGCTGGTGCTCGGCCAGAGACACCGTTGCAATGAGAAGCCCACGCACTGCAACTAGAGAGTAGCTCCTGCCGTCTGCAACTAGACAAAGCCCGCACAGCATCAAAGACCCAGCACAGCCAAAAATAAACAATAAAATAAATAAAATTATTTTAAAAAATCTTCAGCTCAGACCCATGATATGGGTTCTATTATTATCCCCATTTCACAGTTGAGAAAACTGAGGCACAGAGAGGTTATAGAACCTGCTGAAGGTCACACAGCCATGAAGAGTCAGACTATGCACTGCTTATGTTTCCAAGGACTTTATAAGCCACATTTCCAGATTTGCGGAAAGCAGGCATGGTGGCCCCCAGTCCTGAGGTGCTTGGATGACATAGCTGTCAAGTGACTGTCAGAGCCCCATAGAGACCCTCCTGATTTCCATCCTGGGGGAGCTGTCCCCAGATCACCAAGGCAAGGGGATACAGTATTCATAAAAGGATACAGTAAAAAAGTAATGGGAAAGAGAGTTCAACATCACTAGTATTGAGATAAATGCAGAATAGACTCTAAAATTATATAAATAATTATGATGCTAATAATTATTATTATTTTGCCTACTCAATAGCCAAAAGATTTTTTAATAATCTCAAGCATTGGCTAGGGTCTGGTGAATGAAAGTTCCCATATATTAATGGAAAGAGTGTAGCTGGGACATTTCTGGAAGGAAGTTTAACCAAAGATGATACTCTTTTACTCAGAAATGTCATTTCTTGGGATTCAGCCCCAATTACTGTGAATGTGCATACCGGTTTGGCTATAGGATGTTCATCACAGTGCTAATTATATTATCAAAAATATCAAGGAGAACTTAATGGTCCCAAAAAAGAGACTGGGTAAATAAACTATAACTCAATACCCAATGTAATATAATGTCAGGCTGTGGTATGCAATGACATATAACCATGTTTATGATACAAACGAGCAAAGCAGACATCCAGAGTATCTGTATCGGGCTTCCCTGGTGGTCCATGGCTAAGAGTCTGCTTTGTAATGCAGGGACACGGGATCTGGGAAGCTCTCACATGCTGCGGGACAGTGAAGCCCGTGTGCCATGACTGAGTCCGAGCCCTACAGCCCATGCTTCACAACAAGAGAAGCCACTGCAAAGAGAAGCCCATGCATCTCAACTAGAGAGTAGCCCCTGTTCCTTGCAACTAGGGAAAGCCCACGTGCAGCAACAAAGACCTAGCGCAGCCAATAATAACTTAATAAACAAAATTTTTTAAATTATTAAAAAAACAATAAAGTATCTGTATTGTGTGATATGATACTGTGATCTAATAAGAAATATATCTTTGGTCTTCCCATTTCCTGCAAGGAGTTCCTAAAACCCTAGGAATTTCCTAAGTGAAGAAAGTGACAAACGCATCATTTGCTGTGTTAATGAGGTGGTTCTGGACCTCACCTAAGGGTGGACACTAGCGGCAAGAAGCAGATCCTGGAAATCCCCAGAGATCCAAGCATGTAGATGTCCTAGGCGTTCTGGGGCATGACTTTGACTTCTTTGCCCAACGTGGACACCGTGACTAGGACACACCGAACATTGCTCTCCTCCTTACTAGGCAGCAGTCACACCTGGGAGTTAGGAACTGGCGATACCCCAAAGACTCCCCACCCACACACCTCCTGGCCCACCTCACTCCCCAGCTGCATCGAAGATCAAGATAGAAGAATAAACAGAATCATTACTTCTGACCTGCCCACACCACTGCTCAACTCCTGGTTTTATTCCAAAGCACTTAGCCCATTCTTACATATTATATAATCTTTACCTTGCATATTGCTCAGGATCTGTTTTTCCCTGCTACAAAGGCAAGCTGCATGAGGGTGGGATCTTTCTTTGGGTCACTGACGGGTCCCAGGAGACTAGAACACGCCTGACACACAGGAGGTGCTCCAGAAGTATTGGTTGAATAAAAGGCTCTACAGTACTGTGAGAATTCTGGAATGCTGGTGAGGATCCACACTATCTTGGGGATTTCAGAATAAAGTATGAGCCCCTCAGAGGATCGCCTTGGCTCCTTCCTGAATCCCTTTGAGACTAACATCCCCACTGAAAGGTGCCAAAAGCCACGCCCCCGGCTTACATGGGAGGGTGAGAGGTGGTATTCTTCACGAAGCTCCATGGTTCTGCAGGCTGCGGCGGAGCAAACCTCAAGGATCCAAGAGGAGGCTTGGCAAAAGGAATTCCCAGGAAAACGCCCACAGGCTGTGCAAATCCTTTTAAGCTGACATGTTTTCCCAGGACTCTGCCCTGAGCGGTGTCCACAACAGGCGGTGAGGGTGGCAGCCCTGCTGGACATTGAGAGGAAGTGAGGACACGTCAGTGGTGAAGGTTTGAACTGGATTCTGGGTGGACTTTGTTACCTTTGCCACGTGATCTTGAATGTCCTCTCAACTCTCTAAGCCTCTGCTTCTTATGTGAGGAGAGTGAAGCTAACTGTTCTTCCTAACTCACAGGGTTATCAGAGAGAGCGAGACTGGGGGTCACATCCTGTCCGTCCCATTCCCATGGAGCAGACAGTTCCTTCTCACTGAGCTCAAATGCGTCTCCCGCAGTTGCCACGTCAGGCCTGGTCCTCCCTGCTTGTGGACATCCTGCACCTTCATGAGGCAGGTGGCCTTCGTGTTGACCCCTGTTCATACTCATCTCTCAAGTCCTCTCTTGTCCGTCCTCAACAGCTGCAGTTTGTTTAAGCATCCTAACAGGAAATGATTTCCAGCCTCTCACCCTCCCAATTGTTCCCCTTTAGATACAGATAAAACAACAACCTCTCCCCCAAAGCATGTGGCCAGAACAGAGAAGAATAACCCAGATCTGGTCTTATAAACACATCTGATGATAGCCTTCAAGAGACGTGAAGTGGACAGATGCCCGACTGGCAAAGGTGATAAAGTGGATGATGTGCTGTGAGGCATAGGCAACAATGGTGGCAGCAGCGGTTACCCCTTGAGGTACATGTAAGGATGTGTATTGGGTACGTTGTGCCACGTGGACATTCCAATGACAAAAGCCTCGCTAGGGAAACGTTAATATGTCCGTTTTACAAAAGAGGTAACTGAAGAAATGGAGGGCACCAGTATGGATTTTTAAAAGATGGAAATAGACTGACTCTACCCAGATAAACCAGCAGAAAGGGGGTAATCAGCTTCTAGAGTGCTTCTTACTCTGCTCTCCCCTCGGTTCCAGGCCTCTCACAGTGTCACAGCACCAGGAAGAGGATTAAACCCAGTGTAGACTGGACAGTCAGAGCACTGGCTCTGGTCTCAGGAGACAGGGATAGAATTCAGAGCATGATTTTCCAGCTGACCTTGGATACATACCTTTCCCTATCTGAGCCTCAGTTTTTCCATCTATAAAATGGTACAGATGCATTCCGAGGTCCCTTGCTGCACCCTGGTATTAACCATGTCTTCTATGCTATGTATTCTGATGCTTTGACACCCGGAGCCTTGCTGATACTGGGGGAACTGCCCCTCCCAGAGTTAGCCAATCCCTGGAGATAGGAATGAACTTTCTCTTCCAGCCTGCCAGAGGCTGAACCCCAACCACCTTCTTTATCAGGCCCCCCACAATGGCCACTATCAGCCTGCCCTAATCACGCCAGGGCAAAGTACCTAACAGTTGTGGGCACTCCCTAAGCCCTAGAGTGTGGCAGGGATTGGCTAGTTCCCTTATCCTATCCAGCCCAACCCACCCAACCAAGATAAAGTTCTTGCCCTGATTCCTCCCTTCTTCCTCTGCCCCTGACACACCTCATCTTTGAGCCCACCAGGTGATGTCACGGCCCCTCCTCTGGGACACTGGGAAAAGCATCTCTTAGATGGCAATTGGCTCCTGACCCATGGGCTTTACCACATCTCAGAGTGTCTATTAATACACTGTAAGTTATAACAACTCTTTTACTTATGAATCATTGTTTTTTCACTTTTTCCAGTTGCAGACACTCTTTAGAAACAATCCATTTCACAGTTACAACAGCGCAATGATGTAGATACAGTTCTCACCCCCATTTTAGAAGTGCAAAACTGAGACACAGAAAAGAAACATCCCTTGTCTAAGAGTACACAGCTACTGAGCGCTGCCTTGGATGGGAACCTGCACACTGACTCCAGAGTGCACATTAATACTCCGTTAACCCACTTTTGGAGAAGGCAACGGCAATCCACTCCAGTACTCTTGCCTGGAAAATCCCATGGACAGAGGAGCCTGGTAGGCTGCAGTCCATGGGGTCTGGACAAGACTCAGCGACTTCACTTTCACTTTTCACTTTTATGCATTGGAGAAGGAAATGGCAACCCACTCCAGTGCTCTTGCCTGGAGAATCCCATGGACGGAGGAGCCTGGTTGGCTACTGTTCATGGGGTCGCAAAGAGTCAGACACGACTGAGCGACTTCACTATCTATCTATCTATCAGAGTCCTGACAGAGCGCGCTGCTGCGGGACCCGGCAGCTGCGGGACCCGGCAGCTGCGGGACCCGGCAGCTGCGGGACCCGGCAGCTGCGGGACCCGGCAGCTGCGGGACCCGGCAGCTGCGGGACCCGGCAGCTGCGGGACCCGGCAGCTGCGGGACCCGGCAGCTGCGGGACCCGGCAGCTGCGGGACCCGGCAGCTGCGGGACCCGGCAGCTGCGGGACCCGGCAGCCTGTCACTGCTTTGCCCCGTATGCCTCTCCTCCACCTGGTCCCCCACAAGGATTCTCAAAGACCGCCCGCTATTTGCACTTCAGAACGACTCACCCCAAGCCGTGGAAATGGCGAGGGAGGTTAGGACCAGAGCGACGAGCCCCATCGTGGCAGGACAGCAAGCTCTGCGTCCTCGGGTCTCTGTGCCTTATACGTCCGCCCAGTTCCCGCCTCCTCCAGCTTCCCACCCCGCCAGCCCCGCCCCCACCGCCCAAGAGCCTGAAGAGGAGACAACAGAAAAGCTCTCCCCGCTCCCTAAGATGCAGGGCTGAAGTTTCCGCGGCCAAGCCCGTCCAGGCCCCGCCCTCCTAGAATGACTTTTGTCAAAAGAGCTTGCATACAGATAACCACTGACTTGTTCAACCCCTAGTTTCACAAGTGTTTCTCCCTTCCTGGATTCTAACCTTCATGCACGGTGAGCTACCCATAGCAGGCATAAGCAAGCAGAGGTCTGTAGACAAGGGCACACTTTGGTGGAACAAAAGACTGGTTCCAAATGGGGAAAGGAGTACCTCAAGTCTGTATATTGTCATTGCTTATTTAACTTCTATGCAGAGAACATCATGAGAAATGCTGGGCTGGATGAAGCACAAGCTGGAATCAAGATTGCTGGGAGAAACATCAATGAGCTCAGATATGCAGATGACACCACCCTTATGGCAGAAAATGAAGAGGAACTAAAAAGCCTCTTGATGAAGTGAAAGAGGAGAGTGAAAAAGTTGGCTTAAAACTCAACATTCAGAAAACGAAGATCATGGCATCTGGTCCCATCATTTCATGGCAAATAGATGGGGAAACAATGGAAACAGTGAGAGACTTTATTTTCTTGGGCTCCATAATCACTGCAGCCATGAAATTAAAAGATGCTTGCTCCTTAGAAGAAAAGCTATGACCAACCTAGACAGAATATTAAAAAGCAGAGGTATTACTTTGCCAACAAAGGTCCATCTAGTCAAGGCTATGGTTTTTCCAGTGGTCATGTATGGATGTGAGAGTTGGGCTATAAAGAGAGCTGGGCGCCGAAGAACTGATGCTTTTGAACTGTGGTGTTGGAGAAGACTCTTGAGAGACAGTTGGACTGCAAGGAGATCCAGTCAATCAATCCTAAAGGAAATCAGTCCTGAATATTCATTGGAAGGACTGATGCTGAAGCTGAAACTCCAAAACTTTGGCCACTTCATGCGAAGAACTGACTCATTGGAAAAGACCCTGATGCTGGGAAAGATTGAGGGCAGGAGAAGGGGATGACAGAGGATGAGATTGTTGGATGGCATCACCGACCTGATGGACATGAGTTTGAATAAGCTCTGGGAGTTGGTGATGGACAGGGAAGCTTGGCATGCTGCAGTCCATGGGGTCACAGAGAGTCAGACACGCCTGAGCGACTGAACTGACTGAATTGATGCTTTGGTCTGTGGTCCTCAGAACAACTCAAAAGCTTTCAGAGTGACTCCTAGCCCTGCAGCTGTCCAGTTGGAGAACATATGGCAAATCTCTTAGCTTCCCCAGGTTTCTGTTTCATAGAATTCCATGCTTTCCACTTTGGAAGCATCTTAAATTTCATCCTGTTTCCCTTTTGATACCTGGATTAACTTTACAGTGTTCCTGACAATTAACTCAGCCTCCTTTTGCACACCTCCAGGGTCTGGGTCTCACTACGTCTCCAGGCAGGGATCTTTGGACAGAATGTTCTTATGGTAAAGGAACACTGTCTCTTCATAGTCCCTGACTCTAACCATCCATCTTTCCATCTATTCATTATATCCTTTATTCATTCATTCTGCAAACATCTATCAAATATTTGGCTCTATGCTGGGAAGGATGGATACAAAGTTACATTTAAGACATGTTCTAGTGCCCAGAGGAGTTCACCATGTCATAGATAAAACAGATGGGGGAAGCTATGGGTGGCTTGCCATGCAATGTGAAAACACCATATATAGGGATACATGCTATATATAAAAAGTGCTCTGGATATACCTGGGAGAGTGTCATCTCCCTGATGGGGTTGCGAAGAAGATGCTCAAAATCTGTTTCATAGAATCATTAAATGTCCAACAAAAGAGAATTCTCCAAATATGCTCTGAGGTTGATATTTAGCTGGCTAAAACAATACTATCCATTCTCTCAAACTAGTGATGCACACTTCTACATATGGACAAGAGAATACAGTCATGATCCATTGTTAAGGGGAAAATATAAGTTATAAAATAGTTGGGGTTGCTTTGGGACACAGCTTGGCAGTTTATTAAAAATTAAACTTAGGGACTCCCTGGTGGTTTGGTGGTTAAGAATCAGAGTGCCAATGCAGGGGACACAGGCTTGATCCTTGGTCTGGGAAGATCCTACATGCCGTGGAGCAACTAAGCCCACACACCACAACTCCCGAGCCCATGTGCTGCAGCTGCTGAAACCTGCACGTCCTAGAGCCCGTGATCCGCAACAAGAGAAGCCACTGCATTGAGAAGCCTGTGCACTGCAATGAAGCGTAGCCCCATTTGCTGCACCCAAAGAAAGTCCTCGCACAGCAACGAAGACCCAGTGCAGCCAAAAATAAATAAATATATAAATTAAAATAAAGAAATAAAAATTAAACCTAGAGTTACCATATTTCACAGCAATTTCACTCCTAGGCTTGTACCCAAGATAACCCAAGATAATTGATAATATGTTTATACAAAAACTTGCACACGAATAGCAATGTTTTTGTGTTTGAGCACCGTTGCACTCATCTCACACACTAGTAAAGTAAGGCTCAAAATTCTCCAAGCCAGGCTTCAGCAATACGTGAACCGTGAACTTCCAGATGTTCAAGCTGATTTTAGAAAAGGCAGAGGAACCAGAGATCAAATTGCCAACTTCCGCTGGATCATGGAAAAAGCAAGAGAGTTCCAGAAAGGCATCTATTTCTGCTTTATTGACTATGCCAAAGCCTTCGACTGTGTGGATCACAATAAACTGTGGAAAATTCTGAAAGAGATGGGAATACCGGACCACCTGACCTGCCTCCTGAGAAACCTATATGCAGGTTAGGAAGCAACAGTTAGAACTGGACATGGAACAACAGACTGGTTCCAAATAGGAAAAGGAGTACGTCAAGGCTGTATATTGTCACCCTGCTTATTTAACTTCTATGCAGAGTACATCATGAGAAACGCTGGGCTGGAAGAAGCACAAGCTGGAACCAAGATTGCCGGGAGAAATATCAATCACCTCAGATATGCAGATGACACCACCCTTATGGCAGAAAGTGAAGAGGAACTAAAAAGCCTCTTGATCCGGTCCCATCACTTCATGGGAAATAGATGGAGAAACAGTGGAAATAGTGTCAGACTTTATTTTTCTGGGCTCCAAAATCACTGCAGATGGTGATTGCAGTCATGAAATTAAAAGACGCTTGCTTCTTGGAAGGAAAGTTATGACCAACATAGATAGCATATTAAAAAGCAGAGACATTACTTTGCCAACAAAGGTCCGTCTAGTCACGGCTATGGTTTTTCCAGTGGTCACGTATGGATGTGAGAGTTGGACTGTGAAGAAAGCTGAGCGCCGAAGAATTGATGCTTTTGAACTGTGGTGTTGGAGAAGACTCTTGAGAGTCCCTTGGACTGCAAGGAGATCCAACCAGTCCATCCTAAAGGAGACCAGTCCTGGGCGTTCATCGGAAGGACTGATGCTGAGGCTAAAACTCCAATACTTTGGCCACCTGATGCGAAGAGTTGACTCATTGGAAAAGATCCTGATGCTGGGAAGGATTGGGAGCAAGAGGAGAAGGGGACGACAGAGGATGAGACAGCTGGATGGCATCACTCACTTGATGGACATGGGTCTGAGTAAACTCCAGGAGTTGGTGATGGACAGGGAGGCCTGGCGTGCTGCGATTCATGGGGTCTCAAAGAGTTGGACACGACTTAGCAACTGAGCTGAACTGAGCAGCTTTAGTCAAAAGAGTTGAAAGTGGAAACAACCAAAATGTCCATCAACTGATGAATGGACAGTGAATGATTATGATCTATAATATAATCTATCCACACAGTGGAATATTATCTGGGCATAAAAAGGAACACAGTATGGATACTTGCTACAGTGTGGACGAACCTTAAAAACATCATGCTAATGGAGAAAGCCAGCTACAGGAGGCCAGATGTTGTATGATTTTATTTATGAGATGTTCATAATAAGCAAATCCACAGAAACAAAGTAGATTAGAGGTTTCTACAGGCTGGGGATGAGGGGAATAAGGAATGACTCCTAATGGGTATGAGGTTTCTTTTAAGAGTGCTGACAATTTTCTGGGATTGGATAGTGGTGATGGTTAAACAACTTTGTGAATATACAATACCACTAAATTGTGCACTTTAAAAATGTGAATTTTATGGTACTTGAATTATATTTCAAGAAAGTAGTTATTTTAAAAATCCCATCAAGTATAGTATCCTATGTTAAAAAACAAAGCTCCACTTCATAAATTTGAAGATATAATTGCCTTTTCAAATGATTCACACACAAAGCAGAAATCCATCTAGCAAGCAGAAAAGTTCTGAAAGGTAGAGAGGAATGGGCAAGGAAACCATAAACAAATGAAAAATGATGACGTTGGGCAGTGTCACTTTCTTCGAGGGGACAAAAGGGTCTATGAGGCATATTACCTCACTGGTGCTGGCCAGAAAATTCCAGACTGACTGGTTAAGATTACATTCCTGGGGAAGGTTGAAACTCCAAATTAGGTAAGGTACTAAATCTTCATCTGCTGATGAGGGCTTAGCACAAGTGATTGCATTTGAGGCCTGTTTTGTTTTTGTTTTTAACAATTCCCCTCTTTTGATCAAACACTTAGTTTAACTGAGAGATGTGATCAAGATCTAAGGCATCTAGGCACGATCTAAGCACCACTCTTGGCTACAGGTCACAGCTTCTGTGGGTCCTTTGTGTGGTGTCCAGAGCTCAACATTTTTTTTTTGTTTAATCCCCATGACAGTCATAGGTCATGGCTTCAAGTTCATGATACTTATCTGGTGATTCTCTTTCCTTCTTTTCCAACATTCCACTCTTAGGGAGATCATTTGCTTGGTCGTTAGCAGCTGGGAACATGTATTTAAAGCTTTTGAGAGAATACAGTGCACTCATGGAAATGATTATGATTGCAATAAGCACAATAACTCTCAATGTTTGGAGTGCACTCAGTGCAGGAGACACAGAGAAGCAGATCCGATCCCTGGGTGGGGAAAATCTCCTGCAGGAGGAAATGGCAACCCACTCCAGTATTCTTACCTGGGAAATCCCATGGACAGAGGAGCCCACAGGCTACAGTCTATGGAGTCACAAAGAATCAGACATAACTAAGTGACCGAGTGTGTGCATGTGTGCGCACGCACACCCACACAACACACAGTAGAGCCATGGTTCCCAAGACCTAAACCAAAGTCAAATCTGTCCAAGACAGAATCACTGAAGGAGTCAGCTTTTTAAGCCTAGTGGCTTGCTCAGTGATCTTACGTAATTGATCATGTGTAACTAAGTTACTTCCCCAGAAATGTTAATCCAAGTGCAGCAGGTGGTATTGGTCAAAGCACAGATATCTCCTTGCTCAGTTAACAGATGATCAGGGGAAAAAGACACATGTATCCCATTGTTCACTGCAGCACTATTTACAATACCTAGAACATGGAAGCAACCTAGATGTCCATCAACAGATGAATGGATAAAGAATTTGTGGTTCATATACACAATGGAATATTACTCAGTCATAAACAGGAATGCATTTGAGTCAGTTCTAATGAGGTGGATGAACCTAGAACCTATTATACAGACTGAAGTAAGTCAGAAAGAGAAAGATAAATATCATATTCTAACGCATATATACGGAATCTAGAAAAATGGTACTGAAGAATATTTACAGAGTAGCAATGGAGAAACAGACACAGAGAATAGATTTATGGACACGGGGAGAGGGTGAGAGGGTGAGAGAGCAAGAGTAACACGGAAACTTACGTTACCATATGTAAAATAGATTGCTGTTTAAAAAATGGGGAATTTGCCCTATGGCTCAGGAAACTCAAACAGGGGTTCTGTATCAACCTAGAGGGGTGGGATGGAGTGGGAGATGGGAAGGAAGTTTAAAAGGGAGGGGATATATGTATAGCTATGGCTGATTCATGTTGAGGTTTGATAGTAAACAACAAAATTCTGTAAAGCAATTATCCTTCAGTAATAAATAAATAAATAAATAAGATCAAGGGCTATCCTGTTATCAAAAACAACTTTGGCTAGAGAGTCTAAGGCGTTTTCCTGGGCAGCTCTTTCTTTAGCAGCAGATTCTGTAATACTTTCAACAGTAAAGGAGAGGTTTCTGATCATAGCCTCATTTACATTTACTCCTAACCATCTACATTTACACATTCCTTCAAGGGAAGGAAGCCTTGAACACTGAACGCCTCCTGGTAATTCCCATTTGAATCTTTGGCTCAAGACTGGGAAGGCGACAGCCGTGGAGGCTAGTGAAAGGGTCTGTAGACCACCCAGGCAGTTTTGCCCTTTCCTCATGTACAGTTTTTTTGTGGACAGCCCGGACACAAGGTTTCCCAAGTTTGGGGTTGTTAACAGAGACAAAGAAATGGATCAGGGTGACCCTGGCATCATGGACAGACAAGAGTTTTTTTTAAATGATAGATCCAGCAGTCTGAAAATGTACTCCCTTTAGCAATGGTCTTGGAAATATGGATGATGGCATCATCTTTCCAGGCCATCGCCAGAGTAGAGGGAAGAAAGAGAAGAAAAAGAAAGGTTTCATGTTTAAAGTATTAAGTTTCTTTTAAATTAATTTCTGTTGCCATATAGTTGATTTTTGCCATGTGGTAGCTCTAGCTGTCCAGCAAAGTGAGTCAGCTATGTTGCTGATGTTCAGTGCATTTCCTCCTTAGGGGAGCTTCCTGACCCAGGGATCAAGCCGGCATCTCCTGCATTGCAGGCAGATCCTTTATAACTGTGTCTCCTGGGAAGCCTGCAGTATCTATTGTTTGGGTAAATTCCTTTCTTTTTTAGGTTCCTGAGACTGCCAGGAAGTTATTTTCCTTACTCACCTGGTAAGGTTGCTGGGAAACCTGTAAGCAAGGTAACAGGTCAACTTTTTCAAGCAGCTCCTTAAAGTTGTCTGGTCATATTTGAGCCTTTATACAACTTTTAAATATGACATTCTCAGCTTCAACGGCTGGGTCAAGAAGTTCCCCTGGAGAAGGAAACAGCAACCCACTCCAATTTTCTTGCTTGGAAAATTTCATGGCCAGAGGAGCCTGGTGGGCTACAGTCCATGGGGTCGCAAAGAGTTGGACATGACTGAGAAATTGAGCTCATGACAAATACTAGTCAAAGCTTTGGTAACATGTCCAATATTATTGTGTTCTAAGGAGAACAGATTCTTATTGAACTTACTCAAATAAACTATATTGCCATGAAAAGAATACTCAAGAGTTTCTGAATTTTGAAGGGGTTAGGTAGGGAGAAAAAGTAAATATTTCATCTTTGTTCGCAAAGGTATAATTGATTAACTTGTCGATCACTTCAAGAGAAAGAAAGCAGGTTTCCTTAAATCTGGAAGAACAAAACATAAGCGAACCAGCAACATTTCAAACAAAAAGTCATCAAAAATTATAATGATCTTTATCAATTCATTTAGTCCTACATAATTAATTCTTGTTGATGTTTTGTTAGCAATTTTATGAATTTAATTTTTCCTTAGAGTTCTGAAAATTCTTACCCAGTTTGGTGGTATGATCCAAAGTAATTGCAATCGGTATTCTAGAGCACTTGTGAGATTCTGTTTTATGAATTTCTCTGAAGATGAAACATTTTGTTGGAATACTTTTGCAAAAGCATCCAGGTAAAACAAGAACTATCTGTAAACTACAAAAGACTTCAAATAACCGTGGTTAAAGATCTCATTAGATTTCATCAAAATGTGATTGATATGGGAATCTTGTTATTTCTGGGAAACACACAACATTTTAAGATAATAACTGGAATTACTAAAGCATTTCAGATTTTTAGGAATTTCATGCAATTTTTAGAACACATAATACATACTAACATAAATACAACACTAAAAAGCTTACTGTTACTTCTTTTCTGACGATGCTTCCCATGTAACTTAATATATCAAATAAATCTAATTGATATATTTTCATACGAGAGAGAATAAATTTTTGAAGGTGTTCCAGGAACCCTTCAAAAGATCCCAAAGTTAGTTTAGGTCAAAAGATTTCACTGAGAATCTGATTTTGGGGATGTTTGTAAAAAATACCAAAAGGTTTAAAAACAGTCAAATAGAATCACAGGTCACTGTGAAACAATACTTAGTTATCTACTAAACCAAAGTGACAAAGACTTCTCAAGCAAATATGGAAGGTTATATATTCTGAGCAAAACTTGCCTCATTTACTACTGAGAGGACTAGTTTTACTTACATAATCAAAGACAACATACAACACAAGTGACTGTTTTAACAAGTCTCAAGATGTTTGTTTTCTAGGCAGATCATTTTAAAAGGTAAAGAAAAACCTTTCGCTATCTGACCAATAGTTCAATAAAACTTTTTCCCTTTAACAGTGAAAAAGCCAACTTTTAATTTGTGCCAGCTTACTATTGATATTGGGAAAGGTCCCCAGTGGCTCAGGGGTAAAGAATCCACCTGAAATGTAGGAGAGGCAGTAGGAGCCGTGGGTTCAATCCCTGGGTTAGGAAGATGCCCTGGAGAAGGAAATGGCAGCCCACTCTAGTATTCCTGTCTGAGAATCCAATGGACAGAGGAGCCTGGCAGACTACAGTCCATGGGGTCGCAGACTCGGACACAACTGGACAACTGAGCACACACTTTTGATATGAAAACTCATTCAACTTATTTTAAAATGTAAAACTACATTTAATATATTTTTTAGAAACATAATTTTTATAGTAAAAGTTTCAATGTGGCACAAGATGTTTACTAACATACCCAACAAACTTAAACTAGCTTTTATTTACTAAAGATTATTTTAGATCATATGAACTTGAGAAACATCTGGGCTAGTTTCTACCATATTTCTGAGAGTTTGACCTATATAAGCACTTAATTTTTCTTAAAGTAATTAAATAAAGCCTGTTTTACAAGTTGATTTTAGAAATACCAGCTAAAGGTAGAAAATACACACACATCTACAGCACACATATTTATACATACAAACATACAGAGAGAGAGAGACTTTACAGTTTCATTTATGACTTGTAGCCAGGCCAGCACAGTAAGAGGCGGCAGTACCTCCCTTATGCTCATATGCTTTCACGATGTCGTTTAGCAAGCCTGCTTTTCTCCAGGCCAGACCAATATTGACATTAGAGAGAGCTGAGCAACCAGCAGCTATAAGACGCAAGATAATCCCCCAAAGGCTCATGGGTTCTTGGCTAAGGGAATAGGTTATAGCTGAAATGAAGCTTCTGGAGACCCAAATTCTAGAAAGGATGCTCATTTGCACTCATTCTGGCCACAATGGCAGGCCAGTGAGGGGAAGCCCTGTGTTACAGATGAGGACTTTGTAACAAAATTGGGATCAGCCTTCAGAGAAGATTGCTTCTATGAAGCTTGATTTCTTCCCTTACTTTTATCTGAGAAAGAATCAGGGGTCATATGAGCACCCTAAAAAGGGAATCTCTATTTCTATCCACGTGGAACAATCCAAGTGGTCTACCTAAGCAAAAAACAAGGCTGTTTCTAATCACTTACCATACCACACACACACACACAAACACAAACTTACACTCACACTGAAACTCATAAATGTATATGCCTGTTGAGGAATAACCATCCAGCCTTTTGCCCTGGCCATTTGGCTTTTCCATTCTGGGAACACAACCCTAGCTGTTAGCCCAGGAAGACTGTGGGATGCTGTCTTAACAAAACATAAAAAGAGGGGATGAATTATTCTCCTCATCTCATGGTTCAATCACATATCTACTTGTGACACCCACAATTTCAAAAAGAGAGGCAGCCACTCCCAGACCTTGCTCTGAATGGCTACAGTTGTGGATGCCCATACCTGGCTCATGATGACTCTGCAGAAATGGGTAAGGCTGAAGCCTATCAAACCTGAAGCCAAACCTCAGTTTCGCTTAACGTGTATAATCTTGTGGCATCACAGTCGCCACAAGCAACACAGCTCTTAGGTGTCAGTGGTGGTTGATTGGGATGATCACCTTTCCTCTGGGTAACTCCCCAAGGTTTCCATGTGAAACTGGATGATCTGGTAAGTAAAATCCTGGGAACTGACCTTTACTCGTAAGCAGCTGGGCAGGTCTTAGGAGAGAAGACAAAACCTTTCCATCTCTATCAATTTATTCAAAAGATATACAGAGAGCACATACTAAAAGAGGCGCTGGACAAGTATGAGCTTGTATCGTTCGGATCCTTTACTGGCCTTTGTTCGGCTAATCATGGGATTAATCAGACAAAGCCTCCATGATTCAGAATGCAGCACAGGGAAATCAGAAGCCTGGGAACTCCACTGGAGGGCATTCGGGATCTGTTCTGGAAAGCGAGTGGTGAGAGACAGGAGTGCCTGTGGGCGAGGTGATCTCTCATGCACCGCTCATTCTGAATCGACATTCTATGAATCTAGAATTATATGACATTTTCCACTGCAGCCTAGACATGTGTAGTGTTTTGGAACCTCAGCTGTTCTTGTAATAACATCATGCTTTTTTGCTGTATCAGTATACCATCTGTATTATTATTATCATGAGATCCTGTGTGCATGCTCAGGATCACATGTCTGACTTTCTTCAACCCTGTGGACTGCAGCCCTCCAGGCTCCTCTCTCCATGAAATTTTCCAGGCAAGGGTATTGGAGTGGGTAGCCATGCCCTCCTCCAGCAGAACTTCTCCATCCAGGGACTGAACTTGCGCCCCCTGCAAGTTCATAGATATATATTCATCCATATATATATATGAATGCCCAAATCTGTCCATGACTTCTGATCATACTGGGCATTAAGAGGTGAGCAGGATTTGGAGAACAGAGAAGAGAGGACATTAGCCGCAGTGCAAGGTGGATTTGGAGGCTTCTTGGGGGTGGGCAGCAGGGGCTGAAAGGTGAATAAAGGACAGAGACCAATTTTTTTTTACTCTGATAAGTACCAAGTTAAGGAGAGCTGGGTTTCACCCCAGATGATGGGGATGACAAGATAACAAGGGTGTTTCTGAAAGTAGAATCTGGCAGAAGCATGTAAGCCATTGGAGTGGCCAAGAGCGTTACCCTGAAAAGGAACCTTCCAAACACTCACTGAGATGGTAGAAGGTGAGCTCTCCTTCCCAAAGATGGCTAAGTTCTCAGCAGGTGAAAGTTTTTCCTTAGGGGCTCCCACAGACCTCAGCGAGAATAATGACAGAAGAATCTCCAAATCGCTAGATGCCAACAAGTTTTGTGAAATTCCAGGGTCGATTGTCGTGAGCTCTTGGCTCTCACTCTGAAAGGTCACAGGAGCCATGGGAAGTTGTAACCCACTGAGATTCCCCTGAACCACTGTCTTGTTCTGTGCTTACTTGCCCTTCTAGGAAGCAGGTCAGGAGCACAGTGGGGACTGGGCACAAGTGTGCGGTGTGGGCGGAGGTTGAATCAGTCCATGGTTCCCCCAACATATCACCCAGGTTTCAAGTACCCTTCAAGCTACACATATATACAAAATGTCACTCCAAAGTACAATAAGAATGAACATCAAGATGTGCAAATTAAAACTATACATATCAAACTGTACCTATCCAATTGGCAAGGAATCACCTCACGACAGTTTTAGTGGTTGTGCCAAGTATTGGCAAGAAAAACAGGAAGTTTCACAACTGATGTAGGAGATAAATTAATACAGCATTTCTTGGGGCAATTTGGCAAAATCTATCCCCCCGGAGAAGGAAATGGCAATACACTCCAGTGCTCTTGCCTGGAGAATCCCATGGACAGAGAGGAGCATGGTGGGCTACAGTCCACGGGGTTGCAAAGAGTCGAACACGACTGAAGCAGTTGAACACATCCAAATACTCACAAAGGATATCCGGGTTGCCCTAGCTATTCTCTGCTGCTGCTGTGACGCTTCAGTCATGTCTGACTCTGTGCGACCCCACAGACGGCAGCTATCTCTACTGAGGAATAATTCTGAATGTGCTCAAAGATGTCTGTATCAGATTGTTCACCTCAGTGATACTGATAGGAGTAAAAAGTATGAAATAATCTATGACCAACAAAGTAAATGGTTAAATTATTAAGTGTTTCTACTGTGGGATGCTACATAGCAGTCAAAAATGTAGTAACATATATGATATTGTTTTTAAGTGTTTATTAAAAACGCAGTTTGGCACTTGCTATTAAAGAAGAAGGATCAAAACTTGCATTTATGGGGACTTCCCTGGTTGTGCAGTGGTTAAGAATTCGCCTTGCCATGCAGGGGATGCAGGTTCGATCCCTGGTTGGGGAACTAAGATACCACATGCCTCAGAGCAACTAAGCCCACAGGCCACAACTACTGAACCTGAACACTCTTAAGCCTGCCTGCCACAACTAGAGTCCATAGACGGTAGCAAAAGATCCCACACGACACGACTAAGCCTCGACACAGCCAAATAAATAAATATTTAAAAAATCTGTTTTAAAAACCCATGCATTTATTTCCACTCCCTTCCAAGTTTTTCTAAAAGGAGAGCAAAATAACATTTATTAAGGTACAAGCAGCTGTGTCCAAACAAAACAGAAGAGGAGTTGATGGCAAGAGTATTTTAGAAGCTGAAAGATGATAGCACAATGATTACTACTTTCAGAGCAGAGAGAGGGAGAGTCGATGTGTGGGGAAGAGGGAACCCCCAACAGATGGATGCAGAATGGAGGCAATAGACAGCCCTCTGGCTTAGAGGTGCCAGGTAGCTGTTAAAGTGGGGGTGCAGATATCCCCAACTTCTGTGCAGCTCTCCCCTCCAAGATCCACCCAGGCCCCAGTTCCCCATGTGGGCTCTGCTTCTGCCATTCCTAGAACTGGACTGCATCTGGGAATCCAATCACCTGGTCACAACAGGGCATCAGAAGGACCCTGGAAGCCTCAGCATAGTGTTATTTCTGTCCAGAGATCTGAGTGTCAAAAGGAAAAGTCTCCTGAAGTTCCAGGAAGTGACTGCAGTAACAGTGACCCTTGATGAAGACAATGCCTGATCACCTACCTAGGGGTCATGGTGGTGGACAAAGTGGTCCCATCCTTATATTATTAGCTGATCATCAGTGGTATGCTTTTCCCACGGAGTAACTTATTTTCAGGAAAACGGTTTTCTAAGGGAGTGGCCAGCATGGTGGAGTGGAAAGACCCTGAGCTCACCTCCTCCAACAGGCACTCCAACTAGGGTAACAATGAGAACGGCCTGAAGGCTAGCAGGAAAGGTTTTCCACAACTAAGATACAAAGAAGGAAACAACAGTACAAGAGGACGGATGCAGAGGACCCACACCCCCTGCGCAGGTGACCCACACACGGGAGGATAGGCACAGTGGCAGGGGTTCTCCCCGAGGAGCGAGGAGTCTGAGTCCTGCCGGCATCAGGGCCCCCGCCCTGGGGAGCCTACACCAGGAAGACCAGCCCCCAGGATCTCTGGCTTTGAAGGCCAGCATGTAGGGGAACTGGAGGCCTTGGGAATGGTGCACACAAAATACCACATACTCTTAGATCCAGCAAGGACCCAGTCATTTGAAAGGAGCCTAGGTCTCATCCACTTGTTGATCTTGGAGAGCCTCCTGAAGAGGCAGGAGACAACTGGGACACGCCCCGAGGAAAAACAGTGCAGCGGCAGCCACTTATGGGCGCCCGTTTTACCACTAGGGCACCACGGCTCGCAAGTGCCGCTTGGGAGCCCTCCCTCTAGTCCGTTACACTGACTCTTCCCTGTCCCCCAGTTAGTGGCACAAGTCCCAGAACCCCCCAGGCTGAGCAGTCAGCCACTCTGGGACACAGCCCTGCCCATCAGCAGGCCCGGAACCAGCCTCACCCACCAACAGGTCAGCACCAGCTGTAAAACCACCCAACCTCAGCAGCCAGCCATACTGGCACATGGCCCTGCCATGAATGGGCTGAAACCAGCCCTGGGACCTCCCCCCAATTCAGGATCCCCTGGCAGCCACCTGGGCCAGGGACCAGCCCCACCTACTGTGGGCCCACAGTAGTCTGCCCTGCCGAAATAGGAGGACTCTGGCAATCCACACAGGCGGCACCACTAGAGCCTATAGTTTTGGTGTCCTGAGGGAGTGTGCTGCTGGCTCCTGCAGGACAACCGCTGCATGAGGCCACTTCTCCAAGACTGGGAAATGTAACTGACCTGTCTAATACAAAAAAATAAAAACAGAGCTAGGCAAAAGGAGGCAAAAGGAAAATATGTTACAAGGAAGGAGTAAGATAAAACCCCAGAAGAACTGGAGATAAGCAATCTACTCCATAAAGGGTTCACGGTAATGAATATGAAGAGCCTCAACAAACTCAAGAAGAATGGATGAACACAGTGAGAAGCACAACAAAGAGTTAGAAAGCATAAAAGAAAATAGAGCTGAAGAATACAACAACTGAAATTAAAAAGACGCCAGAAGGAACCATCAGCAGAATAGGTGACATGAAGGAACAAATCAGTGAACTGCAGGACCGAGTAGTGGGGATCCCCAAAGTGTAAAAGGAAAAAAAAGGATAAAAAAAATTACCTCTGGGACAATATCAAGTATACTTTCATTTGCAGGATAGGGAAAGAGAAGAGAGAGAGAAAGCGGCAGAAATTTTATTTGAAGAAATGATAGCTGAAAACTTCTGTAATATGGGAAAGGAAACAGAAATCCAGAGTCAGGAAGGACAGAGTGTCCCAAGAGGTCCACACCAAGACAAAATGTCAAAATGTCAAAAGTTAAAGAGAGACTATTAAAAGCACCAAGGTTAGACCAACTAGTTATGCCTAATGAAATTCTCATAAAGCATCAGCTGACTCTTCAGCAGAAACTATACATGTCAGGAGGCAGTGGCATTATATATTTGAAATCATGAAAGGAAAAATCCTACCATCAAGAATACTCTACCTAACAAGGATATCATTCAGGTTTGAAAATAAGATAAAGAGTTTAAGCTAAAAGAAGGCTTCCCTGGTGACCCAGTGGTAAAGAATCCACCTGGGGAGGGAAAATGGGATTTTCTCTGGAGAAGGAAATGACAACCCACTCCAGTATTCATGCTGGGGAAATCCCATGGACAGAGGAGACTGGCAAGCTACAGTCCATGGGGTCACAAAAGAGTCAGACATGACTTAGAGATTAAACCACAAAAGCTAAGAGTTCGACACCAGAAAACCAGCTTTACAATAAATGCTAACGGGACTTCTCTAAGAATGAAAGACCACAGCTAGAGATAGGAAATTTATAGAAGAAAATATCTCACTGGTAACCAATGGTAGTAGATCAGCTCCTCTACAGCAAAGGGCCACATCAAGATGGGCTGGCTGGGCAGTCATCGTGTTCCCCAAACCCCACCCCAGTATGGTGACCCACAAGCAGGAGGGATCTCACAAGCATACTACTTATCCCTGAGGAGCGAGGGCTCTGTGCCCACTAGCCCTTGGGACCTGAACTGGAGAGACAGCTCCCAGGATGCCTGATTTTAAAAACCAACAGGGCTCCTGTTCAGGAGAACTATGGGGCCTATAGGGAATGGAGAGTTCTCTCTTAGAGAGATCATACTCAAACTCACTTGCCTGGAATCTAGCACAAAAGCAGTCGCTTGAAAGATGCCTAGACCATTTGTGAAGAAGATTTATTTGGTAATCCTCAAGCATCTGCTGGAGGGGCAGGAACATGTTGGGATGCTCTCTGGGGACACAGGCACTGGTGGGCACCCCTTTTGCTCCTCCTTCTACCTTGCTAGCATAAGCTTGGCAGACACGTTTTCTGCACCCTGCCTCTGACCTGCTAGCTCCAGGGGGGACGTCCGGCACCTGAGACTTTCCCTTGGCCCCACCAAAGCTGAGTAAGCAAGTGCCTCACCCCTGTACCACTTCTGCAGCCCCACCAAAGCCAGTTGGGTGGGTGCCTACAGTCTCGCCAAACCTGGCTGGGCAAGAACCCTGCCCTTGCATTGCTCCTGTGACCCTCCCCCAAAGCCGGCAGACACACGCAAGCCATAATGGGGACACCCACTGAGTGGTTCACTCTGGTGGCAAAGAGTTTTATATTCCTGGTTCCCAGGGGTCTGAAAAATCAGAAAGTTCTTGACACCCTCAAAAACTGGCACCTAGCAAGAAAAAAACAGGCTGCTTAGAAACAGACTCACAGACTTAGAGAATGAACTTATGGTGGTCAGGGAGGAAGGATGTGGGGAAGGGATAGTTAGGGAGCTTGGGATCGACATGTACACATTGCTATATTTAAAATGGATACCAATAAGGACCTACTGCACAGCACAGGGAAGTCTGCTCAATGCTATGTGACAGCCTGGATGGGAAAGCGGTTAGGGGGAGGGAAACATGGATATGTGTGGCTGAGTCCCTTGGCTGTCTGCCTGAGACTATTACCACATTGTTGCTGCTGCTGCTGCTGCTGCTAAGTTGCTTCAGTCGTGTCCGACTCTGTGCGACCCCAGAGATGACAGCTCACCAGGCTCCCCCGTCCCTGGGATTCTCCAGGCAAGAACACTGGAGTGGGTTGCCGTCTCCTTCTCCAATGCATGAAAATGAAAAGTGAAAGTGAAGTCGCTCAGTCGTGTCCGACTCTTCACGACCCCATGGACTGCAGCCTACCAGGCTCCTCCGTCCATGGGATTTTCCAGGCAAGAGTACTGGAGTGGGGTGCCATTGCCTTCTCCGATTACAACATTGTTAACTGACTATATTCCAATATAAAATAGAACGTTAAAAGAGAACTCTAAACCACACACACACACACAAAATCAGGCTGCTTAGATAATCACAAATGACTAAAAGACAACCCAAGCTACGTCAGGTTAAATGCTGTTTTATCTCCTACTCAAGTCTGTTACTTCAAGACTGGGAGAGATAGCTATTTTGCCTAATATCAATGCATAGGACCAAATACAGAGAGCAAAACGAAATGAGGAGATAGAGGAATATTTTCCAAATAAAAGAACAAGATTAAAACCCCAGGAAAACCTTAATGAAATACAAATGGGCAGTTTACCCAGCAGAAGTCTAAGGGTAGTGGTCACGAGGATGCTCACTGAATTTGGGAGAGGAAAGGACGAACACAGCAGAATTTCGGCAAAGAGGAAACACGAGGAGGTACCGAACAAATCACGGGCCTGCAGAATACAAGAACTGAACCAGAAAACATACTGGAGGGGTTCAACAGCAGGCTGGAAGAAGCATCAAAGAGAATCAGTGACTTGGAAGACAGGGCAGTGGGGCTTACTCAAAGACAGCAGCAAAGAGGAAAATAAGAACTTTAAAAAATGAAGATAACTTAAGGGACCTATAGGACCACATCAAGCAGAATACCATTCACATTATAGGGATTCAAGAGACGCAAGAAGAGAAAAGAGAGTCACTTCAGATCTAGCCTGAAGAAGAAAATGGCAACCCGCTCCAGCATTCTTGCCTGGAGAATCCCGTGGACAGAAGAGCCTGGCGAGCCCCAGCACGTGGGGTTACGAAGAGCTGGACACGACCGAGCAACTAACCCTTCACTGCAGATCTAAAGAGGCACACAAACTGAAAGTAAGGGGCTGGGTGATCTCTGAATTTTTTGTTTTCCCCGCGCATATAAAAGTTGTGTTTACACCCTCTAACAGTCTATTAGGACTTCCCAAGTGGCTCAGATGGTGAAGAGTCTGCCTACAATTTGGGAGACCTGGGTTCGATCCCTGGGTTGGGAAGATCCTCTGGAGAAGGAAATGGCAACCCACTGCAGTATTCTTGCCTGGAAAACCTCATGGACGGAGAAGCCTGGTAGGCTTCACTCCATGGGGTCGCAAAGAGTCGGACATGACTAAGCGACTTCACTTTCTTTCTTTCATAATAGTTTATTAAGCATTCAATAGCATTATGTTTAAAAAAAAATCAATGCTCATACCTTAATTTAAAAATACATTTTTTGCTAAGAAAAAAAAGTGCTAACCATCATCTGAGCCTTCAGCAAGTCATAGTCTTTTTAGTGGTAGAGGGTCTTACCTTGATGTTGATCGCTGCTGACTGATCAGGGTGTTGCTGCTGAATGTTGGGGTGACTGTGGCAATTTTTAAAGATAACAGTGAAGTCTGTGCATTGATTGGCTCTTCATTTCATAAATGATTTCTCTGTAGCATGCAATGCTGTTTGATGGCATTTTACCTACAGTAGGGCTCCTTTCAAAATTGGAGTCAAATTCTCCCAAATCCTGCTGTTGCTTTACCAATGAAGTTTATGTAAATCCTAAATATTTATTGTTATTTTAATAATAAAGTTACATCTAGCTATTTTAATTAGATCTGATAAACAGAGTGCCTGATGAACTATGGACAGAGGTTCGTGACATTGTACAGAAGACAGGGAGCAAGACCATCCCCAAGAAAAAGAAATGCAAAAAAGCAAAATGGCTGTCTGAAGAGGTCTTACAAATAGCTGTGAAAAGAGGAGAGGTGAAAAGCAAAGGAGAAAAGGAAAGTTCCAAAGAATAGCAAGAAGACATAATAAAGCCTTCCTCAACGATCAATGCAAAGAAATAGAGGAAAACAACAGAATGGGAAAGACTAGAGATCTCTTCAAGAAAATTAGAGATACCAAGGGAACATTTTATGCAAAGATGGGCTCGATAAAGGACAGAAATGGTATGGACCTAACAGAAGCAGAAGATATTAAGAAGAGGTGGCAAGAATACACAGAAGAACTGTACAAAAAAGATCTTCATGATGCAGATAATTGAAAAAAAGTGAAGGTGTGATCACTCACACTCACCTAGAGCTGGACATCCTGGAATATGAAGTCAAGCGGGCTTTAGGAAGCATCACTACGAACAAAGTGGTGATGGAATTCCAGCTGAGCTATTTCAAATCCTAAAAGATGATCCTGTGAAAGTGCTGCACTCAATATGCCAGCAAATTTGGAAAACTCAGCAGTGGCCACAGGACTGGAAAAGGTCAGTTTTCATTCCAATCCCAAAGAACGGCAATGTCAAAGAGTGCTCAGACTACTGCACAATTGCACTCATCTCGTACACTAGTAAAGTAATGCTCAAAATTCTCCAAGCCAGGCTTCAGCAATATGTGAACTGTGAACTTCCAGATGTTCAAGCTGGTTTTAGAAAAGGCAGAGGAACCAGAGATCAAAATGCCAACATCTGCTGGATCATTGAAAAAGCAAGAGAGCTCCAGAAAAACATCTATTTCTGCTTTATTGACTATGCCAAAGCCTTCGACTGTGTGGATCACAATAAACTGTGGAAAATTCTTCAAGAGATGGGAATACCAGACCACCTGACCTGCCTCTTGAGAAACCTATATGCAGCTCAGGAAGCAACGGTTAGAACTGGACATGGAACAACAGACTGGTTCCAAACAATAAAAGGAGTATATCAAGGCTGTATATTGTCACTCTGCTTATTTAACTTATATGCAGAGTACATCATGAGAAACACTGGGCTGGAGGAAGCACAAACTGGAATCAAGATTGCCAGGAGAAATATCAATAACCTCAGATATGCAGATGACACCACCCTTAAGGCAGAAAGTGAAGAACTAAAGAGCTTCTTGATGAAAGTGAAAGAGGAGAGTGAAAATGTTGGCTTAAAGCTCAACATTCAGAAAACTAAGATCATGGTATCCAGTCCCATCACTTCATGGCAAATAGACAGGGAAACAGTGTCAGACTTTATTTTTGGGGGCTCCAAAATCACTGCAGATGGTGACTGCAGCCATGAAATTAAAAGACGTTTACTCCTTGGAAGGAAAGTTATAATCAACCTAGACAGCATATTAAAAAGCAGACATTAATTTGCCAGCAAAGGTCCGTCTAGTCAAGGCTATGGTTTTTCCAGTGGTCATGTATGGATGTGAGAGTTGGACTATAAAGAAAGCTGAGCGCCAAAGAATTGATGCTTTTGAACTGTGGTGTTGGAGAAGACTCTGGAGAGCCCCTTGGACTGCAAGGAGATCCAACCAGTCCATCCTAAAGGAGATTAGTCCTAGGTGTTCATTCGAGGGACTGATGTTGAAGCTGAAACTCCAATACTTTGGCCACCTGATGCAGAGAGCTTACTCATTTGAAAGACCCTGATGCTGGGAAAAATTGAAGGCTGGAAGAGAAGGGAACAACAGAGGATGAGATGGTTGGATGGCATCACAGACACAATGGACATGGGTTTGGGTGGCCTCCAGAAGTTGGTGATGGACAGGGAGGCCTGGCATGCTGTGGTTCATGGGGTCTCAAAGAGTTGGACACGACTGAGTGACTGAACTGAACTGAACTGAACTAACAGTCTTCACAACATCTTCACCAGGAATAGATTTCATCTAAAGTAGTTGCTTTCTTTGCTCCTCATTGGAAGCAACTCCTCAGCTGTTGAAGTTTTATCATGAAAACATATACTTTGCCGTATGTTAAATGGGTAGCCAGTGGGAATTTGCTGAGTGACACAGGGAGCCTAAACTCGGTGCTCTGCAACAGCCAAGAGGGGTGGGATGTGGGTGGGAGGTGAGAGAGAGGCTTAAGAGAGAGGGGACTTGTGTATACCTATGGCTGATTCATATTGATGTATGGCATTGACAAATACAATATTATAAAGCAATTATCCTCCAACTTAAAAAAGGTAAAAAGTTTTATCATGAGATGGCAGCAATTCAGCCAGTTCATGAGGTTGCACTTCTAATTCTAGCTCTCTTGCAATTTCCATCACATCTGCAGTTAGTTCCTTCCCTGAAGTCTTGAACCCTTCGAAGTCATCCATGAAAGCTGGAATCAACTTCTTCCAAACTATTGGTAATATTGACATTTGGGCTTCTTCACATGAATCATGAATGTTCTTAATGGCATCTAGAGTGATGAATCCTTCCCAGAAGGTTTTCAATTTCCTTTGCCCAGGTCCATCAGAGGAATCACCACCTGTATTGTCTATAACCTGAATGAAATGTATTTCTTAAATAACATGACTTGAAAGTTTAAACTAGCCCTTGATCCAGGGACTGCAGAATGGATGTTTAAGCAGCATGAAAATAGAGCTGTTGAGTGACTTGGTGCATTGTCAGTGAGCAGTAATATTTTGAAAGGAATCCTTCTTTTCCCTGAGCACTAGGTCTGAACAGTGGACTTAAAATTTTTGGCAAACCATGTTGGAAACAAATGTATTGTCATCCAGGCTTTGTGGTTCCATTACAGAGCACAAGCAGAGTAGATTTAGAATAATTCTTCCAAGCGCCCTAGGATTTTCAGAATGGTAAATGAGCATTGACTCAACTGAAAGTCAGCAGCTGCATTAGCCCCTAACAACAGAGTCAGCCTGTCTTCTGAAGTTTTGAAGCCAGATGTTCACTTCTCCTCTCTAGCTGTGAAAATCCTAGATGGATCTTCTTCTAATAGAAGGCTGTTTATATTGAAAATCTGTCATTAGTGCAGCTGCCTTTGCTAATCATTTTAGCTAGATAATCTGGCTGACTTGCTGCAGTTTCTTGGCACTTCTTTGTTCTTCTATGTTATGGTGACAGTTTCTTTCCTTAAACCTTATGAACCAAGCTCCGCTAGCTTCAAACTTTTATTCTGCACCTTCCTCACCTGTCTCAGTCTTCACAGAATTAAAGGGAGTCAGGGTCATGCACTAGATTAGATTTTGGCTTAAGGGAATGTTGTGACTGGTTTGATCTGCTGCTGCTGCTAAGTCCCTTCAGTTGTGTCCGACTCTGTGAGACCCCATAGACGGCAGCCCACCAGGCTCTCCCATCCCTGGGATTCTCAAGGTAACAACACTGGAGTGGATTGCCATTTCCTTCTAAGCTCTAGCATATCACAGCACCTGCGTCCCAGGAACCCTAAGGGAAGGGAAATTTTTTCCCCCTTTTACATTGCTGCCCTCTGCTGGATGACAGGAAATTCACAGATGAAGACTGATTCATCTGTAAAGTTTTGTTTGGGTTTAATTTAGTCATTCAATTCAAGATTGTCTGAAAAAAAAATAAAGGATTTTGCTGTAAATAAAGAAGTTTTAAAGTTTGCAACAAGAAAGTAATTAAATATTTCATGTGTTTAGAATGATGAAAAAATCAGAAGTGTCTGTGAAATACATGTACCTGTATTGTTGAAGAAGTGATGTGATCCTCCAGAAGTGAGTTTGTAGAACAAAAGGACAGTCATGTTAATAGGGCACCGCCTTTGATCCAGTTGATCTTCTGCAAATTCAGAAGCCAGAAACAGTTTTTAAAAGTATCAATAAAAGTACAAATGCACTGTATAAGTTTAAGGTTACAGAATAATGATGTGACTTACATGTGTCATGAAATGATTACCACAATTTTAGTGAACAGCCATCATCTCACAGATAGAAAATTAAGGAAATAGTACACTTTTTTCCCCTTGTGATGAAAACTCTTAGGATTTACTCTCTTAACAACTTTTATATATAACATTTCCCAGGCAAGAATTTCTTGAGAAACCTGTACTCAGGTCAAGAGGCAACAGTTAGAACCAGACAAGGGACAACCGGTCAGCTCAAAATTGGGAAAGGAGTACGTCAAGGCTGTATATTGTCACCCTGCTTATTTAACTTCTATGCAGAGTACATCAAGCAAAATGCCAGCTGGATGAAGCACAAGCTGGAATCAAGATTGCAGGGAGAAATATCAATTGCCTCAGACATGCAGATGACACCACCCTTATGGCAGAAAGCGAAGAGGAACTAAAGAGCCTCTTGATGAAGGTGAGAAAGGCTTAAAACTCAACATTCAAAAAACCAAGACCATGGCATCTGGTCCCATCAGTTGATGGCAAATAGATGGGGAAACAATGGAAACAGTGACAGACTTTATTTTCTTGGGCTCAAAAATCACAAGGCTGTGGTTTCTCCAGTGGTCATGTATGGATGTGAGGGTTGGACCATAAAAGAGGCTGAGCACTGAAGAACTGATGCTTTTGAACTGTGGTGTTGGAGAAGACTTGTGAGAGTCCCTTGGACTGCAAGGAGACCCAACCAGTCAATCCTAAAGGAAATCAGTCCTGAAAATTCATTCGAGGGACAGATGTAGAAGCTGAAGCTCCTATGATTTGGCCACCTGATGCAAAGAACTGACTCACTGGAAAAGACCCTGATGCTGGGAAAGACTGAGGCAGGAGGAGAAGGGGTCGATAAAGGATGAGATGGTTGGAAGGCATCACTGACTCATGGACATGAGTTTGAGCAAGCTTGGGAGATGCTGAAGGACAGGGGAGCCCGGCATGCTGCAGTCCATGGAGCTGCAAAGAGTCGTACGCGACTGAGTAGACTGAACATCAGGGCAAGAATACAGGAGTGGGTGGCCGTTTCCTTCTCCAGCGGACCTTCCCAAGGCAGGGGTCAAACCCACATTTCCTGCTTGGCAGGTAGATTTGCTGAGCCACCTGGGAAGCCCTTCATATATAACATACTATAGTGTTAATTATGGGGCTTCCCTGGTGGCCCTAGTGGTAAAGAACCTGCCTGTCAATACAGGAGATGCAAGAGACCCAGGTTCAGTCCCTGGGTTGGGATGATGCCCTGGAGGAGGACATGGCAACCTACTCTAGTATTCTTGCCTAAAGAATCTCATAGACAGAGGAGCCTGGTGGGCTACAGTCCACAGGGTCGCAAAGAGTTGGTCATGGCTGAAGTGACTTAGCATGCATGCGTGCAGTGTTAATTATATTCATTATGTTGGACATTGCATCTCTAGTATTTACTTATCTGATAATGGGAAATTTGTACCTTTTGACAACATTCATACAATTTCATCTTCCCCACCCCTGCCTCTAGTAACCAAAAATATAATCTGTTTTTCTGAGTTTTTTAGTTCATTTGCTTCTTTGGGCTTCCTATGTAGTGCAGTTGGTAAAGAATCTGCTTGCTAATACAGGAGATGGAAGAGACACGAGTTTGATCCCTGGGTCAGGAAGATCCCCTGGAGGAGGAAATGGCAACCCACTCCAGTATTCTTGCTTGGACAATTCCATGGACAGAGGAGCCCGGAGGGCTATAGTCTATGGGATCGCACAGTCAGACACGGCTGAACACAGCCCAGCCTTGCTTGCTTGTTTGTTTTTGAAGTGTAATTGCCCAACAACACTCTGTTAGTTCCTATTAAGTAACATGGTGATCTATGTTTCAAAAAAAAAATCACCGTGACAAATCTAGTTACCATCTCTCACTATACAGTAGCACGTATATTTGCTATATCCCCCATGCTGGACTTTTACATCCACAACTCATTGTTTTACAACGGGGAGTTTGCATTTCTTAATCTCCCTCTCCTGTTTTTCTCTTCTACCCAATCCCCACTCCTTGACAACCACCTGTTTGTTCTCTGTCTCTATGATTATGTTTCTGTTTTGTTTTTTCATTTGTTTTGTATAAGGGGAATCATACGATAATTGTCTTTCTTTGACTTATTTTGCTTAGCATAATAACTGCTAGGTCCATCCACATTGTCAAAAACAGCAAGATCTCATTCTTTCTTATGGCTAAGCATACACACACACACACACACACACACACACACACATACATATGTGTATTATGTCCATTCATCTTTTGATGGCACTTAGGCTGCTTCTGTATCTTACCTGTTGTAAAGAATTCTGCAAGAAACATTTCAAACTAGTGTTTATGTCTCCTTTGGATAAATTGCCAGGAATAAAAATTCTGGATCATATGGCAGTTCTATTTTTAATTTTTTGAGGGTTCTCCATACTGTATTGCATAGTAGCTGCACCAAATTTACATTCCCACCAGCAGTGCCGAGGGTTCCCTTTCCTCCACATCCTCACCATTTGTTGTCTTTTTTATAATAGCCATTCTGACAGGTGTGAGGTGATACCTCATTGTGGTTTGGGTTTTCATTTCCCTGGTGATTAGTGACACTGGCCTATTTTCATGTGCCTGCTGGCCTTTGTATATCTTCTTTGGAAAAATGTCTGTTCAGGTCCTCTGCCCATTTTAAAATCAGGTTTTTTTTTTTTTTGGATGTTGAGTTCTGTGAATTCTTTGTGTATTTTGGATATTAGCCTCTTATCATAGATATCATTTGCAAATATCTTCTCCCATTTAGGTGGTGGACTTTCTGTTTTGTTGATAGTTTCCTTTGCTGTATAAAACCTTTCTAGTTTGATGTAACCTCATTTGTTTGTTTTGGCTTTTGTTTCCCTTACCTAGGGAGACAGATCCAAAAAAACATTGCTAAGACCAATACTACCTATGTTTCCTTCTACAAGTTTTATGATTTGGGGTCCTACACTTAAGTCTTCAATACGTTTTGAATTTATTTTTGACTATGGTGTGAGAGAGTGGTCCTGTCTGATTATTTTGCATGGTGCTGTCCAGTTTGCCCAGCGCCACTTGTTGGAGAGGCTGTCTTCACCCTCACTGTATATTCTTGCTTCGCCCTGGATCGTGTGCTGTGTGCTCAGGCGCCTCAGTCGTGTCTGACTCTTCGCGGCCCTGTGGACTGTAGCCCACCAGGCTTCCCTGTCCTTGGGATTCTCCAGGCGAGAATACTGGAGTGGGTTGCCATGCCCTCCTCCAGGGGATCTTCCTGACTCGGAGATTCAACCTGTGTTTCTTCTGTCTCCTGCATCGGCAGGCGGGCTCTGTGCCACGAGCGCCATCTGGGAAGCCCTAGAGTAATGGACCGTTCATGTGTGAGTTCACTTCTGGACTCTCTCCTCTGTTCTGTTGATCTGTGTGTCCTTTATTTGTGCCAGGACCATACTGTTTTGATTACCGTAGTTTTGTACGAGAGTTTCAAATCAGGAAACATGATACCTTCAGTTTTGTTCTTCTTTCTCAATATTGTTTTGGCTATTCTGGGTCTTCTGTGTCTCCATACAAATAGTTCTAGTTCTGTGAAAGATTCCATGGGTATTTTGCTAGGAATTGTATTGAGCCTGTAGACTGTCTTGGGTAGCAGGGTCAATTAAACAATATCAGTTCTTCTAATCCATGAGCATAGTATGTCTTTCCATTTGCTTGTGTCATCTTTAATTTCTTTGGTCAGTGTCTTATAGCTTTTTGAGTACAGGTGTTTTATCTCTTTGGTTAGATTTATTTCTTAGGTATTTTATTCTTTTTGATGTGATTGTGAATGGAATTGTTTTCTAAATTTCTCTTTCTGATAGTTCATTGTTAGTGTATAGAAACATAGCAGATTTCTGTATATTAATTTTGTATCCTGAATCTTTACTGAATTCATTGATGAGTTTTAATGTTTTTTCAGTGGTAGCTTTAGGATTTTCTATATATAGTATCATGCCATTTGCAAACAGGGACAATTTTACTTCTTTTATTTTCCAATCTGGATTCCTTTTATTTCTTTTTCTTGTCAAATTTCTGTGGCTAAGACCTCCACATACTAAGTTGAATAAAAGTGGTGAGGGTGGGCATCCTTGGCTTGTTCCTGACAAGAGGAAATGCCTTCAGCTTTTCATTATTGAGTGTGGTGTTATCTGTGGGCTTGTCATAGATGGCCTATATATTATGTTGAGGTTTGTTCCCTCTACATCTGTTTTTTGAGAGTTTTCATCATAAAAGGATGTCAAATTTTGTCAAAAGCTTTTTCTACATCTATTGTGATTATCATGTGATTTTGATTCCTCAATTTGTTGGTGTGGTATTTCATATTGATTGATTTTCAGATATCGAACTATCCCTTCATGCCTGCCATAAATTCTGCTTGATCATGTTATACGTTCCTCTTACTGCATAGTTGAATTCAATCTGCTAATAGCTTGTTGAGGAATTTGCATCTATGTTTGTTAGTGATATCAGCCTGTAACTTTCTTTTTTTTGTGATATCTTTGATTGATTTTAGTATCAGGGTGATGTTGGCCTACTGTGATGAGTCTGACCCAGGTAATTTCAAATGACTGCTTCTGCCCTGGGTCTCAGAGCATGTAAGATTCTGTGTGTGCCTGTAAGTGTGGTGTTTCTGTTTCCTACAGCCTTCTGTCTCTCATGAAAGTTAGATCCACTGGCCTGCCAAATCAAATGTTTTGGGGGATCGTCTTCCCCATGCAGGACCCCTGGACTGAGGACCCCACTGTGGAGCTTAGACCCCTCACTCTTGTGGGGAACCTCTGCAGCTGGAATTATAATCCTGCTTGTGGGTGGCCTATACAGGGGTATGGATCTTGACTATACTATTTCTGCCCCTCCAGCCCATCTCATTGTAGATCCTCTTTTAATTAATATTTTTAATTATACAAAATAGTTTCTGCTAGTCTTCATGTCATTCTCATGGATAGTTGCTCTGTAAATAGCTATAATTTAGTTTGCCCGTGAGAATAGGTGGAATTGGGGTCTTCCTACTCTGCCATCTTGGCCATGCCCCATAAAAGTTGATTTTTTTTTAAGATGCTCTAACAATTAGGAAAATACATATGCCGCATGATTAATGCTCAGCAGTTCTTATCCAGGGTGTGCACTGAACATGTAAAAGCTGAAAATATAGATATCCAGGTCCCTCCCAAGAAGATTTTGCCTCAGTTAGACTGGGGTGTGGCTGGACATTGGATTTTAAAAAAACCCTCCATATAATCCTTCTACTTATACCCCATATAAATTCTGAATTAAATGAAAAAAATGGGATACCAAGTGTCATTTATATGTCAACTTTGATTTGATAAAATATCTGATTGCAGGTGGACAGGAATACGAGGGGAGAGGGCCCTATATCTGGATGAAGTAGAAACATGCTCCCTCCAGGAAGATACCAACCAAAATAAGAACCATATTTGATGTTAGGACTGCATTCAGCATATAAATGTGTAATTTCATTTAATATAATACTATTTAAAAATATGAGTTGAGTGGTATTTTCTAGTTGGTAGTTTTGCCAAATATCAATGTAGAAATTAGCCTTCTGCAGCTGCAGAAGCAATTGAATTTCCAGCTTGCTTGCATATGGCTCAGTCCCTCTTTTAAGAGCCATAAAATAGCCTGAACATCACTGATCTGCAACTCTCGAAATCACCTAGACTAGAGATAATCCAGCGACTTTGGATCAGCTGCTGAGGGAGGCAGCCAACATGGCAGGAAGAGTCTTGCTCTGGAGAGACAAGAGATTCAAGGCCTGGTTGATTCAAGGTTGGCTTGCTGCTAACTCACTAAGTGATCTTGGGTGAATCCCATCACCCCTGCAGATTACTGTAAAATGAGAAGGTGAGGGGTCCAAACCTAAACACCTTCAGCGGGCAGGTGATGTCAGTGAGCGAAGTGGGCCAGGACCAAGACAGTGGGGAAGAGTGAGGGCTGTGGAACACTCAGAGTTCATTGCTTTGTCAAGGGATAGTCACTCCTCAGCTCCTGCAGACTGTTCCATCAGAGAACGGTTATGAAGGTTGTACAGTGTACAAGGACACTGTTTCAGAGGACGTGTCATTCATATCACAGATGTAGATATTTTCTGGGGAGAGTTCTGAGGAAAGGACATCTTCTAATTTGCACAAAGGTATTTCACGGGCTTTCAGAAGTCCAGAATTACCGTGTGCTAATTCTGTTCCAGTGTCAGCAGATCTGTTGTCGTTGAGAAGCTGTAAATATAGCTTTTAATGTGAAATTTCCCTAATTTAAAACTAGGTGGAAAATAATTCCAAAACATATTTGACATTGTGTGAGCTAAACAAAATACTTGTGGGGATCAGATTCAGGCTGTAAGTGAAGATCTCTGACCTAGATGAACTGTAAGTTACTGACATTTCAGAGACTTTCTTATTCTGTGTACCTCATGTCTAATTCTGAAGGAATAAAAAATAAACACTAATTACCTGGGTAAGTTATATGGATGTAACAGGGATTAAATGGGTATAAAAAGTAAAAGTACACCCTTTGAATGATGGTATGTATAATGTTCTCCCTAATTATCATGTGGTTAACTTTAATTCATCCCTTATTACAAATGTTATTTCTCCAGAGAGAGCTTCCTGAGACTTTCATCTAAGTTAGGTTCCTCTCTTATACTTTCTTAAAATGCCTTACTTTCTTGAGTGAACTCTTCAATGTAATAATGTAAGACAGTCACATGTGTGAATGTTTGCTTCCCGTCTGCTTACCATTCAGTGGAGAGTATGCCTTTATTAACCACTATATGCCCACTGGAGATATTACGGGTATCTATCAGGCATCCTGTGTAGATTTACTGAATGATGGATTAGTCTTCACACATCCGTGTAACATCTTTTCTTCTTGGTGTCTCTGACTGAACTTGCTGCTTGGTGCTTGACTTCTGGGACTCAGACCTTGGAGGACATCTGGTTTCCATTTCTGAGAAGGATCTCTGGTATGTCCCCCTCCCTGAAATATCTCCAGAGTCAGATAAGAGACACAGTTCAAGGCAGTGATGTTCAGGACATCCATTCTTGGTTTGTGGTTAAAATTCACCTGGATGGGGGTTGGAGGACTCGTAATTTGGGGAACATACGCAAGATATGTTTTGCTGATAGAAAGCCCACTTCATCTTGGTTGCTGGGACTGGGGGGAGAGTTTTCAGCCCAGAATTAAATTCTGTTCCCTGTATATGTTTTGCATTCTTGTTTTATTTTAGATGAGTAAGAGGATCATGATGATGCCAACTGATGGGCCAGCCCTCTTCCAGATTTACTAAAGAAATCTGGTAGCCTTCCAAGACAAATGGCATTTTTTGATGTTGAAAATAGTTTTTTAAGGGTCATCCCCAAGTTCCCAAAACACAGATAGAGCAGCTGATTCCATAAAGTAACTGAACATAGATGAAGCTAATGATGGTGGAAGAAATCGTAGGAGAAGGGAAACCAAAACTACACGAAGAGAACTCCTCAGGGAGCAAAAGGGAGAATGAGAGGCAGGAGCAGAGAAAGGAAGGCTGAGGACGAAAGAGGAGCCAGGAGAGCTCCGGCCGAGGTCATCATCAGGGGGAGGGTTTCTGTCCAAAATTCCAGCTCCAGCTCTTTCAGTCTCTGTCCCACGCTTATGTTCAAGTCCAGCTGCAAGTATTCCTCAGACTCCCTGTAGGCCGGCCACAGAGGCAGACCGTTCCCATTAGGATTCCTGGAAGTGAGAGATTTTTTGCCTCAAATGCCCAGTGAGATTTTCATCCTCAAACACCTGGTTACGGAGGAAGCTGGGAGGTTCACTTACCCAGTCCGAGCAAAGTTAGCCCAGTATCTCATCATCTTCCTGCTCAGCGCTTTCTCTTCCTCTGTGGCTTCTTCTGGAGGAAATAATCACAAAATCTCATTCCCACAATGATTTGCCAGAAGCCCAAGGGGTCTCCCATTGGATGAATCGCTTTCGCGCCTTTCTTTTCGTTGCGTCCCTAACAGCCTGCCGAGGCGCCATACTCATTGTGCATTTGCAGACCATGACTTGCCCAGGGAACCAAGCTTTCACGTGGCGGAGGCTGAACACACGCCTCTGCTGTCTGTCCAGTGCCCTTCCAGCCCGTCCATGTGACTGCGATCTCCTTGGGGACAGAGATCACCTCTCTCCCTCTCTGCCAATCCATTAATTGTATCTGTATTTTATTTGAAAATGTAATACTGCTCAAAGTACAAAATTAGAAATACAGGAAGTAAGTCTAATGAAAGTTAAGTTTCTCCCCATCTCTTCCCTCTAGTCACTGAGTTACCAGCCTCAGAGGCAACCATTGTTTCCTCGTTCTTGAGTGCACTTCCGAGAGTGTAGACGAGCACATGGGTTTAAGCAGACTTCTTTTTACACACTTGGTACTACAATGGACACACATTCTGTATCTTCCTCTTTCACTAAAACTGTATCCAGGAGTTAGTTTCACATTGGCACCTATAAAGCTTCCATTTGTTGCTCTTTGTTGTTCTAGAAACAGATAATATATAAATATATATTTATATGTCTGCTTGTGTGCGTGCTCAGTTGTGTCCGTCTCTTTGTTACACCATGGACTGTAGCATGCCAGGCTCCTCTGTCCATGGGATTTTCCAGGCAAGAATACTAGAGTGGGCTGTTATTTCCTCCTCCAGGGGATCTTCCCAACCCAAGGGTCAAACCCACATCTCTAGCATCTCCTGCATTGGCAGGCAGATTCTTTTCCACTGAGCCACATGGGAAGCCCATATTTACAGTTAATTATATGTAAATATATAATTCAGGTATCCATTACTGTATTAATGGATCTTGACATTTTTTCAATCTTTTGCTCAAAAAAGCAATGTTTCACTGTGTGCATATATATTTTTGCAGACAAAGAAGTATAATTGCACACACAAAAAAATCTTAGAAGTTGAATTGTTGGACTAATGACTACATGCATTTTAAGTTTTAATAGAGTGTTCCATTATCTATTATCCCCCACCTGCTCAAATACATTATGTAAAATGTTCTTCCCAACTGTGACCTATGAAAAGTGATTACTTGGTCAAGGTTAGTTTTTAATCCTCTTTGCCAGGAGCCAGTCTGGGTAGATTTTTATGTTCAAAAGCCACTAGTGTTTCTGTTTCCCTAGACTATCTATTTATATCTGTTACTCAGTTTTTGACTGGGTTGCGCTTTTCTCATTGATTCCACAAGCTCTTCAGATATCAAGTAATTTAACTCTTTGACACAAACATATGTTGTTCATTTGTCCATTTTTGAGAGTCCATGTGCCCATCATATACTACAGACTCAGTGATGGCTACTGAGTAGTAACAGTAATATTTATTAAGCACTCACCATGTGATTTATGAGAATTGTTTCATTTAATCCTTATGACAACCTAAGAGGTAGTTCTGTTAGTACTGGCATTAAAGATAAGAAAGAGTAAATAAAGCAATGAACAAACCACACTACACACACTCTAGAGGAGAGGTTCTGTCCTTATCACAGGGAGGCCAGCGTGAATTGGTTAAGGGTTCATATTGTGCAATATTTTTAATGAACTAGTTTAGTCATGACTCCTGTGTATAGTTCCTGTGGTTTTTAAATTTTTGATAACCTCACTGAACAGATCATAAGCTCAGGAATAAATGAGCTAACCTCACTAGAAACAGTTCACAAGCATTCACATAAGATCACCTGAATCCACACCACTTTCAGCTAAAATTATGAAAAATATGGCTTTTGCCTTTGAAAGCCCTGGATGGTAGCCTCATGGGAGCTCTGGGAAGGGCAGGGAGGATAAGATCAGGTGTCAGGGAGAGGGAACTAAGTGGCTTTGTTTCTCACAATGATCAGCCTGTGGGACTTCACTGGTTGTCCAGAGACTAAGACTGTGCACTCCCAATGCAGGGGACCCAGGTTCAATCCCTGGTCAGGGAACTAGATCCCACATGCTGCCACTAAGAGTTCACATGGTGCAACTGAAGATCCTGTGTGCCGCAAGACAATGGAGGAACTCACAGGCTATAGCTAAGATGCAGTGCAGCCAAGTAAATAAATATCGAATTGCATGAGTGTCTCCAGGTGCCCACCCTGCCTTTAGTCCAGACAGAAAAATTTATCGAGCAAATGTTGGCCCTTCTTTTTCATCCTCGTTTCTAAAACTATGAGTGGGGCCATTCTCTAGGGAAAGGTTGTGTCTGTAAACCAGAGGTTCAGTCCACCTCGCCAGCCCTCCCAGGCTCTCACATAGTGGTGGGGTGAGTGAGCCTTCATGCTAAAGGTGGTGATTCTCTCCTTAGCCCCTTCCCCCTATTTCATGTTCCTGCAAGAGCTGGAACCCCTCAGGCCAGTTTCTTACCAAACATGACAATGTTGCCCTTCAGGAAGGCACCTCCAAAGACGAAGCGGATTTCATCAGTGTGATCAGCCTTGACAAAAGGTGGCTTCCTGTCCTTCAAGCACTGGGGCCGATGCTGAAACTCATAGAAGTAGACAGGGGCACCAGCATCTACAGGAAGGTAGAGAGGGTTTGTGGTAGACATGCAGGCAGGGGACAGTAGAGGCTGGCCCCGCACTCCACCCATCTGGGATTCACAGACTCACAGGTGGAACAGCCCAGAGACTAGAGGTGACCTAAACCAAGCTAACTCCTTCCTCATCTGAGGCTAGGGTTTCCTGCTCCTAGAAACAGAACTCATTACCCCTCAGGGCAGCCTGCAAGGGCAACAGTTCTACTTTTCAACACAAACAAACAAACAAAAACCAAGGGAGGGTGGGATAAATTAGGAGAATAGCATTGACATGTATTTATATGCCATGTGTAAAATAGATAGCTAGTGGGCAGCTGTTGTATAGCACAGGAGGTCAGCTGACCTGGAGGGCTGGGGTGGGGGTGGATAGGAGGGAGGTCCAGGAGGGAGGGGATGTATGTATACTTATAGCTGATTCATATTATTATACAGCAGAAACTAACACAACATGGTAAAGCAATTATTCTCCATTTTAAAAAATTCTTTATACTGATCCAAGATGTACCTCCTTGTGACTTCCTTTCATTGACCCTGGTTCAACTGTCTGCAGAAAATAGGACAAAGCTAATCCTCCTGCTTCCAAGATGCTCCACTGCATCCTATGTTGCTGCATCTCTCTTCTAGTGAACGTCTTTGCTCTGCCATTTCCCCTCCTCTGCATCAGTTTTTCTCTATTGGATTGTCACCATCAGTGGCAGGCAAGCTTACAAAGTCTCTCATTAAAGCACACACACACACATGCACGCATGCATACACACAGAGAAACACACACAAACATATATACTCTTGGTCTCAACTTCCCCTCCAGTTACTGGCTTATTTCTCTAAATCCTTTCTAGCTAGCCTTATAATGCAGTTGCCTTGTACTCACTATCTCTGCTTCCTTTCCTCTTGTTTTCTCTCTTTTCATCAAAGTATCAGGTAAAAAGCACAGATTTTAAGGGTGCATTTTGATGAGATTTTACAAATGCGTGCACCTTCATGTAAACACCACCCCAGGCAGGATACAGAGCATTTCCATCACCCCAGAAGTTCCCTTGTAGCTCCTTCTAGTCATTCTACCAAGAAACACGATACTTTTATTCCTATCACAATTGATTAATTTTGCTTGTTCTTGAACTTTGTGTGAATGGAAAACACAATAGGTACTCTCTTGAATCTGGCTTCTTTGGCTCATCACAACGTTTTGAGGTTCATCCATGTTTTCCCTGTATCAGTAGTTGATTCCTTGTCACCAAGTAGTATGCTATTGCATGAATATACCATAAAATATTTATCTGTTCGTCTGATGAAAGACATTTTGGGTTCCTTCCAGTTCTGGGCTATTATGATTGAAGCTGCTGTGGATATCCATACACAAGTCTTATGTATATTTGAATAATAGAGTAGGTATATGTTTAACTTTGTAAGAAATGTACCATTTTCCAGAGTGATTGTAACCATTTCACATTCTTGTCAAAAGTACTAAACATTCCACATGCTTGGCAATACTTTTGGGTATATGTTTTGAGTTTTTAATATTAAATATTAATCATTCTAGCAGGTATAAATGATTGCCTCATTTGGGGTTTACTTTGCATTTCCCTGGTGATTAATACTGTTGAGCACCTTTTCATGTGTTTTTGTTCTCCTTTCACCCATTTGTAAATGGATTATTTGTCTTTTCATTATTGAACTATAAGAATTCTTCTGTTCTGGATATGGATTTTTTTGTGGGATAGCTGTGTTGTGAATATATTCTTCCATCTGTGGCTTGCTTTTGCAGTTTCTTCACTATAAGTCGTAAAAACTCACCAACATAAATGTCAATATTTTAACAGTTTCAGGGTGTGTAATTCAGTAGCTTTTAGAAAGTTCAGAATGTTGTGCAAACATCACCACTATCTAGGTCCAGAATATTCTGTCACTCCAGACAGAAACCCAGGCCCGCTGAAGCACTCATTCCCTCACTGACCCCTCCCTTTCATTCATGGAAACTGCATGACTCTGTAGATTTGCCTGTTCTGGACATATCACATAAACAGAATCACACAACATATAACCTTTTGTGTCTGGCTTCTTACACTTAGCAGTGCTTCCAATCTTCATCCATGTTGTGGCACGTATCAATATTTCATTCCTTTTTAATGGCCAAATAATCATTCATATATATATAAATTAAATATATATGTCCTGCTTTGGCAAAAGGATTCTTTATCACTAGCATCACCTGGGAAGCCCCATAATCCACATGCACCCTAATGTTCAGAGCAGCAGTACTCACAATATCCAAAACATGGAGACAGCCTAAATGTCCCTCAGCAGAGGAATGGATAAAGAAGAGGAGGTGTGTGTGTATGTATCTATATATTTACATGTATACACAGTGGAATACTACTCAGTCATAAAAAGAATGAAATGACACCATCTGCTGTAACATGGATACAGCTAGAGATTACCATGCTAAGCGAAGTAAGCCAGAAAGAAAAAGACAAATACCATATAACATCACTTACACGTGGTATCGAAAATATGGCACAAATGAACTTAACTGTGAAATGGACTCACAGACACAGAGAACAAATCTGCGGTTGCCAAGAGGGAAGGGAGATGAGGGAGGGATGGACTGGGAGTTCGGGGTTAGCAGATGAAAATTATTATATATAGAATGGATAACAACAAGGTCCTACTGTATAGCACAGGAAACTATACTCAATATCTGTGATAAACCATAATGGAAAAGAATACTAAAAAGAATACATATGTGTATGTACACACATATATGTAGCTGAATTATTTTGCTGTATAGCAGAAATTTACACATTGTAAATCAACTATACTTCAATTAAAAGTAAATAAATACAAACTTTTTTAAAAAAGAAGGGCAGGTTTATGCCCCACAAGTAATCTCTTTCTTATTGCTCCACTACTCTTTATAGATATTTGGGAAGACATTTCCAAAGACAGGGCTTCCCAGGTGGCTCAGTGGTAAAGAATCCACTTGTCAATGCAGGAGACATGGGTTTGATCCCTGGGTCGGGAAGATCCCCTGGAGAAGGAACTGGCCACTGGCTCCAGTATTATTGCCTGGAAAACCTGGCAGACTGTAGCCCATGGAGTCACAGAGAGTCAGACACAACTGAGCATGCACACGCACGCATTCCAAAGAGAAAGGTAAGTGGGGGCCGGCCTCTGAAAATGTGGCGGGGGGTGGGACTTCTCCACATAGTCCTGAAGAAAGGAAAGTACTAGAATCAACAAGGACTGATGAACATTCCTGAACTCTGAAAGGCAGGGGAACTGTGAAGGTCAGCATGCAGGGCTATATCCCAGGCAGCCTTGGGAGCTCCCTCTCAGCGAGGGAACAGAAGGACAGGGCAGGGCAGGTGGCCACCAGTACACAGGCGACAGGGATCCCTGCGGCCACTAGCCTGGCAGGAGGAGGGGCGCGAGGAGACTCACCTGTGTGATATTGAGCTGTGAGCAGCCCAGGGACCACAAAGAACACATCTCCAAGCAAATCCAGGAAGCGATTTCATATATCGAGCAGAGAGTGCTTGTTGTGGAAATATTCATCAGCTACAAGGTATAAATACTGGACAGGGATGTGCTGTAAAACATCATGGTAGCAAGAGATCTGGGTCAACCGCAATAGCCATCATAGCAACACTCGCCAAACCTTTGCCTTTGCAGGCGTAATTCTGAGTGCTTTATACACATTGTCTCGTTGAATCCAGACAGTAACACTATGATGCAGGCATCAGAATTAACCCCATCTGACAGGTGAGGGAACTGAGGTTTAGAGAGGTGATGACGTTTGTCCAAAGTGGTGGAACCATGACTCCTTCACAAGTCTATTTGCATCCAGGTCCCATGTTCTTAACCCCAGTAAGAGGTGTTTGGTCATGTTCACCCATCCCGACAGTCTACAAGTCCCTCAAATGCAGGGAGAGTGCCTGTTATCACTGTTCAGTTCAGTCGCTCAATCATGTCTGACTCTTTGTGGCCCCATGGACAGCAGCATGCCAGGCCTCCCTGTTCATTACCAACTCCCAGGGCCTGCTCAAACTCATGTTCATCGAGTCAGTGATGCCATCCAACCATCTCATCCTCTGTTGTCCCCTTCTTCTCCTACCTTCAATCTTTCCCAGCATTAGGGTCTTTTCCAATGAGTCGGCTCTTTGCATCAGGTGGCCAAAGTATTGGAGCTTCAATTTCAGCATCAGTCCTTCCAATGAATATTCAGGACTGATTTCCTTTAGGATTGACTGGTTTGATCACCTTGCAGTCCAAGGTACTCTCAAAAGTCTTCTCTAACACCACAGTTCAAAAGCATGAATTATTTGGCGTTCAGCTTTCTTTATGGTCCAACTCTCACATCCATACATGACTAATGGAAAAACCATAGCTTTGACTAGACGGACCTTTGTTGGCAAAGTAATGCCTCTGCTTTTTAGTATGCTGTCTAGGTTGGTCATAGCTTTTCTTCCAAGGAGCAAATGTCTTTTAATTTCATGGCTGCAGTCACCAGCTGCAGTGATTTTGGAGCCCAAGAAAATAAAGTCTCTCACTGTTTCCATTGTTTCCCCAACTATTTGCCATGGAGTGATGGAAGTGGATGCCATGATCTTAGTTTTCTGAGTGTTGAGTTTTAAGTCAGTTTTTTTTTTTCCCACTCTCCTCTTTTACTTTCATTAAGAGGCTCTTCTGTTCCTCTAACACTGTACCCAGGACCTAAGCACATGCCAGGGTGTGCACACTTTCAAGAAACATTTATTCAATGAAAAACTGAATGAAATGAACCTGGTACAGAATACACACTGAGTGTATGTTTATGGAAAGAAAAAAGGAAGGAAGGGAAGAAATCTATCTCTGTCTTAGTGTCTAGGTTAAATACATCTCTATATCCCTAGTATAGGCAGTGAATGAATAAATGATTGACTAAAGGCCCTCAGCATTGCTAGAACATAGAACAGTACCTGACTGGTATGTAGTGAATATGGGTCTCTAGTCTAGTCCCAGGTGGTTTTCAGAATTCAAAACTTTTCAGTTCTTAGATGAATAATTCAGCACATATGCTGCATATTATATGATATGCTCAGCCCCCACATTCATATGATCACAGACAAACATATAGTGGATTAAAGTGAATGAACATGTAGACCAATGGCTGTGGATCAGTCTAGGTCAATTTTGGCTGCCGAGTTTTTGGGCTGTCAGAGCTATTTGGATGCTGAGACTGTGGACAGGGCATTGCAGAACTCTATTTCGTGAAGATCTACTAAATGAAGGAGTGACTAAATCTCTATCCCAGCCTTACCCCTGAGTGTGACCCAGGAGGTTTGTGAAATGAATGGATTGCGGAGGAGAGTCACGCTCACTTACCAGGACTGAGTGTATCAGTTGCAGGGCGAGGGACTTGTTGGAGCCCCCGAGGATCTCAGGAAACTCCTTCTGTGGAAAGGAGCAGGGAGTCCTCTGTGAGTACATCAGGTCATCAGAAGGGAAACTGGTGTCCCCAAGGGCCCAGGCACCCACCTTTCAGAGGGGAGGCTGGCTAGAGCAGGAACGCTTTCAGCCCCAAGGGGTCCATGTGTAAGGAGCAGCCTCAGTGGGTTGGTTGAGCAATGATGATTCTTTTTCTCACATTTGAATTTATCAAGCAGCCGTTCCCTGTCATACCTGAGGTCTTGAGGGAGCTGAGTGGCCACCACGTTATGAGTTGAGTGTGTCCTCTACCAAATTCCT
The DNA here is from genome assembly GCF_032405125.1 of Capricornis sumatraensis. NCBI lineage: Eukaryota > Metazoa > Chordata > Mammalia > Artiodactyla > Bovidae > Capricornis > Capricornis sumatraensis. The sequence goes on along the minus strand of NC_091088.1, from coordinate 30,452,452 downwards.
ATGTGGAACCCCTAGGAGAGGTTGTTAAACTAACATGAGGATGCTAGGATGGGCCTTAATCCAGTCTGATCAGTATCCTTATAAGAAGAGAAAATTTGGACATGCAGAGACTCAAGGGGTGTGCACACGGAGGAAAGACCTTGTGAGGCCACAGAGAGAAGGTGGCCACCGGCACACCAAAGAGGAGGACGCAGAGGAAACCAAACCTGCTGGAACTTTGATCTTGAACTTCTAGCCTCTAGAACGTTGAGAAAATACTTTTCTGTGGTTTAAGCCATCTCTGCGGTATTTCATTACGGCAGCCCTAGGAAACTAATACAGACCACCACTTGGCTTCAACAGCAAGTTGAAGTGGTTTATTTATTGCTCTCTTTCTAAAGTCCTTTGTCATTGGGCTGTCTGAGAAACCAGCAGTTGGCAGAGGCAGGCAGCAAGTGAGGCTGCAGAGTGGATGGTTAAAAACACAGAGGCTGCTTGGTACAGAGTAAGAGCTACAAGCAGTTATTTTTAAAATGACCCTTCCCTGGCCAATATCACAGCTTAAAAACATGAAGGAATAGAAATAGTATTCACTTGTCAAATGAATTTCTCTGGTACATTTTCTGCTGAAAATCTTGGGGTAACGGATCATGACAGATATTTAAACAAATCTGTCTTGTGGAATCTGAGAGAACCCCTAGAGTCTTTCAAATAATCCACAAGTACTTTTAAACTACTAAGAACCCTCTCTGTATGTTCAGGAGCTAGGATTGGTTTTTGGAGACTTTCTATGGTCTCAAATAACCACAGAATGACAGCACTTATGCAGGCTTTTGTGCTATACAGACCTGGACACCAAGTCCTGTCCTCCCACTTGAATAATTCCAATATCTAATAAATGCCTAGCATTTAGACTATATGCCGGCTATTTGATGTGCACCTGTGAGGCAGGTAGTAACTTTAGCCATATTTCATAGATGAGGGAACAGAGGTTCAGACAGGTTAGGCAGCTCCTCGAAGGTCACACAGCCAGTAAATAGAGAACTCAGTATTTACAGGCAGAACCTAAATATATGAAATTTATACACTGCTGTCTCCTCTCTAGCTAGGAGATTTAGGAAAGTCACATTAGCCTCTCTGAGTCTCAGTTTCTTTAGCTGCTAAATGGGGATAATAATGCCTGTTTGCATTATTGTACAGTCGCCAAACACTTGCCTTATGAAAGACACTCAATCACAGTGATTATGGTGATGTGGCTGTTATCAGTAGCACCTGTCTCCCTTTCTCTAGTACAGATACACAAAGCATTAAAAGAAGTAACTTAAGCCACAGTCTGTGACTCAGTTGCTTCAAGTACAACGAGGAAAAAAAATCCCCACCTCACCTACCCTGAAACATTGCTCTGTATGTCAAATTAATAACCGCCAGAACATGCCTTTAACAACCCAGTGATCTCAGGGTTTTGATTCCAGAGGACCACCAGCTATCCTTGTAACTCGACAAACCACTGTATTTCATAGCCTGCATTTCATACACTGTATTTCACTGCCCGTACTTGAAAGGTGGAGGTTGATCTGTAGAAATGAACTAGGAAATATTTAGAATTGAGCACTCTTTTCTGAAGACAGCATGCATGTATGCTAAGTTGCTTTAGTTGTGTCTGAATCTTTGTGACCCTGTGGACTGTAGCCTGCCAGGCTCCTCTGTCCATGGGATTCTCCAGGCAAGAATCCTGGAGTGGGTTGCCATTTCCTACTCCAGGGAACCTTTCCAACCCGTGGACCAAATTTGCTTCTCTTATGTCTCCTGCATTGGCAGGTGGGTTCTTTACCACTAGTGCCACCTGGGAAGCCCTCTGAGGACAGATGGAAAGCTTATTTTAAATGGGGAGACTCAAACTACAGGGTCAAACGAATCATGGCTCCTACCAAGCATTCAGATCTCAGCTCAGATGGTCCCTCCTCAGAGAAGCCTTTCCTGACCCCTTTTCTGCTCCCTAAAGAAGCCTCCTCTTCTCAGTCTACGTCCTTCATAGCCCTTAGACTCTCTGAAACCATCCATTCAGTCCTGCATATCATCTGTCTCTCCCCTTGAGAATGTAAGCTGGCAAAAAGCAGGAACCATGTGACTTGCTCATTGATGAATGCTGTTTTTTTTTTTTTTTTTGAGTGCAGGGCATAGAGTAAACCCTTGGTTCATATTTGTTGGATGGATGAAACAAGTTAATAATTTTGCAACTAGCACTGGCATTCTTGGAAATGAAATGCCAGAACCAAGGCTGGAAATGAAAGTGTGAAGGTCTGCAGTTTTCTAAACCTGTATGAATTTCACCTTTGAGGGAGAAACAGTGCTTATTTGAAACAATCACTTGTAATATTTTGAACAAAGTCCACTTGGATGTCTTACTTTTTTGTACAGTTGTTTCTTTAACCCTATAGGAAGAACAGAGTGAACACTTGCTGCAGCTGCCCCCAATTCACAGTTCTCCTCCTTCATTGAGAAAAAGTGACTGCTGTGTATTTGGGGTGATGGGCTCCAGCCCTCATCAGTATCAGTATCAGTTCAGTCGCTCAGTCATGTCTGACTCGTTGCGACCCCATGAATCGCAGCACGCCAGGCCTCCCTGTCCATCACCAACTCCCAGAGTTCACTCAGACTCACGTCCATCGAGTCAGTGATGCCATCCAGCCATCTCATCCTCTGTTGTCCCCTTCTCCTCCTGCCCCCAACCCCTCCCAGCATCAGAGTCTTTTCCACTGAGTCAACTCTTCGCATGAGGCAGCCAAAGTACTGGAGTTTCAGTCTCAGCATCATTCCTTCCAAAGAACACCCAGGGCTGATCTCCTTCAGAATGGACTGGTTGGATCTCCTTGCAGTCCAAGGGACTCGCAAGTCTTCTCCAACACCACAGTTCAAAAGCATCAATTCTTCGGCGCTCAGCTTTCTTCACAGTCCAACTCTCACATCCATACATGACCACTGGGAAAACCCTAGCCTTGACTAGATGGACTTTTGTTGGCAAAGTAATGTCTCTGCTTTAGAATATGCTATCTAGGTTGATGCTGGTGAGATCTATGTGCATGCCCAGTGTGAAACAAGTGTGAAGCAGACAGCTGCCTCACTGTTGAAGGAGTGGGAGGAGGCACAGAGGAATTCTTACCATGGGTAGCAGGAAGCCACACTCGTGATTATTGACTCCGATGATGGAAGGAACCAGATGAAATAATTTTTGAGCCAACAGGTCTAGCAGCTCATTAGGAAAGAAAAGGCCATCAACCACTCGAGTGAAAGACTTGGTTTTCTGAAACAAGGAAGAAGAGAAAAATCAGTAGCTGTTTCATTTCACAAAATCTGCTGTCCCCAGACTCTAGCCCAACTGAGCCAATCCACTATAGCAAAAGGCATTAAGGAAAGAAAAATCAATCACTCTTGGCCCATCCCAAGGCATCAGGGCTGCCTGGCCAACTCTGCCACTCACTTGGGCAAAGGGGCCCAACTTTTCTGGGCCTGAATGTCCTGGTCTTCTAAATTAGGATAAAAAAGTAGTAACTCCCTAAAATATATAATACCCCAGCACAATGATTCTCAGAAAGTGGCTCCAGGACCAGCAGCATTGCCTGGGAACTTGTTAGAAATGCAAATTCTCCGGCTTCCCTGGTGGTCTAGTGGTAAAGAACCCGCCAGCCAATGCAGGGAACACAGGTTCGATCACCGGTCCAGGAAGACCCCACGTGCCTGAGAGGAACCAAGCCCAGTGCGCCACAACTACTGAAGCCCAGGTGCCTGGAGCCTGTGCTCCACAACAAGAGAAGCCACTGCGATGAGAAGCTCACACACCGCCACAAAGAACAGCCCCTGCTCTCTGCAACTAGAGAAACCCTGTACAGCAATGAGGACCCAGCACAGCCAAAAATAAACAAAAATAAATCTTAAAAAAAATTCTCATGCCCTATCCCAGGCCTGCCAAATACAAAACTCTGGGGCGTGCAGCTCAGTAACCAGCCCTCCAGGTGAGTCTGATGCATGCTCAAGCGTAGAACCACTGTCCAAATGCGATGGACAGAGAGGTTAGGTGAGGGGATGGCCAGGGTAGTGTGGGCTGCTGTGAGCATCTTCCCAAGGCATCTTCCTCAGCACTGAGACTTGGGTCTGGATGGACGGTTCTTGGGCCTTAGGAAGCAACATCTGGTTCTATTTATGATTTTTTTTTTTTTTTTTTTTTAGGTCTCTGTTTTGGGAGTAGGGGTAGAAGAGAGCCCACAAAAAGAACTTTCACACTACTTTGGGTCAAGAACTTATCTATTTCCTGGATCCTAGTACAACTTGTAGCAGATTTTTCAATCCATGCCAAATAATTGTTTAATAAATGTTGGAATCGGACAGGTAAGGAGTTCACTGTCTCTCAAGGACTATCAGAGGGTCTCAAGATTGGAAGATTAGGCATAAAAGATTATCCAGTACAGTGAATTACCTGGTGATTGAAATTCATCTATAGTCGTTTAGACTCTGCTTGCATACCTACAGAGCTGGTATCTCACTGTCTTCTAAAGGAGCTGATCCTTTTTCAGATAACTGAGTTTTTAGAAAGTGCTTAGTTATGGCTCCCCAACTTCCAGCTTTTGATCTTGAGTTTAGCTCCTGGTGGCCTGTGGAGCAAATGTGGACCCTCTTCCCTGTGAGATCCCTTCACTGATGTAGAGACAATTATAGTCTTTGTGTTTTGTTGTGTCTTCTCCAAGCTAAGCAGCACCCTGGCTTGTCAATCTCCTTAAATTAAACTATAAGAGCTCTATATTCCACATTGCTTTTTTAATAGTCATTACTAGGAATCCCCAACCCCCATCTGTCCAAGTTCTGAATCAAAATAAATAAGAGAGAGGTAGGATTTGTCTACGATTCCATTCAAAGGACAACCTTGTCCCCAAATTCCCCTCCCTCTTCACCTGGTTGATGCTCAGCAGCTCCTTGGAGGACTTTGCCCGCAGGCACTGCAGCAGGGCAACGGAGTCTGATGCGTTGCAGTCACAAATACTTGCAATTGTCTGCAACTATTTTTGGAGAAGGAACAGATCAGTGCACAGAACTGAAAGCCTCCAGGAAAATGAGAGTTGAAAAACGTCCTCAGTCCAGCGCTAGGCTGCTGCTTGATATATGAAGACCAGCATGTGGCCTCTCCCACCACGGGCCCATAGTGGAATGCACACACTGAGGACAGGCTGGCACTGCATCGTCCTTTCTCTCTTGCCTGGCCCTCCTCGCCATCTTTAGTAATCACCTGAGCTGGATCTGTCTCAGCCTGTCAGCTCTGCTTAAGCCCCACCGCCACCCCAACCTGGAGCATCTGAACATGTCCTGAACATCCTTTTTCTGTCTCTACACCAATTCCTTGAGGCCCAAACCCCATCTTTTTCAGGATGTCCTTTAAGGCCACAGACCCCTTGAGCCCTTCCTCTTCTAATCTCCTGTTACTCTAAGTGTCCTCAGCTTCCTGCCTTAGTTAGCCTTTGCTAAACACCTTCCTGCTCTCTCCCTGGACTTCCTACATATATAGAACTTGGCTGTTGAAAGTAGTGATCCTTACTTTTCTGGGAGTCATGGATGCTCTGAGTATCCATTTGAAGCTACAGACCCTCTCCCTGAAAGTCGCACACACAGGCAGTCTGCATACAATTGCAGGGGTTCTAGAACCACCTCTTCTACTTTCCATGGATTCCAGGTTAAAAATCATAAAAAGGATTGATGCCATCCAACCATCTTATCTTCTGTCACCCCCTTCTCCTGCCCTCAGTCTTTCCCAGCATCAGGGTATTTTGCAATGAGTTGGCTCTTCGCATCAGGTGGCCAAAGTAGATTAAGTAAATAAGGACTGAGTTATATATCACCAGCAAAGAATAATGGATAAGATGTAAGAACTATCACACATCTGCTTACACACACAGTCTTAAGTTAGTATATGCCTTTTCCACTGAAACACTCATTGGTCTTAAAATAGAGCAGGGAAAACCATGAGCACTCAATATGTGTGTGGCAAACACACAAACTTAAAGTAGCTTGATATATCATTCTATCCAAATCAATATTCTCTGGGTATTGAGAGTATTTTTAAAAATCATATTACAGCTCTATGTTCCCACTCTTGGTTGTTATTTTCTACAAGGTGTTTAAAAAAATGCACCACTAATGTGAATGATACCCAGGAGATGGCTCCATAGTCCAGTGCTTAATTAATATTCATTGAGTGAATCAGCTCATTCGTGAACTCATTCATTCAGCAAACATTTAGAATCTTCTAATACACACCAGATACTATGCTGGGACATGAAAGATACAGAGAGACCTTGGCCTCCGGGTCCTCTTATCTGGTAGAGCGCTAAGACAAGATGATAGATGACAAATATCTGGGGCACATGCTTCACTTCCCCCACAGTCTCATGCCAGACAGCATTTATCAGTACCAGTGTTATTTCACACTGAGCTGGAAACAACCTCAGAGCCTTTCTTAACATAGCACTGTAGGTAGAGTAGAAAGCAGATAAGCCATACATAATACAGAAGACTGAGTCATATGTCACCAGCAAAGAATAATGGATAAGACGCAAGAACTAACACACATCTGCTTACGCCGCCCCTGTCCACCCACTCCCCCCACCCCGGCCCAACCCATGCAAGCACACCAGCAGCAGTGCATGGTGCGCCTGGGCCTACGTCCTATTGAACCAGACCTTCCGTGAAGCAAGAAGGGTCACCTGGGCCAACATCAGACCCTTTAGTCATGGTCAGTACAGACAGTCAAGCGGATGGTCTCTGGACACCTGACCACATTCTCTCCTGACCAAAGAGAGGAAGCTGGAGAAGAGTTCACAATATACCTACATCATCATTCCTCTCGTAATCAGAGGCCTTCAGGTAAGGGATGATGGCCACCCCACTCTCCATGATGGCTCTGTGGAATAAGCCTTTGGTCATGGGGGACAGAATCTGGAGAGAGAATGCAGGAGACCCAGAAAACGTTATTCAGGGAGCTTCCCACCCAGCACACATAACAGCCAGCCTTTCTTTAGAGAAAACTTCCACAGAGATGCAGATGCAGAGAGCAGACCTGTGGACACAGTGGGGAGGGGGCGACGCCCTGAGAAAGCAGCACTGGCGTGTATGCATATTTCCATGTGTAAAGCAGACAGCCGGTGGGAGGCTGCTGTACGACACAGGGAGCCCAGCCTGGCACTCTGTGACAACCTAGAGAGGTGGGATGAGGGAGGTGGAGGGAGACTAAACATGTCTACATAAGGCTGATTTGTGTTGTTGTGTGGCAGAAACAATAAACATTTTAAAGCAATTAAAAAATTAAATGTAATAAAAATAAAAGAAATAAAGAAAACCTCCCAGGAAGGGAGTGTGTTCTACACTTAGAGGGAAAGAAGTCCTGGTTTGGGAATTTCAAGGGTAGCTGCAAAGGTTTGGGCAAGTCTTTTAACATTTCAGAGGCCCAGTTTCCTCATGAACTTGGAGGTCAAGCCTTCTGGCACGGGGGTGCTGGCTCCCTCGCTTCTTGCCCTTGAAATGAGACTAAGCCCCTCACTCACCATGTATTTGTGAGGCTCGAGGGAGACAATGTGCTTATGAGCATTTGTTCAACATGAAAGCAGCAATTAGATGTGCATGACTCATTGTCCTCATTTTTGTCACCTCTCCCACCGAGGTTCCTTCAGGTCCCAAAGAGAAGAAACTCACAAGGCTGGAAACACTTATCGCTCCTGCTGACTCGCCGAAGATGGTCACGCAGTGTGGGTCCCCACCGAAGAACTCAATGTTTTCCTGGACCCAGATCAGAGCGGCCACCTGGTCCATGAAGGCCCAGTTCCCCCGCGCGTGCTCGTCCCCTGTGCTGTGGATGAGAGGCAGGGTGAGAAAGCTCATCTGGCTGCTGTCTGCTTCCCACAGACCCAGGGGTTGGAGGCAGAGGCTGTGGGCTGTGTCAGGGCACCGCCACTCCAGCTGGAGAAAAGAGGGGAGTCAGAGGCCTGGGGTGGCTGGGAAAACCAGGCTTAATTCTCACCCTCTGTTGGGATTTGGGTTTCTTTGAGAATCTGATGAAAGCTCCATACCCCCAGAAAAATGCATGGACAATCTGGTATGTGCAATTTCAGGGTGTTCACAGGCTCCCCTGAATCCATGGATTCCAGAAGAGTTCTGCTCCTGAGAGTTGGTCTGCACCAGGAAGCAAGACCTCCCTGGGCACAAGGGTTCCAAGTGAATGACTGAATTAAAAATAATGATAATAATAGCAGCTGTTGCAGCATTGTGTACAATGCTGTCCCCAGGGCTTTATAGCTGGAGTTCCTATAATCTTCCCACCCTGTGAGGTAGGTGGTGCTGGTCTTTCTCCTTTATCCTTCTGGGTCCTCTCTCCGCCCTTCTCCACCTTGTTCTCAAAAGGCCGACTATCATGAACTAGCCCACCCAGGCTCCCTGCTGTGTGCGGTCAGAGGGAGGAACCGGCTGGGGGTTTCAGGTGGAATATTGAGAGACTGATTCCATCACCCCGTGTTCCCCCACCTCTGCTGGGAAGTGGTTTAGGCAGTGGCTGCATTTCTCGGCAGCCAGAACTCACTCATGTCATGCCCACTCCCCTGCTTGATATCCGCAAGCATATTCTAAGGATACTGAGGGATTCATCGTTTCCGTCTCACAGACAGGAAGCAGAGGCATAGAGAGGTGAAGTCCCTTGCCCAGGAGCTAGAAAGTTGCAGATCTGGGTCCATTCTCCTAACCATGTGCCCCTGCTGCTGGGTAGTACGTGTATGCTACCCACCACGTATGAGAGTAACCTCGGGACCACAGGCTGCTCCTCCTCCGTCTTCCAGTCCCCCACACCGCCCCTCCCCTTGGTCCTCTCTCTCTGTCCCTGATGCCTGGGCTGGCCCCAGCTCCACCTTCTCTCCCCCACAATCCCTCCATCTGGTCGGGAGCCACACTCTGCTAATTTCACCTCCGTCGCATCGTGGCTCCCACGGTGGTTCCTGTTGGGGTTAGAATAGGAAACAGGAGTCCAAAGTGGCGGGGGCTAAAGGACAAGGGAGGGAAGAGCCCGTGAAAACAAAGCAAAGGAAGGCCAAGGAAGGTCCGAGGACCCGAGTGAGGACTTCAGGCAAAACAAACAGCATTCCTGGCTGGCCCAACCTGCATAGGGCAGGCCCAGGGGGAGGAGAAACATATAAAAGCAGAAGCCAAAGCTCGCTCTCTCTCTCCCCACCACGTGCCTGAGCTCTCTCTCTTTCTCTCTCTCTTTCTCTCTCTCTCCCCCACGTGTATGCACTCTTTCTCTCTCTCTTTCTCTCTCTCTCCCCCACGTGTATGCACTCTTTCTCTCTCTCTCTCTCTCCCACACTCTGGGGCGTTCTTCTCTTCGCATCTTTGGGTCGACGTGCCCTCACGCCTCGAGGGTGGATTTTCCTGCTATTATCTAAATAAAATAGAGCTGTAACACGGAGTTGTAACCCTGATTTGTCTAAGAGCTATAACACGGTCCATTTGCGACCTGAGAGCTATAACACGGTCTGTCCAAGACCCGAGAGCTGTGACATGCCGAGGAATTTACTGTCCATCACTTCGAATCTTTGTTGTGACGAGACAGAACCGAGGAGCATGCACTCGCCTGACAGTCCCCATTCCTCCCTTTGTTTAGCCTGATTCATCATCTGGTCACTTATGATCTGGGTGACCATGAGCAAGTCACTTGCTTTGCCTCAGCATTCTCATGTCTGAATGGGGTTGATAATGGTACCTGCTTCGCATGACTTGTGAAGACTGACGGTGCAGGCACACAGTAAGTGCCATATCTGTGCTGGTAATCCCTCTAGTCATTCAGCCACCAGCCTGCTTCACCCCATGACCTGCATCCAGGCTGTACAGCAGCACCCCAACCAGATGTCCCATCTGAAGCCCAGGCACCCCTGGGCCAGCCTGCTCTCTGCTCTGGAGTGACCTTCCACTCTACTGCTCTCCAGGGCACTCCTGGGTCCCTCCTTCTTTATCCACTAAAAACCAATCACCATGCACAGCTTAGCATTCAGGGTCTTTCCCAATCAGGCCTGGCTCTACCTTTTCCCACCCATCTCCTGTTATATCCTCATCTACCTGTCTATTAGAACCCAGATGTTATAAACAACTTTTGGAAACCTTTCTGTTGAGAAAGGCAGAATCCCAGTGTACAGACCTGCTAAACATGTAATCACTCTGGCCAGGACATTAGTCTGATCTCAGTCCTCTCTGCCTCCACTGCAGCCTCTCAGCCACCTCCCTGTGCTACATGCCCCAGAGCCCAGTTTGCGAATACCTTTCCAGCCCCAACTTCCTTCCAACTTCCAATTATGTTTCCTTCCAACTTCCTAGTCTTTGCTCAGGCAGCTCCTGTTGCCAAGAGTGCTCTCTCCCAACTCTTCAACCCTAAGACCAACCCCGTCTTTAAGGTGCAGTTAGTTCCAGTTCCACCTCTCTCAGGAAGACTGGCTGATTTCTTGCAGCTCCCGCCTCTGTTTCTACATGCAGCTCTGGTGCCTCTTACCCTTAGAATGTGACTGATGTCCTGCCTGGGAGCCCGGGGATTTATGTCCCTGTGTTATTTTCCCCATGACACTGACAGCCTCTCAAGGGCAGGATACATGCTGGACTCCTTGCTACCTTCCCCATACTTTCTGACCTTTGGCTCACGTCGCATCCTGGCCAGGGCTTGAGTTCTGCCATGTTCTAAGTAGGGTCAAGGAAGTGGCCAAGAGGCCTAGCTCTGTTCTATGACCTCTGGGAAGTTGTTTTACTTCTCTGTGCTTCCATTTTTCAAGTATAAAGTGAGAATAACAAGAGTATGTTTCTCATAGAATTAGTCTGGGGGTGAGTTATAACGAATGCATAGCAAGTGCCTGGCATGGTGCTGGGCTCATACGAGCACTGAAACACGCTTGATATTGCTTGGGAGGGGAGGGAAGTCATCAATGGAGTGATTATTCCTAGGTGAGCAATGGAGGAGCCTTGATGTGGGGCCCGATGGCAGACACTTGGAACTGCTCACACTCCCGGTTTCCTCATCTGCCAGGGAGCACATTTCCCTTGCAGTTGAGTGTGGCTATTATGACTGACTTCTGCCACCTGTATGTAAACAGAGTAATAATCGCCCCCTCCAGGCTGACCTGGAAAGACCACCCTGGTATGATTCTCCTGCTTGGTCTCCATCTGCTGGCCAAGTGCAGAGGAGCTGGGTGGGGCCTCCTAGAGGAGGGATGGAAGGAGCCTGGGTCCCTCATTGACCATGGAGAAGAATGCCTGTCAGTCAGAAACACTTGGTTGGATTTTAGTTGAGTGAGAAGGAAAGTTTTATAATTTGAAGCCACTAAAACTTGGGGTTTATCTGTTACAGTTGCTAAAATGACCTAACTAGTTTGGGCCAAATTAGTTCAGCATCACTGAAGGTTCATTTCTTCTTAGGTTGCCGAGCACTAAGTTCCCTGTGGCTGCGCCCAGCTGCTCCTTGGGGGTCAGGGGTGTCAATCCCTTGGGGAGACTCACTTGAAGAAGCCAAATATTCCTAGTCGGTACTGGATGGTCACAACCAGCACGTTCTCATAGGAAGCCAGGGCAGACCCATCGAAGATGGATGCTGAGCCAGTCTCGAAGGCCCCGCCGGGGAACCACACCATGACCTGAGGAAGGGGAAAGGAACGCTCCAGCCAGCCCACCAGGCACCCACAGCCCCCCCCCCCCCGCCCCCCTCCATGCATGCTGGGACATTCTTTAGGGAAATAGGAATGTTTCACTTTCCTTCCCAAACAGCCTCAGCGGTTTTGTCTTTTGAAGAAGGCCCAGGGTTAGGTATGTGGATTCTGGCATATGAGAGCCTGGGTATGATTCCCATCTCTGCCCTTGACTAGCTGTGTGACTTTCAGCAGCCTTCTGAGCCTCTCTGAGGTTCGTTTTTCTCATCTGTAAGATGTGCAGAATGAAAGTGTCTTGTTTATGAGGCTAGCATGACGTTTAAAGAAAATTCTTCATCTGAAGTTCATGGAACAACGTTGGCATATTTCAAGAGCTCAAAAAGTGTTAACTGAATGTCATGAAACTTGTGACCCACAGAAAAATGGAAATAGCTATAAGCGATATCTGAGACCAAGAGCCACTTAAACTGTTTTAATCTAAGAGTTTATCCTACTTACAGAGAGAAGAGAAGAGAGGAGGGAAAAAGAGAAAAGTGCGGAAGTTTTACTTTACCAATTAGAAAAATTGGGACCAGGAAACATCAAACATTCAAATGGTATTATCACCAGGTATATACTTAGTGTATGTGTGCGAAGTCACTTCAGTCGTGTCTAAATCTTTGCCACCCCATGGACTGTAGCCCGCCAGGCTGCCCTGTCCATGAGATTCTCCAGGCAAGAATATTGGAGTGGGTGGCCATTACTTTCTCCAAGGGATCTTCTCAACCCAGGGATCGAACCTGAGTCTCTTATTAAGTCTCCTGCATTGGCAGGCAGGTTCTTTACCACTAGCACCACCTGGGAAGCCCATACTTAGTGCATATTACCATGTATACACTTAATTTTTAAAAAATCCCTTCTCTTCTCTTTTAAAAGTCATATTAGTGGCTATAACTCATGGGGTGGGAAAGAGAAGAAAGCCATGGGGGTAAAGGAGAACTGGACAAAGCACTGGCTTGACACCCAGATCTGCCTCTTACTGTGTGTATAACGTGGACCAAGTTGCTTATGCCCTCCCCATTCCTCAGCTTCCACATCTGTAGAATAGGTCCAAAAATGCTCCCCACTGGGTTATTATGGGGGCTTAGATGAGAGAATGAACTGTACCTGGCACACAGTCAGCCCTCAAAAGGTGCTGCTGTTATGATACAATAGAGCAAGTCTCTGTTGCAGTGGCAAAGAGGAGAGAGAGGGTGATGGAATGTGTGGTTCAAAATTAGATGTATAGTACACTCACTTGTACAAAGATCTTTCACATTCTTAAGTGAAACATTTCCCATTATAACCTGTCTTCATTTGAAAATAAAAAATTTGCAAAAGGCAATTATCTTCTTTAAAACAGGATGTCCCCCAGACTTCCCAGGTGGTTCAGTGGATAAGAATCTGCCTGCCAATGCAGGGGACACTGGTTAAATCCCTGGTCTGGGAAGATTCCACGTGCCTCGAAGTGACTCAGCCCGTGTGCCACAATGACTGGGCTCTCGCTCGAGAGCCCGGGAGCCGTAGCTACTGAAGCCCACGCTCCCTAGAGCCCATGTTCTGCAACAAGACCAGCCCCAGCTCACAGCAACTAGAGAAAAATCCTCGCAGCGACAAAGACCCAGCATGGCCAAAAATAAATAAATACATAAATATTTATTAAAAAACAGGATTTCCCAAACCAAAAAAATCAGAGTCCTTCAAAGCAGGGTATTTTCTGTTTGCAGACTATTTAATACCCAACAGAGGCAAAATAAAAAAAATAAAAATAAAAAACCAGAGGTCAAATCACTAACCATAAAGAAGTAATCACAAAAGAAGACAAAGCGAATCTGTCAGTAGAATGATTTTTGAGAAAGCTATTGACATGTCAAGTGATTACATTTCCTTTTTACCCAAGGGAGCCTAGATGTGATTCCAGATATCCAGACACTTTACCCAGGTCCTAGGCCCAGAACCTGCAACTGGCGCCCCCAGCACAGCAGGAGCCGTGAGCCTTACCGGGAGCTTGGAGCCGGTTTCTGCATGGGCCGGGGCGTAGATGTTAAGGTACAGGCAGTCTTCTGATACTCTGAATTTGGGGTAACGCACCTTGAGAATGTGTTGATCTGTGAACAGCCACTCTGAGTTCTGGAAGCACCTTGGGAAAGGGAAGGAGAAACCCCCAGAGTTGCTGTCAGCAGACCTGCCTCGGAGGGGCCAGCTTTTGTGACAGCAGGGAGGCCTAGTGATCTATGCCTGAGCAGAATAGGGATTCAGTGCTCTGGTACAAAGTTTAAAAACACCCCAGCCCCCATGGTGGCCCAAACAAGCTGTGCATGTTAAGTCACTTCAGCTGTGTCCAACTCTTTGTGACTCTATGGACTGTAACCCACAAGGCTTACATGGGATTCTGTCGATGGGGTTCTCCAGGCAAGAAAACTGGAGTGGGTTGCCATGCCCTTCTCCAGAGGATCTTCCTGAACCCAGGGATCAAATCCATATCTTCTGGGTCTCCTGCATTGGCAGGCAGATTCTTTACCATTGGCACCACCTGAGAAGCCCAAACAAGCTATAATTCTCATTGATCTGGTTTCTGGGTAAGAAAGCACATTGTGCAGAATAATTATACCATGAACCTCCAGGACTCACTCATGCCTATCCCCATCACCATAATACACGCACACACACACATAAAGACTCAAGCTGGCTCGACAATTCTCCAAGCTGTAGACAGTAGGTCACAGGGTTGTGTATCAAGGGTTGTGCTTTGGCGGGTCCCTTTTCTGCCTCTAGAGGAACAAAAGGACATTCCCAGGCCTTTCTACCAGAAACAACAGAGGTAGGCTAGCAGCAAGATTCCTGCAATCAGGCCTTTGCCTAAGCTAGTCCCTCGGCCCTGACTACTTTCTCCCCAGATCTGCTTGTTCACATTCTTCCCTTTCTTTCAGATGCTGTCAAAGTGTCACCTCCTCCAAGAAGCCTCCTGAGATTTCTCCAGCTAGACCAGCGCTCTTTGGAATTGTTTCGTTGCTAAGTCATGTCAGACTGGTTTGCAACACCGTGGACTGTAGCCCACCTGGCTCCTCTGTCCATGGGATTTTCCAGGCAAGAATACTCAAGTGGGTTGACATTTTCTTCTCCAGGGGAGCTTCCCACCCAGGGATTGAACCTGTGTCTCCTGGGTTGGCAGGTGGATTCTTTACCACTGAGCCACCTGGGAGGTCTTTGGAAACACGTATATATTTTGTGTTCTTTCCTAGAATCTCTCCTAGTGAGCAGCTAAAAGCCTAGGGTTCTGTGTGAGTCACCTTGGTAACTTATAGTCCCTAGCCCAAGGCATAGTAGGATTAAGTGAGATTATATATGTGAATATGTCTAGTAAGTGCTCAATTAATGTTCATTGTTTTTCTAAAATAGAATAGTGTACAGATTAGGCAGCAGAAAATCATTGCTTCAGATGCTTTTTTCTTTCTGTGTATGTTGTGTATCAGAAATTGGGGCTCACTGCTTTTAACAAAGCCATCTCTGGCCTCCCCTCAAGGCTCCCTCACTGACCTGCTCTGACTCCCTAACGCTTGCCTTGTCACCCCATATTTTAACTGTCCTTATTGTTTATGTCTTCACCACCACAGCCAGTCTGCAGGTTCCTTGAGGGAAGCTGTATCTAACTCAAGTGTCACGATCTCAGGGCCTAATGAAGAGCCAGTTTCTGAATTGGTTCTCAGTGGATATTAGTTGAATGAATGAATGAACACATAAGGTTCAACTTATTGTCCTAGGTGTCTGGACAACATAGGGTTTTCTTCTGTGGCTTAGTTTTCTGGCACTAGGGTCCTCCTTCTGCCTGGGACCCCAATGCCAAGAATCAACATGGCCCAGTCTGAGGGCTTCACAGAATCTGAGAGTTGAAAGATTCTTGCCGGACCTCACTGGTGGCCCAGTGGTCAAGAATCTGCCTGCCAGTGCAGGGGACACAGGTTGGATCCCTGGTCTGATCCCTGGTCTGGGAAAATTCCACATGCTGAGGGGCAGCTAGGCCCATGAGCCACAACTACTGAGCTCGTGCGCTGCAACTACTGAAGCCTGCCTGCCTAGAGCCTGCACCCCTAGGGCCTGTTCTTTACAGTGAGAGAAGTCACCATGATGAGAAGCCTGTGCCCTGGGCTAGAAAGCAGCCCCTGCTTGCCAGAACGAGAGCGAGCCCGAGCAGCGACGAAGACACAGCACAGCCAAGAGTAAATAAATGAATAAACTTATACTTAAAAAAAAATTCTTGGCATTTCCAAGCCTCACCTCCCACCCAGTGCACAAGACACCTCCACAATTTACCTGGGAACTACTTGCTCATCCAACCTGGAAAATTTGCAGTGTCTGGGAGCATCAGCCCTCCCAGCCCCCCTGGATCACAGAGACACATTCACGTATCCATTCCACAGGTAATTATGGATTCCCCACTATGGGCCAGGCCCTGCACTGGGCACCGTCTGAATCGCTAGAGTTAAAATTCCTCTGGGGTGGTGCTCACTCTAAAGACCTGACCCAGTCCGATGGTGGAGACTAAGCCTGGGGTAGAGATCACCTGGAGATGCATCAATAACCTCTTTTAACCCAAAGACTCAGCCCATCACAGTGGTTCCTCAGCCTGACTGGTCCTCAAAATCGCTAAAGAGCTTCTTTACAGCCCAGTTTCCCAGGCCCAGCTCTGGGGATTCAGGGAGTTCAGAAGAGAGCCCAGGGACTCTGTCTGTTTAAACAGGTGGGGAGCCATGCCATCACAGAAGCCTCAACCACATCTGACCCTCCGCATCCTCCTCACAAATGCTGCCCCTTTTCCAGTGGGCTGCATGACCTTTACTCCCCCTCAACGTTCCGCCCCTACTCCCAGGTCACAGGCCACCCCTGGGACCAAGCCAGTTCTTACAATTTAGGGTAGGACGTGGCATTTAGGAAACCATTCCAGGGCAGTAAAGGCTCCGGTTTTGCAAATCGCAGGGGCCCTACAGGGGGTGCGGCATAAGGGACCCCAAGGAACACATTCACGAGCATGTCGTTTCCCAGAACAGAAGCTTGCGTCCCCCGGACCCATCCCAGGTTGGTGTGCCTGGCTGGTGCATCAGCGGTGGCTGGCCCTGAGGAAACACATAGGGAGGAATTAGGGGCATGGGGAAGAGGCTGGGAACAAGCGAAACTCAAGTGTTTCCCAAGGTGGAGCGCTCTGTCTCAACCCAGAGACTGTGCAAGTATCTAGATTCCTTCTCAATGAATCCATGTCCACTGCTCCTTCGACATTCCCCTAGAAGTCATCTTCATCAGAGCACCCACTGAATGTCTCCTAGGAGCATACACCAAGCCACAAAACTTTCTAAGATGTAAGTTGGGAACCCATCTCCCTGCTGCTGCACACAAGCTTTTGTTTACTGTGGAAAAGACACACACCAGCCTTCATAGAGCCTGTGTGTGTTAGTTGTTCAGTTGTGTCCATCTCTTTGTGACCCCGTGGACTGTGTAGCCCGCCAGGCTCCTCTGTCCATGGAATTCTCCAGCAAGAATACTGGAGTGGGTTGCCATGCCCTTCTCCAGGGGATCTTCCCAACCCAAGGATTGAACCTGGGTTTCCAGCATTGCAGGCTGATTCTTTACCCTAGGACCCCATAGAATCTGGCCCACATTTCAGTGATTTTTATACCCACCAGCATAACTGCTGGCATGTCTGTGTATCATCTGTGTGACTACTGGCTTTCTTCTTTTCTTAAGATTAAATTGAGATAGGCTTCTAAAATTTTACTTAGCAGAATTCTAAACAATGACACCTATGGAACTGTGGCTTTGATGACTTAGGTATACGATTTTGAGTACACAAGAAAATACATATAGAGCCACAAAAACAAAAAATTATCTTACGCTACCTGAAATCAGCTCATTTACCTCCAGGGGTACAAGGATAACACTTACGGACATTGTGCAAGCTTCTTGGTTTCCACATCAAGTATGAAGCCTTGAAAAGTTAGTTGCCCAGCTATTTACTTATGAGGGCCCAGATTTCTCGGCATTACCTGTTCTAAAGTCATTTCAACAGCTACAGTCCTGCCTCAGCAGTCGGTGTTATAGAAACACAGGCTCTGTTCCATGCCCCTCCAAGCCTCCCAAGATTCAAGCAACCCAAAGACAGGATAGGATCTTCTGTGCTCTACACACATCTGAGAAGGAGACTCTGGCCTGGGGCTCTCAGCAACACCAGGACATGGGTCAGGGGCCCTGAGGTTCAACACATCCCTCCATTTTCCATTTTCCACCAGTGGAAAATCCTCCAAGGCAGGGAAATCCCCTATCCCATCTTCTGAGAGCCCTCCTCTCCCACTGGGCGTCTCACCCTTGGTGGCAGCTGCAAGGACCCAAACAGCCCAGATCAGGGTCTGGCCTGGGTGCACCCACTCCCCACTCATCTGGCCGGCTCGCCTGACTCTCTGGACATCCACAGCCACAGCTGGCCTCAAGGATCTTCCGTCAGGGACAAGGAACGACTTCCTGATAGGAGACAAGTGTTGAGCAGGCGGACACAGGACACAGCCTCAGTGAAGAATAATAGCTAAGATTTTCGGAGGAATTGGCCAAGCAAGACTTTCCTGTTCTGATTTACATAAGAAGCTGATGATTAACTCTTGAGTGTAGGGTTGGGTGGGGGGAGGGGAGCGTTTGGAGATAATTTGATAGGCTTTGGATTCACAGGATGGTAGAGGCAGAAAGTACATTTGGGAACTTTTGGGTGCATCTCAACTCAGATGCCTACAGAGGGTAGGAAGGCAGCAAACAAGCAGTGAATGAAGCTGGCCAGGAGAGACAATAGGGAATGATAGGGACCGCGGAAACCAGACAGCACATGCTCTGTTTAAAGGGGCAATGACTACCCTACTCCAGTAAACTTTTAGTTCATGGTAATGTAGGTTGGCCAAACTAGAAGTCTATGATACTTCTCAATTCTTAAATGTGGCCTCAGTTGAAAAAAAAAAAAAAATCACCATGTGAGCCCAAAAGCATTTCTACTGGCTTGAGTTGTGGATGAAGACTCTGCAATCCTAATCTAGATCCAGGCTCCCCACAGTAAATATAAAGAGACAAACCTAGGGAGTGAAATTATTATAAGCCATTCTGTCGGGACCAGTCATCAGCATTCTGGATTCTTGTTGCAGTACTGGTGGGTCACGGATGATCCAGTTCAGAACCCAGGATCATCACCATCCTGCCCCTCACAGGCTCCATACCTCACATAGGGTTAAGGACTCAGGATAGAGCTTCCCAAATATTTGGGGCTGGGCCAGTGGGGTCAGAATTATCAGGGGCACTTGTTGAAAAGAGCATTATTCTGCCCCACCCCCTGGAGATGGAGGGAAGGAATTTAACAACAGCAATAGTGGGTTTGAGAAGCAAGGGAAGTTTCCTAGAATAGTCACCTCCTAAAAGAGACAGAGGAGTTATGAGCCAGATACAGAACTCTGCACTAGCAGGTAAGGTCATCCTCGAGGTCAGAGCAAGGGGCTGCCTGATGTACTTTGCTCATCAGGTGCTCCATAAACTTTTGTGGATATGAAGTCCTCCAGTAAATAATGTCTTCCTTACCAGCTGCAACTGCATTTCTGCTATGCCACTGACAGCGCTAAGGATTGTGGAAAAGGGACTCCAGTGGAGTCTTATGTGAGGGTTTGATTCTTAATTCAGCAAAAACCCCACATGGTTCAAATAAACCTTGAAAATCCCTCAAGTTGTCTCTGAAATCTGGTGAACACCTGTGGACAGTAATCCCTATGCATGATGAGAACCACTGGGGACCAGGGGTAAGGAAGAGAGGGACTGCGTATTTCAGGAGTCTTAATGTTCAAATTGCCCACATTTAGGTGACCATAAATCCTGGGAGGTGAATGGGGGATGGGGCCAGAATATCGAAAACGTTTCCAGCTTGTCTGCATGGTTTACTTATTTTGGTTTAACGTGAGGCATACAAACACCTTTTTAAAGAGTTTTTATTAGGTTGTGTTGGGCCTTAGTTGCAGCACACGGAATCTTTGTTGCATCATGCAGGCTCTTTCGTGATGGCACATGGCCTCTCTAGCTGTGGCAGACGGGCTCCAGAGTGCATGGGCTCAGCAGGTGCTGTGCACAGGCTTAGTTGCTCTGCGGCATATAGGATCTTAGTTCCCTGACCAGGGATTGAACCTCTGTCCCCTGAATTGCAAGATAAATTCCTAATTACTGGACCACCAGGGAAGTCCCTACAAATATCTTAATTCATGTTTTGTTTGTTGTAATATGTTCAAGAGAATGATACCATTTTAGACATCAAAGCATTTAGCTTAATGCCCGGACTGTAGTGTTTGCTAGATCAGAATCTACAACTTTTTCTCCAGGCCTCAGTCTCCCATGTTATGAGAATTGAGAAGACATTTAAGGATTGTAAGTTCTAGAGACCCCAGTATGAATGAGGTTTCCATTCCTGCCTGTGATGCCGGAAGAACCCAGAGCAGGGTGGAAAGGCAGAGAAGTTTCCAAGGAGAGGAAGAAGGCTGCTGATCGGATAAGTGATTGGCTCTGAGGCACAAACTTTGCCAGCTCAGAATGGCATCTCCCCTGGCCTTCCCATCCAGGGTCTGAAATGTCCATTTTGTCTATAATCTTGAGCCTTCTTAGACTATCTCCCCGCTCTGGCCCTCCCTCGCTGCCTCCAGAAAGAGTTTTGTTGTCCTACAATTCTGTCCCTCCATCCAGTCAGAAATAATATTAACACCTTACACCAGTACTCATTCAACAGTTTGAAAAGTGTCTTCACTTGTACTGTTGCTGTTGTCACATCTCCGCATACACATTTTGGAAGTCTTTCGTCTCTAGCTTCTTATCCTTTAAAGTCCAGTTCAGTGGCCATCTCTTTCAAGAAGCTTTCCTAGGTTCTCCTGAGCAACCAAATGCTCTGCTTTTTCCACCCCTCCTGCTTGTTAATGAGTTGTGCACATGAATGCCTTACTCCTCAAGGAGGTCTTTTCTACCCATGTATTCATCACAGCTTTTTCCATGTATCCTGGTGTTTCCCCAACTCAGCCATTGACCTCCTAACTTTACAATTTGTATCATTCCCACTACTAATTTACTATCAATTCACTTGATATTTTTCTTTAAACTGACCTTGAAAACTGTTAATTATCAAAGAAATCATTAATATCTAATGCAATAGGGATAGTATTTTAGAAAGAGTGAACCAGTGTGTCTTGCATTTCCATGCTGCAAAATCGTTCCCCCTTCTCCTGGCAACCAAGATGCGAAGCCAAACGGTGTGATGTAGAGCACCTCAAAATAGGACCAAGAGGAGAGTTTTGGTCCCTCCTGTACTGTGGACCTTGGGAGGGACAAGGAAACCGAGGTAGGGAAGGCAGGCCTTGACACAAGTTGCTTTGAGTTCCCCTCTTAGACTTACGTCCCAAAGTGGGAGGTATGAGAGGTGGGAGAGTTCCAAAGCAAGCTTGGCTCTCCAGGAGGAGGAGGCTGCCTCCAGTGTGTCCACACCACTGAACCAGCCTGCAGCGGCCACAACAAAATAAAAGAGGACAGACAAATCACAGGTGATGCTCCCACTCCCCTCAGATCTGCTGTTCCTTGGAAGGACCCCGGATAAAATCTTGAAGGGAACTCAGAGATGATTGAGAACCTGGCCAGGAGCTGGAGTGGGAAGAGGGCATGAGGCCCACAGAGGTGTTTTCTAGGCTTGAAAACAAAGTGGAACCACAGCTTGACCTGGGCGGAGCACAGTGCTGAGTGCTGGTCAGAGCTAAAGTGAGGGCTGAGTTAGCAGGGGAGGACCATCGGTTTTGATCAAGACAAGAGGACAGATCACAAGCTTACCATGTTAAAATTCATCATCCTCCCAGAAACCTGGTGCAGAGGGAAACTGCCGTGGAGATCACAAGAGGAAGATGTTTACAAATGGCTCCAGGCTCCTTCTGCCCTTCTACTCATATAAGTTTCCCCAATTCATACAGCCAGATCGCACCTTGGAGAGGAGGGGGGAAGTCAGGCAGCCAATCTGAGAGGCCACGCATTTATCTGAATAAGTTACTTTTTAAAGCTTATTTATTTTTTTAATTGAAGTACAGTAGATTTATAATGTTGTGTTAGCAAGACGTGTATGTGCTCAGTTGTGAAGTCATGTCCGACTCTTTGTGACCCCATGGACTGTAGCCCGCCAGGCTCCTCTGTCCATGGGACCCTTCAGGCAAGAACACTGGAGTGGGTTGCCATTTCCTTCCCCATGAAAAAAGTTTATGTTACTTAAAGAGACTTTAAAGTATTGAATAGGACTGAGTTTACCAGATTAAACACAACGTAATTTTCTCCCATTAACCAGAGGGACAAGGGTGTTCTCTCTTTGTTATAAAGAAAAATTAACAAGATATATATGGTGGCTTAGCAGTAAGGAATCCACCTGTCATGCAAGAGACAGGGTTTTGATCCCTGGGTTCGGAAGATCCCCTGGAGAAGGAAATGACAACCCATTCCAGTATTCTTGCCTGGGAAATCCCATGGACAGAGAAGCCTGGCGGGCTATAGTCCATAGGGTGGCAAAGAGTAGGATATGACTTAGTGACTAAACAACAATAGACATGTATATATAGATCTTATTAATAAGATATATAAACATATATTTTATTTTATATATGTGTGTATATCTTATATGTATATATATATATGAAACATGCAAACAGTCTATCTTTTCTGCAAAACCATTATTGAAAGAGAACTGTGGAGGATACGGCTTCCTAACCCTGTATCTTCTATTTTCTGTTCCGTCTAGGTTGCCTGTCCCCTAATGCTCGGGAACTCCACTCTGGGAGACACTAATATATGTCAAGAAACGATGGTACTAGTTTTCATGTATGGAATGCCTTGTAGGTGTCAGATCCCAGGCTGAATGCTTTGCAGCCAGTCTCTAATTTAATGCAATGATTGCCATTCTGTAGATGAGGAAGCTGAAGTTTTGCAAGGTAGGACGAATTGTCATATATCACAAGGCTGAAAAGCAGCATAGCTGGGACTTGAGCCCAGATTTCCTGCCTCCAAGCTGCAGGCTTTGCCATTTAGAGAGGACGGAGTAAGAAATGAGGAACAGAAGAAAGATTCAGGAAGGATGGCTGACTTCTGCAGTTCTTGATCTGTGAAAAATCACGTAATCTTCTCGGAAGCTGACTAATCACTTGACATCACCTCCTAGGACCTTGATGTCCCCATCAGTAGCACAGACCAGTGGCCTGGATGGCCCCAGAGAGACATAGGCCTTCAATGGGCTCTCACTGTTCTTCAGATTGCTCTTCTATAACCCCTGAGGGAGAAACCAAAAATGAGAGAGGACCCCAGTCTGAGGCGTGGCGTAAAGCATGCGCTCAACCACCCCTGCTGATAGATGGTAGTGGAGATCAAAAGCACACTGATTCTCATAATGGGAGACTGAAGGAACCCTGAAGGCATCAGAGTAACCCTGTGGCCTCAAAGTGGAGACTGGCCCGCAGGCTGACGAAACAAAGGGAGGATGGTCTGGGGATGGAATCAGCTCAGCAGGCAATGTCCCTGTTATCCCACATGGGCCCAGAGCTGGACCTTTAGAGTTTCCTTATTTCAATCTTTCTTCAAACCCATTTCACATTCATGTTAAACCCAAATACTGCCATCCCAGAGAGATGCCTCACTGCACCCCATCCCGACAACCCCATAAAAATATGCCATCACTATAGTCCCATAACTATACTCATCACTGTACTCCATCACTGTACGCCATGGGTGTATACGGTCTTTGTTAATTATAGTTTCCTCTCCTGGATGTTTTGCCTTGACTTCACCTGATGAAATCCTCAGTCAGTTCAGTTCAGTCTCTCAGTCGTGTCCAACTCTTTGCGACCCCATGAATCACAGCATGCCAGGCCTCCCTGTCCATCACCAACTCCCAGAGTTCACTCAGACTCATGTCCATCAAGTCGGTGATGCCATCCAGCCATCTCATCCTCTGTTGCCCCCTTCTCCTCCTGCCACCAGTCCCTCCCAGCATCAGGGTCTTTTCCAATGAGTCAACTCTTCACATGAGGTGGCCAAAGTATTGGAGTTTCAGCTTCAGCATCAATCCTTCCAATGAATACCCTACTTGTCTTTTAAGATACCATGGAAATACCATCTCCTCTATACAGACCTTTTTATTATCAAATGTGAGATTCATTTTTCCTTTCCTCCTATATATTCTGTAGATTTCTTGTTATATTACTTATAACAGTGGTCCTCAACCTTTTTGGCACCGGGATTGGCTTTGTGTATGACAATTTTTCCATGGAACAGGGCTGGGAGCGGGTGGTTTAGGTATGATTCAAACACATTATGCTTATTGTGCACTTTATTTCTATTCTTATCACATCAGCTCCATCTCAGATCATCAGGCATTGGCTCCCAGAGGCTGAAGACCCCTGATTTATATATATATATATATATATATATATATATATATATATATATATATATATATGTCTGCCCTTGTTCTACAGCTGGTTTAGCCACAAATAATGATGAGGAGGAGGATAACAATGACAGTGATGATGACGTCACTCATCACTTGGTCACTAATCCTCAGCACACTTCTGGTTTAAGTCTTAGCTGCAGCGGACAGTTCTATGCACGCTCAGCCTCACCTTGTAGACAGAATGCCACTTGAAGCCTCAATGGGCCACACGACTTTCTATTTTCTGTTCCCGTTTGTCTTTGTTCAAGTGAGACTGGAATTATAGGATGGTTAAACCCCCCAGGAGTAACCCTGTGCTCCAGCCTCTGGAGATGTTCTGTATCCTGCTCAGGTAGCAGGAAGTCCTGGAGAAATTGGGCTCTCCTTGGTCATAGCAGCAGTCTTAGTACTACACACTTATCATGTGGTTTCCTCCCCTGTCTGTCTCAGGTTCTACTCTCAGGGGACAAAACTAAGTCAACTAGTCCTAGAGGGGGACCTAGGAAGGAGACCCTCAGTGGGATTCTGTAACTGGGTTACTCCAGTCTGACAACATCATGTCACTAAGACTCTCTCCAGCTGGAGGGACAGCACTGATATATGGATTAACTCTAAGTTACAGAGGCAATGGGCTTCCCAGGTGGCTCTAGTGGTAAAGAACCCACCTGCCAATGCAGGAGAACTAAGAGATATGGGTTCGATCCCTGGGTTGGGAAAATCTCCTGGAGAAGGGAATGGAAACTTATTCTAGTATTCTTGCCTGGAGAATCCCATGGACAGAGGAACCTGGTGGACTACAGGTCATGGGGTTGCAAAGAGGTGGACATGACCGAAGTGCCTCTAGCAGCAGCACAGAGGCAATGAGAATGATAAGGATTGTGGTTTGGGCTAGCTTTGAAGCTTCTTGGAAATCCTAAAGAAAATGACAAGCTCAGCTATTTACAGAGTATGCCACGAAAATTAGAAGGCTCTGTCAGCTCTGAAAGATACCTTCTCTCCTGGAACCATAGTTAGATCATGAAAGTTATTCTCAAAATTTAACCACAAGAGTGAGAGAGCTACAAAGGAGGTTGAATATACAGCCATGGAAGATCTCCTATGCTAAAGTTCAGTTCAGTTCAGGCGCTCAGTCGTGTCCGACTCTTTGCGACCCCATGAATCGCAGCATGCCAGGCCTCCCTGTCCATCACCCACTCCTGGAGTTCACTCAAACTCACGTCCATCGAGTCAGTGATGCCATCCAGCCATCTCATCCTCTGTTGTCCCCTTCTCCTCCTGCCCCCAATCCCTCCCAGCATCAGAGTCTTTTCCAATGAGTCAACTCTTTGCATGAGATGGCCAAAGTATTGGAGTTTCAGCCACAGCATCAATCCTTCCAATGAACACCCAGGACTGGTCTCCTTTAGGATGGATTGGTTGGATCTCCTTGCAGTCCAAGGGACTCTCCAGAGTCTTCTCCAACACCACAGTTCAAAAGCATCAATTCTTGGGTGCTCAGCTTTCTTCACAGTCCAACTCTCACATCCATACATGACCACTGGAAAAACCATAGCCTTGACTAGACGGACCTTTGTTGGCAAAATAATGTCTCTGCTTTTCAATATGCTATCTAGGTTGGTCATAACTTTCCTTCCAAGGAGTAAGTGTCTTTTAATTTCATGGCTGCAGTCACCATCTGCAGTGATTTTGGAGCCCCCAAAAATAAAGTCTGACACAGTTTCCACTGTTTCCCCATTTATTTCCCAAGAAGTGCTGGCACCGGATGCCATGATCTTCGTTTTCTGAATGTTGAGCTTTAAGCCAACTTTTTCACTCTCCTCTTTCACTTCATCAAGAGGCTTTTTAGTTCCTCTTCACTTTCTGCCATAAGGGTGCTGTCATCTGCATATCTGAGGTTATTGATATTTCTTCCAGCAATCCTGATTCCAGCTTGTGCTTCTTCCAGCCCAGCATTTCTCATGATGTACTCTGCATATAAGTTAAATAAACAGGGTGACAATATACAGCCTTGACGTACTCCTTTTCCTATTTGGAACCAGTCTGTTGTTCCATGTCCAGTTCTAACTGTTGCTTCCTGATCTGCATATAGGTTTCTCAAGAGGCAGGTCAGGTGGTCTGGTATTCCCATCTCTTGAAGAATTTTCCACAGTTTATTGATGCTAAAGTGAGGTCCCAGATAAAGAATGATTAAGACCCTGAGACATGGAATGGAGAGATTTGGAGGTATACATTTGAGAAATGAGCACCCAGATTCTCTTAAACTCTCCAAACTAGCAGGAACAGCTCTCTCCTTCTCACTAGAAGAGAGTAGATGTGATCTATGATGTGTATCTCCTGAAAATACTTTTCCACATAAAGATCACCTGAGTTCATACATTGCCCCAAGTTAATAACCAGGGACATGTTGCAGCCTAAACAAGAAAATATAGTTCCTTCTCTGGGAGGAAATAGACTTCTTACTGAATTAATTGCATGACACAGCTAATACATCCTGGTAGGAATGAGAATGGAGAAGGCAATGGCAACCCACTCCAGCACTCTTGCCTGGAAAATCCCATGGACGGAGGAGCCTGGTAGGCTGCAGTCTATGGGGTCGCTAAGAGTTGGGCACAACTGAGTGACTTCACTTTCACTTTTCACTTTCATGCATTGGAGAAGGAAATGGCAATCCCAGGGACAGAGGAGCCTAGTGGGTTGCCATCTATGGGGTCGCACAGAGTCGGACACGGCTGAAGCGACTTAGCAGCAGCAGCAGCAGGAATGAGAAAAACATGTGTGGGAGTGACTCTTGAGGGTGGTGGACCTGAGGCATGGGGCGGAACATAAGTCTGTGTGGGAGGGAACTGATTAACACAAAAGCACATGCTCATGACTTAGGATTTATTGTCCTGAAAGAACGCCTCAGGCTGGTCTAGCATGCTGCAGGAATGGCTCCCTGAAGCTTGGACACACTGACAGCCTATAGTAAAAGAGATGGAGCTGCTAGAATTGCCATGGCAGAATCTTGATGAAGAGATCAGAAAACTAGGGACTGTGGGTCTGTTAGAATACATTTATTTCCTAATACGAGGGAAACCACCACCTAATGATCTTTACTAAGAGAACCCAGGAGCTCTCTTCACAAAGGCAACGAGAAACACAGTAGTGTAGAGGCCACCAGCATCTTTGAGAAGCTAGATGGTGACAGTCCTTGTTAGATCAGGGTTGACAGTAGTCAATTCCACTGTGAAAATAGGCTTTCTTCGGATTCTGTGTGAATGAGTCAGGAAAAGCAGAGGCCAGGTAGTGCTACTTAACCATTACAGATAAGGCAGAAATAATTACCTTAATGGGCAGCAAAGACATAGTGGCAACCAGGTTGCCTCATCCCATAAAGATCTATGACAGTGGGTAATAGACCATGGTATTCCTAGAAGTAAGATAGATGGACAGCCAATTTGAACATTATTTAACGTTTAAAACCAGAAAAAGTCAAGAGCTGGTGAGCAGAAGTTTTACATAAGCCATAACAATGAAAAATCACAATATCTTGAATAAAGGCTTCTGGGTCCTCTTATGGAAGAATTAGGCAATGCCACTACCTGTAAGCAATTCCTAAGTCCTTCCCTAAAGAAAACTGTAGCCAGCATGCAGTTCACAATGGAAAGTTTCAGATTCATGGGCACTCAGTGCCCAAGATCTAGCATTTCTTCTCTACCAGGACCAGTAACATACCAGGAGATGCTTCTCACAGGGCATGTAATTCTCTGCTGGAGTTGGCAATGGCCTTACTCCAGAATTCCAGGGAACTGTATCATGATTATCCCACTGGAGTGCATCTTTTCCTGACTCTGACATCTCCACACCATAAGGCCTGGCAGATCCTGTCACTCAAACAGCAGGTCTCTTTATGTTTCACCTGGTATTTGGAGCAAAGCATTATGCCTTGGGGTAAAATTTGGTACCTACAGAACCCAAGGTGGCCTAACTTTCTTCTTTTTGATAGAAATTTCAATTTGCATAAATTTGTCTTTTATTTTTAAGGGGAGATTCTCATATGCTCTTAATCACTAGATTCCTAAAACCTTCAATGAAGTGTCCACTCTCTGAATTTCCATAGGATTTGTCTCCTGCCCTCTGGATCCGAAGGCCTCCAGAATGCTTGCCACCCCTTGATCATCCTGTCCAGTCAGCATGAAATTGTCAATCTAATGGGAGAGTGTGATGTTCTGTGGAATACCTGGCAGTCTAGATGTTTTTGGACTATATTATGACAGACAGTGGGAGACAGTCTTGCAGATGAATATTACTCATCCCATGTGAATGTGAACTATTTCTGATCCTCTTTCTAAATTGGAATAGGAAAGACTGCATTTTCTAAATCAATGGCTATATACCTTGTAGCAGAGGCCTTATTAGTGGCAAGGATATCACATTTAATGGGAAGGATACCACATTTAGCTATGGTCAGGGTGGTGTGCATGCATGCTGAGCCACTTCAGTCGTGTCTGATTCTTTGCTTCGCTATGGATTGTAGCCCGCCAGGCTCCTCTGTCCATAGGGATTTTCCAGACAAGAATACTGGAGTGGGTTGCCACACCCTCCTCCAGGGGATCTTCCTGACCCAGGGATCAAACCAGGGTCTTTTAAGTCTCCTGCATTGGCAGGTGGGTCCTTACCACTAGTGCCACCTGGGAAGCCCCATGATCAGAGTTACTACTTGGTTAAGTTTTCTGTAGACGTCCGTCATTCTCCAGGTTCCATTCAGTTTCTACAGGTGCTAAACAGGTGAATTAAATGGATATGTGAGAGGAACTAACATCCTTTTATCTTTTAGGTCCTTAATGGTGGCATTAGTCTATGTCATATCCCTCCCCCAGGATACAATATTGTTTTATATTTCTTGCTTTGGCCATGGGATGGGGACCTCCTGGATTCTGGCAGGACAGGGGTTTCCATTTGGCCTTCCCTTTGTGACAGCTTTAACTCCATAAACCATGAACCCAATATGAGGGACTATTACAATTGCTAAGTATATCAACCCCAATTTACGCACTTGGGTACTGGAGAAATGACCACTGGGTAGGAGTCTACTAATCTAGTGGGCCCATTATGAGCTAAAATTTAGCTGAGATTCCATTTATTATCTGTCCCTATATAGGTCCCCACTCTAATAATGGCATCATGATGACACTTTGGGTCTCCAGATATTAAAGACAATTCAAACTTTGTGTCCAACAGTTCTGGAACTGTTTGCTGACACAGTCACCCAAGTACACAGCCATAAGAGAAGAACTAGGGAAACTGTCACAGTATATACTTGTCATAATTTTGCAGAGCCCTTCTTCCTGGGAATTCAGTCACCTTTTCATTCAATGACTTTCAGATCTTACTATAACCTCAGAGCTACCTCTCTTATCAGGGTATGGACTGCATGAGGTCAGGGACACATTAGATTTACCTTTTACACATCAATGACCAGCTTAGAGCCAGATAGAGCAAGTCTTTAACAAATGTTAACTTTAAAATTATAAATGTGTTTTCCTATTCAATTTGATGGTTAGAGGGGAGTTTGACACAAATGTGGCCTGGACTAATTCAAACCCAACAGAGCTATTTGAAGACAGACTGGCTGCAAAACTGATGGAGGACATCAACCCACATATCTAAGAATCCCAACAAATCTAAAACAGGATAAACCCACACACAAAACACCTATGCTTTGGTACATCACAATCAATTGCTGAAAACCAAAACTTAAAAAATGTCTTCCCAACAGCCAGAGAATAAAATACATATTGGATTTCAGAGGAAAGCAATAAGAATGATAGCTAGTCTCATTAGAATGAATGCAAGGCAAAAGATAACAAAATGATGAAAGGAAAACATTGTCATTCTAAAATTCCTTATCTAGGGAAAATACCCTTCAAGGATGAAAAAGAAATAAACACATATTCAGGAAAGAATATGCTATTGGCAGACTCAGACAGTTCAGAAAACACAGGTTTGATTGACCCCTGGGTCAAGAATATCCCCTGGAGAAGGAAATGGCAACCCACTTCAGTATTCTTGCCTGGAGAATCCCATGGACAGAGGTACC
The DNA here is from genome assembly GCF_032405125.1 of Capricornis sumatraensis. Lineage (NCBI taxonomy): Eukaryota > Metazoa > Chordata > Mammalia > Artiodactyla > Bovidae > Capricornis > Capricornis sumatraensis. Next base: position 30,422,175 of record NC_091088.1, on the reverse strand, counting down.
TGGCAGGCGGCAGTCCACAGGGTCACAAAGAGTCAGACATGACTGAAGCAACTTAGCACACATACAAAACTGCTCATCAAGAGATATCATTAAGAAAGTGAAAAGACAAGCCACAGACTGGGAGAAAGCATTCACAAGACATGTATCTGACAAGTCATATCTGGAATATATAAGCATTCCCACAGTTCAATGATAAAAAGACAAATCATTAATTAAAAATGGATAAAACTTATATGCAGAATCTACAAAAATGGTACAGATGAATTTAATTACAAAACAGAAATAGGGTTACAGATGTAGAAAAAAAATTTGTGGTTACAAAGGTAGGGGGAGGGATAAATTGGGAGATTGGGACTGACATACACATTATCACATATAGAATAGGTAACTAACAATCGACTGAATAGCACAGGGTACTCTACTCAATACTCTGTAATGCCCTATATGGGAATACAATCTAAAAAAGAGTAGATGTGTGTGCATATATAACTGACTCACTTTGCTGTACAGCAGACGGTAACACAACATTGCAAATCAACTGTACACAAATCAAAAAAGTCTGAAAAAATGAACAGACATTTTATGAAAGAATCTATCCAAATAGTTAATAAGCACATAAAAGGGTGCTCAATGTCATTAACCTTCAGGGTAATGTAATTAAAACCACAGTATAATTACTCCCCCAAAATGCTAAAAATAAAAAAAATCTAAGTATTGGCAAGGATGCAGAGTATACAATGCTGGGAAGAGTTAAAACAGCAAAAACCACTTTGTACAACTGCATGGCAGTTTCTATTAAAGTTAAAGCATTGTACTCATAGTTGTTGGAGCAAAGGCTTCAGGCCTTCTCTGCAGGGAGCTCGTAGGCCCTAGCATACTCTTCCCCTAGCCTTGAGGGTACTTTTCATCCTGCCCTCCCACTTTGAGCTTCAAACCATGACATCTAACCCCAGGAAGTTGCAGAGCCACATCAAAGGAGAACAAGTGTTTGAGCCCTTATCAGAAGGAGGGGGAAAGGAGTGGGAAGGGGCCCCAGTAGATTAGCGGTAGATTTTGTCCATATCTGCCCATATCCACAACTTTGGCATTGACTCTTCTCCTACAAGTGACTCAGAGGTTGGCCACGTGACTTACTTTGGGGGCTTCCCTGGTGGCTCAGATAGTAAAGAACCTGCCTGCCAATGCAGGAGATGCAAGAGATGCTGGCTCGATCCCTGGGTCAAGAAGATCCCCAGAGAAGAAAATGGCAACCCACTCCAGTATTCTTGCCTGGAGAAGTCCATGGACAGAGGAGCCTGGCAGGCTACAGTTGATGAGGTCACAAAGACTGGGACATGACTGAGTGACTAACACTTTCACTTTGAATGAAACAACAGCAAATATAACACAAGCAGAGATTTGAAAAATATCTATATATTGGGGGTTTTCTTCTCTTGCTGCCCTTTGGGACCCTGCCATCCCCTTGTGTTGAATCAGTCTGGCCAGCCTGCTGGACAGTGAGAGTCACAGAACAATGTTCTGAGGCCCAGTGTCCCCATTGTTCCAGCCGACAGCCACCTAACCCTCAGAGTCAGGGTCTCCTGGCTGACTGGCAGTTGACCCTGCAAGCCTCTTGCTCCCAAACCATGCCTTGATAATCCAGGGATTATCACTGGTTCTCCAGAACTGGACAGGGGGATTAGGGAACCCAGAAAGAGTTCGGGCTAGATTCTCTCACCATTTGTGGACAGTGAGGTCTCTGCATGCTAATTTAACATTATCAACATCAAAGAACATTATATTTTTATTCTAAGTTTGGGGTAGTTACATTGCAATATTCTCCTTTACTTTCAGTGATTGTCATGGGAGTTAAGCTTTAGAAGTTCAGCTCCTTCCAGCTGGAGGAAATTAATTATTTAAATTATTTATGAGTGATCATATTAATATTATACAACCATGTAATATTTACTGTTTTGTTATTATTATCATGGCTTTCACTGTGCTAAATGCTTTACATACATTGCTTTAATTAACCTACCTACAACTGTATGAAATGGATATTATTACTGCCATTCAACAGGACAGAATTAAGGCTTAAGGGAACTAAGTACTTAGTTCCCTAACTTCTGAGTTTCATCCCCTATCTTATATTGCAATTTGATTTTGGAGGCAACAACTATGGCTGTACAGATTCCAAGAGAATTACAACTAGGAGGGATCTAGAGATGACCAAAGTCAACCTCCTCATCAGAGCACTGGGGCCACGCAGAGTTATAGAGGGTTAGTTTTGACCAGAACGCAGGTTCCTGACTCCTGACCACTGCTCTCTACACAGATTCAGGGTGCCAGCCTTACAATATGAAAGCACCGTGGACCAAAAGGGTGGCAGGCATTGTCTCATTTAATCCTCATGACTACCCTAGGAGATGGGGTTTATCCTTATATTAAACACAACAAAACTGTGGTTTCAAAAAGTTATTATCTTGCCCAAGGTCTTGGACGCTGAATGGACAGAGTCAGCATTTGAAAGTAAAACTCTATTAGAAAACCTGTGTTTTCACAGCTTTTCATAATCTGCCCCCAGGGCAAGTGGTACTCACCCCAAGGAATGGGTTCACAGAGGTGGATTTTCTGTTGACTGGAGCCACGGAAGCATTCCCACATTCCTGGGTGAGGCCTGGACTGCTCACTTGTGTGCAAAGAGCTCTCATTCTGCTCCTCTGCAGCTTGTGTCTCCAGGGGACTGCTAAGTGTTCTGCTCCTCTGAAGCCCGTGCCAAGAGCACCTAACTACCAGGGAGTACTCCCTGCTGTCCTCTGTGGGAGACAAAGCACTTTTCTTGGAAGCAGGGCAGGGGAGAGCCAGCAGGAAGTGGGATGCAGGGAGAGCGATTTGTTCTTTACTTTGACCAAAGGCCAAGACACCTCCAGGGCTGGGGTTTTGGGGGAAGAGGAAGAAGTGGTCCTGGGACCCTGTAAGTGACCCAGGGTCTTAGAGGGGTCCAAGATGAAGGTTTGCTTTGTCTTTTGTTTTTTTGGTCCTGCAAGAGGCATGCGAGATCTTAGTTTCCCAACCAGGCACTGAATCTGTGCCCCTGCAATGGAAGTGTGGATTCCTAACTCCTGGGCCACCAGGGAACTCCCTGCTTCATCTTTCTCAGGAGAAGTCCATCAACACCTAAACCGAATGGATGTGTTGAGTGGAAGCCAGCTGTGATGATTAATTTTATGTATCAATTTAACTGGGCTACAGGAAACCCAGAGAGCTGGTAAGGCATAGTTCCTGAGTGTGTCTGTGAGGGTGTTTCTGGGAGAGATCAGCATTTGAATCAGTAGAATGAGTAAAGACAGTCACCCTCACCAAGTGGGTGGGCAGCTTTTAATCCATGATCCTGAATAGGACAAAAAAAAAGTGGAGAAAGGTCAAATCTGCTTTCTTCATGAACTGAAGTACCCATTTCTCCTGCCCTCAGACATCTGTGCTGCTGGCCTTTGGACGTGGATGAAGACTGATGTCATCGGCTCCCTGGGGCTCTCGGGCCTCCAGACCCAGACTGAACTATACCACCAGTAGACAGCAGAGCATGGGACTTCCAGTTCTCCATAACTACGTGAACCAATTCTTACAACTACTCTCCTCTTACATATCTCTCCCTGTCTATCCTAGTGTCTCTTGTTTCTCTGGAGAACCCTGACTACTATGTCTGCCTTAGCCTGAAGAAGGACCAGGCAGGAGCCTGGATGTAGCGATGTGTTCCCAGAATCCCCTCGTTTGCCTGATGGAAGGACCCCAGGAGAACATCGCCTCCAAGCCTCTCAGTGTACAATGGGGAAAATAAAAACTCAGCATGGGGTAGATATCTCCATGTTTCCTTTTTGCTTAAGAGGCACTTACAGATGACAGTACGTCTTTACCATTAGGCTTTAGAAACCTACTTTACTGTGCATAGCAGCATTATTTGTAAAAGCAGAAAACTGGAATGAATTCAAATTTCTGGCATCAGTAGGATAAGTAAATAAATGTATTACTAGGATAAATAACTGTGGTCTAGCCATACAGTGGAATACCATACAGTAACGAAAAAGAACGAACTGCTCCTATATGCCATGAAATGAATGTCTCTCCCAATGTCGAACTTTAAAAGCTAGACACAAAAAGATTACACACTGCACTAGTCCCATAATCTCGAGTTCAAACACAGTCAGGCTAATCTGTGATGGCAGAGGTCGGAACAGTGGTTGCCTTGGTGAGGTAGGTAATGACTGCAAGGCTTCCGGGTGCTGGGGATCCTCTCCATTTTGATCTGCGTGATGTGGTCGCATGAGCAAAAATTTGTGAAAACTTGATTTGTGTACTGAGGATTTGTGCACTTTTCCATATACATGTTATATGGTATATTTTGATAAAAAGGTAAAAGCAAATAGTGAGTATTTCCTGAGGGCACGCATGTAAAATCATGTGTAAGTGTATTCAGGAACTCTAAAAGGTGGGTCACAAGATGTCAAAAGCAGGTAGGTCTTCAAAACAGGAACCAGAGTGGTCTTATACTTCATACTTTTCCATATTGTTTGAAACTTTATTTGTAATGAGCAAGTAATATTTTTATAATTGGAAAAAAATGGTTATTTCTATTTGGGGAAAGATATACCCGAAGCAAAATAAAGACAAATAAGAGACTAAAGGAGGAAGCCTCCAAACAAAGTATAATGGCTCATCCTAAACACACACAAAATTTGGCGGAATGAATGTATTGATAAAACCTCAAGAGGTTGTTTCAATAGACTTGGAAATTGAAATTCAGTAAGAAGTCCTTTAAAGCCTCATCTCTAATTATGGAAGAAAGGTTTTATCCTAATAATGAGATATGTCCCTAAGGGGCAGCTAGGGCACAGAAGCCCCTGCCCCAATCTGGCTAGGTCTCTGCCACCATGGGAGAGGCTGGGGGCTTCCTGGGAAGATAGTCTGAACAAGGAAACTAGGGGTGGTGGTGCCAGCACTGAAATTTACAGGTGTCGTCACACTCATGACCGCGTTCCAAGAGATCACTGTGTGCCTGGCACAGTGAAGGTACTTAAGTAGGTAATTTAATTTCCTCTTCTCAGTCATCCTATATGGATGTCTTAATGGCTGCATTTCATAAATGAGGAAGCAGAGGTTCAATCAACCCACAACTAATGTGACAGATGGACACTGAGATCGAAGTTCTGGGGTGAGGGCCTGGAGACACCTCAGTGAGGATCCAAATACTGGACACCAGCATCTCAAAGATCTTGAAAGCTGTCTGAGCCTATAGCAAGGAAAGGACAGCTCCGTTAGGTGGGAAAGAACGGTTCCACTTCACTGGTTCCAAACGGTGCTTTCAGAATCGACACAGGAGTTGAGAGTATGTTCTCTCATTGGCATTATGACAGAAGGCTTCCTGGAGAAGGTGTCCAAGTGAAGACGCCTAGAAAAAGCACTTGCAGTGCCACACATCCTTCCAAATGGGAGCTGACTATCCCTCCAGAGCCCCTCCTCTGCCTCTCCAACTGAAAATCTGACTCGGAAATGGGGCCCTAGATTCACATGGTAATTTTGAGCTAAGAGACAACTGGGATTCTGAGTCTGTAAGTTTTTACATTGTGTCTCCTAAAACACTAGCATGTCAGAAGAGCCTCTGGGGCAATGGAGAATGGAGAATGGATCCACATCACACTCCCTCCCATCTCCCTTCAAAGGAGACTCTCACCTTTTAACTGTTTTATTGGATTAAAATAGTGGGCTTCAATCAGGAGCAATTTTTGCTCCCCTCCTCCAGGGACAAGTGGAAATGCCTGAAGACATTTGTGGTTGTCACAACTTGGGGAGTGCTACTGGCGTCTGGTGAGTAGAGGCCGGGGATACTGCCATCCATCCCACAGGGAAGACTCCCACAGTTATCCACCCCCAGGGTCAACAGTGCAGAGGCTGAGAACCTCTGCACTAAACCATATGAATCAGTCAGTCGTAAAGGAAATCAACCCTGAATGTTTATTGGAAGGACTGATGCTGAAACTGAAGCTCCAATACTTTGGCCACCTGATGTGAAAAGCTGACTCACTGGAAAAGACCGTGATGCTGGGAAAGATTGAAGGCAGGGGGAGAAGGGGACGACAGAGGATGAGATGGTTAGATAGCATCACCCACTCAATGGACATGAATTTGTGCAAATTCTGGGAGATGGTGATGGACAGGGAGGCCTGCCGTGCTGCAGTCCTTGGGGTCACAAAGAGTCGGACACGACTTAGCGACAGGACAGCAACAACAAACAGCAATTTCACATGATGCATATTGCCTTTGTATAGATTTCAATTTAATAAAGGGTTCCAAAGTATTCTTAGATACTGAAATCATTAATCAAATCCAAACTCCTGATTGCACAGCTGGCAAAAATGTGGCCCAGAGAGGATAAGGGGACTTCCCAAGATCACACAGCAAGTAAGCATGGATCCAGACCTGAACAGAGTCCCTGTTAACCCTTCCCGTCAACACAGAAGCCTCCACCCAGGCTCATTTCTCCAGCCGCATGAAATGGCTTTGTTCCTATTTACTGATCTAATGTCCTGTCGCAGGAGAATGTTTCAGAGAGGGCTGCTTCCCACTGAAAACTTGGAATGACATTCATCCAGAACTCAAAAGAAAATGTGTTTGCTTAAAAAGAAAGAAAAGGGGCGGGGTGGGGGGGAATGAGATAAAAGAACTTTATTCCCAAACAGCCATACAAAGTAAAGGCCAGCTGCAGGGAATTAAGTGAGATTAATACCCGCTCACGTTGATCAAGAGAGAAAAGGCGGATGAGAAGCACATTGGGCCTTTGTGCTTTCCTCTCAAGGAATAATAACTACCTCAGATGGACAAGCAGACTTTCACTCTGAAAGAAGCGACCCAGTACCATCCCCCCATAATAAAGCTTGTGCAGGGGTCTTCAGGAGTCCAGGGAACTTGTCCTCCAGGAAAAATGAAATTGCAATGCCATGGCTACTTCTAAGGGCAAAGGACACAGCCTACAGGAGCGCTTTCCTTGTCAGAGCCAGGAAGAACCTTAGAGACCGTCCTGGGGGAAAGAAGCAAGCCAAGTTGTGCAAATTTGGGGTGAGGAACAGGAATCAAAATTGCCCTCACTCTGCAGCCAAAACAAGGTAGCTTGCCTGCCAACTTGAATTTAACCTGCACACATTCATCTTAGTACCAGGACATTTACATCCCACCTGCCCAATGTCTCACTCAAGTTTCCTTCAAATACTTCTCTAAAGAGCGCATCAGGGAAGTGCTTGTTTGATTGCACATCCTTATTGTGTGTCTCATGGGGAAATTGAGGCAAGAAAACAGGGAGGGTTTTGCCTGAGTTATGGGAAGTGCGGCTTACCTCTCCATACCTACACAAGCAGGGAAATAAAGTCAGCGAGCAGATACCTCATGGGCAACCTTATTAAAGTTTTGTTTTGTTAAAAAAACAAAACTTCACTGTAGAGTTAAACTCATACAGACAAAATACATGAAGCTGCTGACCATACAGCTTGGAAAGCAGATGCCCCTTCCTCAGTGAGGCAGCCTTCCCCTCATAAAACACATCAAGTCTCCGCTCCAGCCTCTCTGGATCTCCTATTTATCTAGGCCTCAGTTATGCCCCCTGCTGCGTGGGTGACAGCAACAGTCTGCAATCACCTGCCAACACCTGGCTTCTCTCAGCCTCCCTCTGATGGTTTCCATGGCAAACACTCCCACCACCCATTTAAATGGAGGATTTAGGCCAACCAAAGGGCTCTTTGGAATGAGCTGGTTTTTCAGATTCAACTAGTATTGATTTCTGTTTTTGTCTTTTAAGTCAATGGATTTCATTTTAATTGCAAGGCTCACAATGACTTTGCAGCTGTCCCAAGATTGTCTGTCTGTCAGCACGCGGCTTCAGCAGCCAGCCGCCGCCCACATTCCTCATCCTTGTTCCTTGCAGCGCACGGTGACAGAAGCCTTGGCGAGGACTGTAATAAGGAACAGGAGAGTTTGCTCTCAAATGAAGCCTATTCCCTTTGATCTTCACCTTTTTGACTGTGCCTCTGGCTGCTGAGCACCGCTTTGATCCTTCACCTGCCAGAAGCCATGGAAGATTTTCGACATCCTCTGCTCTATTTAGAAGGAAATAGAAGCTTCATCACCTGGCAGGCCGGGGCACCAGTGTCAGGGAACGAGAAATGTGAGCATCCACTCTGCAATGGTGACTGGACATTTTGGGGGGCTGTGATCTATGGGACATGGAATGGGCAGTAGAAATTTTCTTACATGCTGCCTTCTGTCCCGTTTGGTCAAATGCCCAAGGGGCCTGTCTTCCACCCCCAGGTGGGAAGTGATGGCACAACTTCACTGCCCATCAGGATTGACCTCCTGAGGCCCTTCCCATAGGAGACAGGAAGGCAGATGAAAGAAGACATCACCTTGGTTTCACCTCTCAGTCCTGACCAACATCCTATGAAATGGTTGTTTATTTAAACCTTCCCCAGAAAGATATTCACAATGAAGTGGGATTATCAGAGGCACCATCCACAGCTGTCAGAGGCCTAGGCTCAGTGGGGTTTGAAGAGGGATTGAGGGGAAAAGTGTGCTTTGCCAGAAGCTTCAAACTGTAGATAAGGTTGGGACTTATCATCTATTAATAGCTGCTGACACAAAGCCCTCATGATTATAGACCATAACCCTAGTACAGAGGAGAGAACCAATAATAATTGAGAAGCGGGGGGGGGCTTCCCAGGTGGTGCTCGTGCTAAAGAACTTGCCTGCCAGTGCAGAAGGCATTAGAGATATGGGTTCGACCCCTGGGTCGGGAAGATCCTCTGGGGGAGGGCATGGCAACCCACTCTAGTGTTCTCTCACGGACAGAGAGAGGAGCCTGGCAGGCTATGGTCCATGGGGTCGCAAAGAGTTGGACATGACTGAAGCAAATTAGCATGCACGCATAAGAGGAAAAGGAAGTTTTAATTTATTAATTTCCTGGGAAATCTTTTGACACTTTAAGTGTGCTATTTCATTTAATCCTTGCTACAACACCCCTGGGAAGAATCATTGATTTTATGTGACCTGCGAGAACACTGAAATCCAAAGAAGTTAAGCCCCTTGTCCAAACTGACAGAGAGAAAAAGTGACAGTCAGGATTCAGATTCAGGTCTATCTGCCTCTAGGGACCTGTAGTCTCAGACTATATGAACTGTTACAAATGGTCAGTGTTGGGGCGGGGGTGGCCCCTCTGAGGATCACACATACCCTAGGCACCAAAAAAGACACCTGGGCTTAAACAAGACAGTGTCTAACTGAGATCATTCTTGTTTCCTGGTGAGACCGTTTGAGGAGAGGGATGCTGGTTGATGGCAGTTGTAATAATACTTATTTGTCTGTAATTGCTCCTTGAATTCCAGCCGAAACGGGACACGCTGAGCTGTAGCTGTATAAGATGTCTGGATTCTCTCACACAGCACAGAGTTGGGAATGGGGTGGTCAGAAAAAAGGCGAGGTGGGGCCGGAAAGATGTCTCCATTTAACAACGATTTATTGCGTCCCCTGCTTCATAGAAGGCCTGGGGAGGTGGGGAAAGGGAAGGAAGAGAGAAGGCGTGAAGCTAAACAAAATGTAGTTCCTCTAGCTTCTTCGCATGTCATGAACTGTTTCCTTCACGGTGCAAAAATTTTTTAAAAGAGTCATCTCTTCCTTTGTAGGAAATAACAGGCACATGAACACCAGAAACCCGATGTGACTAATATAATCAGGACGTGCTGGGGAGGCCAAGAGAAAGCGCTCCCCAGGAAGCTGCAGAAGAGTTTCCACGAGAGGCGATTTTTAAGTCAGGGCTTGCAGGTAGGTCTCGTGTGGTTGTCCATCAGGTGGAGAGCAGCTGAGAGGTGAAGAGGCAGTTCGGGCTGGGGGGAACAGCCTGGGGAAAGTCTGTCAGGCGTGGGCAAGCATGGAAGGCGAGAAGTTCAGCGTCAGATGTGTCCACTGTTGAGTCACAGGCTGCTGGAAAGATCTGAGGCCAGTACATTTCTCTGTGCTCATGTGTCTCTTCTTGTGAGATGGAGAGGATAATAGTTCCTAGAGATGCGGGTTCGATCCCTCGGTTGGGAGGAGGAAATGGCAACCCACTCCAATATTTTCGCCTGGGAAATCCCATGGACAGAGGAGCTTGGCAGGCTACAGTCCATGGGTTGCAAAGAGTTGACGTTGAGATAAAGATGAAATGTTATTACATGTTTAGTGCCTAGAAGAATTCCTGGCACATAGATGCTTAATAAAAGCTAGCTGATTTTAATTACTCATGTGATGAAGATAACAATGATGATATAGGACAATGATGAGAAATGAGAATAGGACATTTGGTCAGGGTCAACTTATCAGGAGCTTCAAATGCTATGGGAAGGAACGGAGAATTTCATCCTGTGGGCAATATGTTTCAGAATAAAACTGCAGATTTCTGCTCAGAGTGCTTTCACTTCTTTCAGATGAGCCCCGTCACTTTGACAAGGACACTCCCCCGGGATGTGGCAAGGCTAGCTCACTCATCCCAGGGATTCTTGGAGTGAGAGTGGGGGAGTGGGCAGAGGGACAGACAACAGGACAAGTACCCCTTCCTGCCCCCACCATCAAGGCCCTGTCACTGTTCCTCACGGATGTGCTGCGTAGAAGGTTTGTAAGGACATCTCCAGACCTCCTGGGGTTTGAGGCACACCGGACTCCACAGGAAACCACCTACACTCCCTCTTTGGGCTCTGCTCACTGGGTCCCTCCATCCCCACCCCCATACCTCCCCAACAGCTCTTGGAAAAAGGACATGGACGTCCCACCATTCCCTGAAGCCTTTCCAGGCCATCAGTGATCTGGTGTGACTAACCGGCCTCTGGTCTGCACTTGGCTTTGTCTTCTCTTCACCCTGCCCTGCCTGGTTTTTTCCAATTTGTCCCCTCTCATAGCCCTTGTCCATCTACCCCTGAAATCAGCCACCCCTCCAGGCTTGCTCCTACTCCTTCAAGCACAGGACCCTTGCTTTCTTCACCATTCTGGCCCCCCACCCCTGAACATGAATGCTTCCTGTTCCTGCTTCTCCTCTCATCTTGCCCAGATCCTATCTGTCAGCCTCCACTGGAGACTTCTTGTTCCGACAGTGTCCTCTCTCAACTCCTAGAGTCCACGCTAATTTTTCCCGTCTCGCTTGCTACCTGTAAATCCAGGATGCTCTCTCTGCTCACAGTTTAGTCCACCTTATATCTTACACTGGCCATAAGCACCTTGACTCGTAATCTGATCCCCCAAAAAGGTTGCCCTACAGAGGCCTCTCCACCTCCCCACCCACAAGGGGCAAAGGCACCCAGCACTAGCTACGGAGGGAGCTGCCCCTTTCCCTTGACGGGTGAAGGCTACACCCCTTCTTCTTCCCTTCTCTCCATTCCAGGCACAAACTGCTCAAAGAGAACAAAGAAAATGCTCATATTTTGCCGAAAAGAATAAAACGCAAAGAGAATCTAGAACAGAAGAAAAAAATGTTCCATATTTATAGATTGGAGGAGGGAGGGGAAGTGATGGGATTGTAACAAAGCAGAAAAGGGCAACTTTCATTTGCCTGGGGTTGGGTCAGGGCTGTAGAGCCCACTGGTTTCTGAAGGACACTGCCCTCCACCTCTCCCTCCAGAGCCCTGGGGATGACTGGGACCTGGGGAGCCTGGGTGGACAGCCCTCATCTAATTGTTCTCAGTCCATGGGGGCTGGAGGTGGGGGGCTGGAGCCTTCCTGCCACCCCCTTTCCCATGGAAATAGGAAAGAAAGTGAGGGCGAATTCACGGATTTCAACCCACTCCTCACTGTCATAATGCATAATGTAGCAAAGCCAACCTGTATCTAGAGGTTAAAATAAATCAGACCAAAAGCGAAGCAGGAATGACTGCAGTAAGACACCAAGGAGAACTGCCAGACCACTGCAGTAGGACACACAGAGGTGCAGAGAGGAGCTATGGTGTCTGAATGGCAAGGAAAGGTGGCCTCAAGTGAGCTGCCATAGCTGAGGTTGCATGCATGCCTGGAGATGGAGAGACCTGACCTGATCATCTCCTGAGTGCTCTTCGAATTCTGAGGTCCATGAAATAGTGGCTAAGACTCTGCACTTTCAATGCAGGGGGCTCGGGTTTGATCCCTGGTCAGGGAACTAGACCCCATATGCTGAAACTAAGAGTTTGTATGCCTAAACTTGATCCCATATGCTTCTATGAAGAATGACGATCCCACATGCTGCAACTAAGACTTGGTGCAGCCAAATAAATAACAAACTTTTAAAGGGTCCTACACGTGGAGCAAATGGCTCGGAGGTGGCCAACAGCAGATTTGAGGCCTGCACACAGCAGTAAAGAATCCACCTGCCCAAGCAGGAGACACAGGAGACACGGGTTCAATCTCTGGGTGGGGCAGATCCCCTGAAGTAGGAAATGGCAACCCACTCCAGTAGTCTTGCCTGGAAAATTCCATGGACAGAGGAGCTGCGGAGTTGGACACGACTGAGCACACACACACACACCCTATCTTTATGTCAGCTGCATCCCCCAACTCTGGGAAATCAGGAAATCTGGATTCAGGCTCCTCTACTGGCCTTGGGAGTTCATTCCCCTCTCTGGGCTCAGTGCCACCATCCTCAAAATGACAGGCTAGAAAAGATCATCTCTAGGGGGCTCCCAGCTCTGCCTTCCAAGAAGTTGGCGTCTTCACTGTATGCTGAGACAGTGGGAGGTGGTGCCCACAGGAGTGCCCGGCCCCAGCTGGTTGCCCAAGGCACTACAGGTCCCTCACCTCTGCTGGGCAGCCACAGCCTCAGTGAGCCCTGACACACCAGCTGGACAGCAGTGGCATCAGGTGTGGGCTGAGGGGCACCAGCTAGCGGTAGCCACATGCCCTGTGGCTGGTCCCCCTCCACCACTCACTTCCAGCAAAGAGGCGCCCTGTAGCCCACTCCTCTAAATGCACCCAAATCCAGCATCTACCGGTTCAAGACCACGCATAACAGTCATTTGAGCCAAGATACCGGTGTGCCCCTCAGCCAACAGCGGAGCCATCCCACAGCTCAGTGAGGATGCCCTTTACCTCACCTCTTCCCATAGTCTCCGGCAGGTAAAGTTTCAGGTTCTGTGACTATGCCGGCCCACACCCATTTGCCCCCTCTCTGAGGACATACACCATACACCGCCCGAGCCCCAGAGATACCAAGGGCTGTGTGCTCTGTTGAGATAGGTCTGCTCCTTAGCATGAACCTTGTTTCCTTAACATGAAACCTCTGTGACTATCCAGGGGTCCAGGAGCTTGGAGAGATTGCATAAAACTGAAAGCTTCCATATGATTAGTATTTGGAAATTAAATTAGGGTCAAGGTTAAGCTGCAAAGAATCCTCAGTATATAGTGGCTTGAGGAACACAGGAGTTTATTTCTCTTTCTGAAGAACCAGAGCTGAAGCTTCTGGTTCTGGGTTTACATTCCCTTGGGTCCCCTTACTGGGCCCATGCCCACCAGTGTGGCTTCCAAAGCCAGCACCTGCATCTTTGGCAGAGGGCTGCCCTCGGCCGGATGACATTCACTTGGCCCACCAGTACACAGAAGACTGGAAGGGCCTGAGAACAAGTTCCCCCCACCCCCTGCCCTGACACTCATGGGTGTGGGGATAAATATGGCCAGTTCCTCCACTCGTGGCTAGCTCTGAAGGCTGTGTTTGACACTGTTTCTCGGAACGTCCCCATGGAACTCCCCCCAAGTCATCCACTGTGGTAGCCGGCCTTTACTGGCTGCCTTCTCTTCCCTTGGTCACCTCCCCACTCACCTGCCAGTGCCCTGAGCCTTCCCAAGCAAACCACATGCGCTCAGTCCTAGTCTCAATACCGGGACCCAGGTTCCTTCCAATCTGTTGCTCTGTTAGCCCTCCACCACTCCCAGCATGCCATCCTGCTCGGCACAGACAAAGAGGTGTCATGGCATAGCCATGCCCTGGCTTGTAGGAAGGAAAAAAGAGGACATGCTGGGAAGCAATTTGCTACAAGTGAGTGACATTGGAGTGGCACCCATCCTTTCCTTTCATGTGTCCTTGGTGACAACTTAGCTGCAAGCGAGGCTGGAAACGTGTGCTGCTTGAAGCGTAATCTGGAGGAGAGGAAACGGTTGCTGTGGCCACTTTGTAGTTTCTGCTACAGAAATGAAATAAAATCTACCCATTTACCAGACTCCATAATAAAGGTGCTCTGCTTATCTTCCATGTGCTGCTTTGCTGACTCTGCACAACACAGTGAACATCACTGTTGCCATTCACAGATCGGGAAACTGAGGCACTCAGGAGTTCAGGGTCCTGTGTGAAGTCACACAGGGGCAGTGAGGGGCAAGGTCAAGATCTGAACCCAGGTGTTTCTGTGCTCTGTGGTTATTCTGCTTTTTATCCCTAGAAATGTATTTTATCTGGTTCCATATCCTGACTTTGAAGGTGACAATATGGGGGGGCAGGGAGGGCAGAGAAAGGCAGAGCCTCATCACAAATCACCCAGAGAGAGAGAGAGCAAAATGCTGAATCGAGCCAGAACCCAGGGGTCCTTGCTGCCAGCAGGCTGCTTTATCCATGGAGCCTGCTCTGGGCTGATACCTTCAAATAGCTCCTGCTCCAGTTCAGACCAGTGCCTCCAGGGCTTCAGGGGAGGGGGACACGCACCCTTTGGGCTCACTGAGTCCAGAGCCCAGCCTTAAAACTCAGCGGCATCTACAGATTCCATATAGAAAAATCTACGAGTCAAGGTGGCAGTGATGGCCCAGTGTCCCTTGTGACATGAACAACATCCTCTGTGCTCAGCTCACAAGCCTTAAACTGGCTCCCTGCCCTCTCCCAGAAGAGGGATGCAGATTCCCTTGGGCCTTGCTGTCGGCATGCAGGAATTAGACAGAGGAGAGGGATTGGGCCATCAGGGTCCCCAGATCCTCCATGAAGTCATCCCCTTGCTGTCGTCAGTGTCAGTTGCCTAGCAACTGCCTTTGGCAGATGGTGGCACTGAGAGCATGCCAATCTCTCCACAGCTAAAAATACATTCCGACGACAACGGGTCTATTTTAAAAAGATACAATGCGCTCCCAACATCTTCCCTTGTCTGCAAAGAACTGTGCTATGCCGGGTCTCTCCGTGCTTCTGATTTGGTCTGACGGTGTGGAAGACAGTATTCTAGGAAAGGAACTCAAGACCGGGCACCACAAGGGTGCTTAGCAAATTGCCCTGGAGGAGGATGAGGGTGAGAAAGAAGAGGAGCGATAGGAAAGAGTGGACGGGGAGGAAGACACAGGAGTTGGGAGCAAACCCTGCCATTTGGTCACAATCCTTCCCCACTCAGAAGGGTGGAGTTAGGAAGAAAAGTCATAGACTTACAGAAGCCTGGTGCTGGAAGGGACCCAATCCCATTTCCCAGTTGGGAAGGCAGAAGCCCTGAGAGACTGAGATGAGAAGAGCTGGCTCTTTGCCCTTGTTCACGGTGCAAGTGCTGGGGTTCCCAGGGGTGGGTGTGAGACCTTGGACCCTCTTGCATTGTATCAGCAAGTTTTTCATATCACTGCCACCCCGCCCCACCAGCTTAGTCTTTCCGTTTAATCACCATAATTTGCAGCTTTTAAAAAAAATAGAGAATAGTAAGCCTATTTGGGCATTGATTAATGCTTCTTAAGCACCCACTGCCATACTGTGCCAAGCTCTGGAGATACAGCAGGGGACCCATACATGTGCTCTCCACCTCCTGTTGCTGGTGGTCCAGCAGGTGAGGTTGGCATCAAGCAGGTAACCACAGGGTGCACTGTGCTTCAGACATCGAGGCAGATTTGGGTCGAGCCCACTTACCAGTTCTGCAACCAAAGGACATCACTTAGGGTTGCAAAGCAAAATACAGGGAACCCAGTAAAATATGAATTTCAGGTGAAAAACCATTATTTTTTAAGATTAGTGTGTTCCCAGTATTGCATCAGCTGAGGTTCAAATTTAACTGGGCCTCCTATAATTTTCTGGAGAAGGAAATGGCATCCCACTCCAGTATTCTTGCCTGGGAAATCTCATGCACAGAGGAGACTGGTGGGCTACAGTCCATGGTGTCACAAGAGTTGGATACGACTGAAGTGATTTGGCACAGCTCACATAGGGGTTATTTTTCAGATTAAATAAGAAAACATATATACTTCTGTGGCCAGTTGATAAATGTTATTTCCTCTCCTCTCCAAGCAGGGCTTCTCTGGGGTTTAACCCTGGTCAGCATCTGAGCCCAGCTCTCCTCCCCTCAGGATCTAGCAATAAGTGATGGTTCGCAGTAACTCTGTTCTGTCCTAAGGCTGAGCTGCTGCTGCTGCTAAGTCACTTCAGGCGTGTCTAAATCTGTGTGACCCCATAGACGGCAGCCCACCGGAAAATGTGCTGGTGGCCGTTGATTTGCCAGATGAACTAGGAATCAACCCAATTTTACTTGGAATGCTGGTTGGGGCCAGCAATTCTCCACTACCTGGGGTGCTTGTTAAAAATATAAGTGCCAGGGGCTTCCCTGGTGGCTCAGTGGTAAAGAATCTGCCTGCCAGTGCAGGAGACACGGGAAGACCCCACATGCCATGGTGCAACTGAGCCCATGAACGCCAACTACTGAGCCCGTGCTCTAGAGCCCGGGAGCCCCAACCCCGGAAGCCCATGCTCCACCACAAGAGAAGCTTCCATAATGAGAGGCTGGAGTGGTCCCCATTCGCTGCAACTAGAGAAGAGTCCATGCAGCAATGATCCAGCACAGCCAAATATAAATTAAATTATTTAAATTTTTTAATTAAAAAAAAAAACAAACAGATGCCAGGGTTCTACCCAAGATTCGTGGAATCGGGATGTCTAGGGAAGAATGTGCCACTTAAGCAAAATCCCTGGTGAGTCTCTGGACCCTGTAAAGTCTGAGAACCCCTGGTCTGGTGTGTGCTGAGAGACTGCTGCCCCTGTAGAAGCAGGGCCACCAAAGCCTGTTTTGGAATGTAGGATCCTGGACTGGATTCTGGAACAGAAGAAGGATGTTAGTGGGAAACTGTCTGAAATCCAAAAAACATCAGTAGTTTAGTTAATGGTATTGTGCCCATGTAATTCCTTAGTGTCGATCACTGTACTATGGTTGCGTAAGATGTTAACATTAGGGAAAGCTCACACTGAAGGCTATCTGGGAACTCTCTGAGCTATTGTCGTAACTCTTGTATAAATCGCAAATTGTTTCCAAATTAGAGGTTTAAAAAACAACTGCTTTAGCTCACAGCCTGCTATGGGCCTTTCCCCAGACTGGTGGAGCATCAGAAGGCCTGGCCCATGTGCTAACCTGGCTTGAGTTGAGCAGGTGCAGGTAGCTGAGAGCTCCCACTCCACAGTTCTGGGAGAGCTTTGCTCTCTTCCCTGTCATTCACACTGGGGCTTAAATGTCAGCCTCAATGAATTACATTTTAATCTGTTTCTGTTATCAGCCTGGCCAGGCCCTAATTGGATGCCAGGCACACCGCTGAAGGGCATGCATAATTCATCAGCTGGGAGGCCAAGAAGGCCTTTCATCATGGGCCAGGGAAGCAGGAGGGAGAGAAGGCAGAGGGGAGGAGAGAAAGGGGAGAAGGGAAGGGGCAGGAGCTCCGAAGGGAGGGAGAGCAGGTAGGTTCGGGGGAAGGGGAGGAGAGGGACCCAGCACAGTTGTAGCCACCCAGCCCTTCAGCCTCTGCTTCAGGGCCACCTCCTCCAGGAAGTCTTCATTTGCAAGCCTCAGGCCCTTCTTCCCTTGGCTGCCCATTGCACAGGACAGACCTCTGTTACACTTGACTGATCGCAAGGTCCCCCTGATGTTTGTTTAAACCACCTGCCCCTAGACCCTGAATGCTCTCCCTTTGGGGTGACATCTGACCTGATGACAGATCACCCAAGTTTGGCAGAGTCCCGGCACAGTGAGTGTTTGCTGGATGGCTGGAAGGTAGATTCTAACTCAGGCCATACAAGGAAACGGTCTTAACTTGAGCTCCTTGGCTCTGCCACCAAACTTGCCCTAGCTGGGTCCTGTTCCCCAAAGCCACCTTCCATTCTGTAGAGCCTCTGTCTCTTCCTGCCCCATCTCCCAGCGCCAGGGACCACATGGAAAAGCACAGTTATACCGGAACTGAAAGAGAAAGTCCGTATTTCTCTGACCATGCCTCATGCTATCAATACGTAGTTGATTGCACAGATCATCTGCCCTCCACACCTTCCTCAGTCTTCTCTAGGAGGGCCCACTCGGCTCAAACCACTATTGTCCAGGTCACCAACCAGCTCCATGTGGTCACAGCCAAAGTGCACTCCTCTGCCTTGACCTCGACTGACCCTTCAAGAGCATTGACCTCAACCACCCGCTGACACGTGACCTCCTCCCGATTCTCAACAGCACACCCTCTGCCTTCCTCCTTCCGCCTCAGCCACTTCATGCCCACTCACTTTGCTGAATCTCTCCTTTGCTCAATGACTCTGAATGTTGGGAAGCCCCACGGTTCACTCTTTAGACCTCTGCTCTTCTCTAGCTACTGTTTCTACTTAAATAGTATCATTCAGTTCCATGGCTTCAAATGCCATCAAATACTAATGGTTCCTAAACATATATGTCCACCCTTGACCTCTCCCTCAAGCACAAGTAGCCACTTGAGTGTATTAGTTCTCTATTGCCAAGTAACAAGCTACCCCCCCCTCCCCATTTAGCAGCATTAAACAATAAAGATATGTTGTCTCACAGTTCTTGTGAGTCAGGAATTCGGGTGCCACTTATCTGGGTGTCTCTGGCTCAGGTTCTCTCATGAGGGTGTGGTCAGCCTGTCGTTTGGGGCTGTGGTCTCATCCTAAGGGTGTGACTGAGAGAGGACCTGCTTTCAAGCTGACTCTTGTGGCTGCGGGCAGGATTTGCTTTCTTGCCGGTCATTGGACTGAGAGTCCCTGTCTCTCACTGACTGCTGATGGGGGTCTCCCTCAGTTCCTTGCCACGAGAGCCTCTCTGTAGGCTGCCCACGACATAGCAGTTGCCTTGCATCATAGTAAGTGAGCCGGAGAACAAGAAAGAGTACCCAAGACAGAAGCTGTGGTCTTCTTGTCATCACTCACAGAAGGGAAATTCCACCACCTCTCCCCAGTTCTGTTTGCTGGAAGTGAGTCACTAAATTCAGACCACACTCAAGGGGGAAATATTACTCAGGGCATGAACAGCAGGATGCAGGGGGGCTATGTTGGGGGCTATTTTAAATAGGCATCTCAAATTAAACATGTCCATGATAGAACTGATTTTTCCCATCTCAAGTTTCCTCCTCTCCAAGTTTGCTCTAAGCACAAAGAGGTGAAGTGATTTGTCCATGATCTCACAGAGAGTTAACAAGACAGATAGTAAGAGGGGCATTGGAGCAAGGTGAACGACTTAATTCTGGAGCATTGACAGCGCTCTGCCAGAGCCCCTTCCTACCCAAGCCCACCTCAGCTAATAGTCTCTGTTAGGCTGGAAGCTTAACTCAGCCACACACAGAGTCAGTAACAGAAGTCCCCAGGTCTCAGATCAAATGTCCTGCTCGGCAGTGTTTATCTGCAGAGGTTGAGTGAGTCCCAGGTGGTAGGCTCCCCTCCTTCACGGCTTTCGCCAGCTTCCAGGCGATTCTACCCTGTGTTCCCCTGCAGAAGAGCTGGGCTGTGTCAGGCCTTCAAGGCCCACATGCAGCTCTTCTGACATTTGTTCAACAAATAAATACACAGAGCTGGAGAAACAGTCTCATACTCTGGCAGGTCAAAGGGCTACAGAGAAGCCAGGGTCACTGTGATTAGTATCATCTCCAGTGGCTGCTGGACAAAGCTCAGAGGGGAGGGGCAGATAAAGCTTCACGGTGTCTGGGAAGTACCTGCCCACCCTCTCTCCCACGTGGGATATTCCTGAGTAGGTAAGTTCCTGTGTTAAACCCAGCCCACTCATGCTGTTGCAGGTGATAGAAAGCCCAATTTGAATATTAGTTGAAAATATAAAACATTGATTCATATAACTGAGAAGGTCTGGCTTCAGGCATGGCTGTATCTAGGGTTTCTGATGATGTTTCAGGACCTGGTCCCTTAAAGTTTCTCATTTTTGTACTTCCTGTCAACTCAATGGACATGAGTTTGAGCAAGCTCTGGGAGATGGTGATGGACAAGAATGATGGTGATGGCATGCTGCAGTCCATGGGGTTGCAAAGAGTTGGACATGGCAGAGCGACTGAACCAAACTGAATTGTTGGCTTTATTCTCAAGTTCCACGTTGTGATACAAAGACTGCCAGAGGAATGAAGGCTTGGCGGCATGGTCTTAACAAGCTGAAGTTCAGGCTAGTAAGCTAATATTGAGGTTGGAATAAACAAGAGTGTTAAAGGCAGTGAGTATACTCATGTAACAGAAACACCAGGGCCCCTCTAGTCTAATTTCCTAATCTGTCAGACAGGGAAGCTGAGGCTCCAAGAGACAAAGGGATTTAAGGTTACCGTAAGTAGGTGGCTCAGCAGCCGGGACCAGAACCCGGGGCTGCTGACATCTGAGCCAGTGCCTTGCCCCTCCTCTTCTGTCCCTCTTATTTCTTTATTCAGAACCTGAGACCACGTGGTCCTGACCTGACAATGCCTTGACAATCATGTCTCAAGACTCAGAGCTCCCAGCTGATTCTGACTTTACATCATGGGTGGCCTTGGAGCTCAAGGCCCTTAATGGACATCCAGGGTCTACTTCCCAGCCTCAGCCTGCAGGAACACAGAGACAGGTTATGTTCAAGGTCTGGGTACAATCTGAGACCTTGGTGACACAGGCAGGTCCACACACCTGTGGGGTCTCAGCACATGTGGCCTCTCATGGGGTCTACACAGACCACATGAGAGAAGTCAAAGCTGGGACCAGGGCTCACGGGGATGGTAATTGAGGAGGGGGGTGGCTCTGAGTAGGCATTGGAAGGGAGCAGATAGGCGTCCATCAGCCCCTGGGGACCATCGTGGATCAGCCCCAAGGCAAGGCCGAGTTCAACCTTCCGACTTTCTGGGAAGATGGTTTTCCAGCAGCATCGCTGATGGAAGTGGAAGCCTAGCTCATAAGCCTGGTTGGCAGGCTTGCAGGACAGATGGGCTGCTGACAGCATCCCCCTCTTACCCCCTCCTCAGAATACTCCAAAGCGGGGAGGAGCGAGCAGCAGGCCTGCCCGCACATCTCCTCCCGCCTGCATACACACAATCTGGCTGCATCTCTCACGTGGACCCACCCCCACTCATCTCCCCCACTCACCCTAGCCCTGTAGCCTCCACTCCCCACAGGCCTGAGTTATCAGCTCAGAGTTGGGGCTGGGACTAGGGTGAGGCAGCTGAGGCACAATATTTACGGCAGCTTCAAAATTACTCAGTGATCAAGATAAATAACCGTTTGTGTGATATCTTTAAAAACCAAAATTAATGCAAAAAAGTCCACAATGAGCAAATATCAAAAGTTTACATATAGACAGTCTCTAACAGGCCGAGGATTGGGTTGAGGTAATGAATGCCACATCATGTAAGTACAGGATTAGATGTCTTCATTAAAAAATTTGGTTATACATTTTGGTATTGTGTATACTGTAAATTTTTTTTTTGCATTACCTTTAAATTTTGAAGTATTGCATTATTAGTTATCTTAGTTACTGATTTTTGGCCTCCACTTAAATTCCGTGCCCATGGCAATGCCTCACTCTCCTCACCCAGTTCTTGGTAAAACCCACTGTGTTCCTGCCCCTCACCCTCCTCAGTCCCAGGAGTGGCTCCCAAATTGTCAGGATGCAAGTGAAACTCTCAGTGTGCTGTCTAAGTCCCAGCATGGGTCCCTAGCTACCCCTCCACCCTAACCCTCCCAGCCAGCAGAACATGGCATCAAGGTGGTTTGAATACTGAAACACTTCCTTATCTCTCAACCATGTCAGCGCACCCTCCCGTGTACTCTCCTGGGAATGTGTCTCAGCGATTAATGCCTTTGATTGGTATATCCTCTCTTCCACACACACTCCACATAGTCCTCCTGTCACCATACAAAATATGAGACAGGCACGCCTGCCAACGCTCTCATCACAAAGTTATCAGGAATAGAACTTAATAAACAGGAAGCAACATATGAAAACACTGAGTCAGAGCAAAGACACACAAATGCTGCAACTGCCTTTGCTGCCAAAATTCCAGTCTGTAGATGGGGCCTTCATGGTCGCCAGGCACAGCCCACGTGCTGGGGCTTCTGTGCTGCTGACTTCAGTGGGCGTCCTCTCATGTGCCACTTCAGCTCTCAGGCACCCTCGGGGCCCCTGTCATCTCTAATCTTCCAGAACCTGGGCTGTTATTTCTGGACCATCCTCCGCAGCATGCCTAACTTTCTGTGATATTTGGAAATCTACTTCCCGTGCCTCAAAGAACCAATGGAAGGGAATAGAAAAGGAGGGACTTGGTGTTTGAATTCACAATGCCATCTTTGCACCTCTGCAGGCTGATATCTTTCCTTTCTTAGTGGACTTGTTTGGAGGACTTGCTGGAGAATCCATTTGAGAATCTGCTGGGATCTCTCTGCCAAATCAGATAATTCCCCGATGCCCACCTTCCTGGCAATGATGCTCTCCATGTGAAAGTACCTACAAGCTGGAAAGCAGGTCTGTCCTGTGAAGTCTCTTTACAGTTGCATCCTAGCACATGCTGCATTTCTCCATCTGGTCCCTGCGTCATACAGCCAGGTCTGGGAGACCTTCTTCTGTGTCTGTTTGACTTTTAATGGTTGGTTTAGTCCTGGCAGATCACAGAGTGACACCCATATGGATCAGAGAATTAACTAATTCAAGAAAGGGATGCATTTTCAGAATAGACATGAGGTTACGAGAGGCTCCCTACAGTTAGAATAAAGCTTTTGTTTTAGATGAGGGGTTACTTGAAGTTAAAGAACACTTTAATGCGGAAATCATTTTTGAGCAGGTATTATGTGCAAAGTATTGTACTGTAACTTTTACTGAGTGTTTACCATGCACAGAGAGCACCTCCATATGCCTCAAAGACATTCATACGTGTTAAACAATTTAGTCCTCGGATGAGGGAGCAGTGGTATTATACTCACTTTACAGATGAGGAAACTGATGCACAGGGATGTTAAGTATGGCAGCAAATGGGCTGTAGGAGTCCAAGCAAACACATGAGTGGTATCAGTAGGGCAAAGTAAGATAAACACCACAAGAGAGGAAAGTGTAGAGGGCAGTTCCCTTGCTAGAGTCCCCTCTTGTGCGTTCCTTCCTGGAGAATTTGACATGTCCTTCAAGATTCAGCCCTATGCCTGTGTTTTTGGTAAAGCCTTTTCTTACCCCTCCCTCCAGCAGAGACGACCACTCCTTTGACTGACGCCTCCTGCCGGAGTCATAGCATTACCCAGACTGATCACCCTGTGTGACAACTGCTTCATATCTGCCCCCCTCACTGGCTGTGAGCTCCTGGAGAGCAGAGGCAAGACTGTGCACCCAGGGCCTCCCCAGCATAGAGCATGGCACAGGATAACTTCTGAAGAATGATATAGCAGTAAGTCAGGCTTACAAGTCCTGCTAGGGTGGCTCAGCGGTAAAGAATCTGCCTGACAATGCAGGAAATGAGGGTTCCATCCCTGGGTTGGGAAGATCCCCTGGAGAAATAAATGGTAACCCACTCCAGTATTCTCACCTGGAAAATCCTATGGACAGAGGAGCTTGGCAAGCTACAGTCCATGGGGCTGCAAAGAGTGGTACACAACTTGGTCACTGAGCACAAGCACAGACTTACTTAAAGGCCTCTATTCTCACGTGACCCCTGCCACTTCCACTTACATTCCAAGGCCCAAAGCAATTACATGCTTCTGGCTACAATTTTCATACCTCAGACCTTGCCTGGCCAAATTCAGCTATGCCAAAGAAGACTCCAGGGGGACTGCCAGATGGATCGGTGACAGACCGGTGGACAGTGGCCAAGCCAAGTTGACATATCCACACCTTGGGAACTCCCTTCAAAAAACGGGCCCTTCTGGAAATGTAGAAAAGCTGTACAAGAGGTGGGTACTATGTGAGCTACGACAGGAAGGCGTCTGGACATTGGTGGAGGAGTCTACACCAGGGAATATTCCTATCCTGCTGTTAATTCTCTGTAGACCCCAGGCACAGCCCTTTCCTTCAGGGGTCCTCTTTCTCTCCATCAGAATAATCCCAGGCTACAAGCTCATGGTCTCCATGTTTTTAAGCTTATACGATCCCAACAACCAAGGATCATGACATGCCTCATGACATGCCCCAAATATTATCTATCCCCATAGTTTGGGAGCCTGATGAATTTTAGCAAATGTAGCAAAACACTGCAGAGAAACAGATCATATTCCTTTCCCATCTTTGAAAAGCCTATCTTTCCCCGCTACCCTCTCCCGTTTCTTTTTTTTCCTTCTTGAATATTGAGTCTCCGGGGTGACTAAGCTTTGTCATCTCTAAATTCTGAGAAGTTTAGATTTCATGGGGTGAGGGAAAGGAGGGATGAACCATCTCTTGTCTGTCATCTCACGAAGATGCAGCACATTTCAAAAGTAAGATTGGCTTCTGACTATTAAAAAAAAACTCTGGCCCATGGCCTTCCTTGCACATTAATCTTGCCAACAGATGTAGACTTGCACACACACTCTCCGACTCAATGCTGAGACCCAACTTCTCGGGCCTGTTCTCATGCTAAGATTCTCTAAGGACAAGCATTTCTGTTTGGACAACTGTGAAGTCAGCCATTTGTCCTTTCAAGGAAAGGGTGCACAGTCTGAGTCACCTGCCCTTTCCCTAACCAGTCATCATAGACACTCCATTCACACTTCACAAACTGAGTGCAAGGGTATAGTTCCCCAAAGAGAAGTCAACATTTAGACCTGGAAGAAAAGCATGGAGCATTCAGAGGACTCTGTAAGGTAAATAATGACAGGTAGATAGCAGAGTAAGACCAGAACTCACAGTGCTAATGAACCAGTTGTGAATTATCTTTTCCCCCGCTCTCATATCCCTGGACCTGAATACAGATCAGCCTGAAACCCAAGTGGGCACTATCATGAACAGAGAGCTCAAGGATAACTCTATAATTTTAGCTCAAGAAATAGGAAGAACAACTCTGAATTCTCAGATACAAATGAACTGAACACCACCAAGGCCAAATTACATCCATTTGATGCTTACCAATGCCTTATTTTTCCCAGTCAAAAGTAGCATACACATTCTTTTCAAGGGAACATTAAATACTTACCAAGATAGACCATATTCTAGATATAAAACAAACTTGAACAAATTTAAAGTACTTGAAATCATGTAAAATGTTCTCAAGCTATAATGGCATTAAACTGGAAACCAATAAGATAAAGATAAGAGGAAAATTTCCAAGCAGTAGCATATGAAACAATACACTTTTAAATAATACATGGGTCAGAAAAGAAGTCTCAGGAGAAATCAGAAAATACTTGGACTGAATGAAAATGAATATATGACATATTAAAATGTGCAGGATGCATATAAAGAAGCTAGGCTTCCCTGGTGGCTCAGATGGTAAAGAATCTGCCTGCAGTGCAGGAGACCTGGGTTCAGTCCCTGGGTCAGGAAGATCCCCTGGAGAAGGGAATGGCAACCCACTCCAGTGTTCTTGCCTGGAGAATTCCATGGACAGAGGAGCCTGGCAGGCTACAGTACATTGGGTTGCAAAGTATCAGACATGATTAAGCAATTAACACTTTCACTCTTCACTTATAAAGCAATACTTAGAAGTTTATATCAAATGCTTATATTAGTAAAAAAGAAAAGTCTCAAATCAGTAGTTTAAACTTCCACAAGAAAGGAGAGAAAGAAAAGCAAAATAAAACCAAAGCAATCAGAATAAACAATAAAGGTAAGGCAGACTAAAGGAAACTGAAAAGAAAAAAGTAATAGAAACAACTAATCAAGCCCACAGTTGTTCTTCTCTTAGATGATCAATAAAATTGAAGTGTGTCTTAGAAGATTCACAAAGAAAAACAAAGCATAAATATTAATATCAGGAATGAAAGAAGGGATATAACTACTTTACATTAAAAGAGTAAGAAGGAAATACTACAAATACATCATTTCATGCAAATTCAACGACTTAGATGAAATTAATTCCTGGAAAACCACAAAGAACCAAAAATCTCTCACGATAAACAGACAACCTAAACAGACCTATAAATATGAAAGAAAATGAATCTGTAGGTAAAAACCTTTCACAAAAGAAATTTCTAGGCCCAGGGGTTTCAGTGGCAAATTTCACAAAATATTTAAAGAAGAAATAACACGAATTCTATACAATCTCTTCCCAAAAATTGGAGTGAAGGAAACACCCCTTTCATTTTATGAAGCCAGCATCACCTTGATACCAAAAGCAGACAAAGATAGTGGCAAGAAGAAAACTACAGATAATATTCTTCATGAATATAGATATAAAATTTCTCAACAAAGTAATAGCAAGCGAATTCAGCAATATAATAAAAAGAATAAAACACATAACCAAGTGAGATTTACCAGGAAAAATATAAGCCTGGTTCAATATTAGAAAATCAATCAATGATATCATCATATGAAAACTTAAAAGGGGAAAAAGCCATATGATCATAATAAATGATTCAGAAAAAAAGCTTTTAACAAATTTCAACTCCAGTTCATGATAAAAACTTTCAGTAAGCCTAAAATAAAAGGGAATTTTCTCAACCAGATAATTAGTATCTAAAAAAAAACAAAAACCTCTACCATTAATATTTCATTTAATGGTGAAGGTCTATGTGCTGTCCCCTCAGATCGAGAACAAGTCACAGATGCCCACCAGAATAGCTATAACCAAAAGAGACCGACAATACAAAATGTTGAGTCTATGGACCAACTAGAGCTCTCATGCATTGCTGCTGGGAACATAAACAGTACAACCGTTTTGAATATCTGTTCGGCAACTTCGAATAAAGTTAAACATACATCGTTTGCTCCAACGTGTCACCTCCAGTTCAACAGAAACACATGCACGCATATGTGCACCTAAAATACATGCAGAATTACACCCTGAAGCCTTAATCGTAATATCCAAAACCCCAAAATAACTCAAATGTTTTCAACAGGAAAATAGATAAACAAACAATGCTACATGTATACAGTGGAATACTAGCTGGTAGTAAAGAAAAGAACAACCTTGGATGTTTTTGGAGGAATCCCAGTAATATCATGGTGGTCCAAAGAAGTCAGGTGCAAAAGAGTGCACACTGTGTGACTTCATCCATGCAAAGTTCTAGAACAGGCACAGCTAAACCAAGGTGATAGGAATCAGAACAGCGGTTGCCTGCGGGGTGGGAAGGCTGACTAGAAATGGACCCAAGGGAACTTCCTGGACTGATGGAAATGCTTTAGATCTTGTTTGGACTGGTGGTTTCAGAGTCGATTACAATTGTGCAGACTTACAAACCCAAATATTTAGAAGTTGTGTGTTTCTATTGTACAAAAATAACCTCGATTTAATTAGAAGAAAAGAAACCCTTTACGAATATGGCACAACTTTCCACGAAACATTTTCACATCCATTCCCCTATACCCTCCATTTGATCTTCCCAGCAACCTCAGGAAGCAGGAAGATTGGCTTACTTCACGGATGAGGAAACTAGAAGATGATTGGAGTCAGGAGGAACTCCCAAGAGTGTACAGTGTGTGCCAGAGCGAGGACCAGAGCTCAGGTGTTAGGGCCCCACTGCTCCTTATGCACTGCCCTGGTTTTCAATCTGTGTTCCCCCTGCTCTGAAGCATTGCAGAGATGCCCACAGGCAGATGATTGTCAGCCTCTACAGTTCTCATCACTTTCATCCATACTGTTGCCTAAGATTTTAGCTGAAAAGTTGAAGAACTGCTGATGTTACAGATGTTATTAATAAAGCAAATATAAATATCCAGGGGCTCCCCTCTGCCCTGGCAGCCTCTGTGGTATGACTTGCAAGACTCTAGAATCTGATTTTCACTCTAGGATAAAACAGTGATATAGGCATGCTAAATCACTTCAGTCGTGTCCGACTCTTTGTGACCCTATGGACTGTAGCCTATCAGGCTCCTCTGTCCATGGGGATTCTCCAGACAAGAATACTGGAGTGGGTTGCCATGCCCTCCTCCAGGGGATCTTCCCTACCCAGGAATTGAACCCATGCCTCCTGCATTGCAGGCAGATTCTCTTACTGCTGAGCCATCAGGGAAGTCCAAAACAGTGATATCTGCCTGGAACAGTGCAGCCTGCAGGCACCAGCTATTACATCAGAGTGTGTAAAACAGAACAGCTGGAGAAGAAGGTCTTTAACCATCGTTCTGCCACTGTTTGATGTCAACCCAGTCACCCCCATGCCCCCAAGTCTTAATTTCCTGATCTTTAATACAACAGATCTGGGCTAGGTAAGTTCCAAGTAAGTATTCTGTCCTAGGGTCTAGAGCTGGAAAGGAAGGATTCATGTTACTCTAAAACCTTCCATATGAACACTATCAGTCCAGACATCCCACCTGAGGATTCTCATTCTGGAGAAAACTCTCACAAGTCATTAAGCTGAGAGGGACTCCCCTTCCGTGTACAGAAGTAAGAGACCTCCAGGATAAATCATCTCCCATTCCCTTGTCCAAGATCTCAAAGGACCTGACACCTTCTGTGTGCCACTTCTGGGCCAAGAATCGATACTGCAAACACTTGGGTCACAGTCCTAGTTCTGTCAATAGCTGACAATGCAACTCTTCAACAAGACCCCTCCTCTGTATGGACTTATTGCCCCACCAAAAACACAGAGTTCATGATCCTGCCTAACTCCCTGGACAATTGAGAAGAAGGAGGTAAAATGGAAAGACATACTTTGAGCAGAATAAAACTCCCTACCAAGATAAGGGAATCTTACCTTTGCGGGAGGAAAGCCAGAGACACGTTACCTTCTAAATCCTTGGGGTCCAGAACCAACCTTTTTTCCCCCGTGCCTGTATGGTGCTACTCAGACCACTAGATGGCGGTAGCTGTCATTTACAGATTCAGAAAGAAGGGTGTGGGAGAGCCAGGGGGCCGCCTGCTTTAAGAAAACTAGGCCAAAGCAGGCTCGTTACATCACCTCTAATGGAAGCAGCCAGTTCAGTCTGGATTTTTCTTTATTGCAGGCGATGGTGCAGGGAAACTTCCTGGTTCCCTGTGCTGAAATTAGCACATTTCAGCGCTAATTCAGGGCTGAAATCAGTCTTTATCTCCCAGGGAGAGGTCCTAGAGTCTGTCCCACCTTCCCTGGGTACAGGCCTTTCTCCTCCAAGCCTCTCCATCTGCCCCACAGCACTCTCAGCCCCATGCTTGAAGTGCACTTCTTGTCCTACCTTTAACTCTCAATTTAGTTCTTCAAGCACTCATGTCTGCTTATAGCCAGGGCCACTGTAAGTGTACCAGGCCCTAACCTCAAAGGAAAAATGGAGAGCTACAGGCTGTTGAGAACCTCTGCCCCTCACTTGCTAAATGCATGGTTTTGAACAAGACATTCTAATTCTGTTCTTTACTTCTCTTAATTTTAAAATGGGATTAATCATTGTCTTTTTAAAACCATGAATCCTGGTTTTTACAGCTCTTGGAACAGGGTCTGGCATGTTGTAGGCAATAGTAATGATTCATTGAGCACCTAGTGGGTACATTATCTGATTTAATGCCCATACCAATGGTCCAGAGAAGTTAAACAATATGGCCAAGGTTGCACAGCATCTCAGAAGTAAAGGCAGGATTTGAACCAGGTTCTGTCTGACCCCAGGAGCCCTGCCTTCTGCTGCTCTTGAAGAGAGAAAACAAGCACCCAAATGTAGGAAATGGAGAGATGAGTGAATCAGCAAACTGCACTGTCAGTCCCAGGGTACCTGCAAATCAGCCATCCTGAACTGTGTCATTCAGGTCTCAGAGATCTCTTGCGGATCAACTCTAGCACTCCCTTAGGCTTTGAGAACTGGGGCAAGACCCCTTATAGAGGCCGCAGACGTTTTCATCTATAAAATAAGGCAGCTTGATAGATCACTATTGTGCACCTGCTCAGTTGTCAGAATCAATTGGGGTCCTTCTTAAAAGGATGGATCTTTGGGAGGGACCCCACTTTAGAGATGCTAAAATAGACTCTCTAGGGGAGGGATTGGAACTTCAATATTTTTAACAAGTGATTCTTGATTCTCAGGACCAAGAAAATTAGAAGAAAACATCCTAGGTCTGGATGAGCTTAGAAGTTCTCCCAGTTCTGTCTATATTTCTGCACTACCTCTCATCTGGGCTCCTGACCCACCACCACGAACACCACAGACCCTCTCCCTCTGTCCTCCCATTTGATCCCCTGAGTATCCCACCCCACATGGACTTGATCGCTCCTTCCTTCCTGTAAGGCACTCAGCTTCTCAAGGGAGCCGAAGCTGTATAAATAATAAATGGAATTTACAGTAGCATTTAGAATTCACTTAAGCACTAGAAACACAGTTGCAGTGAAGTCTTCTTAAAAATCATCCTTTCATTGGGTAAGAAAGAACAAAGATAGCTTCTCTCTTGACTTTCTTAACATAACAAATCTGGATATTTTGACATGATTCGATTCTCAGTGTCCACAATGTCCTTTGGAAGGTACCATTTCCACTGTCAGGACAGCAGTGCCCTGCTGCCCCAGTCTGATATACCCAGGAGCCCTAGGCCAAACCATGTTTCAGGCCAAGGACAGGGCTACTAGCCCCATGTCCTGGTGGAAGGCCTTGTGGAAAGACTGAGAAAGATGTACCAAAGCAAAAAGCCAGCCTCAGCCTTATAAAACCAGATTCTCCTGTAAATCCCAATTCTTGCTTTTCCTGTATGCATAGTCCTCAAATGGTACTGTTGAGCAATGCTGGCTTCTCATTTCTCCTTCTTTCTGCGACAGTCTCTATCTCAGCCTCCACTAACCACTGCCCCCAGTACTCAAAATTCTTACTGTTAGGCTAAGTCTTTGAGTTAAGGAAATGTTTTCTGGGAGAGTTAGTACCCTGGGCTGGGTTTTGGAAGGCTGGTGCAGTCCGCTATGGCCATGATAATGCAGTGTAACAAGCCATCCCAGTACTCAGTGGTTTAAAAACAGTTACTTATTCTCACTCACACATGTGTGTTGGCAGGGCAGCCCTGCTGATCTCATTTGGCTGGTCTCAGCTCAGCAGTCTGGCTATGGCCTTCGGTTTGGCCCAGGTCTGCTTCATGTGCTATGCTAAGTCGCTTCAGTCGTGTCTGACTCTGTGCGACCCCATAGACAGCAGCCCACCAGGCTCCCTCGTCCCTGGGATTCTCTAGGCAAGAACACTGGAGTGGGTTGCCATTTCCTTCTCCAATGCATGAAAGTGAAAAGGGAAAGCGAAGTCGCTCAGTCATGTCCGACTCTTGGCGACCCCATAGACTGCAGCCTACCAAGCTCCTCTGCCCATGGGATTTTCCAGGCAAGAGTACTGGAGTGCCATTGCATCCCTCAACTCTTGGACCAGTGGACTAACTGGAGCAAGTTTCTCTTGTGAATGGCAGAGGCCAAAAAAGGCAAGTCCTCAGCTCAAGCTAATCTCAAGCCACTGCTGGTATCACATTGGTTCACAGTCCATTGACTAGGGCAAAAGGTAAAGTGTACACCCTGCTCTACAAGAGGCCAGAGTGCATCAGAACATAGGCTGGGTGCAAGAAGGTAAGAACAGAAAAAGAGTCAGGCACCATGGCTTTAGTCCCTGCAGGTGAAATGACACAGGGATGATGTGAAATGATCCCGGAGCAGCTGGACCAGGCTCATATGGAATTAACTCAAGCCATAGAGGCATGGCCACAGTAATGTCTCCATGGGGAGGGGGGTGGTAAGGAAGGAGAAAATGTAAGTCAGAAAAAATAAAAAAATAAACAGTTTCCAAGTAGGCAGCACATCACTGCCTGGACTTTGACTTCTCTCTCCATTTCCCAGGGTGAAAACCCACGTGAGAGGTGCATGACCTCTTCTTTGTCACAACTGGTTGTTTCCTTTAGACAAATCACAACTTTATAAAAGATCAGACTGGGAAGGGACTCTGGATGACCATCTTATCCCACCTCCTCAGCTTCCAGAGAGAAAAAGAGTCTTGTGGTGGGTCATTAGTCAAGAAAGAAGCAGAATGAGGAATACTGACTGTGCTTAAGCAATTTCCCCACTTGATACTCCTTCAAACAGCTGGGTAATTAAGATTTCATGTATTCAACAAACACTTGCTTAGCACCTATTCTGTGCCAAGCACTGTTCTAGGTGTTAGG
This sequence comes from Capricornis sumatraensis, assembly GCF_032405125.1. Classification (NCBI taxonomy): domain Eukaryota; kingdom Metazoa; phylum Chordata; class Mammalia; order Artiodactyla; family Bovidae; genus Capricornis; species Capricornis sumatraensis. Next base: position 30,389,835 of record NC_091088.1, on the reverse strand, counting down.
GATAAAGAAGTGAACAAAACACCTCTCCTGAAGCTTCCATTTTACTGAGGGAGGGGGCACAGGCAACAAATAAGCAAAAAGTAAATTCACTGTGTGGTGATAAGCGTGGTGACAAACAAGCTGAGTGAGGGGAAATAAGTGTTAACACTGGGGCTGTAGTGAGAGGAAGGTGGTGTCGTATACAGATGGTCAAGAAAATTCTCACACATGGAGATGACATTTGATCAGTGCTATGGTCTGAATGTGTCCCCCCACCCCCCAAAGTCATACACTGAAATCCTAATCCCTGAGATAATGGTATTAAGTGGTGTGGCCTTTGGAGGTGATTAGGTCATGAGGGTGGAGCCCTCCAGATTGGGATTAGTGCCCTTAAAAGGAGACCCCACAGGGACTTCCATGGCAGTTCAATGGTCAAAGATTCACACTTCCATTGCAGGGGACATGGGTTTGATACCTGGTATTGGAACTAAGATCCAAATGCCATGTGGTACAGCCAAAAAATAAATTAAAAAAACAGAGAGACCCCACAGAGCTTCCTTGCCCATTCTGCCATGTGAGGATACAATGAGAAGTCTGCAACCTGGAGGAGGGCCCTCACCTGACTATGCTGGCACCTTGGACTTCCTGCCTCCAGAATGGTGAGAAATAAATTTTTTCTGTTTATAAACCACCCAGTCTGTGGTGTTTTGCTATAGTAGCTCAAACAGATTAAGACAGTTAGGAAGCTGAAAGAAGCAAAGGGGCAACCGAGAAAATATCTGGGCCTTTTTGGCAGACAGATCAACAAGCGCAAAGGTCCTGAGTCAGGAATGAACTTGGCAGGGAGCAAGGTGAGCAAAGGAGATTTTGTGGTAGAAGAGGTCAGCAGGACAGCATGGGGGCAGGACCGGGTCATGGAGGGCCTTTGGGGCTGGAACGGTTAATTTATGTGTCAACGTGACTGGGCTACGGATGCCCAGATAGCTTCTAAAACATTATTTCTGAGTGCATCTGTGAGGGTATTTCTGGATAAAACTAGCATTTGATTCAGTATACTATGTAAAGAACATTCTCCGTCACCAATGGGGGTGGGCATCGCCCAGTCTCTTAAGGGACCACGTAGAATAAAAAGGCAAAAGAAAGAATTTTTTCTCTCTTTTCTTGAGCTGAGACTTCCATTTTCTCTTGCCCTTGGACACCGGTGCTCCTGTTCTCAGGCCTTCAGGACTTACACCAGTGCCCCCTCCCCGGCTTGATCTCCCACCCCTCCCACAACCGACATTCAGACCTTCAGCCTTGGACTAAATCATGCCACCACTTTCCTGGTTCTCCAGCTTGCAGACGTCAGACTATGAACTTCTCAGCCTTCATAACCACATGAGCCAGTTTCTGTAATAGATCTCCCCTTTATATCCATACCTATATGCCTGTATCTATATCTGTGTCTACCTGTATCCTATCGGTTCTGGTTCTCTGGAGAATGCTGACAGGGGCCATAAAAGAACTGAGAATTTGCTCCAGATAAGATAGGGGATATTGCAAGGTTTTGAGCCAAGGAGACACATGATTGGATTTTGGTTTTAAAAGATCACTTTGGACACTGTGTTGAGAACAGATTGTAGAGGCTAAAGGTGGAGGCTGAAAGTCTGTTTGACTTGGCAGCAGTTTCCAAGCCAGCAATTGTAGTAGTGGCTGGGACCAGGGGTTGGCATCCCTGGTGGTGAGAAAGGGTGAGACTTGGGATTATTTCAATGGTAAAGCTGAGAGGATTCCCTGACAGATTGAAAGTATGGTGTTAGAGATAGGATTCAGAAAAGACTCCAGGAAGATTTTTATCTTGAGCAACTGGAAATGGTAGTCACCATTTTCTGAGTTGGGGAAAGCTGTAGAAGTAGATTTGGGTAGGCAAATCAGAATGCTGGTAGAAAAGGCAGTTACTTCCTCCGCTTCCTGATTGCTGGGGTCTAGCCTCACACAACTCAGCTATCCACATCCAGGGCAGGTTAAATGATTTCTGTAGCCAAATACACCCACAGTGGTACTTTCCTCTGACAGACTTAGTGATTTCCAGTAAATTCTTGATTCTAGGATGGGATCTCCAGGAAGTAGACTCAGATAAAGTTTAGCATGCTGGAGGTTTTTTTTAGAGAGTCCTCTTGGGATCAACAGCTGTGGAATGAAGGAAAGGAAGCCGACTGGGCAGAGGAAGTGATGAGATGCAGTGTCAACAGAAGTGTGAGGAGATCTGAAAATGAGATAATCCTGCAGAACTGCCAGAGCTGGGGTGAGAAGCCTGGGCAAGGGAACTGCCTGCTGCCCAGGAAAGGATGTGACCTGAGAAAGAAGTCACTCTCTTCATCTGAGGCAATCCTGAAAGGGCTGAGAGCTGACATCTGTATTCCTAAGTCATTGCCAGAGCTGGGGAAATACATTCTTTATTTCAGAAGGAGGATCTGGGTGCTGGATCAAAATGTCCACCACATTTCCTTGCGTAAGTCACAAGGAGGCACGCTAGTTTCTCTATGTCCAGTTCTTCTGCACTAACTCATGGCTGGTCAGCAAGTGGCAAATCCAGGTGAGTTCACAGAATTTCCAAGCAGGGGTGAAACAGAAGAATATCTTAACAATGGAAGTGAACTCAGAGGGAATTCTTAAGGACGCCACAGTGGAGCCATGGGCTGTCACGCAGCTGTCAACCCAGATCCGGTAGTCACATATTTTACAGTCTTGGTTTAACACATCAGTCTTGGACTTGATGGTCCAGTGGTCAAGAATCCGCCTGCCAATGCAGGGGACATGGGTTCAGTCCCTGGTCTGGGAAGACTCCACATGCTGTGGAGCAACTAAGTCCGTGTGCTTCAACCGCTGAGCCTGGGTACTGCGACGACTGAAGCCCACACACCCTAGAGTCTGCATTCTGCAACAAGAGGAACCAGCGCAATGAGAGGCAACTAGAGAGGAGCCCTCACTCACTGCAGTGAAGACCCAGTGCAGCCAAAAATCAATAAATTGACTAATTAATAATTTTTTTTAAAAAAACAGGCTTTTAAAAATTAGTCTTCACTATATGGAAACTCAGAAAGTTAGGTAAAAACTGTGAATCAAGTACAATCTTTACATTCTCCTTCTTATCCTAAATGCTTAGAAAGAAAAATTAAAAGAAAGAATAATAATAATCATAAACATTGATGATTATATAAATAAAATACAATATAAATAGAATATATGCTTAATAATATAATGATATATAATAAAAATCCATAACAGTATTGAAACAAGAAGGGATGCTCAGACCAAAAAGTGTTAGGAATCCCTTAAAAGACAAGGAAAGATAGGAAGGACTTAAAATAGACCACCACCACGCAGATCCTCCTTCTGAAATAAAGAATGTATTTCCCCAGCTCTGGCAATGACTTAGGAATACAGATGTCAGCTATCAGCGCTTTCAGGATTGCCTCAGATGAAGAGAGTGACTTCTTTCTCAGGTCACATCCTTTCCTGGGCAACAGGCAGTTCCCTTGCCCAGGCTTCTCACCCCAGCTCTGGCAGTTCTGACTTAAGATAGGACTTAAGGACTTAAGATAGGAAGGACTTAAAAAAGAAACCACATCTTACCTAGCTGTACAAAGGAGAAGCTTTCTACAAAAAGTGGGGGGAGCAGCCTGAGGCGGTCCAAGGATGACCAATAAGGTGATTGTTACCGAAGACACTCACCACTATAAAAGAAAAGTACTAAACTTAATAGTCGAAAACTACATGTAGCATGAAGAACGAAATTCAACAAACTGAAGAACTAAAAACCCATGGAAGGAATCAATGAAACGAATGAAAAAAGACTTCAGGAAAGCCTAATTAGCATCCTCATGTGAGGCGATATTGCATATATACAAAATAATCAACAAGAAGTCTTGGAGATAACAAACTTGAGTATTGAAATAAAAAACTCAACATATGGGCTGAATATCAGAATAGATAGAACTAAAGAGCAAATTACTAAACTAAGATATGGAACCAACGGCTTCTCCCAGAACAAAGCACGGAAAGCAACACAGGTGGAAAGTAAGAAGAAAGTAGAGAAATGGAGAATGAATCCAACACGTTCTAGAAAGAGGGGAAAACTAAAATGAAGAATAAGTACTCAAGTAAGAAGTCAGGGGGAGAAATTCTGGAAAACAAACAAACGTGAAAGTCTCTAGATTGAAAGGGCCATCAAGTAAGTGGTGAGCAAGTTAAAGTTTAAAAAGATCTACATTTAGGTTGGATGGCATCACTGACTCAATGAACACGAGTCTGAACAAACTCAAGGAGATAGTGAAAGACAGGGAAGCCAGGCGTTCATGGGGTTGTAAAGAGTCAGACACGACTTAGCGACGGAAGGCCGACATTTAGTTACCTTGTGGACATTTTTACAAGAAGAGACAAGTTGTACATACAGAAAAAACTGATTCCTTGCAAAGGAATGAGAATCAAGTGTTATCAAAATTCTCACTGGCACCACTGAATGCAACAGGCGGCAGAACAATAGCCCTAGAGATCTAAGGGAATTTATTTTTAACCTGGAATTTGATGTTCAGTAAAACTATCTTTGAAGTAAGAGAGGAAATAAAGATATTGTCAAACATGCCAGAAAGAATTATTAGACAAGATGGAACCATATAAATGAAAAAAGGAATCCAAGAGGGCTTACATATTTTATCCAAATATGGGATTCAAGTCACGTTAAGAAAAGGAATCCAAAGGAATTAAGAAATCTTACTAACGGAAATGTACGATGATATTAAAACAGAATCATTAATATTTTGCAACTAAAATCCCAAACCCTATCAACATGTTAAGTGCTGGAGAGGAGAGAAGAAAGATTAGCAGGAGAAAGGAAGTAAAAGGCGTTAGTATTCTTCACTGAAAAAATGTAAGAAGAGCTTGATTCTAGATATCATTGTGCCTCTCAAAAACTCGCCCACCCTATTACAGTTGATTGAAAGTATGCAAATGAGATCCATGACTTCCAAACATTAGAGAAAAACAGAAAAGAAAAGTGCATTTAATAATTTTTTTTAAAGAAAAAGGCAAGAGAGAGACTTCCCTGGTGCTGCCGTGGATGGAAATCTGCCTGCCAAAGCAAGAGACGTGGGCTTGATCCCTGATCCAGGAAGATCCCACATGCCTCAGGGCAACCGCGCCCGTGCACACCACGACTGGGCCTGTGTGCCGCGACTACCGGAGTCCACGCGCCTAGAGTCTGTGCTCTGCAGCAGGAGGAGCTGCCACGAAGGGCCGCCCTCGCACCCAACGCAGAGCGCCCCAGCTCTGGAGAAAGCCCGTGCACAGCAACGAAGACCCAGCACAGCCAAAAGTAAAAATAAAATAAGTAAATATTAAAATAAAAAGGCAGGTGAGATGGGGGGGAACCACGAATGTACGATAAATAAAAAGCACGAAAATTGGCAGGAATAAGTTAAAACACATTAGTAATATCAATAGCATGAGTGGCTTAAATGCCTATTGGATGAGAGAGACTATTAAGTTTAAAAATAAAAGCTTATATGCCAGAGGAAGGTTAAAAGTTAAAGGATGAAAATAGCTATGCCATGCAAATACCAATAAAAACAAAGTAGGCAGAGTTGTAATAATATCAAACCAAATAGAACCCAAGGGAAAAAACAAGAAAAGGAACTGAATAGTCTGGGGCAAGACTGAGACTTGTGGGGAGGATAGAAAGTAGAAAGGACACAGAGTACATCAAGAATGGGGAAAAAAACATACTAGATAAAGTATATTTTAAATTAAAGAGAATATATGTGCTAATTTATACCAAAGCATTTGGAAATCCAGATGAATCGGATAATTTTCTAGAAAGCAATAAATCACAAAAATTGCCTCAAAAGAAAAAAAAGTCATGAAAGAACAATAATCATATGAGAAATATGAATAGTCATGATAACTCTACCCTCATAAAGTGCACCGAAGTGAGAAAATTGACAGTTTTGAATGTCCTACAAAACATTCAAGAAATCCAGAATTCCGTGCCATGTATTATTCCACTTTTATAAGAAGATAGAAATTGCCCAACTCATTTTATGTGGTTAGCATAATCCAATTCCAAAACTGGACAGGGAAAACAGATACAAAAGGGGAAAATCCATAGGCCAATTATAGCTTATGATAAAGATGCAAAAACTCCAAACAATATAACAGAATATTAAAACCAGTACTGCACTGTGAGCAGGTATATAAGAAAGAAACAGTAAGACAGCATCCAGGTTTCGGACTCGATTGAAATCCTCTCAACAGATTATTTCAGCTGATACTGAAATTTAATAAAATTTAACATCCATTTCTGATTTAAAAGAAAAAACTGACTTAATAATGTTCTCTACTATAGACCCACAGCACACATCAAAGTTAATGGTAAATTACCAGAAACAATCCTATTACAGTCAGGATTAAGGCAAGGGCACCCATAAACTCTGCCACTTTTCAATAGTGTACTGAGGGCTTACTTGTGGCGAAAGACAAAAAAAAAAAAAAAGGAAATAAACACACTGCTGAACAGAAAGAGACAAAACAAACAGTATTTGCAGTCAATATAACCATCTACCTAGGAAACCCACTAGAACCAAAAGGCTAGTATAATCAAATATAAATTTACCAAGGTGACAGATATAAAATCAGCACACAAAATTAATAGCTCTCATATTCCATAGCAACAACTAATTAGAACATGCACTTTATAACCTGATCCACAAAAGGGAAAAAAATAACCTGAAAAATATCTCAGACAAACTTAAAAAATACCAGCAGAAGAAAGCTTTAGGACACGAAGGAAAACCTGGATAAGTATGAAGGCTGCAAAACTTAGGGTGGAGTTGAGCTTAAATTTTGTTGTTTGTCGTTGTTTAGTCACTAGATATGTCTGACTCTTTTGTGACCCCACAGACTGTAGCCTACCAGGCTCCTCTGTCCATGGGATTTTTCAGGGCAAGAGTACTGGAGTGGGTTGCCATTTCCTTCTCCAGGGGATCTTCCTGCCCAAGGATGGAACCCAAGTCTCCTGTTATCTCCTGCATTGTCAGGCAGATTCTTAACCACTAACACCACCAGGGAAGCAGAGCTTAAATACCTGTCTTTTAAAGCCCTATTTGTCTAACACTAACACCAGATTCTAGCTCAGCTGGTAAAGAACCCACCTGCAATGCAGGAGACCCAGATTTGATTCCTGGGTTGGGAAGATCTGCTAGCGAATGGGTAAGCTGCTGCTGCTGCTGGTAAGTTGCATCAGCCGTGTCTGACTCTGTGCGACCCCATAGACGGCAGCCCACCAGGCTCCCCCGTTCCTGGGATTCTCCAGGCAAGAACACTGGAGTGGGTTGCCATTTCCTTCTCCAATGGATGGAAGTGAAAAGTGAAAGTGAAGTTGTTGTCATGTCTGACTCAGCGACCCCATGGACTGCAGCCTACCAGGCTCCTCTGTCCATGGGATTTTCCAGGCAAGAGTACTGGAGTGGGGTGCCAATGCCTTCTCCGGAATGGATAGGCTACCCACTCCAGTATTCTTGGGCTTCCCTTGTGGCTCAGCTGGTAAAGAATCTGCCCGCAATGCGGGAGACCTGGGTTCCATCCCTGGGTTGGGAAGATCCCCTGGAGAAGGGAAAGGCTGCCCACTCCAATATTCTGGCCTGGAGAATTCCATGGACTATATAGTCCATGGGGTCACAAAGAGTTGGATACGACTGAACAACTTTCACTTTCAGGACCAGATTCAGACAACAAAGGCCCAGACCAAAAAACTTGCCTTTTAAGTCAAGTGTACAGGGCTTTGTAGATGGAAGGCTTTGTTACCAATTGGGAAAATTAAGAAAATGTCTTTTCAGGAAGAAAAATGAGGGCATGCACTGGGAACAGAGGAGAGCAGAAAAAAAGACTGGGGGACATGGAAAACAAAACTTGCAGACTTGATAAAGTTCAAGTTCATTGTGGGCCCTGACCAAGGTGAGACCTGGAGTGGAAGAGGAGGAGGTCTCTGTCCCCACATATACCCCTCAAAGCCGTGGTGGCCAGACAGATGGCACACAGCACATTTTGGAACTACTTTTTAACACAGCCACTTTTTTTTTGCCTGCTTGCTCTTTATTCCTCTAGTCAAAAGTTCCACCAGCTGTCACTGTCTCAAAGAAAATGTCAGGGGTTTGTGGCTGCCTGTGCCTCTCCTCAGGGAGGGGGCCGGGGAAACTCAGCCTGCTGTAGCCTGGCTACAGGACAGGTGAAGCAGCTGAGAGGGTGGGCTCCTCACCAAAATAAACCCACCAAGGGGGTCCACAGCCAATCTGTCTCCCATAGTCACTCGGTCCAGGTGGAAACATACATACTTCCCAAAGCACTTTTCCTCCTATTTCCTTGCCTCCTTCCAGACATTCCTGAGAGGCCAATATTATTTCCATTTCAAAGGGAGAACAAAGGGGAAGTCTGGCTTCAGGGCTTTCAAGCTGTGTGACCTTGGAAAACTCCTTTCCCCTCTTTGGGTCTCAGTTTCCCTGCTGCAAAATGGAATTGACCAAAGGTCCTTCAAAGTCCTCCCAATCAGGGTCGCACAGAGTTGGACACGACTGAAGCGACTTAGCAGCAGCAGCAGCAGCAGACAATTGCCTAGTATCAGGAAAACAGCCCTGGGACTTTCCTGAGGGTTCAGTGGCTAAGACTCCACGCTCCCAACGCAGGAGGCCCAAGTTGGACACCTGGTCAGGGATCTAGAACCTGCATGCCACAGCTAAGATCCTGTGTGCTATACCTAAGACCCGGTGCAGCCAAATAAACTAGTAATAAGGATGACGATGAAAGGAAGACAGCCCTGAGCCTTCTCTCTGAATGACAGCTCCTGCTGCTTCTCTCTGTTTCTGCTAAAGAGGATACACCAAGGAAATCAGAACCTGGGAACTGGGGGAAGCTACCAAACTAGGTCCTGTTCTTTTAGCATTTTTTTTCCTCTCCAAACACCCATCAGTAACCTCTTTAAGTGACAGCCAAATAGGACAGTTGGTTTCTTGCTGAATCAAAAGAAAGAAAGACAAAAACTTGATGAGTAATTTGCTGAAACTAATCTCTGCTCCACCCCAAACCTTTTGAAATTACACATTTAAACTGATTTAGAGAACTTTAAAGACGCATTTAAAATTTCTTTCCCCCTTGTTTAACTATATAATTATTTTCACTCATAATAATCTTCTCTCGGAGGCGTATGCTTGACTTATTTAATAACTCCTTCTCCACATTTCAACTAATCCATTAGTGATACAGAGCTCAACATTCCATTACCCACAGTAAATTTCTGCCATTAAATAGCCACATGTCACATGGAGGAAAGGAGATACCTGGATGGCCCTGCCGACCCAGGGCAGCATTGGAGCTCAGCCCCGGAGCCTGCTCCAGGTGTGCCTCTGGGTTCCTTATTCCAGCCCTAGGAGTCAAGATATTGATCCGGCCAACCTGCAGCTGACCCAGAAAGACAAAGTAGGAGGGGCCATTCCAGAAGGGGTGGGGCTAGGGTACAGGCAGTTGGAGCTGAGGCAGGGAGCAGGCAAACAGAGCGGGTGGCCAGGACTGCCCTTGGGCTTAATACAAGGCCTCAGCAGCCCAGCTGGGCTTGACACAGAGCCCCAGTCCTCCTGCGCATCGTGTACACGGCACAGCTGATAAAGAAAAGTCAAACGTGTTTACTGCTTTTCTCCACCGTTGCCAGCTGGCTGCATTCTCTGGGGGCACTGAAGCTTGGCTTACAAGCTGATGGCACCTCTGCTCATTGACAACAGGCAGCTCCATCATGGGGAGAAAGAACAGAATCGTTAACTGGGGAACCTTGGAGTCAGAGGGAAAAGAGACCTCAGAGGCCATTGATTCCAGGAGTTCTCAAGCTTTGCTGTGTGTCTGCATCACCTCTGGAGATGGCTGAATCTTTAAGGAACACCCAGGTAAAGCTAATGCATCCAGAAGTGATCTGGTTTCCTGGTTCTCAACATTAGCTATATGATATAATGACCTGGGAAGTTTTAAAAGTACCAGTTTCTGGCCTCACTCCATACCAGTTAATTCAGAATTTCTGGCTATAGGCCTGGGACACAAGAATTATTGAAAAGCTACCCTGGTGATTACAATGGGCCATCAGGATTGAAAACAACTGATCTGGGCATCTTACAGAAAATATACCATGGCCCAGAGAGGTGTTAAAACTTGCCCCATGTCCCAGAGCAAGTGAGAGAGAGAGAGAGAGAGAGAGCAAGCTGTATAGAACCCAGGTGGCCGTTAGTCCGATGTGAGCTCTCGGCACCTGCTGGAATATGTGAGAGTAAGGAAGATGGCCAGCGTCACCCAGGAAGCTTGACGCTCTGAAATGTCAGCCACTCTGCAGGGGATGAGCGTTCAGAAGATTGTGCCCTAGATAGTGTCAGAGCTGCTGACCCGAAACCACACTTTTAATAGCAAGAGTCCAGATCCCATTTGTAATGCCTCCTCCTTCCTTTTGGATCTCAGTGCTCATCCATCAGGCATCAACCACTGGTCCTTCCTGGTCTCTGCACAGAACGGAGCCATGGAAATGAGCACACTGTCTTCTGCACCTTAGGGAGGCATCCCAAGTATTGTGAATGAATGGCAGGTTTGGTAAATCTTATTTCCTGTCCAGACTGTGAGTGCTCTGAGGGCAGCTCTGAGCCCCCTTCTCTTGCATCCCTTGGCTTGTGGTTCAGGACAGCAAGATAGAAAAGGCTCCACATGGCCCTGGGCAAGTCACTTCTTTGCAGGAGTCCCATCCGTAATATCTGAATGCTAACACTCACCTCCTAGGACATCGTTACGATTTAAGTGAAACATCAGAAGTGCCCAGCTCAGAAAGTGAAAGTGAAGTCACTCAGTCATGTCCGACTATTTGTGACCCCATGGACTATAGCCTATCAGGCTCCTCCATCCATGGGATTTTCCAGGGAAGAGTGCTGGAGAGGATTGCCATTTCCTTCTCCAGGGGATCTTCCCAACCCAGGGATCGAACCCTGGTCTTCCGCATTGCAGACCCTTTACCGTCTGAGCCACCAGGGAAGCCCAGCCCAGAAGGGAAGTACAAAAAGTAGTTGACTATCTCAATTTCTGTACAGGAATGGCACATCAAGAGAGATGCTGAACTAGGATTGCCTGGGTTCCAATTCAGTCTGTACCACTTCTTAGACCTGAAGCTTTCTGACCTTGACTTTCTCCTCTGTATGATAACTACAAGAGACACAAAGGATTGCTATGAAGGTTAAATTAGAAGGTGTATTTAGGGCTTCCCTGGCGGCTCAGTGATAAAGAATCCGCCTGCAATGCAGGAGACACAGGTTTGATCCCTGATCCTGGAAGATCCCACATGCCACGGAGCTACTAAGCCCGTGTGCCACAACTAGTGAGCCTGTGCTCTAGAGCCCAGGAGCCACAACTACTGGAGCCTGCATGCCCTAGAACCCGCGCTCCACAACAAGGGAACCCATTGCAGGGAGACGCCTGGGCACCACAGCTAGAGAGTAGCCCCTGATCCCTGCAGCTAGAGAAAAGCCTGTGCCGCAGAGCCCCAGCACAGTCAAAAATAGATAAAATTATGTAAAAACAGAAAGTGCATTTAGAGCACTGAGCACATGGTAGGCACTCGGTAAACATTAGCTATTATTACTACTGCTGACCCCAGCCTCCTTCATGTCATTTTCAGATTCATATCCCTGCAATTTATGTAAACTTGCTCCCTGACTCATAGCAGGTGCTCCATACTTGTTGGTTGAGTATCCAGGATGGTCTAGAAATGACTCATAATTGAAACAGTGTCTTGAAGAAGAGGTAGACACTTTGCCAGGGGCAGGCAAGCTACAAACTATAGGCCAAATCAGTCCCCATCTGTTGTTGCACAGCCCACGAAGTAAAAATGGTTTTTATACTTTTACATAGTTGGGGCAAAGTCAAAAGAATAATAATATTTTGTGCAAAGTAAAAATCAGATAAAATACAAATTTCTGTATCCATAAATAAAGTGTTCTTGGAACACATCAACACCCATTCATTTACGTATTGTTGATGGGTGCTTTCCCTTGCCCCAGTGGAAGAGCTGGGTAGTAGTGACAGACCATAAGGCCCACAGAGCCTAAAATATTTATTATTAGGTCCTTTACAGGAAAAGGTTGCCAGCTCCTGTGATAAACATTTAAAATATTTTGAAGAGTTGAGAGAGAGTGAAAGTAAGAAAGAAAAGAAAGGAGAAAGAAAGAGATTAGCTGGGTGGAAGGGGAAGCTACTAATAACCTGACTGAGCCTTAGCTCATTTGGGCTGCTATAATTAATTGCCATCTACTGCATGGTTTAAACAAAAACATTTATTTCTCACAGTTCTGGAGGCTGAGAAGTCCAATATCAAGGTGTTGACAGGTCTGGCGTCTGGATTGCAGATGGCCATCTGCCCGCTGTGTCCCCACAGGGCAGGAAACCAGCTCTCTCCTGTCTCTTTTCATAGGGGTACTAATCCCATCATGAAAGCACCCCTCTCATGACCTCATCTAAACCTGGTTTCCCCTCCAAGGCCCATTTCCAAATACCATCACATTGGAGATTCGGGTTTCAACATAAATTTGGGGAGGGGGGAGAAAACACAGGCATTTAGTCTATTGCACAGAGTTATCCAAAGAGGATATATAAGGCCTTGAAAAGGGTCATTTGTTCCCACTCTGTTGGACACCTACTTCTGAGATACTTTTAGGGGTTGCAAGCATTAGAACAGGGAGCTGGTAGATGATCTTTAAGCCTCTTCTACCCCTGAGATGCCCAGAATTTATGACTCAGATGCCCTCGAGGCCAGAGAATTCCAAGGTGACTCTACTCCAGGGGTCTGATGCCTTCAGGCTATCCCATTACATTCTTTCTGCACCACCAGTCCTGGGGTAAACCAATAGCTGATGGCCATTACTGACAAGAAAAGTTATTTCTGATTCACCAAGTCTCAACGCTTTTGATGAGTCATTCTTCCAATGAAAAGTGATATTGCAGTTATATATTATTTTCTGTCGCCTTTCTCTGTTGAACCAAGTTGATCTATTTCTCATTCGAAGCCATAAGGTCCTGATATACCTGCAGTCTGACCTTCCATCTGAAAAAGTCCTATCAGCTCTCTTGACTTGAGAACTCCCATCATGGGATAAACAGGGGCGGATTCTGATTAATGTTGATAGCTCAGCTGGTAAAGAATCTGCCTGCAATGCAGGAGACCCCAGTTCGATTCCTGGATCGGGAGGATCTGCTGGAGAAGGGATAAGCTACCCACTCCAGTATTCTTCGGCTTCCCTTGTGGCTCAGCTGGTAAAGATTCTGCCTGCAATGCGGGAGACCTGGGTTCAATCCCTGGGTTGGGAAGATACCCTAGAGAAGGGAAAGGCTACCCATTCCAGTATTCTGGCCTGGAGAATTCCATGGACTGTATAGTCCATGGGGTTGCTCAGTCCATGGACATGACTGAGCACCTTTCACTTTCCCTTTCCTGGGTATAGGCACAGAGTCTGCTCTTCAAAACTGTTCTACCCAGGAAAGGTTGTTTGAGGTGAACAAATAAAGTAAAGCCACAGAAGGAGCAAACAGAAGCCCTAGGTAGCTTAGAGTAACCTCAGGGGATCAAAAGAGCTGGAGAACAGGTTGGTGTGATTAATAAAATTTTCTGTCATCTCAGAAGGTATGAGTCAGATTTTATTGTAATAATGCCATGCAACAAACAGTCCCAAAATTACAGTGCCTTACAACAAATAAGCAGTCATTTCCTAATCATGGGTCAACTGTAGTTGGCCATTCTCAGCTGGGTTTAGAAGCATTCAATAAATGAGATTGGACTCATGCTTCGGGATGTTTCAGATCTCCTCTGTGTGTCTTCCATCAGGGCTGGGGCATGTTCTTCTCACAATGCAGAACACAGCTCCAAGAGGGCTGGAGAAACTCACTTAACCTCTTTAAGTCTCAGCTTGGAACTTGCACAATACCTCCTCCCACATCTCATTGGTCAGAGCAAGTCATATGATCAAGCCCCACATCAATGGGGCATGGAAGTATACGACATGGAGAAGCCATGCTGCTGCTGCTGCCAGGGCATAAATGAAGGGAGAATTATGGACAAAAGCGCACTGCAGGATGGGAGGACCTGAGTGCCTTTACTTCCCAGGCTTTGCTGTCAGGATCCATTTTCTTTCTCACTTGGTAGAGCAAGAGGATTGTGAAGGAATCTCCGTCTGATGATGGAGGACGTGGGTGGTGTGGGCCATTGCTGGAACACCACTGGTCCCATCTACTCCTGGAGATAGGGGAGGTTTATGAGAGGTGAAGCTAACTCCTCTAGAATGTGAAGAAAAACTGACTACATAAATACATTTTCCCATCTCTCCACCTGCTTGAAAGATTCTGTTTAACTGGTTAATTCTAGTTAGTTGGCTTCCAGTTTACTGAGATTATATCTTGTAAGCATTTTTATCACCCACTTAGCACGTGGTGCTATTTCTGAATAGCCAGGATAATGATAAAATAAAAGACTACAGTCCTTTTCACATGCTTGCTTCTTAACTGTTTAAAATTAGCTCTTTTGACACAATCGACCATTCTGCAAAGTGAGAACAAAGGAAAGATAAGAACTATTTTAAAAGTGCTGACATGACATCATCAACAATAGCCCAGCTCCAGTTCAGGCCTTCTTGGCTGCTTTGACAACCCTGTATGATCACAAGCCTGGATTAGACTTGACGGCACCAGACCAGGCACCAGGAGATGGTGCCACCATATGTCCGTGGAGCAGAGGTCTAGGGACAAAGCCCTGAAAAGTGGCATGTAGACCAGGAGCATGACACAGACTAGAATCCTCCTGATGCTCTGGGGTCTCCTTCATGGGGCTGGCTTCCTTGAACCAGTTTCCTACTTGGCATGGATGCCCTACAGTCTCCTACTTAGGGGTCCTTGTTAACCCTGAGAGTTTCCCTGAGCAGAGAAATAAATACATGGCCTTGCATTGTCCCACCTGGAGAAGGGAATGGCTACCCACTCCAGTATTCTTGCTTGGAGAATCCCATGGACAGAGGAGCCTGGTGAGCTATAGTCCAGGCGTTGCAAAGAGTTGGACACATCTAAGCATTGTCCCTGACCCATCTTATTGACAGCAGGTGAAGATTCATCTTGACCACCCCAGGCAGTGGGAAGATGGCCTCTCAGAGCTAGCCTTTGTTCCCTCTCCACTAAGGCCTTTTATGCCATTATTCATCAATAGAAGACCGACTCTCACCACAGATTTTTTTTTTTTTTTTTTTTTGGCTATGCCATGCTGCATGTGGGATCTTAGTTCCCCAACCAGGGATTGAGCCTGTGGCCCCTGTATTGAGAGCATGGAGTCTAAACATTGAATCACCAGGGAGGTCCCCCACCATAAAATTTTAAAGTAGAAAAGAAGCACATGTTACATGGTCTCTATCTCTCTTCAGCTGTCAAGGTATACATGCTTGCTTGCATGCTAAGTTGCTTTAGCCATGTTCAGCTCTTCGCAACCCTATGGACTGTGGCCCACCAGGCTCCTCCATCCATGGGATTCTCTAAGCAAGAATACAGGAGTGGGTTGCCATGCCCTCCTCCAGGGGATATTCCCAACCCAGGGATCAGACTCTAGTCTCTTATGTCTCCTGCACTGGCAGGCGGGTTCTTTACCATTAGCACTACCTGGGAAGTTCTATCAAGGTGTACAGCTCATACTAAAAGAATAGTCCACTTCACACACATAGTAACACCAGCCACGTGACCCTGGCTAACCAGCTAAGTCTTCACTTCTTAAGAGCATCATTTGTAAAATGGGAATCAGTCTCACCAAGCTGCTTGGAAGTTGCCCAGAGATTTGAGTTTGAGTCTTTTATCAATCTTTATTTCTGTAACAAGTTAGTTCAGCTCTTTCTACTTTAATAACCTCTGTTATAAAATGGGAATACTAGTTAATCATTAAGGGTGCCAGCTCTAAACATCCATGAAATGTCATCAGATTGTTCAATTAATTTGATTAACCTACAGAAGATTTTCATATACAATAAAATATACAGTGTATTAGAACTATCATTTTAATTAGTATGCCACATTATATAATTTATGTACCTAAATTGCTTTTTGTCAAATATAGGTGTGCTAATACACCTGGAAATGATGTGACAAGTTGTGTCCCAGTACACACCTCAGAGACTTAATTTGATTTGGAGATTAATAAAGCACGGAAGTTGCCCCTCTCTTGAGGTTACAGTGTTTTAAATACCGATTGCCTTGTGAAATGGATTTGGACTATTACAGCAATCCAAGCTGACCAGAGGGGAGAAAGTTGCCATTGCAACACTTTGTTTCCTGATGCCTGCTTCAGTCAAGACGCGACAGTAGGCTGTGCTCTGGCCTAAAGAGAGGGGCGCAGGTTCACTGCCTCAACTCGCACCCAGCTAGACCAAGAACAGACTTGCTTTGGTGGTGGATTGGGGCCCAGCAAAGGAAGGGTTTTCCAGGCTCGAATCTACCCTGGAATGTGAGCTTCATAGGTGCAGGGACTGAATCTGCTTGCTGTATAGAGCTGGGCACACAGGTCATCAGTGATATTTGTGGAGTGGAAGAAGTAAGGAGCAGTAAGACTTTATGAAGATTCCAGGAGGACCCAGGCAGAAGGTTAGGTGACCTCTTGCTGGGGATATTGCCCAGAGGAGTCATGCATTTGTTGCAGGAAGGGGAACCCCTTCCAGGGCTGAAGAGTGAGCTCTTGTCTAACACTCGGAAATGAATTATCCAAGGAGACAAATGAGCTGACAAAGCAGGAGATGTTATTGGTAAGGGGTGCCCAGGCAGAGAGCAAGAGGGTAAGGGGAACCCAGGAGGACTGCTCTGCCATGGGGCTCACAGCCTCGAGTTTTATGGTGATGGAATTAATTTCCGGGTTGTCTCTGGCCAATCACTCTGACTCCAGGTCCTTCCTGGTGGCACATGCATTGCTCAGCCCAAAATGGATTCCTGTGAGGAGGATTCTGGGAGGTTGGTAGGACACATGGGATCTCCTTTTGACCTTTTCTTGATGGTGGCTTGTTATTTCCCAGTGCCTTACCAGGACTTCATGTCATAAAATAACTCATGGAAGTGGTTACTATGGTGCCTGGCCAGGGTGGATGGTTTGAGTCAGTTGTTCCCCCTAAACACATTTAGTGGGGACAGGGATCTTTAAGGTCTATATGAACCCTGAGATTCTACCTGGACCTACAAGGATGAGTGCAAAATAGGCAGCAGATGGGAGACAAGACAGCCCCTTTTCATGTAGGTTCAGAGGCACGATGTGGTGTTGGCTGGTTCACATCTGGCTGGGTGCCTTTCTCTTCTGGAAGAGGGACTCTTTATTTATTTCTTTTTAATTTATTTATTTTCCAATTGAGGGATAATTGCTTTACAGAATTTTGTTGTTTTCTGTCAAACATCAACATGAATCAGCCATAGATGTACATATGTCCCCTTCAAGAAGGATTCTTTAAATTTACGTCTGTCTGAGCTGCTGGTGGAATGAATCACAGAATTCAGTACAGGGTGGGAGAAGCATGGTCTAAGCTACAGGCAGGACCATAAGAAGAATCAAAGCTTGGACCCTATATTAGTTTCCCAAGACTGCTGTAACAAAGCACCACAAACTGGTGGCTTTAAACAACAGAAGTTTATTCTCTCACATTTAGAGAGGCTAAAAGTCTAAAATCAAGGTGTTGGCAGGGCCATGCTCTCTTTGAAGGATTCAGGGAAGAAATCTTCTTGCCTTCTCCCAGCTTCTGGTGGTTGCCAGCAAGCCTTGGAGATACTTGCAGCTGTAACAGTCCAGTCCCTACCTCTGACTTCACATGGCCTTTTCCTCTGTGTCTCTGTGTTTCTCTGTCCAAATTTCCCTCTTGTTAAAAGTACAGCAGTCATGGGATTAGGGTTCACTCTAATGCAGTATGATCTTATCCTAATTAATTACATCTGCTAAATTCAAAAGCAGAGATATTACTTTGCCGACTAAGGTCCGTCTAGTCAAGGCTATAGTTTTTCCAGTAGTCATGTATGGATGTGAGAGTTGGACTGTGAAAAGGCTGAGTGCTGGAGAATTGATGCGTTTGAACTGTGGTGTTGGAGAAGACTCTTGAGAGTCCCTTGGACTGCAAGGAGATCCAACCAGTCCATTCTGAAGGAGATCAGTCCTGGGATTTCTTTGGAAGGGATGATGCTAAAGCTGGAACTCCAGTACTTTGGCCACCTGATGTGAAGAGTTGACTCACTGGAAAAGATCCTGATGCTGGGAGGGATTGGAGGCAGGAGGAGAAGGGGACGACCGAGGATGAGATGGCTGGATGGCATCACGGACTTGATGGACGTGAGTCTGAGTGAACTCCGGGAGTTGGTGATGGACAGGGAGGCCTGGCGTGCTGTGATTCATGGGGTCACAAAGAGTCGGACACGACTGAGAGACTGAACTGAACCGAACTGAAGACTCTATTTCCTAATAAGGTCCACATTCTGAGGATCCAGGTGGACATTAAGTTTTTTGGGGACACTGTTTGATTCAATACAGCCTGAGGACTCTGATAGGACACTCTCCAAGCGTGGAGCATGGACCTCATAGCCTAGTCTCTCCAAACCTGCAACCTCTGCCCTCCTGGGGCTCCCTCTGACCGCTTCTGCAACTAACATGCTGGCCTCTGGGGGCGCTGTGCCTCCTTTAACCCTCCCTCCGCTTCCATCTCCCCACCCCAGCCCGAGTTACAGATAGCCAATCTAAAGGTTCCCTCAAGTTCAGAGGGAGGTTCTTGCTTTGCTCCTGTTCGTCGCCATAGGGCAGAGATTCTCTAAGACCCCCACCACCCAGAGTGACCACAGGGGCATGAAAATGCCTGAAGTCACGTGAACCCAAGAGAGGAAGACCGCTGAGGACAGCGTTCCTTCTTCCCGCTGTCCTGAATGTTCTGGCCCCTCCCACAGTGGAGTTCTGGCCCCTCCCCACTGGGAGGGGGCATAGCTTGATTCTCCTGCAGTAAACCTGTGTCTGGGTGTCGTGGAGCAGGGCTGCTCTCCCGCTGCTTAGGCCTGAGATTGGTGAAGCAGTGGAAGAAAAGATAGTGGGTGAAATTAGAACACAAAACGACTTCTCCCTCCCCCTGGTAGCCAGTGGAATGCTGTTCTGTTGGTTCCATGTGATGACTGAATTGCCTTTTCACTGAGGGATGAGTAGATCTTTAAAAGGCAGGTAATGTAAGCTAATGGTTTCAAGAAAATGCAGCCTATCAAAGAGACCATAAAAGAAAGTGGTGTTAATGGTTATGCTGCTAAGAATCTAGGGAGCAGCTCTCAATTTAATACTAAGAAAACCTCCCAGGTGCCTACTGCTACCTGCTCCCGTTGTCTCTCTCAACAACCTAATAAACTGGCAGAAATCAGTCACCCCCACTTCACAGATGGGGATGTGGATCTTCGGAAATCTAATATGAACCAGCAGGAAATGGCTCCTTAAGAGTATTCACACAGTCCCTTTGGTTTACAGATGAGGAAAATGAGATCAGAAATGGTCACACACTGAGCCAAGTTTACACAGCTGGTAAGATGCCCAACTGGAATTCAAATTTGTCTGACTCTGCGTCCAGGGCTCTTTACATGACACTGCATGATGATGTGGTTTGTGGTTTGTTCAGGTTCCCACAGTTAGTGGGTATTAAAATGAAGACTTCAACCAGGGTCTTCCAACTTCTGGTCCAGCCTCTTTCCCACTGTGTTCCTTGAGGTCTCAGCAGGAACTTGCACGCAGTCACCAGCTCAGTGTCCTTTTTGCTTCACCTTCATAGATGATCACTCCAGGACTTTTTCCCAGGAGCTGGGACTCCGTGGGTCCAGGCAGGATGGGAGGCCCCGTGCCTAACCACTTGTTGGAAGGGTAAGCCCTGATCTATACAACACAACCAGGCTATGTTCTCAGATTGGGCCAGAACATTTGTTATTTCGCATCAACTCTGAACACTCAATAGAAGAGAAAAAGTGGGACACTTTGGAACTGGCTTTCCTCTGTGCCAACAAAGTGCCATTATTTTAACTTCATTTGTGTGGTACAAATGAGAAGGAGATAAATGTCGTGTTCTAGCCAGAGTCTATTAGTGGGTATGGACTGCAACATGGAAATACTGTGCAATCTGGCTGGGTAAGGAACAGGGAAGAGCTGCACCCAAATATTTCGGCTCTTAAATTCCTGCTGCCTGGGATTTCTGAACCGTGAAGGAAGATAAAAATGCACGTGGTATATTACACAGCTACAGCTAGTTGCCTTTATATTTTTTAATTACATACAAATTCTGATTGGGTAACTTTGGGCACGTCTCTCAATCTCTTTGGGACTTAATTTTCTCATCTGTAAAACTGAGACAATATCTGACCTCCCTGCTACACTATGTATTTTGGTGTTAGAATTAAATAAGAAAATGAATAGAAAATTGCAGTTGTTCCACAGATGTTATTGATTGTATGTTATGTATTGTAGATACACAAAATAATTAGGCACCTAAGTAATCTTGCTTGCTTGCTTGCATAGTCGCTTCAGTTGTGTTCAGCTCTCTGTGACCCTATGGACCAAGGCCTGCAAGGCTCCTCTGTCTATGGGATTCTCCAGACAAGAATTCTGGAGTGGGTTGCCATTTCCTTCTCCACCTAAGTAACCTAGATTCATGTTATAAGTATGTGTCTGCTGTGCTCAGTTGCTTCAGTCGTGTCTGACTCTTTGGGACTGTGGACTGTAGCCTGCCAGGCTCCTCTGTCCATGGCATTCTCCAAGCAAGAATACTGGAGTATGTTGCTGTGCCCTCCTCCAGGGGGATCTTCCCAACCCAGGAATTAAACCCATATCTCTGGCATGCTCCTGCATTGCAGGCAGGTTCTTTACCCACTGAGCCACCTGGGAAGTCTATAAGTATGTAATTCAAACTAAAATATATTGCCTTTTCACCTCCCTGATGTAACTAATCCCATAAGATTCAATAGGAAAAAGGAAGGGATGCTTAAGCCTCGATTCTTTTGTTTTGATTTAATAAATTTTCACTAACATACAGTGTATCATATAGAAAGTACTTGATTAATTTTTCCAAAGTGAACATACTTACCATCAGCATTCAGATCAACAATTATTATCAACCCCTCAGAAGCCTCCCCTAATATTCCTTCCCACTTAACTACCATCAACTCTTCCCCAAAGTTACCATTACTCTGAATGCTAATATTATTACTAAATTTAATTGTTTGAATTTTGATAAATAGAATCGTACAGTATATATGCTTTGGGGTCTGGCTTCTTTCAATATTACATTAGTGGAATTCATCCAACACATTTTGTATAGCAGTAGCATATTTGGCTTCATTGTTGTATAGTATTCCATTTGTGAAAATACCTTTATCCATTCTATTGTTGATAGACTTGTGCATTGTTCTCAGTTTGCAGCTAATACAAATAATGGTTCACATGTATATACATTTTTGTTGAAGATGTAACTGGGAGAGGAACACTGGGTTATAGAGTACTGAGGGCTTAGCTTTATCAAATATTGGCAAATATGCCCCAAAGTGATTGTTCTAATTTGTACCCAGATCAGAGGTGTGAGTTCCAGTTACTACACATCCTTAACAGCACTTGATTTTTTTAAACTGAGGTTACATTGGTTTATAACATTATATAACATTATATTTAGACTTCCGTAAATACTACAATATACTTACCACCAAAAGTTTAGTTTCCATCACTGTACAGTTGATGCCCTTTACCCATTTTGCCCTCTTCCCACCCCCATTTCCATTCTGTTAACCCCTACTCTGTTCTTTGTATCTGTGTTTTTGTTGTCACTTTCTTGTGTTTGTTCATTTAATTTTTTAATATTCTACATATGATTGAAGTCATATGGTATTTCTCTTTTTCCATCTGACTCATTCCACTTACCGTAATACCCTCAAGATCCATCCATGCTGTCGTAAATGGCAAGATTTCGCTTTTTTTATGGTCGGATAGTATTATTGAGGTTTTGCATGTTTTTATAAGTGGTAAGGCTAGTCATTTCTCTTACTTATGAATACTTTTCTTATTATTCTAGTTTGTTTATTTTTTCAAGTGAATTTTGGAATAAGCTTCTTTGATTAAAACAAAACTCCAAATATCTTATTATGCTCACATTAAATGTATGAATTAAATTAGGAAGAATTGGCCTTTTGTTTTGAGAACTAATATTTTATTTGTAAGTTTTTCTATCCCTTTCAGTTTTCACTTGGTGTTTGTATATTGATCCTTCTTTCCTGATTTTGTTTTCTAATGATTTAGCTATCTTAGTTTTTCAAAGAACTAGACTTGCGGATGTCCCTGGTGGTTCAGTGATTAAGAATCCACCTGTCAGTTCAGGGGACACAGGTTTGATTCCTGGTCTGGGAACATTCCACATGCCATGGGGCACACAGCCCCATGCAGCACAACTACTGAAGCCTCTGCACCTAGAACCTGTTCTCCACAATAAGAGAAGCCACTGCCATTAGAAGCCCGCACACTGCCAACTGGAGAGCAGCCCCCGCTAGCCACTAGAGTAAGCCCACACAGAGACCCAGAGCGGTCAAAAATAAATAAATAAAGGTTTTAAAAAGAACTAGATTTGGGATTAGTTTGTTAGTACTGTTTATCTGTTTTCTAATTCATTAATTTCTATTTTTATCATTAGTACTATTTCTGATAGCTTTCAATTTATTTTTGTATGGTTTTTATAACTTTTTGAGCAGTGCTTAAATTTGTTTTTTATTCTCTCTTTTTATTATTTGATTATGATTTTCCTGTCTACATTGATTTAGCTGTGTATTCGTTTCCTGCTGCTGCCATTAAAAAATACTGTATACTGGGTGGCTTAGATAATAGAAATACATTGTCTCACAGTTCTGCAGGCAAGACATCAAAGATCAAGTTGTTGGTAGGGTTAGTTTCTTCTAAAGCTATAAAACAGGGGCGTTCTATGCCTCTCCCCTGGCTTCTGGCGGGTTGTTGGCAATCTTTGGTGTTCCTCGGCTTGTAGAAGCACCACCCCCATCTCTGTCTTTATCTTCACATAGTGCTCTCCCTGTGTGTGTCTTTGTGAACAAGTTCCCCTTTTCATGAGGACACTAGTCATATTGATTTTGGGCCCACCCTAATGACCTCATTTTAACTTTATTACCTCTATAAAGGCCCCATCTCCCTAAAAGGTGACATTCTCGGTACTGGGAGTTAGAACTTCCACATATGATTAGAGGGTGGGACACCATTCAACCCATAACAGACTGTGTCCACAAATCTGCATAAAGAGTACTTTCATTATTGTTGTTGCCTAAGACAGTCTTCCATTTCTGTTTTATTTCCCTCTTTGAGAGTTTAAGAGAGCCTTTAAAAAATTTCCACATGGAAGGAACTTTCTCCTTTCTATTTTATTATCACTGTTTAGTGAATTGTATGATATATAATTTAATAGTTACAAAATGTTATCCAAACTGCATCTAAATCTGAGAATTTATTGAAGATTTATTTATGGGTCAATGTACAGTTGGTTTCTATGAAAACTGTCACAGCTCTTGGGGAAAACAATGTTTATTCTTTGGTTACACAGTTTAATTAGTTCTATCTCATTAGTTACTTAAATATTCTTATCTTTATTTATTTTTGTCTTCTTGATCTATTCTTACAGAATGAATTATATTCCTCTTCTACTTATATATGTCTGCCTATTTCTTGCATCTCTTGTAGCTTCTGCTTTATAGATGTGGAAACTATATTATTTGGTGTATTGATATTTACAAATATTGTCTTAGTCAAACTCATAAAATCAGAGTAGATTGGTTGTTACCAGGCCCTGAAGGGTAGGGAAAATAGAAAGATCAAAAGTAGAAATGTTTTTGCTATAAAATGAGTAAGTTCTGGAGTTCTCATATACAGCATGGTGACTATAGTTAAAATGTTATATTGTATACTTGAAATTTGCTAAGACAGTAGATATTAAAAGTTCTCAGTGCAAAAAAGTAACTATGTGAAGTTCATGACATGTGTTAAGCAACACTATTGCAATCACCATTTCACATATATATAGACGCTGCTGCTGCTGCTGCTAAGTTGCTTCTGTCCTGTCAGACTCTGTGCGACCCCATGGACTGCAGCCCACCAAGCTCCTCTGTCCATGGGATTTTCCAAGCCATTGCCTTCTCTGATATATATATATATATCTCATCATGCTGTATACCTTAAAATTATACAATGTCATTTGTCAACTGTATTTCAGTAAAGTTGGAAGAAAATATTGTCTTTATTGAATTAGACTCCTTAGATTACAATATATCTTTCTTTTTCATTTAATGATCTTTGTACTGAATGTCACCTTATCTGTCCTGTTATTGTTCAGTCACTAAGCTGTGTCCAACTCTTTCAACCCAATGGACTGCAGCACACAGGCTTCCCTGTCCTTCACCATCCCCAGAAATTTGCTCAGATTCATGTCCTTTGAGTCAGTGATGTTATCAAACCATCTGATCCTCTGCTGGCCTCTTCTCCTTTTGCCTTCAATCTTTCCAGCATCAGGATCTTTTCCAATGAGTTGGCTCTTCACATCAAATGGCCAAAGTATTGGAACTTCGGCTTCAGCATCAGTCTTTCCAATGAATATTCAGAATTGATCTCCTTTAGAATTGACTGCTTTGATCTCCTTCCGGTCTAAGGGATTCTCAAGCATCTTCTCCAGCACCACAGTTTGAAAGAATCAATTCTTCAGCACTCAGTCTTCTTTATGGTTCAACTCTCACATCTGTACACGACTACTGAAAAAACCATCGCTTTGACTGTATGGATATTTGTCGGCAAAGTGATGTCTCTGCTTTTTAATATGCTGTCTAGGTTTGTCATAGTTTTCCATCCAAGAAGTAAGCGTCTTTTAATTTAATGGCCGCAGTCACCATCTGCAGTGATTTTGGAGCCCGAGAAAATAAAATATGCCACTGCTTCCACTTTTCCCCATCTATGAAGTGATGGGACCAGATGCCATGATTTTAGTTTTTTTAATGGCGAGTTTTAAGCCAGATTTCTCACTCTCCTCTTTCATCCCCATCAAGAAACTCTAGTTCCTCTTCACTTTCTGCCATTAGAGTGGTATCATCTGCATATCTGAGGTTATTGATATTTCTCCCAGCAGTCTTGATTCCAGCTTGTGATTCATCCAGCTCAGCATTTCACATGATGTGTTCTGCATATAAGTTAAATAAACAGGGTGACAATATATAGCCTTGTCATACTCCTTTCCCAGTTTTGAACCAGTCAGTTGTTCCATGTCTGCTTTTGACGGTTTCTTCTTGACCTGCAGACAGGTTTCTAGAAGACAGGTAAGGTGGTCTGGTATTCCCATCTCTTTAAGAATTATCCACAGTTTGTTGTGATCCACACAGTCAAAAGCTTAAGCATAGTCAATGAAGCAGAAGTAGATGTTTTTCTGGAATTTCCTTGCTTTCTCTAAGATCCAATAAATGCTGGCAATTTGATCTCTGGTTCCTTTGCCTTTTCTAAACCCAGCCTATATATCTGGAAGTTCTCAGTTCACATACTGTTGAAGCCAAGCTTGAAGGATTTTGAGCATAACCTCACTAGCCTGGGAAATGAGCACAATTGTATAGTAGTTTGAACATTCTTTGGCATTGCCCTTCTTTGGGATTGGAATGAAAACTACCTTTTCCAGTCCTGTGGCCACTGCTGAATTTTCCAGATTTCTGACATATTGGGTGTAGCACTTTAATAGCATAATCTTTTAGGATTTGAAATAGCTCAGCTGGAATTTCATCACCTCCACTGGTCTTGTGCGATGTTTCATAAGGCCCACTTGACTTCAGACTCCAGGATGTCAGGTTCTGGGTGACTGACTACACCATTGTGGTTATCTAGGTCATTTGACCTAGATAATCACAATAAGAAAAGTTATGACCAACCTAGGTAGCATATTTAAAAGCAGAGATATTACTTTGCTGACTAAGGTCCATCTAGTCAAGGCTATGGTTTTTCCAGTGGTCACTTATGGATGTGAGAGTTGGACTATGAAGAAGGCTGAGCGCCGAAGAATTGATGCATTTGAACTGTGGTGTTGGAGAAGACTCTTGAGAGTCCCTTGGACTGCAAGGAGATCCAACCAGTCCATTCTGAAGGAGATCAGCCCTGGGATTTCTTTGGAGGGAATGATGCTAAAGCTGAAACTCCAGTACTTTGGCCACGTGATGTGAAGAGTTGACTCATTGGAAAAGATCCTGATGCAGGGAAGGATTGGGGGCAGGAGGAAAAGGGGATGACAGAGGATGAGATGGCTGGATGGCATCACTGACTCGATGGACCTGAGTCTGAGTGAACTCCGGGAGTTGGTGATGGACAGGGAGGCCTGGCGTACTGTGATTCATGGGGTCGCAAAGACTCAGACATGACTGAACGACTGAACTGAACTGAACTCTGATATTTAGAAAGATTTGTATTTTTGTTCTAACAGTCGCCTTACAAGTATCAGTTCAGTAGTTCAGTAGTTCAGTCAGGTCCGACTCTTTGCAACCCCATGGACTGTAGCACACCAGGCTTCCCTGTCCATCACCAACTCCTGGAGCTTGCTCAAACTCATGTCCATCGAGTCGGTGATGCCATGCACCATCTCATCCTCTGTGGTCCCCTTCTCCTCCTGCCTTCAACATTTTCCAGCATCAGGGTCTTCTCCAGTTAGTCAGTTCTTCGCATCAGGTGGCCAAAGTATTGGAGTTTCAGCTTCAGCATCAGTCCTTCCAAAGAATATTCAGGACTGATTTCCTTTAGGATTGACTGGTTGGATCTCCTTGCAGTCCAAGGGACTCTCAAGAGTCTTCTCCAACACCACAAGTATAGTACAATTTTAATGCCCTTAGCTCTCTATTCCCTTAGTTAGTTCTTTGAAGTGAAGTTGTTCAGTCATGTCCAACTCTTTGCGACCATGGACTGTAGCCCACCAGGCTCCTCCGTCCATGGGATTCTCCAGGCAAGAATACTGGAGTGGGTTGCCATTTCCTTCTCCAGCTTTACCACAAGCAATAATGGAATGATTGTATTTTCTTTCCTTCCCTTGTCATATTTCTTAGTTTTCCTACATAGCTCATAGATGAGGCCACCAGTGATAATCAATAGACATTGATCAACTGCTATACTTTTCTAAAAACAAAACCCAACAAAACAGACACTCAGTGTCTGGAAAAAAATCTCTTTCATCCTCTGCCTGAATATCTTATGCTGGCTTGTCTAGAACCAGCCACAAGTCCTGTTTGAAAACATTTTCCCTGGACCTAAAGACAGGAACCTGGACCTTGGAAAGTGAGAACTGCTGTATGTAGGTGCACCTGTCACGCCCACATTCTCCTCTTTGATCCAGCCCCTGATTTCTCCATCGCCCAAGCTCTGAACAATCAGAGCAGCAGTAAAACCAGCAATAAGTGGGAGTAACCAGGACTGGATCTCAAAACTGTTCCGAGGACCTGGCCTCATCAAGTACAAAGTTACAAGATCGAAAGGACTAGAGGTACAAGTCAGGAAATAGAAGTACATTTTAGAGACACACCTGATTACCAGAATGAGTCCGCAAACAATAAGTGCTGGAGAAGGTGCAGAGAAAAGGGAACCCCTCTACACTATTGGTGGGAATGTAAATTGGTACAACTACAACCACTATAGAGAACAGTATGGAGGTTCCTTAAAAAACTAAAAATAGAGTTGAAAATATGATTCAACTATCCCACTCTTGTGCATATGTCTGGAGAAAACCATAATTTGAAAACATACATGTACCTCAACGTTCACAGTAGCAATCTTTACAACAGCCAAGATATGGAAGCAACCTAAATGTCTGTTGACAGAGGAATGGATCAAGAATACGTGGTACACATATACAATGGAGTATTACTCAGTCATAAAAGAATAAAATAATGCCATTTGCAGCAACATGGATGGATCTATAAATAAAAGTTACCATACTAAGTGAAGTAAGTCAGACAGAAAAAGACTAATATCATATCACTTATATGTCAAGTCTAATAAAAAATGATACAAATGAACTTATTTACAAAACAGAAAAAGATTTACACACTTTGAAAACAAACTTACGGTTACCAAAGTGGAAAGGTGTCATGTCAATGTAGGGCAAAACCAATACAGTATTGTAAAGTAAAAAAAAAAAAAAAAAAAGTGGAAAGGTGGAGGGGAGGGATAAATAAAGAGTTTGGGATTAACATAAACACACTACTGTATAGCACAGGAAACTCTACTCAATATTCTGTAATAATCTAAATGAGGAAAGAATTTGAAAAAGAGTGGACACGTGTGTATATATATATATATATATATATATATATATATATATATATAACTGAATCATTTTGTTGTACACCTGAAACTAACACAACATTATGAATCAACTACACTCCAATATAAAATAAAAATTAAAAAAGAATGAGTCCAAAGGCTTACATGACCTACTGCGCCTGCCTTACCTACCTATAGGGTGACCACTGGTCTTGATGAACTGTTTTGCTTTGTGCCTGTTGAACCAAAGGATTTCAGTTTGGATAACAAATTATAGACTCACCTCATCCCAAAACCATGTGTGTGATTGACAAAGGTGCCAGGTAGTCTTGGTCTTCGTTTTCATCATAACTGGAAAGCATGCATGATCTGCCATTGACTAGCTGTCTTTCTGGCTAAGTTAAGTGTCCTAATCTGTAAAATAAAGACAAAAAGAGAGTGAGTTTATTGAGCTCAAGAGTCTCTTTTGTTAGTACATCAGAAGTGTAGTTTTACTCAGCTTCATCATTTTTTTCATTAAGATCAAATTATTTAGGTCATGGCTATTTTAAGAGTCAGAATCAAAATGGACAAAAAAGCAATCAGTTGTGTGATTATATGCAGACAAGAACCATTATTACTGCAAGAGGCTTTCTGGCACTTTCCTTTAGAAAGAGAGAGAATTAAGCATTCTATTGATTTTTAGAGTTAGGTTCATAGAAAGGTCTTTTCCACCAACGCAGTGTACAAGGTATGCAGTGTCCCTAAGGACAGCAGGTCCTGCTTGACAGGAACTAGGATTTGAGAGGGATGGTTCATGTGCTCACAAAAATCTCCAGCATAAGAGTTTCAGGCAAAAGCCAATATGTGGGAGGCTCTGAGGGCCTTAATTAAAAGGTCAATCAATTTTTTTCCAAGGTAATTTTATAGTGTGCATTAAAAGAATTCATGATCTGTTCTCTCCGTTTGGGTGGAGTTCAAACCTACTGGAGCACATGGTCCTGTGTCTAAGGAACAACAAGTAACAACAGATACTCGTTAGACAAAGTTGCATCAACCTGACAGACATTGCAGTCCACCCCCACTTCCAACTTCTTTTAGAATCTATCTTTAAGGGGAAAAGTCTCTCGGTAAGACTCAGAGCTTTGGACTCTCCTGTTTGGGAAAACTTTTCAAAGTATCTCAGTATACATCCCTTCTCTCGAATGAGTTGGTCATTTGCCTAATTCTTCTCTAGATGCTGCCACCCCTCCAGACCAAGAGTCAGACCAAGAGTCAGCAAACTTTTTCTGTAAAGGGCCAGGTAGCAAATATTTCGGGTTTAGCAAGCCATATGATCTCTGTAGTAACTGTTCAACTCTGCAGTTGGAGCCATAGATAATACCTAAAGAAATGGGCATGGCTGTGTTTTAATATAATTGTATTTATGAACACTAAACTGGAATTTGAATTTCTTATAATTTTTATGGGTCATGAAATGTTATTGTTTTGATTTTCTTTCAACCATTTGACAATATAACAATTGCTGTTAGCTGGCAGGTTGTACAAAAATGAGTGAACCAAACTGGGCCCATGGACCATAGCTTGCCAACCTCTCTTCTATATCATGAACAACTTGAGGACAGGGACTCAATCATAATCATCTTACTATCTCCTAGGATTTCACTCAGTATCTGACACTTTTGAGGCATCCAAAACGGTGGAGGAAGAAGTGAGCAATGGAGACCATGAAAAAGACAGCAGATACATCTATCACACTATAAAATAAGCCCTTCACATTGTTCTGTGTATGGGTATTGGAAGGGAGGATGTGTGAGGGCTAATAGTATCATTTTGGAGTCAGAAAGACCTGGGTTTTACTCGCAGGTCCACCATTTTCTGGCTTGGGGCCAGGCAAGCAAGTGAATATCTGGATGCATTTTGTGTGTGTGTGTGTAAATAATAGAAAAACAACCAATGGTGGTTTGAACATAGCAGATATTCATTGTCTTGCTTATCAAGAAGCCTAGACATAGTGGTTCCAAGGCTTGTTTGGTGGCTCAACAATGTCACTGAAGTCACACAGTTTATATTCTGACATCCTGAGCCATTGGCTTTTCATCTATATGTGTGTCACCTATGGTCACAAATGGCTGTCCCAGTTTTCAGCATATTTACATGTTCAAGCCAGGAATATGAGGAAGTGCCAGCTCAGTCTCCTCTCATCCTGCCATCAGGAGGCCATTGTCTTATCTAGAACATTCCAAGCAGGTATCCTTTACGTTCTCCATGTGCAGACCTGGGCTGTGTGGTAAAGGAGGCGAGCCTTTACTGTGGGAAGCAAGGGAAGATGGAATTGGGAATGGTTTGGGGAGACCCTTAACAGTGTCCATCTCACAGTCTGTTGTGAGGACAAATGAGGTGATGTGTGAGAAGCACCGGCACGTGAGAACTCAGTCAGCTGCGGCTACCAGTATCAGTAGGACTAGCAATAGTTTCAAAATCCTAAAATACAATCCCTACAGTGTCAGTATGAAAACTGTTATTTCTCAGATGAAGTTAGAAAGCCTCCATACTCTCATTCCACTGTAATTACATATAGTTAAAATGAATGAATATTGAGTTGGAAGAGAGAGAATGTGTATGTGTGTGTTGGGTTATTGATTTATTTCATGCTATATATGTACATGGAGCTATATAGACACATATATGTGCATTAAAATTAAATGAGAAAAACCTGGTGATGCCAGGTATGCTCCGCATCCCGCTTGTTAAGTTAGATAACTCAGTCACTTTCCCCAGGCTTAAAATCTGAGTCATCCTTCCCTCTCTCTTTGCCTTCCCTGGCCAGTCAATAAGCCCTATAGATTTTCCACTGCAATGTGCCTCATATTTGTCTTCTATTTTCCAGAACCCAAGCACAAGCTTTGTCACCTCTTGTCCAGATGACTGCAATAGACCGCTAAGTAGTCTTCTGTCCCTAGTTGCTCTATCTGCTACCAAGCCAATCCACTCCCTCCTTCTTCCCAGAGTTATCTTCCGGAAGCAAAGCTCTGACCATGCCGTTTTCTTGGTCACAATCTTTCAGTGGTTTACCAATGCCTTCAAATTTCAAACTCCTCATGTTATTCAAGGTGTTCCTGACCTGTCCCCAACCTCCTTTCTTGCCCTCTCTTCTCCTCACTCACTCTTCTCCTCACATGCACAGTACAGCTCACTTAGAACTTGCCCTCTGTTCTCTGAACCATCCCCTCCCCCACCCCCATGCATCGTTGCTCACACTGCTCCATCTCTGCTTTTCCAGATATAGGAATGATGGGTAGTTTCCATTTTAAGTTACATTGAAAATGTGCTTGTGGGTAACTACAAGAAGTTTGGAATTTTATGGACTATAATTTGTGTAAAACTGTCTGATTAAATCAATAAACAGTCAATCATTGCCTCTGATGTTTTTCTAGTCCAGGGATAGTCAAATGTACTGATGATCTACAACTTAAAATTGAAATGCCCTATCCATCAAATGAGTTAGGAAGGAGACACCTGATTCAGGCCAATAGGCTCAGCACCTGGACATTGCAGCGAGCTGGTTGGAGCTCAGCTTGGTTCTCCCTTTATAGAGATATCAGAAGGCTTTTGTATGGCAGAGGGTTGGAGTTTTCTGTGCTGGTCCAGGCGGTGTAGTGGTAAAGAGTTTCCTGCCAATGCAGGAGACATAAGAGACGTGGGTTCAGTCCCTGGGTCGAGAAGATCCCCTGGAGAAGCAAATGGCAACAAGCTCCAGTATTCTTTCCTGGAGAATCCCAGTGGACAGAGGAGCCTGGTGGGGTACAGCCAATGGGGTCGCAAAGAGTCGGCAATGACCCAGTGACTAAGCAAGTGCGTGCACGCACGCACACACACACACACACACACACACACACACACACAAATCAGGAAGGGAGCCGCTGCATTCGGTGCCAGGTGCTGTGACAGATGTGCCATTCTGTTGTC